>NC_134649.1:51026411-51626411 GCF_030463565.1 Pelecanus crispus
TGTCATGGAGTGATCCCATAAGCTAGATGTGACAGTCTTCACCCGTATCTGCCAGGAGATGGCCATTTAAAAAAAACATCTAAGACACTGTGTCAATGACATTTGGAAAAACGTCCCCTACCTAACTTCCCTTCTGCATTTAACCTACTCCACCACCCCACAGTCAGCCCTGGCTTCTGTTTACATTTCTCCGTACAGGTGTACGTCAGCCCTTTGCTATGGGAACGACCTTCCGCACAGTCGTGCACAGGGCTGTGCTGGGTTGCCATGGAAATGGGCATCGTCACCATCACCGCTGTCCTGGGCACGGCCAGATCGGGCTCTTTGATCTCCACCAAGGGGACATCGCAAAACCCAGGCTAAAAAGTGATGGCCTTACAGATGAAAAACAAAAAACCAGCAGGTAGCAATGCTCATGGCTGAGTACTGCCAACGTGGTTTCAGAAGGTTTAATAATTGCCTGGGAGTTTGGGGAAACTTAGCACATTGCCAAAGTCACGTAGGGTAAAATTGCAAACCAAACTGCACTGCCTCGGTGCAATTCCGATGTCAGAAGCCAGCCGTTTACCCAGGCCTGCAGCAAGGCCACGCTGCCAGTGCTCACGCAGCGCCCATGGCGCGTGGTGCGCACGGACGGGGAGCGACAGCAGTCCGCTCGCAGACAGTCGCTGCAGCGCGCTGATAACGCTTCGCTCCACGCTGACAGTTAGGAATATTCCTGTTGATTAAATTAGTTGCAGCAGCGGTTTTTACGCACATGCACACAATGCATATTTAACTATTTTATGTATTAGTTGCAGAACAATAATGCCTCACTTTGCTGCCTTCATGTCAGAGGTTTGTTTTAAGCACTGGTGACTCAAATGTGCTGGTGTCTGAAAACCACGCGCACCCACGCCTGATTGTCCCTGTAAGATGAGTTGCGGTAGCAGTGTAATTTCTGCGGTCTTACTCCTCATCTGTGCTAGTCTGATCTTTGAATCAGATAAAATAGTCAAGCTCCATGAACTGGCACTCAATAACTCTTATATATATGTATAAAAAAGGTACTCCATGACCCACATGATGGAGAAGGTCAGAAGAAATTATCATAATGGACTCTGCTGACCTTACACATTACGAATCTCTGAAGTTATATATTTGAATGGATCTGATTACTGTCTGACACTTGCCAAAAGTGCTAGAATTTACAGGATAATTTCATTGCCATTTAAATAGCCATTCTTTTCACCTTAAGGAATCCATTTCTTCTCCTTTCTCTGCGAGCTGTGAAAAATTAATGTATCAATCTCAGGTTCTTTTTCAATTTTCTGTTCTTTCTCTTCCCTCACGCACACTGCAGATCTCATCCCAGGTTCACACACCTTCTGACGTGAGCTTAGTGGTTGGCAATTAACTCATCCTCCCCTGGAACGGACACAAGGGTTTCATTACTACAGCAACATGTTTATTTTTTTATTTTGGTAGACTGATGGCAAAGGGCAATGAGTTTATAGGCGAGCACCATCCACACAGCCTGCTACTGAATAAAAAGCAACTTAAAACTGTTTCCACGGTAAAAGCACTGTATCAAAAAACCTGGAAAACCCATGCTTTCATCGAAATCCTGTATGACTCGGAGAGCATCCACCTTCTGAGGCAGCATGGCCAAATTGTGCCCTTAGCCTGCAGTGAGAGGGTGAGCTCAGAGCTGTGGGCTGCTCCGTCTCACGGGCAGCATTTAGCAGAGCCATCCTGCAGTGCCTCTGGTTTGTGGTGGCTCAGTGCCGGGGGATCTGGAGAGACACGATGGGGCGTCAGGGATGGAGCTGGGTGCCATTATCACCCAGGGCTCTCGCCCTTCTTGTTTAGAAGCAGCGAAGGACATTTCGGTGGGAGCTCTGTCCAGCGGAGCCTTGGATGCCCACCCAGCCTTGGCAGCTAAAACCCATAGACTCATAGAATCATCAAATCGTTTAGGTTGGAAAAGATCCTTAAGATCATCCAGTCCAACCATTAACCTACACTACCAAGTCCACACTAAACCAGTCAAGGGTAGACCAGACTGAACCATGTCCCCAAGTGCCACCTCTGCCCGTTTTTTGAACCCCTCCAGGGATGGGGACTCCCCCACCTCTCTGGGCAGCCTGGTCCAATGCCTGACCACCCTTTCTGTGAAGAAATTTCTCCCAATATCCCATCTAAACCTCCCCTGGCGCAGCTTGAGCCCATTTCCTCCCGTCCTATCACTTGTTCCTTGGGAGCAGAGCCCAACACCCCCTCCCTGCCCCCTCCTGCCAGGAGCTGCAGAGCGATCAGGTCCCCCCTCAGCCTCCTCTTCTCCAGGCTATTTGGGAGCATTTTCCCTGCGAGGTGCGGTCCTGTGGGCTGTCCCACAGCAGCTCTCCCACCACCGGGAGAGGCATTGGGAAGCCTCTCACCCCTCTCCAGCCGTACCGGACCGACGGGAGAATTTGGTCAGGCAAAACGCTCCCGCCTGCTCGGGTGGAGCCTGCTTGATCATGACAGGTCCCAGGGAGCACATTTAACTGCCCGCACTCTGCAGGAGTCCTCGGGTTTATCCTCCTCCGTAGGAATGCTTCCCACTGTTTTATTGGCACTTTGGACTTTGGTGTAGCAGTATTAAACTGGTTTATTTTGTTGAAGTACCAAGTTACAATTATACACAAAACACCAAAACAGAGAACATATACCCTCCTCCTAACCCTGTGAAATACTCATTTAAATTAAAATACCAGTAGGTACCAACCTGCATTTCTATAAGCTTATTACACCGTTCTGTTAGCAGACAGAAAAGTATGGAAAAGCTTAGTAGGAGGTGGAGTAGCCTGACACGACGCAAATCTCCAAAAACTACTTATTTTCATACGTACTATTGAGAGAAAGAAGATATTTAAGTGGAGATTTACATAGTTTCCAGCTGGTTGCGCACAACTTAATAATGTAAAAACTGCTTGTTCCCAAATGGTGCTCCAGCTTCAGCGTTGCTTACAGAGCTGCTGTTTTTCTCCATGCTCTGGCAGACAAACAGCTCATCTTCAGCTGCCCTTAGTAGATTGCTCTTAAAACAAAATACTCCACTACTATCTGCCTCTCATATGCATGTGTCACAGGACATACTCTGTGATAGAAATACAAACGCACCATGGAAACAAGCTTCTGGGACACAAGCATGTAGATTGGATGAAAATCTGCAGAAGAACATGCTGTACTTCAAAAAAAAAAAAAAATCAAAACCCAAACCATAGAACATTTTTAATTGATTGTTTCTAAATATTTTCAGAGATTCCTTAACATTTAACACAGTGGAAAGTTTCTCATCATGTCATCCCCAACTAAAGAGGAGAAGAGCCTAAATACCATGGGTAAGATTGTTCAAAAACATTTGACATTGACCTAACTCTGCCCTTATGTTAAAGTTGGCAGTAAATTATTGATTTCTACATGGCTAAATTTAGTCTGATGTTCAGAATTTTAGAACAAAAAAATCCCACCATGAAGTACTAACTCTTGGGACAGGACTATACAAAGTCCCTGTCAAAGCAATCCTTTCAATACCAATCTGAATTAAATATTCACTGTGCCAACCAAAATAACAGCATTTCAGATCTAACATCTGCCAGTGCAGATAGCCTGAACAGCCCATCAGACCAGCACAAGTTAACCAACACAAGGTTTGGCGCAGAAATATCGCTAAGACCCAGCACTTGTCCAAAGAGTTTACTCATTCTTTCCTGGACTGAACCGAATGCACGGCATCGACCAAAAGCCTGCGGCAACACGGCAAAGACATAGCGTGTAACGCCTTTGCGTAAGTCGTGGCCCTGTGAGAAGGCTTAGCACCACAGCGCGAGCTTACTATTTAGTGTCAAAAGTTACTTACGTGACAACTAGCACATCAGCTGGCATCATCGTTTTTGTAATAAATAGTTTTAGCTGAAAAACAATACCACCTGAACATACCAGTAATTTATATTTTGTCCTGTTTCTACTTGCAAAGTTTTGTAAGCAGTCGAGATTATGAGCTACAAATATATATACGTAAAAATCAATACACACAACCTTTGTCATTTAGCAGTTCACAAGGGTTCAGACACAGGGGGTTTAAATGGAGTGATTGCTGGAGGTAGAAGGGTGTCTTTTCGATGTCCAGGAAGATGTTTCTACCCTAGTTTTATGCTACAAGTAAAATGTAATCTAGCCGTGACATTTATAGCAACCGGTAGCACTAAACACTTTTATTTTTTTCTTCAGGCATCTGTTTGCAGTCTGTTTCCCTCTAAACCAGACCTTTCAGGATGACAGAAGTGAAAGCAAGCTCATCATTCCCCCCTCCTCCACCAAATGCTCCGTGCAGCCCTCTGAAGCAAGACGACCAGAGAGCCTGTCCGGGGTTCAGCAGGGTCCCTCTGGACCGAGCGCAGGCTGAGGAGCTGCAGGAAAGCCTCCAGGAGCAAGCCAAACCAAGCACGAGAGGGACCTGCTGCTCACCTTCTCATTTTGATGACGTTTGGGGAGCGCCTGTCTATTCACGCAGTCACTCTGTACTCACGGAGTAACTCCGGCTGAGAGCTGCAGTGGTATTTTGGACACCCCCCCTTTCAAAGCACACTACCAGCGCTTCTTAAAAGGTCTGCTGTTAAAGAGTTTTATATGGAAAGAAGTGCATAAAGCCGGGATCAAAGTCTCTCTAGAGTGTACTCAATCTGGCTGCCTTGATCTTCTAATAATAGTCACTATTACCCCGACTGTCGTTTAAGAGCTCCTATTGACTATTGGAAAAAAATGCAGACCGACTTCTCAGGCATGAAGCTGAAGAGTTTAAATGAGACACATAAATTACTTGACTGAAAAGTTCCCTCTAGAAGTATGGTATTGTTTTACAAAGCTGAACCTCTCTCTCCTTTCACATACCACAGCAGGGTGCTCAGCATTAGAACTGGCCTGGGATGGGGTAAGACGACAACTCCCGCAAGCACGACGATGCTTGCTCCTTCCTTCGCACGTCCCCAAGCACGTCCCAAGGGTACAAACACTTTTCTGTGACCTTCCCAGGATCTGGTGCAGACCGCAGCGCATTAACACCTTGCGAGACCAGGATATAAATATCTGAAGTACTGCGCTAATATCAATGTATTTATCCTCTTAACATTCCTACAAAAGAGATAGCATTTTCCGTTTTCACAGGAAAACTGGGACATTCCGATGCTCACTGTCAGCATCTAATCCCTAGCAAATGTCTGGTACTTGTGCCAAAGTTCTCTTTTCTGAGACAGAAAGAGCTATCAGAAGCAGGAAATTTTATCCTTTTTCCCCCCTTCGTACTTCAAGGCATAATCTGAAACGGTTCATTAAAAATAATAGCATTAGTCTAACAAGATTATGCAGAATTGTTTTCTCGCATATCCTTTTCAGAGACAGGAGGCACTGAAGAAATGTAACATTTCTGCTTCAAGGATTTTTCATAGCAATGAGGTGATGCAGTTTTAGTGCTCAGACCAGGCGTTGTCAGTCAAGCAGCAATGCTAAGCGCCGCTCGGCCGCTAGCAGCTCATAGGATCAAAGAAGAGAACACACGTGCAATGGGCCAGGGTGTGCGGGTGGGCACTACGGCAGCGCTTGGCTGGCCAGCACTGGAAGAAAAGGACTTGCTGTCCAGTGCGTGCCCTTTGATTGCCGCGTATTTTAGCTGAGAACAGCATCTAGTGAAGAACAGCATGGAATAAAATGTGCCTACGTTGGTATAAAAGACCTGGCTCAATCTTTTTAATTTAAAGAAAGCAAAGGTAAAAAAAAAAAAAAAAAAAAAAAAAAAAAAAAATAGCAAAACCGAATGTCGATGTACATTACCGTGAGTTTGAGGTGCTTTGTCCTTAGCAAACAGAAAATGAGCTCATGCGGTGCTTTTCACCTGGGAAGGAACACCGGTTGGTAGCGCGACGGTGGCACAAGCAGCCGAACCCGGGACCGACTGAGCGGCGTGGGGACTCAGACCTTGGCCGTGGAAGTTCATCTCAGAGCAGTCAGTTGTGCTGGAGAGGAGGGAGCCAGGAACATTTTCCATTAACAGCGATTCTGGCAGCCCAGCAAAGGGCAAGGGGATGAAACGCGGGAAACACAGAAAGGCCTCCAGCTCTGCAGGCATTTCTCAAATGTGGACCTCCTGTTTTTTAAACAGGCAGTGTATGAAATGTCTCCTGAAATTAATAGAAGACTTGTAATGAGATAATATATTCGACAAAAAGTTACAAGCCTTTTCACTAAATGTTTATGGCCTCTAACCGTTGATTAAATAGTTTAGTTCTTCCTACAGCACCCGCTTGGCAGAGGATATTGACCAAACAAGCTGTTTAGCATGGCAGAGACACGGAAGGAGCTGTTCTGCTGGCTAAACTAATGCTGCCGTCTGCTCCTACCATCGATCTGATGTCCTCTGAATAGTGTAATTAAGCTTTGAAGTATTGGGGCAGAATGGAAAGTGAAACTTTGTGAATGCCACTTACTTGTTTCCTTGCAGTGGCTGTCAGGAGATGCTTCCGCCCTACGTCTTTGATGCTGTTTGGTTCAGCATACTAACCTGGCCAAAAATCAGGTGCTTCACCCTGGGGGAACTGCCCAAGCAGAGCCCGGGCTCCCCTGACGCCGTGGCATTTCATTCTGTGCTCCCATCATTTCCTTGGAGGGCTGTGAACTGGGCACGTTGGAGCAGCGCGAGCAAACAGAATCACCAGGGAGCAATGATCCACCCCGCTCCGTCTGCGGCGCGCAGCATCGGGCGCATTTTGCACCAGGCACTTCATAAAGGAGACGGCATTGCATGGCAAGATGCTTTATGGCTGCTTTTACAAAATCCAATTTAAACTGCAGTTCACGGTTAGTGGCAGGTTACAAATCGATGATCGGCATTTCCAGCTGACACCGGGGCCCTGTCAGACACTCGTGCACTTTACAGCCTCTTTCCCTTCCTCGGGGTTTCTGTGCAGCCCTCGGCAGCGACAACCCTGCTCTGCTGCTCGAGCTGCGGACGGCGCAGCGACCGGCGCGCCGGTGCCTCAGCACCTCCTGGCCCTCCCCGGCGCTGGCAGGGCGGGGCACCCTGCGCACGCACCGGCTCCGTCTGCCAACACTGGGACCTTCTGCTTCCCGCCGTCGTTGCAACGCTCTCGACACCCACCCCGAAGCATGCACCCGATCAGCTGCCGCTGCAGCGTCGCCGCTGTTGTCTGTTGCTCGGCTCCTTGTTCCTTGGCAGATAACAGCGCTGGCTCTGTTCAGCGTTGGCTCTCTGGAGAGTTTGGGTCTGTTCCCAGCTCTAAAGCCCCCTCCTTCAACCTCAGACAAGGGCCCCCCCTGCACCTTGGTTTCCTTATCTGTTAGGCTGATCAGGTGCTCCACATGACTGCTGTTAGAACTTTTAACATCTACAGCTGTGCATGTGAATGCCTGCTTTAGTGTTTACAATTTCTATTGCCATTTTTGCCACGCCTGAACATGCAACCAGAACAAAACCATTGCGTTACACGTCGCATACATTGCCCTCCCATGAAAAGTTCTCCTGATGTGTATTCTTCAATTTCAAAAGGAATAAAATTTGTTGTACTGCTGTAACATCTCTCTGAGAGATCAAAAATATGATCTTCAAAGTCGAGGTAAGGAGCGAGTTATGCATTTGGATTATGATCCATATCGTAGGCCACTCACACCGAATCCCTTCTCTGCATAGGACACAAAAGCCCAAAATCTGTAAAAGTTCTTTTTAATTATACCTCACCTTTTCTTCGCAGGAAAAACAAATTAAATCATAACGCAATGATAAATCCTCTCTTCTCCAGCCCGCACTGAGCAGGAGCGGGCAGCGTGCTCAGGCTGACCTCGCCGTGCTAGCTTGGGAGGTTGCGGAGGGGAGCAGCCATCTGCGACGGGGCTTTGCAAAGGTCAGGAGCCGCAGCAATCCGTGCGCCTCGCCAGGCTCGCTCCCGCTTCCATAGCAGGTTTTCCTTTAGCTGCCAGGGGGAACAGAGCTGCCCACAGGAGAGCTCGGGCAGGTTGCTGGGCTGCTGTAGATACCAACAGGATCCTTCCTGGAGTAAACGTGCTGGTGAGAACGTCCTTCAAACGCAGATGGGAGAAGTGTGTGCAATGGTGTAGATGTATTTGAGGGAGCGGGATGAAGGCATGGCAGCTGTGCGGTCGGCAGTCTGAGCTCGCTGTAAGCTGCAGCAGCAGGACCTCACCCTCTCTTGGCATTACTGCCCACGGGGCTGCCATCGCTTCTGCCCACCCCGGTCTGCCCTCAGCAAAGCCAACGGGCACAGCCGAAGCGCTGCTGCCCTCCCCGCTCCCTCCTGCCATGGCTCTGCCAGTGCAAGAGACAGCTGGTGGGGAGCGGCTGAGGGGGCTGGGGGTGTTCAGCCTGGAGAAGAGGAGGCTGAGGGGAGACCTGATCGCTCTGCAGCTCCTGGCAGGAGGGGGCAGGGAGGGGGGTCGGGCTCTGCTCCCAAGGAACAAGTGATAGGATGAGAGGAAATGGGCTCGAGCTGCGTCAGGGGAGGTTTAGATGGGATATTGGGAGAAATTTCTTCACAGAAAGGGTGGTCAGGCATTGGAGCAGGCTGCCCAGAGAGGTGGGGGAGTCCCCATCCCTGGAGGGGTTCAAAAAACGGGCAGAGGTGGCACTGGGGGACATGGTTCAGTGGGCATGGGGGTGTTGGGGTGATGTTGGACTGATGATCTTAGAGGTCTTTTCCAACCTAAATGATTTCTAGTTTTACTTTCATTAAAAATAATCCAGCCACCAAGCCGGGAAATATGAAATTAGTTATTACTTGGCCCTTAATTGGTTTAGTGGTGGACTTGGTAGTGTAGGTTAATGGTTGGACTGGATGATCTTAAAGGTCTTTTCCAACCTAAACGATGCTGTGATTCTGTGACAGCAGCCGTGTCTGCTGACAGCCCACATTCCCACCCCTCCCTGCCTGTTCAGCAGCCCCGCTGGCTCCCCTTCTCTCTCTTCTATCTCAGAAGATCCTCCACCCCCGCCGGAGCTGCTGTTACACAAACAAGGACCCTCAGGCTCGGTCCTCGTCCTCGTCGAACTGGGGGAGCACATCCTGCTCACCCCAGCACAGCATCAAACCTCCCCGAACTTCATCAGGCCAAGCATCCATTACCAAACGGGATTTAGATGCACCGTTAATTCGGCTCTGGCGTCTGCAGCCTGCTCTTACCTTTGCTTTGCTGAAACAGGGAAGCCTGCATCTGCTGAACAGGAAAACCAGGAACTCTTCAAAGAGCCATTACAAAAATAGACCTCAGCAGCCATGAAATAAGCTTTCATGAGACAAAGAGCACCTTCCCCTGGGCTTAATTTTATGTCTTAATCAATCTCTGCAATTAGACTAATTGTGCCATCAGGGAAGATGCACGTGCACCCCGCAGCGGGGTGGTGCGGAGGCCAGGGGAGCAGCACCCCGCGCTGGAAGGTGGCGAGGCTGTGGGGCTCCGCTCCAGCCCCCCCGCGTCGAAGAGGCGTCCCCAGGCCGTGGCGGGGGGGCCGAACGAGCTGGGGGCCTGACCTCTCATCCCGGCTGCCATTGCCACTCCTCTGCCAGAGAAAAACCAGGCAGAGGATCAAAGCAGCCAGAGGAGGATTCCAGAGGGGTAGAGTATTGGAGCATCTGTAAGGGGCTGCTGCGTCAGCCCTGCAATGTCTTGGGTTTTTTGAACTTGTATAAATCACCATGAGAGTCAAAGATAACAGGCAGCAGAGGCTGATTCAGAGGTGCTGGTTTTTTCTTCATGTCATTAGTTGTTGGCTAAAAGCCTCCAGTTCAATGGTAGTCCCACCACCCCGCTACCATCTTCTTGGCGAGCAAAGTGCAGCAGCCTCGTGCGCAGCAGCGGAGCCAGCGATACGGAGAGCTTCGGTCGCTGCCTTCCAAGCACAAAAAGACAACAGGGAAATTCTAATAACCTTTCATTAGTCAAGATGTTCGCAGCCCATGTGCTGGAACGTATGTTATACTGGCAGGTAACACCGCACCAACTGCAGTCAGCTCCCTTCTGCTGCTATGTATCTGTGCCACCGGTCCATGAGTGTCTGGTCGTTTCACCCAGAAATGCCTTGAAAGCACAAACAAAGTCCTCCTCCTTTTTTTTTTTAGTCTACTTCAATGTTTGTAGGCCAATGTAAATCACTGGAAAAAAAATCTTAGTTTTACAGAGCAGCACGGAAACTTCCACGACAAAGCTGTTAAGAGTTAGTGGCTTGAAGGAGCCAGAAATAATATTTAAACTTTCTCTTGAACTGTTTTGAGACAGACACAATGAGTAAAATCACTCTGGGCATTTCATAATAAATCAATGCTGATCGAGTTGGACCTGACCTAAGGGCAGCATGAAATGCCAGTGAGGGCTTGACAGGCAGCTCGGGGAGCGGAGGCAGCAGACGAACCCATCGCAGCCCTGACTCAAGACAGGGACACAAATTCCAATAATAAGCCATCGATGAATTAGCCTTTGCTGGTTTTGGTCTTCTGCCACAGCAGATGCGTGTTGACGTTAGAGAGCCGTTGTTCTAGCACATGCAGATACCTCCCATTTGGCCACTGATGCTGATCCAATAAATGTTATGAAAATCATGAGTAATCTCACCAGCTCTGAGTTATTCCAATATAAAAGCTATCAAACTGATAAGCTGTGCACAGTTAGACACATTGGTAGGTCTGTAATATTTTCCACTCTATTTGGTCATCTCCAACAGCTTATTCTTTTGCCAGCTTTTTGGTTTATAGTCTCTGTTTGGCTGCTTGGTTCTCACACTGGGTGCAATTCCTTTTTTTCCCCCCAAAAAAAAACCTGAACAAAATTAATGCAGCTGCTTATAGAAAAGCAAGGATGCTGCATGCTTTTGAGAAATAGTACCAGCAAAAAGACCCCGTAATTAGCATCCGAGCAGCGCTAAGACCCTTTGTTTCTCAGCATGGGATTACTTTACTTCCCAGTGCTAAATTTCTTTTAGCGATTTCCTATGCGGTTGTCCGGTGTCTCTGGGCGTGCACATTCAGTGCTCTGTGTTCACACCCAGCGAGAGCTGCAATTCAGGTAACAGGCAGTAGCTATCAAATAGGAACCAACACTTTGCATTCCCATGCGGAGGAAAAATGGGTAAAATAGGTGAAATACGAAGGCAAAAATGTCAATACATTACTTGAAGTGTTTCGTGGGTGGTATGTCAGCTCTCCTGCACAGATTTAGCCTTTTGCAGCTGAAGGACTTGGGAGCAGAGTTTGGGTACAAATTGTTCCTAGCCTTTTGTGCCATACATTTGCTGATTTGCCACCAAAATGCTCATCACTGGGACTTTTTTCTTTTGCTAAAGATGGTGTTTGGTTTGTTCTGCTGCTGTACTTACCACTTCATTGACACCTTCCCCTGTTCCTGAATATTAAGCAGTTTTCAGCCTCCCTCTGCTCCATCTCCAGTGCCGGGGCGGGGGGCTGCTCCCCAGCCAGGGGCCGGCGTCCCCGCACTGATGCCAAGAGCAGCACCAGGCAGGGAAAAAAATGCAGTGGAGCATTATGCTGTGACTGGGAGGGGGGAGCTGTGCCCAGGGGTCAGATTTACTGAAGATCCTGTAAACCCCTAAGGTAAGATCCATGGAAATCAATCTCCACCATGCAGCTGGGTTTGAAATACTTACAGCAACCACAAGAACATCCCCTCCGCCTTGGAAACATGGCAAGTGTATCAGAGCAGAGCAGCATTTCACCTAGCTCAGTCTTACGGTAGCCAAAATAAGGTGCTCTGGAGGAAGACAAGACAATGTTTAAAATGCCGTATTGGGTCAACATACCAGAGCGGGAGAGAATCTTATTTCCTGCACTTGACCTCAGCAAGAGCTGGGATTTCTGCTCCACAGGTAGCCACGATGGGCTTTGTGTAATTCCATGCGGGCCTGAAGGGAGAAGCCAAAGGGCTGCGGAGCTCACACCCAGGGATGCAGGTGCAGCAGCATTGCCAGCACCTGCTGAAAAAGAGCTTATCTAGGAAGAAAGAACAATTTGGATAATTGAAAATGCACTCAATTAGCACACAGAGAGGGGTAAGGCGGGTCCCTGCACTGGGACTGAATTGCCTCGGGTGGGCTCTTGCCTTCCCACCAGCTCATTTTTCATGAGCCAAAATTACTGAAGGGTCACGGCACCCTACGCTTCAGCAACGCAGCCAGGACGTGCTCCACACGGAAACCGTCCCTGAGCCACCGTTCTGGGAGCAAGACTGAGTTGCTTCTGGGATGCAGAACTGGAGAGGGGGCTCGGGATCAGGCTCGTTTTAATTGCACTGACTTGCTGAGGGTCGTGAGCTGTGTGTCCGTGTCCTGGTTTCCTTCGGTGTCCAATGGGCCAAGCAGTCCACTTTCTAATGCAATTAAAAAACTTCAGAAGATATGTGAAGTAAAATACATGACTTTGAAAGGAAAAGCCTTGAAATTAAATCTAAACAAACCTCTAGCCCCCATCTCTTCCGCTCAGTAGGTGTTTGTGGAATGAAGGAAAGGCTAAGTTCCCCAAAAGAGCTTTTAAGTAACAATTGTAAAAGGAAACGCTCTGTGCCGTGTCTTTCTGGACTGTTTAACCACAGCAACTCTGAACAGCTTGCTTTGCTGCAGCAGTGGGGAAACCAGTTCTTTTGCCATTGCCCCACATAAGCCAGAAATCTCTTCATCCTCAACAAGAGATCTTTGTCTTAACAGCAAACCTCTTGCTTGGGAATGTATTACAGCAAATTGATCATCTTTTTTTGGTTTCTGTAAGATTTATCTTGTAATCTGCCAGGGCAGCATTCTCTGTACCTCCATCCCTGCTCATGGCCCAGCCAAATGGATCTAGCAAACCTCCAAAAGGGTGAAATAACGGCAGCCACGCGCCTGGCACTACAGGTAAGGACTGAAAGTCAAGAGGTCCTCCCAGATCTGCAAAGTATTCTGCACACATCTTTTACAAGCTGCTCTAGCTTTTCTGGCTTCTATTTCCCTTTCCCTGAAGGCATTCTGAAGAACATGGGGCGGCAGTCAAAGGAGTCAAGCAGTAGGAAGGAGCTGACAGCAGGGCCACTTCGAGTAACGCATCGTTCCCCAAGCCTGCTGCTGCTCCATAATACATTTGTTTATTTTCCCACCATTAATTCCCAAGAAGTGCAAGAGGGGGTAAATCTCTTTTCACCGGGCTCTGCCCCCCTCAAGCACTTTCCAGCTTTGGTTTAATTAGGAATACGATGGTTGCCATCAAGCCTACAGCTGATTATGGACTTGCTGCCTGGAGCTCCCCGAGGGAGGCAATCCCCGAGGACGAATCCGTCCTGCCCGCGCTGCCAGAGCAGCGCTTTGTCCCCGCAAGCCTGCTCGTTAGCAAACCCCAGCGGTCCCCAGCGCTGTCAGCAGCGCCTTGCCAAGGCGCTGATGAGTCTCCAGCAGCCGCTGGAGATGTATTTCCCTGAATCGCGGCTTTGCTGACTGTGCCTCAGCAAAGACCCTCGCTGCTCCTCGTGCTGCTGTATGTGTCACCTGCAACGCATTTATCTCTTCATTTTCCTGGGTTAACTGCTGCTCATCAAATAAACAGGTTGTAAAATAGCTAGAACAAGAGAACTATGAACAGGCAATTTTGGCTCCCTGTCAACTTAGCCTCTTTATGCCTGGATTCATTTATTAGCAGTGAAACTAAACAGGGAAAGAAAGAGCAACCTATAACGAGAGCACCCGCAGAAATAGCAGCTCCAGCCACCTTGTGGTACTTGCAGTGCGGAACCGAGCCTGCGTTCTGGATGGTGATAAATAGGTATCAATAACTCAGCCTGCAAAGAAAACTCTTTTCCTGCCCAGGGTAGAGCTGAGATTCCAAGACTGTTTCCAGACCCAAATTCAATGAGACTGAAAGGTACAACTGGGGCGGGGATCTACAATTTGTAAAAAGGGTTGGTTCAGATTAACCAGACATTGCCACAATAATTTAAAGCACTTCTGCTGCTGCTTCTGGTTTGCCTCTTTCCCTTTCTATAATTCAGTTTTCCAAGTAATGACTCTTGCAACAAAAAGTGAGGACATTTCATTTTGGTAAATTCCAAATAAAGTGTTTTTCTAACTCAGTGTCTAATGAGAGTGACTCCCTTTCCTATAAAACATAATAGACGTTTAATACTCGCTTCTCACCAAAAATTTCACTGAAAATTTTCATTCGGTTTTATCTGCAAAAATCAGGACACATGAACTTGTACGATATTTGCCCTTCTTTAATTTGCAATTTAATCAGACATCTCTGCTAATTAATTATCTAAGAATTAACAAGCAGCAGGAAACATATTCATACAGTAACATATGACCTAATTGTGAAGTGCTATAATTGACATTGCTGTCCCTTGGCTTTTATGCGCTGCTATCTAATTGTAGGAAAAAACTTCTTCCATACATTTTTAAATTTATTAACCATGAGTCGTGGGTGGGCCTGGTATTTCTGCTCTGCTCCTGCAAGGGCACCCATGCCCAGCCAGCTGTTCACCAAGGCACCTCTCAACCCGGGATCGCTGGGTCCCACTGGCCTTCCTGGGAGAAAGATGGTTAAAAAAAAAAAAAAAAAAAAAGAGAAATGGTAGGAATTTTGTATTTCTGAGCCTCAGGAAGTGTTACGAAGAGAGAAGATTAAAGAAACAAAAATCATTTTTAAGTAGTCTTTAGAGCAGCTGCTGTATATGCAGCTAGAGCAGGTAATTTAGAAATCGTGGTCCTGCCGTGCGGATGAGCAGAGGGGCTGCGAGCTCCCCGATGGCACCTCCGGACGCGGCGCCTTCGGTGCCCTTTTCCTGGTGCACAAAAAGAGGCGTGCGAGAGGGGAGGCGGCAGCGAGCACCCATGGTGCTCCCCACGGGCGCCGTCCCTTGCGGCGCGCTGCAGCGTCCAGCCTTCGCACGGCTCTGGCCAAAATCCCCTTTTCCTTGGAAGCTGCTCCTCGAGACCGGATTCCCATCCCAGTTTCTCTGCTCTACACCGCTCTGTGAGAGTCACAGGTGGAGGGAATTGCATCGTCCCTCGGAGGCTTTGGCAAAGAGACTGTAAACTTTTTAACGGCACCGTAAACAGGCTCTCGTTTGCAGCTTATTTGTGCATCTTTTGGGCAACCGGATGAGCAAGAGCCTTTGTCACCACTTTTCCCATCAAAACCCTAGCCAGATCCTTTTAAATTAAGTCTCCGGATACAAATTCCGATACGGTCCCAGAATTATATGTTTTCTCCTCCAGTCTCGTGTTGTCTGGGACTCTCAGAAATCATTTAACAGGTAAAAAGAGCTTGGCACTGTCATTGCCAGCCATTAAGCACAGCTAGCTCTTGCACTGTTTCTTTCTGCGTTATTACCTTTCTCGTCCGCAAACCCTAAGCGGCACATTTGTTCCCCACCCCAGAGCTGCACTTGCTGGGCTGCGTGCTCCTCCCGCCGTCGTGGCACTCTGCAATACTCGCTGCCAGCTGATGCTCTGCTCATAACTACTGCAGAAAAAAGAAAGGCAATAATGGCATTAATTAAAAAGCTATTGGAAGCATAAATCAGTGGAAGTTCAGTGTGGCAGCTGGTCACAAAGGTCGTGCCCGAGTTTTCTTGTTCGTTAAATAATTTCACCATAAATTTGCACCTGCTAAACTGTGTTTCCTTCTCTGCACGAATATGGGGTAAGAAAATTTTCATTTTTTACTTAATCCAGTTTTCTCCATATTGCTCAGAGCTTCTCACTAAAAGGAAAAGCTATTCCTGTGGTTGCTCCACAACAGACAACTGCACCAGCCTCCAAGAAACCATTCGGTTCCTTCCCGTAGAGCAGATCTGACAGCGCGCAGCTCCTGCGTCACTGCTGGATGTCATTTACGCGTATATAGAGGTGTCCTTGCTGAATTTAGCTGCATATGAAAACTTCGTATAAGAGTCATCCTTCTCCCAGCTCTGAAATTCAACTGGCCCTGGATGGAAATGGAGTTACGGCTTAGAAGTGGCGTGCGCGTGTTTAATAGCTGGGGATGAACGGGAAAAGTGGCGACGACTGGGATTCGCAAAGCTCTGCCCTGGTCAAGAGCCAGACAACCACACGCACAAAAAGGAGCAAGAGGCACAAATCTTTCTTAAAACAGGGGTAGAAAAAGGGTTGGGGGGGTGGGGGGGGGGTGTTGCTTTGCTGTGGACAAACCGACCAGGTTCCCGCTAAAAAGACCCAAACCCAGAAAACCCACATGTGGCTTTTTCTAACATTTCTTCAGTAAGTACGTGACACTCTGGTTCTAAATATACCGGGGTCACTGCAGAGGCCAGAGGCCACAGAAATGAGGACAAAACAGGTGGATTCCAACAGCCCGATAGCCCCAGCATTGGAGGAGAGGAATTGCCACCACAGTATGGAAAATTTCTGCATCACCTTTTGCAGCAAAACTGTTTGTGCTGCCGTCGGCCCCAGTGGCTGCGCAGGGGCTGGCTGCGCTCGCAGGGGCTCAGACCAAGCCCCGCGCTCGCGGGCGTCACGGCCGCAAGCCTGAATTTCCTGTTGGGAAAGTAAGACCGTCTTCAAGTACAGACCCCGGCGTGTGACATCTTTTATAACGAAATGGGCTCTACTTCCACGTTTGCAATGAGATGTAAACATCTCGTGTTTCTGACAGCTTGGCCTTTCATCGTGGCTAATTTGCACATTTGTATTTTGAATAAAGCAGCGCCTGGCCGCTCTCCCCGGCTCAGTAATGAGATTTTCCGCCCGTCAGACATCCTGCACGCTCAGTGGCTGACATGTTTTCTAGATTGTATAATTTATTGTGGCTAATCAGCCTCACTACTGGCGCTTCTTTTTTCATGCATCAGCTCGCTGGTAGTACTCAGAAAATGTTCTTTGCTATAAAACACTTCATTATTTGTACTGAAAGTCTATTCTGGAGAAGTGAGCTACTAAGACAAAAAAAAAAAAAAAAAAAAAAAAAAAGAGGGAAACCCAGTTCCTCCTCCTCACCGATGTTTTCTTTTTCCATATAACTTTAAGGAAGAAATGGTGCATTTGACCAATTTTCTGGAAACCTCGTCTCTTTAAGCTGTTCCAGAAAACGCTGAAGGTCTCTTTCCCGTCCCCGCTCCCGACATCAGGGTTTCAGCCCACGCTACGCTACCGTGATTTAAGCCCCGCGGCTCAGCAACAGCCCTCGCACAAGGACCAGCTCGTGCCGAGGGGGCACGGAAGCGGCGCAGCGGGGGACCTGGTGTCCGGGGGTTTGCGTCAAATCGGGGAACGCTTCAGGTCGTCCCAGCCAGTGCCACCGATTCGCAGGGTTTTCCTTAGCTTAATAGCGTGCAGCGAGATTTATGGCTTCGTCTGCTCCCCATACCTACAGCAAACAACGTAGCTGAGAAATGCAGGTGAACAACTGCAAAACAGACTAAAAGCCAAATGAACTGGCACCTGCTAAAGAGTATTGCTCACTGTCCCGCTTTCAAAGGAAAGAACAATTAGAGCGACTCTATTTTTTACTACTAAAATCTCATTTGGAGTAAATCACGATTCTCTGGCAAACGTCTAATGGGATAAAAGCAGAGGGATGGCAGGCAGCAGCCGCTGAAGAAAAACGGAGAGGCTAGCTGAAGTTAGCACTGGGGAGGGGGGGGAAGATGGAGTCATAGCCCCATGCTCTAACCAGCTGAGCTAACCCGGCTGGTCCCGTCCATATGGATGGATTTACGCTGCTGGATGGTGCGACGCAGCCCGTGGCCCCTTTTCGGACACAGGAAGGCTCCGAGAGTTGCATCGCCTGTGTATAGGCTGCTCATTTCTGCTCTGCTGCCTGCAAGTCATTTGGTTGCCTTCTGGTTTTCCCAGCTGTGCAAGTTGAAAGGAGACGTTTTAATAAGATCCAGCATGAGTCGGCTTGCGGAGACGCATCTTGAGCCCGTTCTGGTGAGAAGCACAGAACACGGGAGCGGAGCAGTATGACATTTATTCATTTACAGTACATCTTACTAAGCAGAAGGGACTTGTTTCTCCAGGGTCCCATCTCGCAGCCCGTGCAAACCAAGCGCGGCGTGCTTTTCCCGCAGCCCCAGCGCCGAAGCCACCACCCTCCCTGAAATCCCCTGTGGCTCCCGCGGCGGGGATCAGGGCACGGGGCACACGTCAGGGCTGGAGCCGCGCAGCAGCTGCCGCCGGCTCCCCCAGCCCGGCTGCGAGCGGGCACCAGCGGCAAACGGAGCAGAGCCGCCGCGCTCCCCATCCACCGCTGCCCGCCGCTCGCTAACTGCCCCAAAGGCTTCGCTTTCGCCTTTTTTTGGAAGAAAAATGCTACTGAAGGTAATCAAAGCTGTATGAACCAAACTCTGAATTTGATAGTGCTTTGTGCACAGACCTACGTTGTAATTTGAAAACGTTTTCTCAATTATCTTCAATCTGCTAATCCCCCTGTAAATGTTACTCACATAGAATCACATTTATTTCATTCTCCAGACAGTTTGGAGATTACTCTATAGCTTTCACTAAACAATTATAAAAATTAAAACTCTAAAAACAACCTCAAACCTTCATGTTTGTCTGTATTTGTCAGCTAATATAATAAAAGCAATTTTAAAAAATCTGATCAGACAGCAACTTGGAAATAATCCCAGAACATAAAGGAGACTTTAAAAAAAAAAAAAAATCAAACCATCATATTCACAGAAATATATAAAGCGGAAATAAATGAGAAAAAGAAACTGATGAATGGATGTAAGTTTTAAGGATCTACTTCCAAAGCTGAAAGGCTTTCTAGGGCACTCACCTGGGATTTGCAAAATAATTCTTTCTGTCCCCAGCTCTGCTACATCTTTTGTAACTGTTTGGGGGATGGCACCTCGCCGGGACGCCAACCTCTGTCTGTAAGGAGGATGACAATACTTGACTGCACCACAGGGATGCTGTAAAGGTAAATTAATCAGACCTGTCTTAATTTAACAGAGCAATATTAGTTCTCAGTCCTCCACAATCCAAACTTTTTCCTATGCAGCTGCTTTGCAAAAGAAAAGCTTTACATTAAACCACAGAAATGCTGTCATGTTCTGATGATCAATATCCCCAAAGATTAATATTCAAGGACATGGAACAGATGGCTGGAGACAGACAATAGAAAATAATATTTGGACCAAATTTGGACAAAAAATAAAAAGTAGTCAAGTGTCATGCCTCACTGAAAAAAAAATCAGTGTGACAAATTTTCAATACAAACACTGTGGTTGAAAGCAGGGGAATTCATGCAAAATTCTAAGAAAAGATGACACGAAAACAGCTGAAGTCAAATAAAATCTGTTTCCAAAAAAATTGATTTCAACATTCAAAAGTTGTGGTTTTCCTTTTATCCTCATTCATTATACTAAATATATTTAACACAGAAAAGTTTAAAGGAATATATGCAAGAGATTATTTTTATTTCATCATAAAAGCTGACCGAAGCAGCACAATGATTTGGCGGCCCCGAATGACGCCATCCTTCTGCAAGCTCGCAAAGGAGAAGGAAGCCCCGCCGCGGTTCCCCGTGTGCCAGCAGAGCCCCCCGCCCGCGCCCCGCGCCCCGCCGGCAGCTCGGCACACGCCGGGGCTGGCAAGCGTGGCATGGCAGCAGCGGCACGGGAACGTGGCGAGCCTGCAGCGCTCCGGCTGGCCCGAGCGCTGGTTTGTTCCCCTTGCAGCTGCTGACGCTGCGGCGCAAGGCGCTAAAACGGACTAAAACTACCAGGGAGCGGCTTTGCGCCGTCAGCACCAGCGTGCATCCGGCACCCGTGGGTGGGCTCGCACCGCGCCTCTGGGCAGGGTCCAGGAGGGGTGAGTGGCGTTTGCTTCCCGAAACCTAGAGGCGTGTCTGGGGTTGTAACTAGGGAGACATTTCCCTTTGGAGAACATGAGACACCTCACAACGTTTTGAAAGTAAAAGCCGCAACGCGAGTTGGAGGCCTGCAGGGTTTGTGCTCGGGACCCCGCAACGCCGGCTGGGGTGCGGATGCTCTGGCAGCGGAGAGGCCGGTCCTGCGCACGGTGCAACGCCACAGGGCTTTCAGCCAGACGCACAAACTACTTCATAGCTTGTTGGAAAATGCACTCCGATTAGTGCTTCCAGGGCATAACCTACCACCCGGATTGCTGAAGCCTTCCCACCAATTCCTGCCCTGCGCGGGCACGCTTGGCGTTGCCTTTCCAGGGGCCCGTCACGCTCCATGCATGCTCCGTGCGCGCAGCGCTGGCCGGGCACCGGGAATGCGCCTGCGCTGCTCTGCGTGGCGGAGACGGCAAACCCAGCGACAGCCAGCCGGGGCCCACTGCGACACCTGCTTCTGCTCTTCCTCCTCCTCCTGGCCAACGCAGTGCGGCGGTGCCCGTGGCGCAGCTCCGCAGCGACGTGTTTGTCCTGCCGGGAACGCTCCAAAGCATCGGCAGCCTCGGGACTCGCACCTCGCGTTCGCGGGGCGACTCTGCCAGCACTGCGCCGTGATGAGCTCTGATGTTACGGTGAGGACGTGCTCAGGATTTAAAGCCCATTCTTCTGAGTCCGGAATGACTGCAACATTAAATTCTCCCAGCCACCGCAACCACGCGGCTCTGCGGTCCGAGGGGTGATGCTGCGCACCGGCGGCGAGCACGGCCCCGGCTGCGCTGGGTCTCACGAGGCACGGCTCGGAAAGCGCCAGGACAGGGGCCGGCCGGGTGCCATCAGCGACGGGCACGGTGCCCCGCGCCGCCGCTCCAGCCCAGCTGCAGCGGGAGGGCGAGCTCCGAAAGGCAGGAGGGTGCCCCAGCTCCCTTGCAGCACCTCCCGCAGCCACCCCAACACACAGGGCAGAGCGCTTTGGACAAATTGTCGCCGATGAGTCTGGGGTAAGATGCATGTAGGGTTTGATGCCAACGGTGAAAAACAAAAAGCCTCATATGCTGACAACTGAAACGCCAGGTAATTACTTAATTGACTCCATGATTCCTACCTTGCTACAGCAGCCTGCAGCACTCATGCTAAAAGCAGAAGTCCATTAGTAACGCCAGCAGCAGTTTACCTCCCAGACCACAGAAAAGCGGAAACCGGGAGCACGTCCTGTGGCAGTGCAATGTTTGGAAACCAGAGAGACACGGCGCGTCCGTTCAGCTGCTTCAGCCACGGCCGAGGGAAGGCAAGCGCTCACGGAAAAGTCATCGGCTGCAAAAAACCACACCAACCCCGTTTCCCCAGCCCCAGCTCCCCCAGCACAGAAGGCACTGGCTCCTTCTGCCAGCAGCGCTTGCCTCTGCCGGACCCGGCAGCGCTGCTCCCCCCGGGCAGCACCGTGGCCGGCAGCGTGGCTGGCGGCGCGGGGAGCAGCAGTGCTGGCGTGCCTCGTGCTGGGGCCAGGCAGAAAGGGCTGGCCTGAACGCCCCGTCACATCACTCAGCTGAACGCAGATTGCGGAGTCACCATCTCTGAAAGAAGTTCAGTGCTCAGTATACACGCACTTCTGTTTCTTCAGCTTTTTGTGCCAAGAAGCTCATTTTCAGAAAAGACCCTGAAACCTCAGGCTGAGGAATCCCTGCTGGCACCCTGAGCCTTTCTTCCACGGACATGTGAACTCACACGAGTCTAAACAGAGACACAGACCCAAAACGTCCAGAATTGAGAGATCCATGCAGGAAAACAAGAACACAACTCAAGCAAGACACATCATTAAAAATTCAGCATAGAAGTGACTTAGCCCAGCTCCCCGCTGGGACGTACTGGGCAGACCGGCAGCAGCAGCGGTGCTCCCGCTGGGACGCGGAGAGCCGGGGGCAGGTCGGCAGCCTTCGGCTGGGCAGAGGGCACCTGCCCGCACGCGGCTTGGCAGGTTCCCCGCTGCAGAGCCGGGTGCTGGGGCTGCTCCCCGCAGCAGAAGCCAGGCAGGGAGCCCCTCATCCCCTCCCGGTTGCTGCCCTCCCGCTGCACAGGCCAGCCGGGCCCATCAAAGCCTTAAACCAGCAAGAGGCAAACAAGCGAGCAAAGTTAGAAAGATATTGCAGAGAAGCGTGCCAGAACGGGAAAGTACAGCTTGAATGAAATGATGTCTCATGGCCGGTTTAGCTGTCAGCTCTTTAAAACATTTCCTTGCGCTTTTCCTAAGACAAACCCACCATAACATAATTTTCCAGGAGCTTGCCAATGCACATCCTTAAACCCAAACAGACGCAAATCCTCAGTTCTGTCATTGCACTCGCTGCCAGTCAGCGCTTCCCAGGGAAGGCCCCGGCACCTCCGCCATCCGGCGCGGTGGTCCGGGAGGGCACGAGCAGCGCTGCCTGGGGCTGCCGCAGCGGGCACGCCGACGGGCGCAGCGCGGGCACGCCGATGGGCGCAGCGCCGGCATGCCCTGGCACAGCTACTCACCGGCACAGCCCAGCTAAGTCAGCTGTCAACGCTACACACCAATAACCTCTACTTTAAAACACAGATAATTGTCCCAGTTAAGTTGGCCTTGGCAGGAATAAAGCCACCCTCGCACCAGCCAGGCCGGGAGGAATAGGTTTGGACTTCGGTGCTATCAGCTCATATCAGAAATGCAGCGGGGCAGCAGGGCGCGTTCGTCAGCTGGATCCAAAGCTGTTAGTAAACACTGCAAGGTGATGGACTGCCGAATGCAAGGTTTGTCCCCAAAAGACCTATGAACAATGTATAACTTTTTACAGGAAACAATCATTTATATAATTCCTGTGAACTTCTGTTACCGCGCCAGGGGAGGAGGGAGAGTGGAAGGCATTAGTCATGCACTAGCAGATGTTTTGACTTATGTAAGACTTTTTTTTTTTTTTTCCCTTTCTTTTAAAAATAAAAGGCTACGTCTCACCCAGGAGGCTTCTTGAGAGCCCCCTCGCCCTCGGCCATCTCAGTGCTGGGGCAGTTAGGGGGTCTCGGGACTGCAGAGAAAGCTGCTGAGCTGGGGCTCTGCTCCTGCAAGGAATAATTCAGTTCCTTTTGCCGAGCAGCGCAGGGAGCTGCTACGGAGGGAAGGTGCAGAGCTTTCTAAACCACAGCCAAGGGACGCAAGCCTGTGTTCCAGTGACGGAGCACTCCGGAGCCACGTGAGCCTCTCCCCGACGAGGCACGCTTTGCAGACGAGCGATGCCTGCCCCGGCGCGGGCTCAGGAGCCGAGGGACCCCTCCAAGGGCACACCGCACCCCGCCGGGGCTCCCCGCGACTGCGCCCCGGCTACGTTGCACAAAACGCGTTCATGTTTCAAAGCGGTGAGGAGAGCAAAAAGGAGGCGACTTCCACCTCGGCGCACATCGGTGCCTCTCTCCTGACCGTGCAGGACCAGCCCGGCACAGCCCAGCCGAGGCTGGGGCTCCGTGCCCCGGCAGCCGCTGCCAGCAGGGCTGTGCTCGTGCCCCGGCAGACACAGACACGTCCTCGCGTGCCTGTCCGTTCCGTCGCTCCAGCATGAAGCAGCCATCCCCACCTCCGCGCCCCCACCGCTATTTCTCTCTTGCAGCACGGTCCCCTGCCTTTAACACTGCATCCCGACCCCGCTCGCCACTCCTCGGTCCCAATGCGGCGTGTGCGGAAACACGCCCGCTGACCGACAGCCCACGCTTCCTTTCCTTCTCCTTCCTTCAGCTCCTCCAGCATCAGTGACCCTCCAGAAAGTCCATGCCCACCACCCGCTGTCGCCTCCCCGGGAGGCCCAGGCTGGAGGGCTTTGCCCACGGGTCCCGTCGGCAGCCCGGGCGCTGCCGGCAAGCACGCCTCCTTAGCTCACAGCCCAAAGCCAGCGCACGCCTCCCATGCAAAAACATTTTGGAGGAATGTTGAGACACAAAGCCTCCCGCTGGGACAGGCTGCTGCTGTCCCAAGAGCCCAATGTGCTCTTCTTCGCAAGCCCCGTGGAGCGCCCAAAAGCCGAGTAATAAACCAAAGGGTGTTAATAATCCCATTAGCGCTGGCTCTGCAGCCATCTCCCGTTCTTGGCGTTTCCCTCCTGCCCCGCAGCGGTGCCGCTCTCCCGGGCCGGGCTCCGCGTGGGCTCAGCCGCTGGCCCACCCCAGAGCCGCCCTTGGTCTCCCGTGCTTGGCTCCTGCCTTGGAGCCGCTCAGCAGCAGCAGCCACGCCGCTGCCACGGCCCCTCGGGAGCCACGCGCCTCCCCAGCTCCGGGCCAGGGCTCCGGCAGGCTTCAGCACTTGCCTAGTCGTCATTAAAAGCCTTTTTTTGAAGGGGATGGAAAAAATGGATGTGACGACGCTTTGAAGACAGAAATTCATCACGAGTTTCGTCAGCCTTCACCGGCAGCACGCAAGGGGATGTTTAAAGCCGCCCTGGCAGGAACATTTATTGCTTGCAGGCTGAGACGGATCAGGGTGGGAAATGAGCACGTTTGCTTTGAGCCAGCGTACGAAGGCTCGGGCTGGTGGCCAGCATCAGCGATACCCCTTCACCACGGGAGCATCCCAGGTAGCGCGGGGCCCTCGCAAGAGCTGCAAAACCGCATCCCGCCACGGTCGTCGGAAACTGCTCACGCTTTCTGGAAGAGCAGCCAAAGCATCTGCGCCAAGCTCTCACTGCGGAGCCCACGCTCATCTAATTTTCAAAATCCCCCAGGCGGTTGCTTATCTTAATTAAGATCTTTATCTTTGTTAAATAGCACCGAACACATTTGCATGTCCACAGAGATGTGTCTTATTCATACCGAGGGCCGCTCGGGTGGAATTAGGAGCTGTCAGAGGGTGTCTGGCCTTTGGATGCTGACAACAGGCATGATTAGATTTAAAGGGCTGGGATAAGTTTTGCTCCAGTGCTGGAGCTTCATTTCCAAGACACAAACCTCCACTGACTTTGTAGCATCAAGTACTCCAAGCGTAATCCTCTTAAAAGATTTCTGGGGAGGGATGCAGCGTCTCTATGGTACAGAGCAATACTGGCTTACCTGCAATGCTTACTCTGATCTCGATGCACGAGATGTATTTAAAATTCAGTAAATTCCATTATCTCCTGCACTTTGCTCTCATGAAACACTTAAACCAGAACGCTTCAACAGCTGTTGCCTTCCACCCGGCTGACAAGGGAAGCGATCCTGAAGCGCACCAGGAACGCAGCGCTGGTTTTGAGCCGAGCTGCAATCATAAAAAGTTTTCCAACTCCACACAGCTCTGCAGTATTTACAGAAGATGGATAATGCTGCAATCTCTAAAGCCTGCTAAAATCTAGTCTCCAACGTTTCTATAGAGAGTGAGACTGTAGGTATATATTAAGGGGGGAAAAAAAGTTAAGAGAAGTTGGGGAAATACTCTTATTTTTCCCTCTGCTACAGCAGCCAGCTTAGGCACAGGATACAACCCAGCTTCCCCACCGGAGCAGGCAAGCTCAGATGCGGCTGCAAGGGCTTGAGCAGACGCACTCCAGCCTGTCCTGGAGGTGCCTTGGGCACACGGACACTGCGCTGGGAGCCGGCTCTGCAAAACTCCTCCTGCCCGGCAGACATCCCTACAGAGGAGGATTTCATGGCTGCAGGCACCGGCTGCATCGCTCCGGCCAGGACGACGGACAGCTAACGCACCAGAGCGGGCACCGCAGAGCTGGCCCAGCACCGCCGCCGCGTCCCACTGGAGCCCAGCCGGGGGCTCTGCCGGCAGCACCGGCAGCACCGCGCAGACGGGCTCCCCAGCGCGCCCGCAAGATGCAGCAGCCGCGCATCAGCACCGGAGAGCCAAGGGAAGGGCTGCAGCTCCAGGGAGATGGGGGATATTGTTCTGGTTACATGCTGGAGCAGGAAGGGAGATATCCAAAGAAAAATATTAAAATTAAAACTAAAACCAGAATGCGCTGAAACCCAGCACGTACCGCAGCGGCGCTAGCTGGAGCCAGTTTCCCCCATGTTGACTAGCTATCGCCAGGCAGACCCAGGGGAATTTACTTTTTAAAAATAAATGCTCTGCCCATTTCAAGAGTCGATCTCATCTGGCAAATCCTCTCCCCTCTCCACAGGAAATTAAACAGATGCTTGGAGGGAACGTCTCCAAAACACATGCGCATCCACTCAGGAAAATCTCCGCCGCGTGACTCGGGCTGAGTTTGCTCCCGCTGCTCTGCCCGGCAGCGGCAAGCCCCTCGCAGGCCAAAGCTGCTGGGCAGCCCTGGACGCCGAGTGTGCCACGGACAGACGGCACCAGGGGGAAAAAATGCACTAAATGGCCCAGGGTGGATGTGGTCCAACCGAAGCAACGAGGGTGCAATTAATACGTGCCCTTATCAACACAGCCAACGCAACGGAGCAGCTGCCAGCTGACAGCAAGCCAGGGCAGCGCCGGGCAGGTCGGAGCAGAGACCGGCAGCTCGCCGCTGCCCGAAGGGACCCGCAGTCGCAGCTCTGCCCGAGCTGAAGGCAACAGCAGGGTCTCTAAAATCCCTCCGAAGTGGGGTGCCCGGGGTGAGCCCCCACCAGGTCACCCCAGACCACCCCCCGGGGCCCTGGCTCTCACCGGGGGGAACGCTCCTCTCCCCGAGGGACGGACGACCGCCCCAGGCTCGGCACTGGCTCCACGGCCGTCTGTCCCAGCGCGACCCGTGGCTGTGTGCAGGTGACCGCTGTCACCGGTAGCACCGGCAGAGCCGCATTCAGGGCTGCAGGAGAGGCTGCACCGGGGGGCACACGGCCACGCACAGCCCCACGCCTTGCGCTGGCTGCAGGCTTCAGGCACGCCACGGCGCAGTGCTCCATTTTTGTTTTAAACACAGATGGAAAATTTTTACCTCATTTGCTAAAAGCACTTTAATGTCTTTACACAGGGAAAAAAATTAAAATTTATTACTAATTTGGATTATTTAATTCAGTCAGCAAGACTGAAAGCAGTTGCTGCACTTCAAGTCCAGGTTCAAAGCATTAATTGCTCTAAATGCTGCCACCATTTCCTTTACATTTCATTTCTATGTCAGTTTTTCATTCATTAGCTACGAGCATGACAAGTGACAGACTGCCCTTAGGTGCGTCTTTAAAGCACATACAGTGAATGGCTGTTGGATCCACCCAAGTATTGAATTATTGGATCCACCTAAATAAAAGGCAAATTACCCTCTGAGCATTTCTTGACAATTAATTACCCCAAGGATGATTGGAGGAGGCCAGGGTTTCATTTCAGCACTTCAGAGCAGTCTCGTGTTAAACTGTCGGGTCCTCGGTGAGGCTGAGGCACGAAGTCGGGGCACTGCCGCACTCCCAGCACCAGCAGAATCTTTCCAGAAGCATTTGCAAAATGAAAAATAAATGCTGTGCTATTTCATAGAATCATAGAATGGTTTAGGTTGGAAAAGACCTTTAAGATCACCCAGTCCAACCATTAACCTACACTACCAAGTCCACACTAAACCAATCAAGGGTAGACCAGACTGAACCATGTCCCCAAGTGCCACCTCTGCCCGTTTTTTGAACGCTTCCAGGGATGGGGACTCCCCCACCTCTCTGGGCAGCCTGTTCCAATGCCTGACCACCCTTTCCGTAAAGAAATTTTTCCTAGTATCTCTTCACCAGGGAGGAACAGGGCCAGTTAGTTCAGTGTCTTCCACCCAGCCCTCCCTGCTGATTTCTGGGTTTGCACTTAAACAATTTTCCATTAGAAGACATTATTTGCCCTCAGCCCGTTAAAATGTGCGACGGGAACGAAGGAGCCCGTTCGCCCTTCTGTCCCAGACGCGGCTGCGCCGCCGCCGGGGTCCCTGCCTCGAGCATCGCACCAGCATCCCCCGCAGCGCACGGCTCGGGGCCAGCCACGCAGCGTCGTTCAGAGGTACGAGCCGTGGAGACCGCCCGCCCTCCAGCCTGGCCTCAAACAGCGGGGCAAGGCACAGACACGAACAACCGGTAAATTGTCGGCGACGGGAGAAGACGCTCCCGAAGGCTGGTTGCGATGCACCGCGATGTACTGCGGCAGTGCTGGCGTCCAGCCGCGCCCATCGGGGTGTCGCGGGGCGCAGGGAAGGGCAGCGACGCCCTGGACCGCACCGAGCGGCTGCAACCGCAGCATCTGCTGCTCCCCAACGCCCGCCTTGGCCGGGCACCCTCCGGCAGCTCCCTGCCCCGCAGAGAAACACCTCTTATTGCACCGGGATGCTGGGGGCAGTGCTGGACCACGGCCGGTCTGAACAGCACCAGAGCCGGCACAAGGAAAGCCAAAGAGACTTTGACGGGGCGCGGGGAGGGGAAGCAGTGGGAAGCGGGTTTGGACACTGAACAAGGGGTCAAGCCCAAAGTGGTTCCAGAAGGTGAAAAAGATTTTTTTATCTTGGTTTTCCAGAGAAAAGATCAGCTCAGAGATAATGGCAGAAAGCAGCCCCAGGGGGTTACTGCAGACCCGACGGGCAGAGGGAAGTCACAGCCCGCCCCAGCCAAAGACTTTAAACGGCAGCGAGGACACCGAGTTTTGGCGTTTGGGGGGCACAGAAGGCAGCTGCGGGTGCTGCGAGCTCCGGCCCCGCTGCAGACCTGAGTGCGTCACAGGCGAGGCGTTGCCCACATCCCCTCGCAAACGACCCTCGCCCTGCCATCGTACGGTAAGTGCTGTTCCCCCCACCGCGGGTTTGGTACTTTGTCTCTAGGCTAAAACACGCCGCGCTGGAGAGCGCCGGGGGCCGCGCCTCGGCTGTGGCGGGTGCTGGCAGGTCCCACCGGCGCCTGGGGAGAGGCCAGGCACCCCCTCCCAACACCAACCCCGTCCCTCCCCGCAGAAAGGGCCGGGGAGGCACGGCGGAACGCAAATCCCTGCCTCACAAGGGAGGGCTCTTCTGGGTGCTGGGGAGCAGCCTCCCTGCCTGCGTACGAGGAGGTATGGTTTTGGTGATGGGGGATGAGTGCCAGAAGCAACAGCATCAGTGCAAGAACAACTGGAAGAAGACAGAGAGAGAGACGCTCCTGGGCACAATCCTTCTGCATTTATTCTAGCGTGCAATGGAAAGCTCCTGCTCCTTTCAGCACCCCTACAAACAGCTTCGCTGTTTACTGTGGATGATCCTGTCATAAAAGGGAACCACACGGCAATGGGGCAGGCATAAAAGAAGCTAAAATAGAACAAAACCGAACACAAGACAGCCTGGCTGGCCCTGCCTCTCCCGCTGCCCGGCAGGCTTTGGAGGTTCTTCCCAGGGTCCCTGCAAGAACACGGCGTCTTAAAACCAGTAACAACGCACACGTAGTCATCGCATTTAAATGCAATTAAGACCTTATTCCTTGATGCATTCATACTGAAAGCAAGTTCAGCACACGCCTGTTCCCAGGAACACTTCCCGGGAGCGCACAGCTTTGCTCCCAGCCGGGTGCCGGGTGCTTCACCGCAGCCCCCGCTGCGTCTGGGGCTCTGGAGGGTGAGGGGTCCCTGCTTTAAAGGACTCGGGCTTCAAAGGGTACTGCTACCAGCAAGTAGTGCATTAATCTCTCGGTTTCCCCAACCAGCTGTTTGCCTAATCACACGTCCAACAGCTTGCTTGTACGTCAGCTGGTCTGACAGAAGATACATGTGGGTGTGCTTCTGTCCCGAGACCCTTCCCGGCGCGGCCCCACAGTCAGGCAGCTGCACTGCAGTCCTGGCTTTGCAATGCTAAAAACTGCGCAGAAGCACTACGTGGCCACCGATACCTCTAACACCTTGCATCTCTCAGTCTCCAAACGCCTCATGATAAGCAGCAAAGCCCCTCGGCACCTGTACAGGAGGTGCTGCTGCTGCCGCGCTCTGGGACTGGGGCACAGGGAGCCCCGGGCAGCCCGGGGACGGGTGACAGTGCTGGACCCTCAGCCCCGATGCACCGGAGCAGGGACCACGTCCGCATGCCGCTTCGTTAGCTGCAGACAGAAACGCCTTCCTTCACCCTGCCGTGTGCCGCCTCAGGCAGGTCTGGTTTATCTCCGGAAAAGTCGTTGCTTCACAAGGTAACACCATTTATTGAAAAGGGGAAAACAAGAGAGTCCTCAAGGAGGATTCGATGGGAGCTGCTTTCCCAGTCAATGTTATCTAGAAGCAAGTGGGTCCGGCTGCAAATCAAAGGCACTGCCACACGTGCTCCGTGAAATACTGCATTTGCTCCTGCTCAGCCAGCAACGATCCCTGGCCCCTCTTCCCATTACCGCTCAAGAGTAATGTTGTCATCAAATTTTCTATGAAAAAAATATGCACATCATAGCATATCATCTCTGCTGCGATATTTCACAAAGGACGGGCTGCTCCAGTTCGAGCAACCTATTTAAAAAAGAAAAAATATATTAAGCTCCCCTCCCAGATTACAGATCATCTTTGTTCCTCCATTGGCACCATTGTTTGAGTTAGTTCCACTGAAAATGCATCAAATTTCCGATCTTGGAGACAAGGACAGCAAGTATCAGCTGTTATAACTGTCTTGGATAAGATTTAGAGTCAAGCTTGAGCAAAAATTATTTAGAAATCATTTGTTCGCTATCATGCTCCCGTATCATCTTTGCTCATTTTCCCTTCTAATAAAATACCCAAATCTCAGTATTAAGAAATGCCGAGAAGAAAGTTCTGGAGCAAGTTTAGTTCTTGTGCAATGCAATAACTGTCCCTGGCATCAGGACAAAAACACACTGCAAAATACTCGGAAATAGCCAAACTAGATATTTTTTTAAAACACAATTATTCTGTGTGTAAAATCTCAGGCAAGTGCAGCAACAAGGCATCGCCCTGCTCCAGGGTCACAGACACAGAGCCCTTCCAGCACGCCCCGGAGCAGCGGGGTAAACCAAGTTAAAGGCACAATGGGACTCGAAATGCCAAGAGTCAAGTGGTATTTAACACCCAAATGGGAGCTTGCCTCCAGTTTCCTCCTCCCCTTTCCTTTTCTGGCAGAAGTCTTGGTGAAGAAAAACCTCTTTTTACAGATCTCAGTGATGGGAGCCTCTGAATGGTTCTACAATATAGTGCAGGCAAAAGCATCCATCTTTCAAAGCCCAGCTTTAGCTCATTTGTAAAGTGCCCTGAAGCCTTCAGCTAAAGCCTCGCCTTTCTCAGATAAAAGTGTCACCAGCTTCAGTCAAGAGAAAGATTGAAGGATGCATTCCCAAAAAACACAGTGAATTCTTCCTTAACGGTCCCTGGTGATTCAACCAACTTCAAGTTTGGAAACAGTGTCTGAAAATAATCCAGTGGTTTCTGAGAGATAAACTCCCACACATATAAACGCCCTTCACGAGGGCCAGAGGACCCTTCTGTTCTGTAAAGCACTGGGGAAAAAAAAGAAAAAAAGAAAACAAGAAACAGAGCTCACCCCCAGCACGCCCACGGGAACAACTTTGCTCTGGGGTTCACCTTCCCTTGCTCGCAAACCACCAGCGAACCCTGCAGAAGCGGGCAGGACGAGGTCCGGCCACGGTCACAACGCAGCCGTCACGACGCAGCCCTCGTGCCGTGGCCCGCTGGGGCAGCGGTGCCCCGGGGCTGCCGGCGGGGACGCCGCGATGCTGGGGGCACAGCCCTTCTCCCCGGCAGGGAGCCCCCCGGTCAGCCCCCATGGCTCCGGCACGGGGCACTCGGCCCCTGCGCCCAGGGCACAGGAGAGGCTCATCGCGCTTTCCCACACACCCGCATCCGTGTTTACCAGGGAAGGTGGGGCAGAAGCAGTCGTGGCCCCGGGATGGCAGGCGATGGGGCTCAGCCACTGTCGGGGCTCAGCCCCGGGCACAGCTCAGCACCACGCAGCCATCGCTCACTGCCCCTGCCCCCATGGGATGGGGAGAGAATCGGAGGGGTGAGAGGGAGAAACACTCCTGGGCTGAGATAAGAACAGGTTAATCATTGAAATAAAGTAAAATAAAATAATAATAATAACAATATAATAATAATAGTAATAACAGTATCCAAAGCAAGTGATGCCCAATGCAATTGCTCCCCACCCGCCGACCGATGCCCAGCCAGTTCCCAGCAGCGATCGCTGCTCCCCGGCCAACCCCCCCAGTTTCCATACTGCCCATGACGCCGTATGGTATGGAATGGCCCTTGGGGCAGTTGGGATCAACTCTCCTGGCTGTGCCCCCTCCCAGCTCCTTGTGCCCCTGGCAGAGCAGGGGAAGCTGAAAAGTCCTTGACTGGCATAAGCAGTGCTGAGCAACAACTAAACCATCAGCGTGTTATCAGCGTTATTCTCCTACTAAATCCAAACCACAGCACTGTGCCTGCTACTAGGGAGAAAATGAACTCTATCCCAGCCAAAACCAGGACAGCCACGTACTGGAGGAGAGGGCTAAAAGACTTTCAGGTGCTGCCTAGTTTGGATTTGTGCCCTGCTACCCAGACGGCTATTTCCACCACCCAAAGGGCTCTGCAGGGTTGTCCTTTGTTCTACTTCAGCTTCCCTGTTCTGGCTTCATCTACCCCCGTAGAGACCCCACGGCACACTTTGGGTGCATCTACACCAGTCCAAGTTATTAGCACAGACACCTCCCTTCTTGCTATCCACTTCTCCCCAGCCCTTGCACGGAGACCTCAGCCGGAGCAGCTCAGCTCTGCGTTTCTCTCTCATCAGGCACAGGGATGCTGAGAGCAGCTCATTGGTTTCAGAGACTGAAGCAGCAGCCGGTTCTGCAGCAGGACACGGCTCTGCTCCGGGGCCGTTTTCCCCCGGGAGCAATAAGCTGTGCTAACTCGTTAGCACAAGCAGCTTTGATGCTGTAACGTTGCAGAACGCTGCTCCAGTTGATGCCAGGCACAACAGGACCCGACTCAGCGCAGGTGAAGCCGCAGCAGCAGCCGCGCGCCCACGGCTCTCAGCGCATCTCTCAGGGAAGGCACAACTCCCGTGGGGACAGAGTTGGGCCGCCAGCCACATCCAAATACTTCCCCTGACCTCGGCCACTGATCTTTAATAAATCTTTACTGGGGCTAATTTAATCTTCAGCCAGAGCTCCGGGGCCTGGAGGGAGCTTTCTTTCGGCACAGCCAGGACGGGGCAGCCCGGGTGCACCCGTTCCCATTGCTCCGGCAGCGCTGGGGATGCGCAGCCCCTTCCCTGGCTCAGCCGCGCCGCAGACCCCGTGAGCAAACCTGCTCCAGAGGCTCGGCCGCGGACAGGCACGGGGAAGCCCACCAGCCCCTGCCATCCCCACACGCCAGCCTCCCAGGGTGGCTTTCTGCCGTCCCCCGTCCCAGCGGGGAGCATCGCCCTGCGACGGCTGTGTGCACACACACGAGCGCACACACATACACACACACAAGCATCTTTTCCGAGCTCCCCCTGCACCCAGAGCAGCCCCGCGACGGGAAGGACGTGACCAGGGATGAAACGCGACCGGGGAGGCAGCCACAGGCCCAGCCGCTGCCGAGTTCTTGCACCGTTTCAGCCATGAGGCTGCACGGGCTTTCAGCTGGGCCAGGCTCGGTACACGCCAGCTCCGTGTCAGGAGAGGAGGAAACACACAAACGTGGATTTTTGATTTCTCATGCTCCCTCCAAAGCCTATGGGTCTGGCCACAGCTTGAGGCTGTGAGGAGGAATGAAGCAGCAAACTGAGGACAAGCAGCCATCTCTGGAGCTCCTGCTCCTGGAGAAAAGGAGAAAAGTCCCCAAAGCAGTGGTGTTTTGCCAGCTGCAGTTTTGACCCAGAAAACCAGACTCAGCACAGCTTTGGCAAAAACCTCTTTTTTTTTTTTACCTGAATGCCAAGAAAGGAAGACACAGATACATGATTTTACCTCCACCTCCTTTTTTTATCAGGTGGCTCATCTCCAAAGACGTGACACCCTCCAGCGAGAGGCATCAGCAAGACCCAGCGCACAGCCACCCCCGACACCACCATCGCTTCCAAGCTGCAGGAGCTCCGGGGAGAGCAGCTGCTCGGGTCCCAGCTCAGGAGGAGGTGGCCGGGCTCCCTGCAGCCCCCGGCTCCGCGCCCCGCACATCGCAGCAAAGCACCGAGCTGGAACAGAGCGACTGGGCGCGCCCCGACCTGGTCCAGCACTCGAGTCGGCTTCCAGGGCACCGCGGGCATCCTCAGGCCGCAGGTTCCTCCCGCTCCCAAAGCCCGCGTTGTTCTGATGGGCTTCCCCGTCCCAGACCTGGCACGCTCCCACGGTGCGAGGAACGTAGCAGCTGCGTGTGGTAATCTCTCCGATATACCCGACTGGGAAGTACTTACACATATTCGTGTGTATTTTTAACGTGAGAGGGAAAGCAACACATATGTAAGCGCGCAGTAGTGTGGAAAGTTAATTTAAATGCAAATGCTGCATTTGCCCCAGAGGAATTAATTAATACGCTCAATATTGTTTATACTTAAAGTTAATGATTATTACCACTTCAGCCAGGTAGCTAGACCTGTTGGAGAGAAATGGCTCAGGTCTTAGTTTTCAGCTAAGCAGAAATACGCTCAGATGTGGCCACCTGGCATTTCAGACAGGCACCGAATGCCTAATGACGGGGCAGGCGTCCGCGGGGCCCGCGCAAACACCCGATCAGCACACCGCAAGCAGCCACGCGTGCACGGAGTCGCTGTGGGCGAGGAACGCGCCGTTTCCTCTGCCAGCCTGGGCGTTAGCCCTCCTTCTGCAAACCCAGCGCTGGCCGGAGCTCATTGCACGGGCACAAGCACGTGCTGCTCTGAAACAACGGCCCCACGCCGCGGCTGCAAACAAGGTACCCGTGGTCATTATGCTGCCAGAAAAGAGGCATTGCTCAAGCTGACGGCGTGTGCCCCAAGGAGCGCTTAGCATCGCACGGGCATCATTAACGAGAACGACCGCAGGTGCACTGCAGAGAGGAACGTAAACCTTCACACTCAGGAGCATCATCCAGCTACCAATTACATGGATATTTAGAGAGTTACGGACCCTTCCTGAAGGCAGACTGCTCCGTAGCCGTCGATTATCGACACCTCTGACAGCACCTTCCTCGGAAGCAACCGGCGCTTAGTGCAGAAAGCGGAGCGGAAGGGGAGCACGCGGAGCAGCCCGGTTCACACGGCCGCAGCTGCCGGCGAATGGAGAAGGGGAAAAGCAGGGCTGCGGAGCGCTGCGAATTGCTCCCTCGTCCCCACGCGAGGCCTCCGCGGGCAATGCAGGCGGGACGGCGTGGCTCTGCGTGGGCCGCAGCCGCGCCAGCCCCATGCATGGGGGGCTGTTGCCACCTGCCGGCAGCCCACGGGGACGCGGGGCCCACGGGGACGTGGCAGCCCACGGGGACCTTCCTCTTGGTCTGGGGCAAGCGCTCACCGAGAGAAGCCGCCAAGCAGCAGCCTTCGCCTCGCCCGTGCGTGGGGAGAGGGTGGGCGAGCAGCCCCGGCCGGAGCAACGCTGGCAGCCTGGGGCCAGCCCCGTGCTCCCCCTCTGGGGCTGTGCCCAAAGCCGCACTAATTACCTGCAAGCAAAGCCGTGCTAATTAACCATAAGAAGGGACGGGTGGGCTACTGCCCTCTGGAGATGCAGGTCAAGCCCCACCTGCGGCTGAGCCAACCCACTCCCCATTAAGGTGCCAGGCAAACACTGCAAAAATATTGCCAGCTCAGCTTCTGCAGCTGCTGCACATCAGGATGGACTGAAGAAACCAGGGGTGGACTGAAGAAACCAGGGAGGTCTCTGCTCCCCTGCAATGCCAGGACGGGGAGGAAAGCGAAGCCAGGAACCAGCAGAAGAAAAAACAATGGAAAGAAACATAATACAGCCCTGAGTAAGCTGCCAGCCGCAGCCCCGCGCCAGCTCGGGCGTGAAGCGCACTCTGGCTTTACTGGAGCTGTTTATTTAGAGATGGAGCTTTTCCACTCAGCAGCTGGAAACACGACCCAGAGCTGCCGCTCTCCCGGGCAGACCGTGATTGTTACTGCACAGGGCAGGGAAGGGTGCTCTGACCACGCAGCAGCGCTTTGCGCCCCGGCAGTCTGCGCCGGCAGCCCGGGAGGGGCCGCGGGGAGGGCAGAGCCCGGCGGCAGGGACCAAGGGTCCCCCGTCTCCCCAGGCTGCAGCATCGCTGCTTTGGGGGGACCCCTCCCCACCTTGCTGGCCCCCGAGCCGGGCCGTGGGACGGTTTCTGCCTCGCAGAGATCACTGATGAAGGCTGGAAGTTGATGTCTGCAGCACCATGCGGTGCAGCGGTCAGCAGCGGCGATCAATCAGGAAGAATTATAACAAGGACTGTATCAAGAATGTAGAGGGATGGGATGGAATTAAGCATTAATAGCCACCCATCGCTCAAGCTCGTCTCTTAGCAGCGCACTTGACTGAAGCCATACAAGACCTACGTGCAAGGCAATCTGCGGGCTAAATAAACCACCCCCGGCTCTCCAGATCGCGGTGTAACGCCGTGGCAGCCGGGCGCTCCCCGCAACGTCAGGCAGCTGAGGGCTCACGCCGGGGCCGGTGGCCGCTCGAGCGGCACCAGCTGCCGCCCAGCTTCGCAGCGACTGCGGCGGGAGGCAGCCCCGGTGCCAGCCCTGCGCCAGCGGCACCGCGTCCAGCGGCCTGCAGTGAGCCCCACCGCAGCAGTGGGTTTGTTGCTCCAAACCGGCCTTAGCAAAAGTAAATTTATAAAGCTGCCTATATCCTCAGCCCGGGAACTGAAGTCCAACCTTAAACCTGGAGCCGTAGCATCAGGCAACGCAAACGGCAGCGAATGAGCAAGAACCGGGAATAGCCCCAAAGAGGCAAACGGTGCGGGTTTGCCGTGCCGCTGCGGTGGCAGCAGGCGCAGCCTGATGCGACAGCCGGGCAATGCCCCGGTTCTGATATGACCCGCGTTGCTCCGGAAGCGCCTCGTTCCCCTCTTCCAAAGCACCACGTCCAACGCTTTAAGGCCGTGATTTCCTGGTACCAGCAAACCAGGGTGCCCCGTTCCCTCCTCCCCTGCCCGGGGGCAAGGGCACAAACCTGCCAGCTCGCCCTGCACGGCCGCGGCGGGGCCCAGCCTCCCCTCTGGCGCTGCCGGCGCCGCACGTTGCAAACGAGCAGCCCCTGCAGTTGCTCTGTTTGTGGTGGGGTTTTTTTGCTTCTGTGCGTTCTCATCATTCCAGCTGCTGAGCAGATGCCCTCTGCAAAGCCGGCTTCTTCCAGGTATTTAGCCTGGTTCCTGTAGGTTTCCAAAAAGATAAATAAAATAAGGTATGAAGCCTCTCCCAGGCTGGAGAGGCAATGCCCTCCCCACCCTCAAATTTATAACCTTTCCTATTCAAGGTTTAGCCAAAACTGGGTCAAGGTGGCCACCCCAGGGGTAATGAGACAGAGCTGTAGCCCATCACACTGATTCTCTCCTGAGCTATCCTTAAGGATGTTACCCTTTACTTTTCATTAAAAACACACTGTTCCCCAGCGTGAAACACGCTGTTTGGTGCCGCGTGCATGGCAGCACGCGCTCTGCTTGGAGGTCAGCTCCTGCCACGGGGCCCAGTGACGACGGCCGCAGCTCCCAGCGCCCATTCAACATCCCGGTGACGGCACCGAAAGCCTCGCTGTCAGGGGAAGAAAGGATAAAGAGCTTCACATAGCCTGTATTTGTTAGGAGGGCTGGGGAACAGGGGCTTTTAATTGGAAATCAATTATCAATTTACTGGCAACGATGTTTACTCTCAGGCAAAGGCTTCGTTTGGCTCATTCAGTGCCAGTGTTACTGTGGGCACCTTCTCAACTCGGAGGGAGCCCAGCAGAGGAGTAATTTGAACGCAGGATGGCCCTTTGACGAAACCAGCAGTGCACGTGCATTAGGAAAACTGCTTCCTTACGTTGCTTTACTTTATCTGCTAATAAATCTCACGGGCTAAAGCCGCCGTGCCGCAAGGGGCTGCACGTTGAGCGCAGAGCCCTGGGTGAGGCGTGACCCGGCGTGGCGGGGGGCTGCTGGCCAGGCCGTGGCCGATGCTGGGGGCTGGCAGGGCCGGGCAGGGCTGTGCCGCCCGGGCACCTCCGCAGCTGGAGGCCGGTGGCACCGCGGGGCCGAGCCATCGGGCTGCGACGGGCGATGTCCTCCTGCGCTCGCCACGGTTTTCATACCCACTTAGCTGGCTCTCCTTAACTCTTTAAAAGCGAACGCCGGGCCAGTCCGAAGGCTGCGTGGCAGGGATCCGCCGCAGGAAGGGCCTTTGCTGTCTCCGGCTGCACGGCCTCCTGAGCCCCCTCGCTCCTTCCCTTTGGGAGGGGGTAATCGCTCTTGTCCTGCTTGCCACAGAGCGAGCGCTAAATCGTCTTTGTTTTAAGCTCATTTTGACATCTGCTTTTGTCTGACATCGCTCGTGCCCTGCAGGCACGCGGCCCCTTCCTGGGGGGACGGGGCTGGGGGTTCCCCGCATGGAGGGGCTGGCAGCAGCGGGGGGAGACACTTGGATTCGGTTTTCCAGCAGGCATGGACCAGGTGAAGCAGCTCTGGCTGCTCGGCGGCCGCCAGCGGGTATTTGTGGGGAGGGGGCAGCTGTCGCTCGCTGACGGCAGCGGGCAGAGGATGGAGGCACGGGGTCCCCGGTCCCGGAGGGGCTGCACCAGGGAGCCACGTCTGCGGGGGGGGGGCAGCAGGTAGACCCCTCCAGGGCAGAGCCGCTCGAGGGGGACCGGTGATGGAGGAGAGGAACGACCCCTGAGGAAAACCACCCTTTGATGTGAGAATAAGGGAGCCGTGGCTGATCTCCGTCCCTGGGGAGCCTACGGGCGTGAATGCGCTCACGCGGTGAGCAGCTGAGGGACGCGAGAGCACCGTGCTGTGGCCCCCCTCTCCGCCCCCTCACCGATAATTAACATCTGTATGATCAGCTTTCGAAACAAAAAAGGAAAAAAGGAAAAATAAAAAAGGAAAAAGAAAAAGAAGCCTACTCCTTCAACACCTCACTGTCAAAGCCGCCCTGCGCTTTTTGAGAGCAGTACCGACCTGACGCTCCTGCAGAGGCGAGCACCGATGCGCTGCACTGCTGGAGGGGCTCACGGCGCGAAGGGTTGGGGAAAAACGTGCAGCAGTGACAGGAGATCGAGTCTTGACCCCCCCCAAACACACCGAGGGCGAGCAGAGGGGCAGCGGGGATGCTGAGCCCCGCTCCTCTTGGGCGATCGCCCCTACCCACCACCCGAAGGCTGCGCGCCGCAGCGGCGCGGTCCCGCCGTCTGCGCTCCGCTCGGCGTCACCTTACCGAGCTGGTGTTGCTCCTAAGGCACAGAGGCGCCGGGGAGCTCAGGCAGGCAGAGGAGAAGGCGAGGCCTCTCCGGAGCAGACACAGAGCAGGGAAGGGAGAGCAGGCCTCTCCGGAGCAACATGGAGCAGGGAAGGGAGAGCAGGTCTCTCCGGAGCCGCTCCTCGGCTGCCGTCCTCAGCCACCCCGATTCCCCGCCCGAGGCAGCCTTCCCCCGTGGCAAGCGATGAAGCACCCCAGGGCCTTCTGGCCTAGCAGGGTTTGCAAAGGTTTGCGGTTCCTGTGCCCGGGGCTGGGGGAGCACGGAGCGGCCCTTCCCCACCAGCCCTCGCCCCAGGACTTCAACGCACTCGTTCAGCATCTTCCGCAGCCTTTAATTACTGCCGCTTCAGGGCAGCGAGCTTCCAGGCCAAGATTTGTTTGAAATAGAATAATGTTCCCATTGCTTCTACCTAAATGCATTTTAAATAAAATTTAAAAGAAGAAATGACACCTCTGAAATGTGGGGTACATCTCGGCTGCTGTAGATCAGCACAAGTCCTCCCACACCAATGGAAATGGGCAAATTTACACCCCCTTGGAGACGTTTTGGGTGTTGGTTTTTTTTTTTAATTGGCCTACATCTCTCTTCCCTGCGTATTTTCACCATATGCCCAGGGCTGAGAGGAAAGAGCCCATCTGTGCTCTCAGCGGTTCACCTAAACAAACACAGCAGAACACACGAAGTCGGCCACGGCGAGCGACCGCCGGCCTGGCTCGCGGCTACGGGGAGCGGCAGCCAGGAGACAGAGCCGCCGGCACCGGGACGGTGCTGCGGGGCCGCTGCACGGCGGCTCTGGGAGCACCCCGGCCACCGCCTCCGACCGGGAGCGCGGGGAGCCAGGGACGGGGAAGCCGCAAGCACGGGCGCAGGCACGGGCAGGGGTGCAGGCAGGGCTGCCGGCCCACGCGGCTCCCGGAGGCGGCGAATATTCCAAAAGCACAGCCAACGTTTTTGAGAAAAGTTAAGCAGTTTTATTCAACGGGATGAGTCCACGCCCAGCCAGTGGCTTCATCTACACGGCGTCATCAGCGTACATGACAGAGGACCCACTCGGACACTCAGCTGAACGGCATCTCACCACACGTTACAGAGACAACACCAGAGGAGGAGGAGGAGCGGTACAAAGGGCGGGCAGCCAGCGGTTTCCTACGGCTTCCCGGCGTAACCAAACCCATCCCCACCAGACTACGCAGCCCAGCCACTCGGAAGCAGATCGGACTCAGGACACCTACTGCCACACCGTGAAAACCACAACACTGCTAGTTAAATAACACCGTCCGGGGTTTACAAAAATGACCTACCAGGGGTACTGCAGCCTAAGGGAGAAAGCGCACCGCCATCACCGCCCCGGGGACCGACGCGCTCGCGCGCGCTGCTGAAGCGTCTGTACGGAGAAGAGACGGCGTGGGCGCCGTTGCTTGGGAGCCGGCGCCGTCGGAGGCGATGCCGAGCCCCGGGGAAGGCGGATGCGCCAAGCAAGCGTCCCGCGGCGCGGCGGGACGGGAGGCGGCAGGCCCACGGGGAGCCGAGCCGGGGGCTGGCGCTCGCTCTGCACAGCAGAGAAACAACCGCTCCGCCAAGACGCCCTCCCCTCGGCTGCCGCGTGCCCGCCGCTCCCTCCGGCCCCTCGCCCGGCGGGGCCCCGCCGCCCGCTCACGCCGGCTGCTCGGCCATAGGCGCTCACAGCGAACGCTCTGTGAGCTCTCTGAAGCCCGCAGCCTTCACACCTTTGCAGAGGTATCGAGGATCAGGGCAGAGTCACTCATGAAACACGAGTAGGTTCCAGTTGTGACACTCCTACAATGGACGTGTTTCGGTTTTGTGCCAAGTTAGCTTACAGAAAAATACATTTCTTCCCTTAAATTTACAGTAGTTAAAACTACAATTTGAATACCATATTAAAAAGGGGTAGTTTATTCTTCAACAAAACGTCTTGGTTTTCTTTTCTTTAAAAAAAAAAAAATTAAAAAAGGACTTTAAAAGCAATCACCCCCAGCACAACGCAACTGTACAAAGGAAATCATGATGTGTACAGCTCCTAGGACATTAACTCCAAGCATTTGTTCTGGTGCTCAAAAAGGCACTTAAAGATAAGAAAACAATTGTATTAAAAACCCACAACAAAAGGAAAACAAAGGAAAATGAAAGGCAATAATTTAATAGAAAGACACTGGAACTTGTACCGTATCTTCAGAAGTAAGAACAGAGGGGAAAAAAAAAACCCTAATAAACATCGCTTTGCTATCAAGTCATCTCTGAAAGCATATAAAAAACCCAGAAAACTACCAAAGTGAATGTTCTCCAGGAACTAAATGGAAAAAAAAAAAAAAATTGCTGGCAACGAATACACAGCTCTCGTGCCAAATGGGTTTCTTCCCTCCCCTAAAAGCACATTTGCTGGTTCATTACTAGACCAGACTGACAGACGGTTCCAACATCTGCTGCCCGCAACGACAGAGGCATTGACCTCAGGGTTAGCCCAAGTTAGGAACGGGGGGAAAAATGATGAAGAAAAATAAACATCAATATGAACTAATTGTGGTAATTACAGATGTCAACAATTAACAGACGAGTACATAAACACCATTTCCCCTTACAGCATTATACGGAGGAACAATGACAGAACCACCACGTACAGTACTTCTCCCCCACCGTACACTGAAAGGTTAGCTTTGCGGCTTTGTTTTTTTATTTCTTTTTTTTTTATTATTATTATTATTGGGTTTTATTTTTACATTGAGCTACTTACTAAGTGCAAAGATTTGGTGAGTGGCATCGGCTTTCATCTAATCTTAGCCTATTTTTTGTACAGTTCACATGTTAACAGTTACTTTCCAGCATTTAAGCAAGTACAGCAATATATACACGGACCGGCAGCGGCAGGAGCGGGCGGCGTGGGAGGGACACATGCTTGCGCGCTGGGCACGGGAACCAACGCCGGGTTTGCGACGCCAGGTCCGCACCCGGTGCGGGGGCACGGGGCGGCCGAGGCGCGCGGGCGCGTTGCGGGTGGGCTCCCCGCGGGCAGGCTCCCCAGCCGAGACGCTGGCTGCGGTGGGAGCGGTGGGCTCAGCCATCGCGGCCGGCACCTCCGCTGTCTTCTGGAAGGCAGGCTGCTCCTCTGGCCGCGGGCGAGCGGGCGTCTGCAGCGGCGCTGGAGAGAAGAGGAAGATGAAGGGGGGAACACAAAAGAAGCCCTGGGCAGGAGCAGGTGACGCTGGATGAGGCAGGAGGGCTCGCTAGCGTCCTTGCCCAGGGACAGACGGAAGAGCAGAAAGCAGAGCTAGCGGGAAGGAAGGATGAACATTTAGGAGCCGTTAGCACGGCTTTTCTACGCAGCTGAGAGACTCACGACGGCCCGTTTCACGCTGGGGTTGTACGTGATCATGTGGAAGTGACCAAATTAAACTACGGGTCATTGCGTGTAAATCTGTACAAGAAGGAAAAAAAAAAACCTGCAGGAGAAGCACAGAGTGTCTTGAATTCAGCGCTTACAGAAGAGACTCGATTATCAAAGTACCATGCAATCCCCAGCTCTTTCTGCATATTTTTTTTTTCTCTGGGTTAAATGTTCAGAGGAAAAACAAAATGTAGATTCTTTTGCATAAACTCAAACTGTTGTATTATATAGTACAGTACAGAAAGTGCAAAATATCACCCCATCAGATCGGTTCCGCATCTGATATGGTCAAATATGGCTCATGCTTTTCATGCAAAAAGACACAATCTGAATCAAGACCCTCCTGTACTGCTGTGCAACTTCAAATAAAGGAACGCTGTTGTACCAAAGCCTCCTCACCTGTTTAGTCCTATCTGTCAAGATGCCATCAGGTTTTTTTAAAAAACAAGAAAAAAAAAAAGAGAAGTGTGTGAGGAAAGGGAAATGAAGCATCTCAAAACTGTAAGGTACTCTATTTAGGCTTTACCACAGGTTTGTCACTAGTCCTTGTTCATTCCGAAATCTTCAAGAAAATCAGTGTTCTGCGGACCCCGCGGTGCAGGCGGGGCAGCGCTGTGCCCAGTGCAGCAGCTACGTCCTCCTCCCTGCGCGAAGCCAACGGAGCACACCTCGTTTTCCGTCCCCGCTCCTGCCGGGTGCTGCTGGCCGGGGCGTCACGGCGCACGCGAAGGCATCTCGGGATCCAGCTTGAAAAGACGCTCCAGCCAGCCCAACACCCACTGTCATTTACGAATTTCCAGCTCTTCTCCATAGGCCAGTAGTGAACAAAACCCACTGTATCCCCCCCTCCCACTTTTTTTAAGTGCCAAGAGGTGCAGAAAATAAATTCCAGGATTGACCTTGTATTGCTCGATGCACAGCTGCTATGTACCTCCACGCACACACACGCACACAAATAGCCTGCAAAAAAACCCAAATCAACCCAACATCTCTGGAGAGGACATTTCAGAGCCAGTTTCTGAGGTAAATCTACTTTTTTAAAAAAGTCACCGAATTCTGTACACTTTTTTTTTTTTTAATATATACTTCTACATACAGCATGTATTCTCCAGTGCCAACACGTAGACCCGCCGTCTCCTCCTGCCGTAGGACTGCAAGCTTGGGGAGTGTTTCTGCATGGATGGGGGTGTGTGCACACATATGTACATACACACACACACACGTATGTACAATCGACTACCAGGCATAGGCTACGCACTTGCTTCCCTTTTGGAGAGGTTCCTTTTGAACATGGTTTTGACTTCCCGCTTGGCCGAGCGAGGCTTTGCCGAGCTGCCGGCCCCGCTCCCACCGTCCAGGCGCTGGCTGTCCCCGCCGTGTTCCCCGCGCCCCAGCCTACATGGTGCCCGATTTATCCGCCGAGCTGCTGGGGAAGAGCTTCTCGGTGGGGGTGACGGCGGGGCTGCCCACCCCCGAGCTGCTGCTGCTGCTGGAGCGGTGCTGCACCACCGGCCGCACCGGCCGCATTGGCGGGGGCCGCAGCTGAGCCCCGGCCAGCCGGGCCGACAGGGCCGGCTTGAAGGTGGTCATCATCTCCGTGGTGGAGCTGCTGCTGCGCCGCATGGCAGCGTCGGGGTCCCGGATCAGGATGGTGTGGAGGGGGCTGGCGGGCTCCGAGTTGGCAGCGCCCATCGGGGGGTTCTTCATGGGCTCCAGCGTGTCCAGGACCACGTCGGGGGCCTGCTTGGCCGTGTTCTGCCTCTCCAGCTCCCGCAGCTCGTTCAGTGCCGTGCTCATGGTCTTCTCGATGTCCTGCAAACACCACCGACAAAGGGGTGTCAGCACTGTGCCACAGCATCGCCCCGCTCTCCTGCACCCCACCCCGCAGAGAGGCCCCCCGCCCTGGCACCCATGTCTGTGGTGGGGGGTCTCTGACCTAAGACAGAGCCTCCAGGCAAAGCAGGAGCTTTAGGAGAAGACAAAAGCCCAAACTCTGGCAACGCAAAGGTGCCCCACATCTCCCTAGTCAACAGGAGTCTGGTGGCCAGCTCCAAAGGGAGCAAACCCTGAGCACCATGAGCAACGCGGTGACGGCAGCCTGTCCATGTCTCCAATGAGGCAGGACATCTCCACACTCCCCCGCAGCACTGAGGCTGTTTTTTTCCCCAAAAAAGGAGGCCCTGCAGCTTCCATCAGATGTACGGGACCTCTGCTGTCCCTCTGCCTACAGGGCAATGGTGCGCGTGGGGCAGAAACGCAGAGGGACGTATGCAGAGCGAGCAGCATGATGGCAGCTCGCCGTAAGTAGGAGAGAGGCGGCGACAAGGCCGCAGGGGAGGCAGCCGGGGTGGGACCAGCCCCAGCCCCTCACCGCCTGCCCACCCTGGGTCGTGTCTCCTAGGCACGGCCTCCGTGGGTCTGTCCACGGAGATCCTCCAGAGGGTGAACCCAGTTCAACTAGAAGTGCCCGTTTAAAGTAAATTAACTAAATTAGTGCTGATCGTCTCATTCAGAAATAGGGGCCCTAGTTTGCCTTCACTTAAATCCACCTTAACTGAATTAAGGCCACTAACTCAGAAGGGGACCATCTGAAAAGTGATTTAAGGTAACAGAATCGGTCGTTTCAAAAGCAGCTCTAGTTAACTCTCCTGCTGTCCTAGCGTAGGTGAGCCCTTAATTTTATAATGCGTACAAAACGCTCGGTGAGCCTCAGATAATGTTCAGAGGATGAGCAGAAGGGAAATAATTATCAAATTAGCCCCAATTAATTCTATTGAGCTGCTCAAATAATGAGTGAAAATATTCCCCCAGAGCTAAGCCTCAGGACTACCAAGTCCAGCAGTCCTACAGACTTCAAGGTAAGTATTTATTTACATGAGCTGAGTGAGAATCTTTTCCAAGGTTTAAAAAAACACCAACCCAAACCCCAAAAGCCAAGGAAATTGTGGATATCGTGCTCCGTCCTCAGCATTCACCCACCCCTCTGGAGGCCCCCGGACCCCACAGCCCTGCGCCGCACGTGGGGGCCGCGGCCACGGGCACCGCGGTGGGGTCCCACGCTACCGCCCGCCAGCCGAGCACGGGGACGCCGCGCATGCTGTCATCCCCTCCCGAGGCGGGCGCGGTGCCCCAGCTCGAGCCATTGCTCGGGGCACGCGCCGAGCTGCGACCGTAACTTTGTAAACTGACCACACCAAACGCAAGCTCCATATGGACAGAGAAGCTGGGTAGCGTGCTGCAGAGCAAGAGAACAAGGAGCGCGGCTGGTGGAAAAGCAAACAGGACAGTAAGAGTTTTTCCTTTCTGCAATTACCATTAATTATCCCACTGAACGCAGCTGATTCTACCTAAAACAGCCTGCCAAACCCTGTGGCACAAGAGCTGCTCCCAGGTGGAGGGCAGCAGCCTCCCCAGCAGCTGCACCCCTCCACCTGGGCACCACCGACCATCCCACGGCTGCTCCCGCCGGAGCGTGGCACGAAGCAGACCGCCGGCAAACTGCTGCGAGAGGGGATGCTGAACAGCCCCTCCGCAGTGCTCCCAGCCCCCGGGCCCCAAACCGGCCCAACCCACGGCTGTTCGGACACACCGGCGGGGACTGCGCCTGAACTGGGGGGTCCTTGGGAGGCTGGAGAATTCTGCAGCCTGCTCCGTGAAGGACCATTCTCCGAGACGTTAACAGGTTTGGTACAACCTGACCGATACCTGGCCGGGGGCCTCCTGCCAGCGGTAGAGAGGAGACCTGCAGGCTATGCTGGAGGTAACACGAATTTAGCGAGCACCGTGGAACCGATGGCCTAATGCGATGCCGATGATGTTGCACGGCTGGAGGCATCGTATTGGGATTAGACTAACATTCTGAGGTCCTGAAGCACTGTTCTAAAAACACTGAGCACGAGTCAAATTCTGATTTGGCAAATCCACTTTTCTCCTCCTAAGCTCCTTACAGAGCGTCAGATGACGATAATGCGCTTCCCTCCCTGCAGGAGGTAAGAGCTGCCAGCGCATTCCGGTGGTGGATCGAACGTTTCTGCCTATCGTTTTGAAGAAACAAGGTTTGTGGAAGGAGGCAGTATCTTTCATTAGACCAACCGATACGGCTGGAAAAGCAGGCAAGCTGTCGGCTGCTCATTTTTATCTTTAAACCTCTGCAGCTACAACAGCACTGTAGCTCTCAAGTGTGTTGAGACGGAAGGGGCTCTGCGGCACTACCCCAGTGACTTTTAGTTCAGCCTCTCGATCCCTGGGCACCGAGAGCCGCTTCACAACCCTCTTACCTCAGCAAGCGCTTCTGCTTCTAGAGATTTCTGATCTCCGAGACTACTGTGTCTAGTCGATCCACAGGTCGATCTCAGCGGGTGGCCATCAGACAAGGCCTTCCTGTCTGGGAAATTGATGCTGCCTGCACTGCCGAATGTCGCCATTCTGCGCTTTTCAGGACTCTCAATCCTGCCCCTGTTAAGAGGTATTTTGTGGGGGCTGCTAGGGCAGGCCGCTGCTCGAGGAGGAGTGTCTATGCCAGGACCCATCCCTCGGGGCGGGCTGTGGGTGTCCCCCCCGCTTCGACGGCGAGGGATAGCTGCACCGTCAGACCTCAATCTCACTCTGAAAAGAATCCATCACAAGACTAGGTCACCGTCCATCAGATCGAAAGCGTCTGGTTGCATGCTGTAAGACAATCGCTCAGCTCTGAGAGTTCAGATCAAACCGAACGCGAGCCTTTCAGCTCCAGAAGACCAAGGCAAGAGGGAAGACAGACATTTTAGCCAGTGCCAAGAAAGGGACAGCATTGTACCTTCTTTACTTGTTAAGATCTACATTAGCAATGCACACGAAAGCCCCCTCCACGCTCACATTATTCTGCAGTGCTTACTGGAGCCTTCCCGTCTGCCTTGCCCTACACCACACACTGACTCTCCCCGCACGTGACAGCGACCACTTCTGTGTTCATAGAAAAATGAGAGTTTCCCTACCGGCCCATTACTCCCCCAAAGCCATAGTCCACAATATGATCCGTCGGAGACTGGATGTCATTCTTGGAGGAGGCTTTATCGTCCAGCAGTGGTCCGCTGCTTGCCTCGCTGTCCGCCTTCTGGCTCAGGCTGTCAGAGAAGGCATCATCCCTGGGAAAAGGAGACCGCCGTCAGTAAGAGGGCTCTGCCCCCGGAGAGAGGCTAGGGCCCAGCCACAACGTGGATCTGAACATCACCCCTCCGGCAGCTCCAGACTTTGTTAACAACGGGCTGGACCAAGGCCACCACTTCAGACAGTACCTGGAGCTTGGAAAAAGTGAACAGCACATCTCCATATCCCCCTGCGCTGTAGCCGCCATTTTAATTAATCCAGGTACAGTACTTGTAACAGAAGCAGCATCTGTGAAGGTCCCTGGGATCTGCCTACGGGCCAGGTGGGCACTGAACGATGCCAGGCCAACGCACACAGGGGGCAAGGCCCGTATTAAGCCTGGGTCATGCCACTTTGAGGAGTCAATGATAGATGGGGTTCAGGCACACTGAAGTACAGTATTTACTGCTTGGCTTTAACAGCTTCTCAACGAGAAACAGTCTGAGCCAATACACAGAGAGGCAGATGTGAACAGGTCCAGACTTCTCACCAAAGTCATTAAACCTTGTAAAGTCTGACCACCTATTTTAGTGGTCCTTGTGGTCCCGCGGTGGACCTTACGTAGCTATGTGATTTTAACGGCCTGGATCAACACACACCGCTTTACTCACATGTCTTGCACCACAATGTACTGGTGGGGTATGAGGCCATCCACACCGTTATGTCTCCCTTCCCACCAGTCTTCTGATGCCCGATGGTACAGGAGGAGCGAGGCCCCTTTCTTAAAGGAGAGCTCTCGTGGAGATCGTCCAGTGTAGTCAAATTTCGCTATGGCTTCAATCTGTTCCACTTCTGCAAAGGAGAGAAGCACAGATAGAGAAAAGCTTAGTTCAACAATCACGAGGGCACAATAAATCCTAGAAAGAGACATCTCACCAGAACAGCAGCAATGCTGCTGCCCTAGCTTCCCAAGAGCGTCTTACACCGAGTACAAACCATCTTATTTTTAGACTGATCAATTCTTTTTGTTCTTCCAGCCTTCCTGGAATTTCTCATAGACTCACAAACTGCCAGCAATTACAAAAAGCTACAAACCAGATGGAGAGTAGTTGAAATTTCCCTGGGTGCATATGGCATCGTCACCCGCACACCCATTTTCTACCTATAAAGTGGTTTCTTAGGTTACAGAACCCCATTATCCTCCAGGCTGGGATCTTGTCAAGCTGTGTCAGATACTGTGATCAAAGCCCCGCTTACCTTCTCTTCCTTTCCTTATCCTGGAGACAGTTTGGCCTGAATTATTGATGAGTAACGAATCCCCACGGAAACGACGGGGATCCCCACAGAAACGATGATACCGGCTCTGGCCAGGTAGCTGCTCGGCATCACAGCCCCACATCTGCAAACTTCCCCGGCACTCTGCCTCACCGCTTCTCCACTTTTTCTAATTTAAGCTCTACCAAACAGCGGGGACTGACAAATCCAGAGCTCAGGGCCTGAAATTCAAGAGGGCTGAGGCAGGACTTCACTTTGGGAGGTTGTGAGCACACCAGGAACCTCTGAGGCCCTGGCCAAGGGCATCACAGCGGGAGCTGCTGGTGCACCTGAAGAGAAGCCTGGCTGGCACTGAGGAGCCCGCGGAGGAGCCCAGCTCTTCTGCAAATCTGTCTCCAGCTGGGAGCACCGAAACCCAGAGAGACCGCTGCAGCAATTGCAAAGCAGCGACAGCGTTTCTCTCCGCACTGGCAGGAGCAACCTACACTCCACCTCACTTTGCTCCGAGACAGGGGTGAAAAAGCAGGCTGCCACCACCCAGCTACCTCTAGCCACTGTCGGAGCCAGCAAGCAAGCAGTTAATGTACCTTGATTGAGACACCCGATCATTTTAAACCCCACCTGGAGACTGACAGAGGGACAATGACACAGGTAAACAGGACAAACCCACTCAAGTTCCTCCAGATCTGTCATGTTCTCATTGAAACATGGAAACTTGCCCTGCTCCGTCTGCCTCGTCACTAACCACAGGCTTGGCATCAGCAGCAATCAGGATGCAACCCGTCGCTCTGCTCAGCGACAAAACCCACGCAAAAGGAGACACGGGAGGAGGACATGGGAGATGCTGCATCAGACCCCTGCCCCATTCCCCACCCGGGACAGGACAGGTCGCTTCAGCAGACTGATTTTTCCCCAGCTTAAAATACACATCCACACCAATACGAGCGGCAGGGTGCTTGGGAGCACTACAGCAGGATCCATGGAGAATGCTCTGGAGAAAACATAGCAGGGGAGGCAACCAAGGAGGGCTCTCACAGCCCTGATAAAACGTTGAGTTTCCCAGCAGGGAGAGTGCACGGGGCGAGGGAGAGGTGAAGAAGGAATATGTAAATTCACAAAATAAAGCCGCTCCTCTTCTCCGTGCTTGCACCGCAGTTAATCACCCAGAAACTCCAATCAGAGCTATTAATGTGACCACCCAAGCATAAAATTGGCTAAATGGCAGCTTGCTCTCCATCTTCCAGTCCTGTCGGCTCCTGTCTGTAGCTGAAAGCAGGCCCTGAGCCGTCCGGCCCAGCTGCGCCCTTCCCCTCCCCGCAGTGCCAGCCAGCCGGGCAAGCCCTCCTGCCACCCACCCTCGGCACGCCTCAGTGTTTTGTCGGGGCAGGACACATCCAAGGGAACAGCGGCCATCGGGAAAGCAGAAGAGGTGTTCAGCTCCCCGGCGCCCTTCCACACGGCATAGTCCTGCCATTACACGGTGTCGTGGGGTTGCACAGTCACCGCCCCTCCGCAGTGCCAGCGGGGTCTCCCGGACTCGCCCCGCAGGACACGAGAAGCGCAGCGCTTCCTCCTGCTTTGGTACCGCGTCCTGGAGCGAACACGCTTCTTCCCAGCTCTGCCAGTGCCCCCGTTTCCACACCTGCCTTTGCGATCACCGTGAGCTTCAAAGCTTTTACTGAGAGCCCGTATGTGAAACTGCAAGCTGGTTTACACAGAAGCGCAGGCAGGCACGAGCTTATGGAAAGCTGGACCTGAGCCTCCTCCAGAGCATTACGAAAGGCTGATGATGCACCCAGTTGCAAGGGATTCACACCCGGCTGCACCCATCCGCACAGTTCTGGCTCACAATACGTCCTGCTTTGCCCTCTGAAGGCGGCCAGCTCCACGGGCCTGACACGGGCAGAAATGAGCAGGCGGGTACTTCGTCACCAAAGGAAACAGAACTGACTGCAAGGAAAGCCAGGCAGCAGCTCGCTCGAATACAGGGGCATTTAGTTTCTGCCAAGGAGATGGCTGCTCGACAGGGGATGGTCCACAGCATAATGAAACCAGCTGGAAGACCCCCCTTGCTTCGGAGGGCCCCCAGTGAGCCACAGACGTTCGCTGTTTTGCCCACGGTGCATCCAAGGGCCTGGAGTGAACAGAGCTGGTCCCCCCACATCAGCCCCCTCATCTCCCCTCCTGTTCTCGTGAGCCATTTCACAGAGCGTGTCCTCACCATCGCATGGCTGCACGTATGTACACGTGACAAGGAAAAGGAAAAAAAAAGTCATATATGGGATAAATGGAATCTCATAGAACAGCTCCAAAAAAACAACCCCTGTACCCTGCCATGGAGTCAGACCACTGCGAAGGTCCATGCACATCCTGCGATGAAAACCTATAGGCAACACTTATGAATATGCATACGTGTTATCAAGCACACAGAAGCACTGTCCCCCGCTAAAGTGCCAGACGCTGGCCCAGCCCCTGACCTGACTAGGAGCGAAGTGCACGCTGCTTTCCTGCACGCACAGCTTTCCTGACACAGACCCAGTTCTCTGCCTGTGCTCACCGTCATCGCTGGTGTGCGGCTCCGTGCCGTTGTCATGGTCAACTTCATCGATGGTGCCTGGCTCGCTGTGCGGGCTGTCGCTGAAATAAAATACACCACACTTTCAAAGAAAGAATGAGATTCTGTTCCCAAGGCGCTTAGCAAAAGTAAGTTGTTGAGGGAAATTCTGGCCCCAGTGACACTTGAAAGAGTTATGGTTTTAGTTTTTATAGGACTGAGATGGTCATTTTAAATCACAGCAGATCTGTGAACTTGCTCTGAGAACAGCAGACACTCGCACCACATCCTCAGGCCCAGAACATCACGTTCTGTTGCTCATGTGTCTTACTCGTATTTAGCAAAACAAATATAAAGTGAAAACAAGTTAAAATGTTCCACTCACTCATTCACAATGAGTTTTAGTATTTTATCCTCCACTTGCATCAGTAAGGATGGTGGCAGGTGATCAGCGTCAGGGAAGATTCGGACTCAGAAATGTATAAAACTTGCAAGCGAATCAGTTCAAGTCTGATATAAATACTGGTTTGTTAAAACTCAGATCTGAATGTCCGTTTAGAACTCCAGCATCCTCCAGACAAATGTGTAACATCACTTACTCTTCTAACACAGGGGTTTGTTTATGGAGTTTTCCTATCCTGGGTATACCAACACAGGGCAATCGCACACGGCTGTCCTATCCCTGGCTAACACAAACTCTTCTAACGCTGACAAAACAAAAGGAACTGGAAGGTTCAGGTTAATTTCAGGCTAAGGGATGTCGTCCAACTTACACAATTATGATGGAATCATGGGACTTTACTCAAAAATTCCAACCTAAGAGGAATTTGGTTAGAACTGACCTAAGATTGTTTTGCTCTGAACACACTTTAGTGAATCTGCAGCTAAAAGATTTTTGTATAGATCCTGATATTCATATTGGAAACAATTTTCTCCTGAAGTTTCTACTGAGGTTTGTAATGTTGAGTCAGCATGAGAAAAATGAAAACGAAAACTGAGTGAAACTGCCTCTGTTTTCACCGGCAAGGCTAAAATGAAAAGCAAAACCTATGTGTACAAGCAGAGACTCATCGGTTATGTGTGCAAAATCCTTTTAGCTTATGAAGGTATTTATAACTAAGAACCACGCAGACAGCCTGATATGGAGTAAGATTCTTAACCAGTGTAAAATGGCACAAGCATATGAAATACGTATCACTTGCACACCTAATTAATAACGTTTAACAGGAATACACACAAAAAGGCATGCCCCTTCTGCAGGGGGGCAAATTCACCCCAGCACCGTGCTCAGCTGCCCTGAATATTACATGTAAACTTCCCAAAGCTCTCCGCATGCCCCATCCTCTCAGGGATCTGCTCCCAAGAGCCCTTCCCCTACACTCATGGGAGCTGGGGTCAATTCCCTGTCCAGCAGGAATCAAGGCAAAGCCCTGCATTTTGTCACGGGTTCACTCTTAACGTACAGTGCCAGAAGATAACCCTAACGAGGGGATCTGGCTTTAAGCTCTGCAAACATGAAGTCCTGCCCCGGCTCCTTACCAGTACTCTTCCCCTCCAGTCATGCACTTCTCGTAGACAGGTCCTTCCAGCTCTCTGTGGCTGGGGAAGATGCTCTCGTGGTTAATGATGATGGTTTTGATGACCTCATTGACGTGGGCTTGGCAGGACACCGGATCCTGCCCGTCTGGAATGTGCATCAGAGTGGGCCCGAAGCAGATGGCCAGGTTGTAGGGATCCATCATGTTCTCATCGCTGTACTGCGACAAGCTGCAAGCACAAGCATTAGGGGGGTGCGGTGCCGACTCTCCCCGTTCGCTCAGAAAAGTCTCCCACCAACAAACCCCCGCCGCCCAAGAAAGCAATCATCGCCGAGCTATGCATCTTCCCCGAACACACAGCCATGGCTACGCGAGGCTGGGGAAGGAGCAAAACACAACTCTCCATGGCAATACCAAAAAGGACTCATGCAACAAAGACAGAGAAGCCCTGAAAAAAAGGAGGGGAAGAAGAAACTCAGCGAAAGAGGAAAATATAGACTCACTGGTTAAGGAAAGCAAAAAGATATCTCATGACAACGATGACAGCCCGGGGCAGAGTGACGATGATTTGCTGGATCTGGTGCACTCTCTCAGCGGGGTTCTCGATTTCTGGAACACATGGACAGACAGCACATCTTTAAACCATCTCAGGACCAGATAACACGGCACCAGAGGGACTTGTTCCAGATCTAGTGCCCCCACCGCAAGGAAAACAACAGCCCATTTCCAGATGTGATCCACTGCTTTGGCACTAACGAGCAAGCAGAGGATCAGGCATAGTGCTCTTCCATCGGTGAATTCATACGTATATTCAGAATTCAGTATAAACAGCAAATAAAGACATTTCCATGGTTTTATTTTTAAAATAAATGTTTATACATTACTTAGTTCATTCCTTAACAACTACTCTACTTCTCAAAAGCTTGAGTCAATATGGCACCAGAAAATGGAGCACTGCTTGGTTTTCTAGTGCAGATTTTTAAAGGAGGTTTTTATTCACATTACTATTACGGGTTAACCATCAGGTCCTTCTGAGCCCTTCTGCTCCAGTCTCCCACTGGTCTTAATGGGAATTTAATCTGAACCAGTTCTGAGTCAGCACTTTAAGATTCACTTCTCTCCACAGCAGTGCACAAAGCCCCTGTAGCTGCCATCAGAAAGCAGCTCCCTTCTGTAGGAAGGAGGGTGACTTGGAGCCGTCTTGCTTTCAGTGCCAGCCCCCTCGCCCCGGGACCCCTGCACGGCCCCCCGCCCCGGGTCGGTGCGAAGCCCCCGCGCGGCTCCTTCGCCCGCGGAGCTGCAAGAGCCCCGCTCCGGCACCGACCCGCCGAGGTGGCTCAGCGCCGCTCCTGCAGCAGCTGGCAGCACGTTCCAGCCCCCAAAGCTACTCTTTTTTTTAAGCTAGTATCTGTTCAGTATATTAAGTAGCCAGTTAATCCCGTGGCTTTTATTTTACAGAAAGCAAACAGAGAGTACCAAAACCTTCCTGCGAGCAGTCAGCCTCGGACGCATGGAATAAGCCACATCAGTGGAGAGATGCTTACTTTATTATGCTGGCTCAAACTTTGACATTTGCTCATCATAATAAAATTCACTGACAACATGCAGCTGGGACACCATTTGTTCAAAAATTCTGAGCAAAATTTGGCTTCAGTCCAGAGATTGAAATCTTCGTAATATTTCATTTTGGAAATTTTTCCCTTTGAGGAATGTATTTATGCCGTTATTGCTTACTGGGTTTTCTGCTTCTTCAGTTTGGTTTCACTTAAGAGGACATTTGTTAAAAAAAAAAAAAAAAAAAAAGAAATAAATAAGAACTGGATGAAAACCTACAACAGGTATCTGTTCTGAAACCCAGAGGAACAAATTGTCTTGAAGCACTTGCCTTTTTTCACTTAGCAGAAATGTTTCAACTGGCTGTAATTCAGAGGAATTAACGGAGTAATCATCAATCACTTGACAATACAGGCACACCCCTGAATGAACCTTTGCAAACAAAGTGCCTTTTCTAGCCACCTATTTCTCACGTGCATTTGAGAAACTGTCGGGGCTCAGCCCCGGGCAGCAGCTCAGCACCACGCAGCCATCGCTCACTGCCCCTGCCCCCATGGGATGGGGAGAGAATCGGAGGGGTGAGAGGGAGAAACACTCCTGGGTTGGGATAAGAACAGTCTAATAATTGAAATAAAATAAAGTAAAATAATAATAATAACAATATAATAATAATAGTAATAATAACATCCAAAGCAAGTGATGCCCAGTGCAATTGCTCCCCACCCGCTGACCGATGCCCAGCCAGTTCCCAGCAGCAATCACTGCTCCCCGGCCAACCCCCCCAGTTTCCATACTGCCCATGACGCCGTATGGTATGGAATGGCCCTTGGGGCAGTTGGGATCAACTCTCCTGGCTGTGCCCCCTCCCAGCTCCTTGTGCCCCTGGCAGAGCAGGGGAAGCTGAAAAGTCCTTGCCTGGCATAAGCAGTGCTGAGCAACAACTGAACCATCAGCGTGTTATCAGCATTCTTCTCCTACTAAATCCAAACCACAGCACTGTGCCTGCTACTAGGAAGGAAATGAACTCTATCCCAGCCGAAACCAGGACAGAAACGCTTCCATGTAAGCTCCCAGTCCCCATGAGGCAAAGGGAGAAGCCAGCCTTCCATCTGCCACCAGCAAGCCCGGCTTCCCCGTCACAGCGGCAGGGAACGGCGTGGTGCAGCCTTCCAGGGGCACCCAGGGGCCCTGCGAGGCGCAGCAGCGCCCGCTGCGAAACGCTCGCTCAGCATACCTCACCAGGAGCCCAGGGAAAGCAAGGTGGCTTCGTGACGCGCTGCGGTGGGGAGCCCACACCGCTCAGCTGCGCTTAACCTTTCTGCCGTAATTGCACGAGGAGACAGAACGTCCCACAGCAAGGGCGGCGTTTTACTGAGCAGCGGTTCTCAAAGGAAGAAGGTTTCTTCCATCTGTTTAGGTTGGGACACCTACCACACAGCCTATATTTGCGTGGCAGAAAATCAGATGCACTTAAGGTCAGATTTTTAATGGGAACAAGGCACTTCAATTCATTTAAAATCCATCCTTAATCAAAAGGTAGCAACAGCAGCCAGAGAAGAAAGGAAAGATGAGGAAAAGGAAGATTCTTGCTAAAATGAGAAAAAATAGAGAAGGGAATACTATCCAGAAAATTAACAGACGATGTTTGCAATGGAAAGCCCCCAAAAGCCTAATAAATTGTGCAAATTGCCATTAGTGGGGGATGGTTCCAAAGCACAAGCCTACCCGCAAGCACGCAGCCGCATCACCAGGCACCGAAGGGGACTCGTCCCCGGCCCTGCGGGCTGTGCCCTCTCAGGCTGCCCGCTCCGCCTGCCGCGAGCCCCTCAGGGAGGGCGGCTGGAGCAAGCGCTGCAAGCCGGCCAAAAACTCCCTGACCGGGGCACAAAACTGGTGCAGAAACAGCTTCCTTTGTTTGCCGTGTTACAGGTGTGCCGCGCTGCTTTACACACTGAAACTGGAAGGCAACAGCAAATTTCCTAAAGCTACTGTACAAAACAACTGTTCTTGAAAAATAAGAGGAAATTCTTCTCCCTCTGGAACAAGCCCATCCCTGCATCATTCCCCTCCAGATATCATCTGTCTGTCTTGACATCTCTAAATCTCTAGCAGTTATGCGCATTAAGGAGGGGGAAGGAGCCATGAGCAGTGAAAGCCAAATGAAGGACTTCAGCACATGTTCACCAGTCAGTCCCCCTGAAGCTACCCGCATACCGAGACACTCGAACCCCCAAACAACCCCGACGCCTCTCCTGTAAAATAAAGTCATCCTGCAGCCAAAGCGTGCAACACGCTCCTCCATCATCTCCGAAACATCAAATTCATTCTGCTCTCTTCCTTTCCCCCAGGGGAGTAATTTCAATGACTTGCCAATAAATAAATGTCATCACTACAAGGTACTGAGAAAAATAAACCCCAGCTGAGATATCTGTTTCTTCAGTTGCAGAGGAACAAACAGAGTTGGGAGAAGAATTCAGGACAGAACAAGAAGCAACCAGGCTCTCCCTGACATCAATTCCAGACCCTTCACTATTAAAAACCCTCAGCTTCTACCTCTGCTCACATCCCAAAGCACTTTCTGGTTTTCTTTGGGATGGGAAATGCACATAGCAAACTCGTGGAGGACAGCTGAGCGAGTGAGGTTGAAAGCAATTCTGCAGACCTCGGGGGTCGGAGCAGCTTTGTGAGTAGCCAAGAGTTACTGACCTTCACTATGTTCAGCAGAAGACAGTGCCTAAAGCAGCAAAACCCTTCGGGTCCCAGGAGCCACGGCCGCCTGACACGTGACGGGCAGGCACAGGAACCGCCGGCGTCCGCACAGAGATGTGCGCGGGCAGGACAGCAGCTGACTCTGTTCGAGCAACTAATGACCCCTCATGCAACCCGCAGATGTGTATATGGGCGCGCTGCATGTGCAGCCCACCAGCCTAAGCTTGGACATGACTCTCTGGTGATCCTCACGATGCTAGGAAGAATTTAAAAGAGCCATAGCAAGATGTTTTACCTCTCCCTTGCCTCCAGCACTGCCAATGCACACTCTAAACGTCTTTTCCTAACAACTTCCATGGCAGACCTGTAGCCCTTCTTACAGCATGAGCTGCTATTTGCACAACTCGGACGTACTTGCCCCCCGCTTATTGCTTCTCTTGTCCCACCCTATTCTCCAAGAAGAGCTGTCACGTGTACTTACTTATAGTAGATATCAAATCTTGAAACCTTTCCTTAGGAAAGAGGGGGTTTTCCAGTCCTCGGAAATACAGCTTCAAGACTCCAGCCACTGAATTAATGTCACGTTCATTTTGATCATCAGCAAGGGGATCTTCACCTGCCCAGAGAAGAGTTTTTATTTCCAGCATTACTATCAAGTGCGACTAACACAAGTGGTTTTTACTAACTCAGAGAAAACCCAAGATTTCCCCCAGTTCAGAAAACCCTCCTGTGCGTGGAATGGCGATGCTAAGCATTTTGCCAGCAAGAGGAGAGTTTAATAAGGTACTCTGTTACACGGCATCATGCTGAGACATGCTACAGCCCTACCTACAAAAACTCAAGTTTATTGTGGAGATTTTAAACCTTTCCTGAAGGTGAGGATGTTATTAACTGGTTTTCCTTCAGAGTTTCCAGCCCAGTGCACGTTGGCATTTAAGGCAACAGCTCAGAGAGCTGAGGAGATCTAAAGGATGGTGGGTGAGCACACACTGAAACTCCCAGCAAGGATCTCTGCTCGGACACGGCGTCCCAGCTGCAGCTGCGCATCCTGCCAACGCACCTCTCTCAAACGAGTTCTTGATGTCGTTGACTTCCACCTGGGAGCCAGGAACTCTGAAAATGCCCTGCTGCTGAAGGCCTGGAAAGGAACAATGTTTTAGAAAAGGTTTGTGTAAGTGTTACACAGTGCTTTCTGGTAAAGAACAGCAGAAACCAGCAGTCAGTGCCCCTGGAGAGACAGGCTCCAGAGAGCAGGAAGGGGACAGCCTGCGACGATTCCTTTCTGCCCATACTCTCCAATCAAGGCCCCCCAGATCAAAACATTGAAAGGGCTCCCGTTGGCCTGGGGCCTGAACAAACAACTTAACCTGAGTAAGTGCTAACAAGACTAAACACCTGCCAGTCACCCCATGCTAACTCACAGTCAACGCCACTGTAACTATAACCTGAGCCCACGCAGCAACGGCTGCAGGCACCTCTACTGTATTTCACTGCTAGCTACAAGTACTTAATTTCCTTTGCAGAAAGTTTCTGTTACCACATCAACTTACCGTACAAATTGATGTAACGAATGCAGCTCTCTACTACAAGTGGAATAGCCTGTCCTGAATCCTTCACAAAAGGAAAGGAAAAAAGTAAAAATTACTGGTTTATTGATAACAAAGCACAATAAATGCATTAAAGATTGCAAAAACAGAGATTTGAAAAATCAGTGCCATTGAGTTTAGTAAGAGGACAGGCAAGAAAAGGAGGCATTACACACATCAAGCCATCGAAAAGTGCTGAGTATACTACGTGCAGTCAATTATGCACAAAAAAAGCTTTCACTAAAGCGTGTGAAAGACTGCTGCTCACTATCTGCTTGAGACGGGGGACTGATGCAACAGGATCACAGCTATTCCATTTCAAAGGTGTAATGCTGAGCCAAAATAAAACTTGTGCTATACCTGTCTGATGAAATAAGCTTCCAGTAACAGAGCTTATAACAATATTTCCACCTAAAGAAAGAGCCATTGTGAGCAGATGCTAAAAAAAAACCCAAAACACCACTGTGTGTGAAATGAACTGCCTGTATCTGAACCTGCGATGAGTTTTGGTTTTTGTTTCAAAGCTGCTTCTCTCCAGGCCCCTCGTGGAAGGAGCTCAAGGGGGAATGTGAGCTGTGTCTGACTGCCTAAGCAGACATTTATTTTCCTTAGGGGCTTTGGTTGGTTGTTTTTTCCAGTAGAGTACAGTTGCATCTCTCTGGTTAATTTACTCCGTCTCATAGACGGGCCTCCAGTAAATACCTGATTTCTCGTTCGCGCATTCCTCCTTCCTCTGAGAACACAAAAAAGCAGCAGAGCGGGAAAAAAAGAAAAGATTAAGCAAGGATAAGTTCAGTTAGAGGTAAGCATCTCTTTCGGAGGCCATGAACGCTCAAATGCAATGGCAGCTTAGCAAGGTCCGACTCAGGCCTTCAGGCTGTCCACCCTCCCTCCCAAACCCCGTCTGGCACGCTGCACCCGAGCCTCAGCGACCGGCAGAAAGAGCCTCTCCGATTTCTTCCCTCCCTGAGCCCGCGGCGCTCGCAGGAGCCCGAGGCCAACGCCAGCCCCGGCCCGGCCGCAGGCGAGGCTCCGGGGAGAGCCGCCCCGGCAGCCGCCCGCAGCCCTGCGTCCGCGGGGCCGCACGCTTCCCACGCAGCGCGGTCCCCGGCCTCGAGGGCCATGCCGGCAGCACAGCACCGTCCCCCGAGGAGGCTCCGCGGGCACCGGGCTCCCGTCCGCTCAGACATTTCCACTGCAGCTAATTCCTCCTCCGCAGTGCTGAACAGGCTGGACTTCAATGAGCGTCACTTTTTTAAAAAATCAGTGTAAATAAGGAATAATTACAAGTATTAAAGAGACTACCGGCTTCATCAGTCGGGCCTGTGTATTCCTTGTGACAGCGCGCTGTTTATAAACGCTGCCCTTAGGCTTACGGTTGCACTAAAAGAGCCTAAGAGAATAAATCAGAGCTGGACAATGCCTATCAGGTTACCTAATCCGACTGTTCGTCATCACTGCTTCCTACAGTATTTTCACTAAAGCGTTCTTCAGCGCAGGATTAAACACTCCGAGCAACGGGAACGGCATCGCTTCCTTTGGAAATCCTTCCCGCAGCCAGGCAATAGCTAAGTGCTGGATTTTGGAGGATCAGCAGCTAGATAGCTGGAGGTATCCTTTGGGACAAATCCCACGTCCACACCTCTTCATTTTGCTCCTCAAATCTCTCCTTCTGGGTAATTTCCTGGGATGAGCAGAGCCAAATGCCCCCTTCCACGGGGACTGCAGTGGTATTAATTGAGTTCATCTGAGTTCACCCGGGCTTAAACGAAGAAAATACTTTGGCCCACATTTATGAAGACCGTATGCTGCATGTTATCAGCGATGGTTTGGAGGAAACCGCTCAGCAGCCATTTAGGAATCACTTTGCTCCAACGCGGGAAGCCCAGCCCACGGTGCTGGCCCTCACGGAGCGCGGGCGGGCGCGGGCACGGGTGCAGGTCGCGGTCAGCACGCAAGCTGCAGCGTCTCCTCTCCCGGCGCCTTCAGAGGTAATGGCCTCCCACGGGAGAAGCCCAGGGCTCCGCACCGACAGACGGCTCTCGCCTGTCCTCCCTGCCGGTGAAGCCTCCCGCCAGTCCGGGCTGCGGGAAGGGCCGCAGGCTCCCCGTAAGGACCGAGCTGTACGAGAGCGCTTCAGCCACCACCAGCAGCTGGCACTGAGACGAGCCAGCTGGGCTGGTTATTCTTAATATGTTTTGTTTAAGGATGAGGGTAGCACACCTACCCTCCCACGCAGCCACCCATACGCACGGTGTCTCACTTCAAGGCTGCCAGTCCTTACAACTGGGAGACACTTTCTGGGAGCTCACGAATCATTTTACCTTCCCCCTCAGCCACGGGGGAAGACAACCACCAAAAATGTGTGGAAAAAGGGAAGGTGGGGGGATGTGTTGATCCTTTGAGGGTGCTGGGCTGGTTATCCTTGCTGTCTGATCTTCCCTCCCAGGACGGGTGGAAGCAGCGCCGGACGGCGGGGACGCCCAGCCGAGAACGCCTCGTGCCGCACAGCCAGCCAGCACGGCCGACAGCCACCGGCCATGAGCGTCCTTCACCGCTACCCTCGCCCCGGGGCAGGCAGGCGGTGACGGGACGGGTAACGCAAGGAACGCACACAGCTACGGAGAGAAATCGTCACCGAGGCAAAGCGTGCGCTGGCCACGTCAACTGGGTGCAGGGCGGACTGGAGAGACCCCGAGGAAGGAAAGCAGCCAGCAGTTAGGACAGGAAAGCCACCATTACATTCACAGCGTTCATAAACTCTTACTGTCAGCCAGTGAGTACCTTAATGAACGTTTCCATATTGCCGTTAAAGAGTTTATGATTATAGACTGAGAGAGGCCTAGGTCTCCTCATTTTCTGTGGCTTAGGGGGAAGACATGGGGGCCTGGGAGAAAATGGAACAAAAGAAATCAACAAAACACCAACATAAATGCAATGACAGGGTGAGATCTCGAAGGTTATGACCGAGAATAAAAAATAAATCAAACAGAAAAATCCCTCTGCGAGGACTCGACACGCAGCTCCACGCACTCCGCATCCCGCCCCGGGGACACCGCTCCACCGGGAGCCGGGGGACCTGCGAAGAGCTGGGCTCCACACCTCCGCATCGCGCACCGGCTCCTGGGGACGTGCCCTCTGCTTACTCCAAAGCCCCTTCCAGCAGCCTGGGGTGGGCTACCCTAGCGCTAACTTGGCTAACTCATTCTGGAGCCAGTGCTGCAATGGCCTCGCTTCTGCGGGTCCCAGAGGCCAGGCTGAGCCCGGGTGCGGCTGGCAGGCGTCTGAACGGGCAACAGAGCTGACCTGGAGGCAGCCTGCAGCAAAATCAAGAGCTGTTCACATATGCTGCACACATAATTTCAAGTCAAATAAAGGCTGCAGTCCTGACCTTAAGTAATAAATTCAAATTAATCTTGGTAATAGAAACATTTAACAGCAATAAGCCAACCTACCCAATGTTTTCCATCCCCAAAATCTTCCGGTATTTCCCTATCAGACAGACTCTAACTTCAGCTGCAGACACATACAGCAATCTAACTATCTGTTGCTACAGGCTTCTTGACAAGTCCTCGTTTCTACTGTAAAAAACAGTCATCTTCAGAAATCAGACAGTGACAGAGCAGTAACTATACCAGCAACCACAGCTGGAATGAAGAATGGGGGATCAGGAATGCTCTTCATTCAGAACTTGCTTCATTCAAGCCAGAGCGTAATAAAGCTGCTAAACACAGCTGGTCACAACTGTCTTTGGTACCCACAATCTGCAGATACAATTCTTCCTCTGAGATGCCAAATATCAAAACCGCTGCTCAGTGTTTGTGCTAGTACCAGGGATGAGGGTAGATTTAGACTGGATATAAGGAAGAAATTTTTTACTGTGAGGGTGGTGAAACGCTGGCACGGGTTGCCCAGAGAGGCGGTGGAGGCCCCATCCCTGGAACCATCCCAGGCCAGGCTGGACGGGGCTCTGAGCACCCTGCTCTGGTTAAAGCTGTCCCTGGCACTGCAGGGGCTGGGCTGGGTGACCTCTAAAGGTCCCTTCCCACCCAAGCCTTTCTATGGTTCTATGATGGCACTTTAGAAGTAAAATTAAGGCATTGGTGCTCAGTAGGATTTTTAACACCTGCCTCCTACCTCCATCAGTTCAGCACTCTGTCAGCCTGAAAAAGCACCACGAGTAGCTGAAGAGTTCAACTGATTCCTTGATATAGCCCAAATAAATCACAGCTACCCCTGGAAAACACTGGGGTGTTCCTTTTTATTCCTAGATGGACCTCATTCTGCTCATAGATGGCCAGAAAGAGGAAAGTGGGAGCACTTCCACCTCCCTGTAGCTAACTTCTGTCTGGGAAACTTCTGTTTGGGAGACATTCACAGGGATGTGAATGGTTTTTCATCTTTCTGGCAGGCATTCCAAGAGTCAAAACGCCAAACAAAAGGGTGAGCCCAGTCAACACATACGAGCAAACCCACCAGCAGCTCTGTAAGAACAGGAAAGGCAGGCATGCGCGTTTGGAAGTGGCATAACCCTACCCCTACTCGCTAGCGACTGAGCGTCCTCATCAGTCACGGGGAACAGACCTTGAAGACCCCGTTGACTTCAGCAAGGGTAGCAGACACCTATTGCTTCTGGAAATGAGGCCATGGGAACGCGTGACTTATTTTAGTGCAGTGATCAGGACTTTGGAGGGCTGCTTTCATTAACACTATTCACGTTTTGCTTTCTTCTTCTGATAATGAAGGACATTAAGACCCAAGTGCCTAGATCTAGAAAAGGGAGAAAAATAGCATAAAATCTCTAACCGATTTCTGATCTGTCCTCTACCCCCAGGGTGTATTGTTGTCTGTAGAGGAGAGATCACGAATGCCAACAAAAATGAGTGCTAGGAGCCTTCATGCGAAAGTTCTCACAAAGCAGAGAATGGACACATACAATTTACACAGAGCTACGATGCAGAGGTGACAGTTGTGATCCGCTGGTTCCTTAATCACATGCTGTTAATTAAGCAATTTGACTCTACACTCCTATGGCTTCTAACCACTCTTTCAACTGGTAACTGAGGGGCAGAAATGACCGCTGTCCACTCAAGTGCCCGCCTGACTCTCAGCTGAGCAGCCCGGTGCTGCAGACAGAGACCCAGTGCCTTTGCTGCCGTGCAATCTCCTCTCCCCGGGATGCCCTGGCACAAGGCGGCCGGGACAGCCTGGCCTGGCTGTATCTGCTGCGAAGGTTGTTCTGCCTACGCCTACAGCGCTGCCTCGCACAAGAAGGAGATTGTCTCGTGTTTGTTTTCCTTTGTGAAGTAAAAGCAACTGCTGAAACAAAAGCAAACAGAAGCAGCAGGGAGTTGTGCCATCATCCCTCATGCAGGAGGCTGCTATTCATTCCTCTGATTGTTTTGGCCTGTGACACCACCACCCCACGGGCACCCACTCCTGATAAACAAAGGACCCCAGAGCAAATTCTCCCTACGATTTACCGAGCCGTTTGGGTGTGCTTTCCTCGGCCAGCTCAGCAGACAGCCCTGCCTGGCACACCCAAAGGGCCAGAGCTGGCCTCACAGGCTGCGACCGTAGCCCCCACCAGCCGTGTGCGTGCAAACACACCCAGGGCAGCCAGGGTGTCAGGGTGCCGCAGGGCAGCAACCCTGGGACCCGCAGGGAGAGGCGGCGATCGCAGCGGGACAGCGGCTGCGGTGGCGACTGATCCAAAGGGCACCTGGGAGCTCGGTCAAGAGCAGCTCCTCGGAGCACGGCGCAGCGATGCAGCGTGCAGTCCCCGCTCCCCGGCCCGCGCGAGGCAGGGAAGGCAGGCCCCTCTTTGTCCTGACGGCACCTCGCTGCCTCGCCCTGCAGCCCCAGCGGGTGCCCAGCCCTGACGGCACGCAGCCTGGCGCCGGCAGCACCGGCCCCTCCGGCCAGAAGGCGAGAGAGCAAGGCACCCTGCCGCCCTGCCGCCCTCCTTCCTGCCCGGAAGGGCAGCCCAGGCTTCACCATCTGCTCCAGCATTTCTAACATGGAATGGCTTTTTTGTTTTTTGCTGGTATTGCAAATTTTATTAAACAGGGTTGTAAAGATATACCACAGAGAGAGGTTGTACACGTTCTGGGGAGTTGTTTGGGGAGGCTTTGCTGGCCCACGTCTTACTGTTAGAAAGCCAGCACGCTTGTAGCAAGCCACCAGAGCTCTGTGGAGATGCTTTATGGACTGGACGCAGATCAAAGCCTCCTCCCTGTTACAGTCACCCTTAGCACTATCTCCTGCTGCAGGGGGATGAAAGTCTGTGAATACAGGCATGCTCTGCACTTCCAGGCAAAGGAGCCAGAGCTGGGAGAGGCTTCTGGGGACATATCAAAGTCCTCAAATGAACAGGGATGGTAGGGAGTGGGTGGGCACCCTTGTGTCGCGCTGTCTGAACACAACCCAACCTCAACTACACTACAAAGCACTGCACCGCACCGTGCTGACACAGCACTTCCAGGCACTTCGGAGCCAGTCAACTAGAAATTACACTGCAGCAAAAACAAGGGCCTGTTTGTCATCACCCTAATTAATCCACTTCGGGCAATGCAGCTGAGAAGCAGGGCGGTGATGCAGGGAGCCTGGGATTGCCTGCCCTCCGGCCTGCCAGCGCAGGGCAGCTGGAAGGTGGTTAAATCTGAACCCCGCCAAGCTGTATCGGTAGCAAAGCAAACCACCCTTCCCACGGCCACCCTCCTCCTGCCAGAGCGAGCCCTTCCCAAAAGCAGGTGAAGTGGAAGAAACTGCTCACCTGGTTGTTCCGCATTCGGCTCTTTCACCTATGAAGAAACACAAGTTTCCATCATCTCTCCACATTAGTCACCACCAAACGACCACTAAAACGCATTCACGCAGGCACTTACACACTCACTTCGGGTTCTGTAACCCCGAGTTAATGGCTTCTGCAAAAAGAAGCTGAACGAGCCCAAGAGCCGGCAGGTTGGGGAGATGCCAAGCTTTTTGCTATACAAGCCCCCAACCACTAAAAGACATATCAGAAATCCAACTCAGCCACGAGAGAGGGAAAGCGTCTTCAATTCCCACTGATAGTAAAGGTTGATTTGCAATACGAAGCCCATCTTGTAAAGAACCAGATGCACCGCAGGTCCTCTGCAGTAAGTGCTCATTTACACCGGCTGGGGATTTGCCAAACCCAAGCGGGAAAGGGGCAGCCTGATAAGGGCTGAAGCCCCCAGGGAGGCCGCTGAGATTGTCCAACTGCCTCGTGGAGGACCACTAACAGCACCTGACTGCAGCCAAGTAGTCAGTTCTCCAGCTCTTCCTGCGAGATAACAGCCCATCCAACCACGATCAGGCAGGCTCTATTCTGGCTGTCAATATTCTCAATTCCCTTCGTGTATTTTTAGTGCTTGGATTTCATATAAACGGCTGCATGTCACCCCTGATAAGATCTGTTCATTTTTTAAAGTATTTGTCAATCCACTGAAAAAAACTAAACTAATTTCACATGCTGTTTGTGCCTTTCTCCCAAGGCCAGGAAAGCTGATTTATTCTTCCTTCTGCTAAGACACATAAAAGGAAGCATTTGGCTGCACACGCCTCCTTCCTGCTCTCCCTTGGCACCTGCGGAAAGCAAGCTTGCAGCCAGTTCCTCACTGAAAAAGAAAAGAATTCCAAGAGTACTTTGCAAACCCAGACTCCTTCCTAATGAGAATCAGCTCATGCTGAAACACAGCATTTGGCGTTTCTGGGCTAAATATTTGCTGAACGCCTACGTAGCAGGATGATCCCATGGCCTGGGAGAAATTCAGCAAGTTTTCGTGTGAAAATCTGCTGTGGCTGCTTTTGCACAACTCCAGAGAATTAAAATGCCTGGCCCTGCACTCGTCCTTCTAAGTATGGCATTAATATGGCTCTTGTGTGAGAGACCAGGATGGCGATCAAATTAATCTTCAACAGATTAATCACTTCTTGCACCCATCCATAGGAGTCTTAGCACGTAGTGGTGCACTTAGCACCAACAAACAGAGCCCTTTTCTGCGTTAAGCTCTGTGATCTCTGGGAAGAGCTCAGATGGGTCCAGTTTCTGCCAACAGCTCCGTCCCCCTTGCCTGTGTCAAAGCCTGAATTCAGGCCAGGAGCCCGGAGCCCGGCCGGCAGCATGCAGTAACCCCGAGCCTCGCACAACCCCTGCCCCGCCGGCACGGAACGGGACTGCCCCGGCGAGGAGGCAGAAGGGCTCTCACTGACCGGCCACGCAGGGTGAGAAGGGGTTAAGGCAGCTACAGGGAGCACTGAAACTCCTGGGAGATGAAATACGGTAATGGAGCCCTGTGTAACTACCCTCGCAGCCTTCCTTGTGCCACATTCTGTGCCTTGACTTGGCTCAGCATTCACTGTGTGGAACACACCACAGGATCTAACTAGAAGGTGGACTTCAAGGCTAAATAAATTTGGCAGAGAAAATATGTTTGGCAAAATAGCCAACAATAAGCTATTTTTTTTCTTTTACTCTGAGATGAGAAGTCCAATTTTTGTATTGCTAAAACACGACCATGGACCATTTGTGTATTTTAATTTAAATATATTCTCTCCTGCTGGAAAATCAGGACACTAACTCATCTCCAACTTCTTTACACTGGAAATAATGCAATTTCTAAAAACCCTTTAAAAGAGCTAAAATCCTCTCCCAGGGACACAGTGGCACATCCCTGCCCCAGCAGTGGCCTGGAGCCACACGCTCCTGCCTCCCTCGGAAGTCACGGCCCCCTCTGTTGTACAAAGCCTGTTTGTGTGCACGTGCTCTAAACCAAACTTGTGAAATTATCTGGAGTAACAAAAGCCTGCTATGGAAAAGTTAGTTTTTTAAAACAAGGATGATTTTGCAGTTCTGGTTTAGAGCAAGTCAGAAACTGCTGGCCGGGGGGGCACGGGGCCTATTAAATCAGCAAGGCTGCTGGCAAATCTGTAGCAGAAGCACAGCATCAAGGACAAGAAAACACGTGCGCTCAGGGCCGCACGAAGAAGGGGGAGAGAAAGGAAAAAGGCAGAGGGTTGGAGTGGGTGCGAACCCCTTTGCTGCCGGAGAAGTAACAGAGCACTTTGGCACACAGTATAAGATTCAAACAAATCTATCTATGTGCAGTCCCAAAGAAAAGGGGGAAAAGAGGAATATCCCAGGGAAATAATGATTTTGCACGTCACTGGTTAAACTTAGTAGTAGCAGCCAGCCACAGAAGCCATCAGTCACTCAGGAAAACACAGACAGCAGGTAAGACTGAAAGGTGACGCCCGGCTTAAAATCGCCTGCTGTGACGGGAGGTTCCCCCCCGGACCTAACCCCGCACCCACCTTCTCCAAGGGTCTGCTTCAGCAAGTCGTGTTTAGCCTGGAGCTTTGTGATAAGGTTACTGCCATTCAGATACTCTTTAAATTTCTGGAATTAAAAAGAAAACAAACAAGGTGGGTTAAGACACTTGGCAAAAACCGTCCGTAATTGATGTACGCTTTTGCCCGGGGGGTGCTGGAGGGGGGCTGGGCGAGGCTGACAGGCTCTAACAAACCAGCCGCCGGCTGCGCCGCAGGGCTGAGCACGGTCCGATCACTCCTCCCTGCTCCAGCCCCAGTCCTGATGATCCTATTAGCCCGGTCTCCCTGGTGCTGCACCTCCTGCCTGGGAATGCAAGGAGCTCCAAAGAAACGAGTTCAAAGCAAGCTTTCTTTTGTCAGGCTTCTGGGAATGGCCAGGAAAAATCAAAGAGGCTTTCTCTGCACTGACAGGCGCTTTGCCTTTGTGCAAGCAAGCGATGCAGAGCGAGAACTCCCAGTGCACGAGACCTTCCCAGGCCAGGGACCATCAGATGCTTTATGCACTGGGCAACACAAACTGTGCAGCACAACTTCTCATGTCATTGTGAGACTGTCTTGACAGCCAGCAACACTCAACAGCAAGTAATTTTACAGATGATAGCAGTGAGGGGGACAGAGATGGCAAATGAAAGACAGAGAATGGGAAAGATCAAATTCTTGCAAAAAGCATTAAAAAACCCCAAGCAACTCAAAGCGAAAACTGCAAGCTTTTTTCCCTGAATTGGAATAATAATACTGCTAAGAGCAAGTAGAAGCTTTTCTGCGCTATGTAATATAACACGAGATGCTATTAACTTTAGCCAATTAACCATGCTTAAATGAGGGCTACTTCTGCTGAAGTACGGCTTATTACATGTATTTCAAGCACTACAACAGAGAACCTTAGATCTGCCTGGAAGTGAAGTACAGGGGCAAGGCTGCCGGGGAGACACAGCACAGCTGCCTCTACGCAGCGTGCACACGACAGCAAGGCGCTGCAAAGCCAGGCTGTCGCAGCTTCCTCCGACACCCTGCGTAAGATGCAAATGACCGTTCAGTTCATCCCGTAGGCCGAGGGCAGATTTTGGCTGTGTAGGCCAGAAAAGGAAGGCTTGGCTGAAGGTTCAGAATTGAGAAGGCCTCCAGGAACAGCCACTGAATGGCGACGCACTGCGAGGCTGGCTGCCTGGCTGCCCTGCTCTGAACCGCTCCTACCGAGTTCTCTAAGTTTTTGGTCACAACTGGTTGCTCCAGTTGTTCCTTCAAAAAGAAGAACAAGGCAGACACCGGATTGTCAGTCCCTATGCACTACCCTGCCGCTGAGAAATGCATTCCAACCCCAAATCAGACAGAAGACAAATACTTAAAGAGATTGAATTGGTTCTTGCTCTTCACTAATGAGCACTTAAAACGAGACTCAGCCCTAGCAATTAATGCTTTGTGTCCTGTATCGCATGAGATGAGACTCACTGTAAAATAGAACATTTCGGTTTCCTGTTGGTTGGCTCTCCTCTTGGCGATGTTTATTTTACTCATGTAGGTCTCTGATGCGGCTGATTTGACCGACTCAGTGGAGCGACTATGCTGGAAGGCATCAGAAACGTCAAAATCTTCCACCGTCAGCATGTCCTGCAAAGTCTGCATTGTGGCATCCAGAGTTTTTCGTACCTATCAGAAGTAGAAGATAGCGTGGTTTTGAAGCAGACTGGGAAAATGATACAACTTGAGCCAAAGCAACTGGGCGACCGGCAGCTCCCAAGCACCGGGCTTGCTCCTGCACTAGCTGCCGTCAATGGGAGCTCTTGGCACTGTCGCTGGAAGGACTCCACACCCAAGCACATCAGGAAACCCCCTGCGTAACATGCAAAAGGCTGAGCAATGCTGCCTACGAGGCCAAACACGAGGCCCAGAGCGACTTCTTACCTCTTCATTCTCTATCTTGAGGGTGGCTAGTCGTGACTGCAGCTGGTGGTACCGCATCAGCAACTCGGTCTGCACGGGCTGCTGGGCACTGACCTGACACACCTGAGAGAAGCGGTGCCAGAGAGAGACAGGAGAGCGTTCAGTGGGTCGTGCACTGACCAGACATACACATTGAAATACCTAAATGATTCTCCCCAGCACGACAAGCTCCTCGCAGCCTCCAGGAAGGCTGCGTCACCCAGTTTTTAATCAGCAATGCCTGGGACCCGGGCCAGCACAAAGCATTTTCTACCCAGCATTTGAAAGCTGCACTCTGAAGTCTTCCAATTACAGCAGGTAAATCAAAGCTCCACGTTACAAATCTGTTGGGCAGTTCAGCTGAGAATCAAACCACAGGCTTCCTAATTGGGAGAGATACAGAGCAAGAGACAGACTGAAAGGAGGAGCCCTAATGAGCCAAGTGTCTCATTAAGAAAGGAAACACGGATAGCAGCGTGTGGGATAGAGGGAGAGCACAGAGGGACAAGGAGCAGTGACGGTTAAGAAGAGGAGGAAGCCAGCCCAGGCCAGGCTGCAAAGCACCTCTGCAGCCCCTCGGGTGAGTACGGTACCTCGTCCCCCATGTGAGGCTGGAACTCGAACTTCAGCGGAGGGCAGAAGACCTGGTTGCACATGTCCATGATGGTGTGCTTGTCGCTCCGTGCATCCAGGTTGTCCACGGCGTTCTCGATGATGTCCAGGCCCTCGTGGCGCGAGGTTTCCAGGTTGTACTCGGCAGACAGGTACGTCCTGAACGTCCGAGCGAGGCTGGCGTGGAATCCCAGATCACAGCACTGAGGAACACCAAGGAAGGGTCTGGTCACACAAACACTCCCACCCTTGCTCTGGAGGGTCATGTGTACATTTAATGCCCAAAAAAGCACTGTATGCCCCAGAGAAACATCAGCTCTTTTGTACTGGGGTATATTTAACAGCGTACTGCAATACCATATGAAAAGGCAAGAAGGAAAGAGGACTGAAGGGGAAGAGGTGCCAGGGGGCAAACGGCCAGATAGTACAGTGACCCCGCGCTGGAGCCTCGCCACGGCACCAGGGTTTAATACCCTTCATTTTATGGGGAAGGGCACAGGATCTTCTCAGATAGGACAGAGGAAAAAAATCATCCAAACCCACGGTTCTCCCTGGCTACCTGCTCAGCACTGCCAGGGGCCAGCGTGACCACAGGGACCCCACTGGTGGCAAAGCCCGTGCCCTGCGACAGCCCCCGGGAAAGGAACGGGCAGAGGGCCTGTCCCCCTGCCCGTCCCCAGCGAGGTCCTTCTCGCCTTGTGAACTACCCTGCGAGCACTTCTTACACGAAGAAACCGTTTCCCAAAGTCATCAAATACAGACGGACGTTCAAGCAAGGCGCCACTGGGCGACGTGCCCTGCAGTGTGTGCAAACCCTTTCATCCTCGCTAGGAAGCTGCCTTCCTCTCTCACGACGGAGCAGTTTCTCATGCACAACTGATCGTTCTCATGTTCACCTTGGGGAAAATGATAAAACTCAGAACTAATTGCTGCCAAAATACCGTACATTAGACATAAAGCTTGTTTTTAAACTCTCTTCTCAATATCATTGAGTTTGGCATGTTAAGTATAGCAACAGCACAGGGATTTGCTGCTATGAACGCTTAATCACAGCTGAGCAAAACGCAACTCTTAGCAACTCTCCTCGCAGTCCCCAACGGGAGCCCCAACACAGCGCAAACCTCCGCAGGGCTCCGCTCCGACCAGCTGGATCTGCTGCGAGCAGCCTGCCCAGGGAGCGGGGGCAAGGACGGGCACCGAAGAAGCACCCTGAAGTTGGATGGCAACAGATGTTGATCTGCGGAGAAAGGCAAGACAGAGAGGATGCTGGAAGCAGGAGGAGAGCAGCGCATCAGCCTGAGCCGCCCTCGTGGGGCTGTGAGGAGCGCGCAGTGAAACAGAAGGGCTGCAGTCCAAAACCGAAGCACATCTATTTCTGGGACGCAAGAGAGGGCTGGAGTTCCTGGTAGAGTACGTAAAGTTAGATAATTATGGCTTTATCCTCTGCGAGGAGTTTCATAATCCTATGTCCCCAGTGCACGCCTGGCACAGCACGGCCACCGCTGCAGGGCACGGCGCTGGTCAGCACGGGGTTAGCAGCGCGGCACGCTCACGGTCTGAAGCTGTTCAGGTTCCTCTGTGCACAAGCACCGTGATCTGCAGAGATATGCCCAGGCACAGGAGGGCTGCGGGTCGCAGGGACACCTCCACGGGAGAAACAGAGGGACCCCGTGAGAAATACCTCCTGCGGCACGTAGGAGGTGCCAAACGCCAAACTAACTAATTGCCAATGCCAAACTAACCATTGCCCGCGCATTAGTCTTGTGACATGCAAACTACCAAGGGACAATTTATATTACAGAAGTTAAAACGCTTTGCTGCCACACAGATTAAAGAACAAGTAGGAAGCCCTCACTGTCCAAACCGTAACCAAAACCACCCCGGCACGGCACGGGCAGGTGTTCGGTGAGCAGGCTTCAGCCCCACCAAAACCACTGCCGTAAGGACCAGCACAGCACAAAAAGCTACAGAGAAGAGAAGAAAGATTGCTAGTGTAATCCCAATGACCCAAACCGAGACCAAATTTTGCACAGCAGCAGAACTCCTTGTTGGGAGCTGGCATTTCAGAGGCACCTTCGCCAGCTCTACAGCATCCACGGGCATTACCGAACCAATGCAGAAAGGCACGGAAAGCGATTCTGCATCAGAACATCAGTACTGATAAACCCAAACTGAAATATGAAAACTCAGCTAGTGCCACAAGCAGCTTCAACCAAAGAAGTCATCTCGTGCTTTCTGCAGATCTCAAGAGACAACCTTCAGCTCAGATCAAGTCAGGCGCAGAGCTGTATTCGCTTTAGTCCGTGCTGAAGCGGCAGTAAACCTACACCGGGCCGATTCCTGCTCACAGACACGCGAGCGCAGCCTGCCTGTCCCCATCGAGTCTTCTAGAGCAGTGAAACTACACATGCCATAATGAGGATTTTTGCAGGAACTATCAAATGGTGATAATCCACCATTTATCCTGCTGCTATTTAACTTCTAATCTTATTAGTTGAAAACCTGGGCAGTTAAGGACTGGTATAGCTGTGCCTTCATAAGTCAGCAAGCAACACAAAAAATGAGGAATCACGGTGAATTTCCATTCACCACTTGGGGCGAAACCTTGTTATAGTGCTATGAGTCTCTCCCGCAAGACAATTTTAGCACGAAGTCCCGTACAACTGTTCCAGGGCCAGACACAGAAACCGATGAGTCGAGACGATGCAGCACCGCAGCTGCCCTGCTCTTCCCAGCCGTGTTTCGGCGCAGCCCGGGCACCCGGCCGGCAGGGACAGGCAGCCCCGGCGGGGCCGGCCACGGCCGCAGCGGTGCATGGCATCCCGGCAGCGGCGGGGGACGAGGGGCGAGCTCTGCGCTCGGACCATCAGCAGGGATCCGTCCTGACAGCCCGCTCGGTTCGGCACGGGCAGCTGGCAAGCCGTCGCCGAAGGGGCTGCCACGCGGGTGGAGCAGGGTTCAGGGCCGAGACCCCCGTGCCGATGCCAGAGCAGGACCTGCTCTCCCACCACGGCCAGCCGGCCGCCGTTCTGCGCCCTGAAAACAGGATGCCGCACGGTTCCCAGCGCGCCTCCCAACCCGACACTGTCGTTCTCCCACCCCCTGGGAAATTATTGCTGCTCAACTACAAAAAATAATAACCAGGAGAAAATATCGGCCACTGTTCAAGGGTGGGAATTCCCAAAGCATCCAAAACTGAGCTATTATGAAGGAAAATCGCTGAATGCCACAGAATCCGAGGAGACGGGGCTCAGGGTATTGCCAGATGCTTTTGAGAAAAAATTCCACATGAAATTTCCCTTTACTTTGAATGCTGAACTCGCACTGAAGCTAGCAGTTATCTGCAATGCCCAGAAACCGGCTGCTACTGAAAACCAGGGCAGGCACTTTCCTGACACGCTACGGCCCTTGAAGTCTCTGGTGATTAGCACTGTGCCGGCTGCTTCACACACTGGTGCCCAGAGAAGAAAAGACAGAGCAGGGACTTCCACGAAATTCTCAGAGAAACACACAAGGGGAGGGGAAAAGAAAAAGAAAGAAAAAAAGAAGAAAGAAAAAAAAAAAAAAAGACAGACTTCAAACTCCTGCTCCCAGCTCCAGAACAAATGGCATTTTCTCACCCCTCTCATCCCTTTGATGGAAAATAAATTAGAACCACAAATAATAATCCTGAGCCCTTCTGCAGTGCCTTTCATCTGGAGAGCTCAAAGCTCCTCGTATATTAATTCATTAAGTCTGGTTAACACCCCTGCAAGGGGTAGAAATATTACAGTGTTCAACTTGAGAAATGAACCGACACTCCTTAAGCGAGCTGGTTTTGGCCAAAACGCCACGGAAGCAGCCAGACCTGCGTGCGTGCTCCCACCACCCCACCGCAGAGCTGCACGGGCGCAGGGGCCGGGGGGCTGCAGAAGCCCACCGCTGGCCATGAGCGCCAGCGCCAGGGACCCCATTTGAGACACCGGAGTGGAACAGAGAGGTATTAGAAGGTTCGCCCAAAGCCGGGAGGAAAGCCGGAGTCTCCAACGCCACATGAGCATCTCAATGTCTTCCCTCGGGCAGCTGCAGTCCGGCAGCTAAGGGAGAGCCAGCCCTTCCCTGGGACTTGGCCACGCTGCCGTGCCGTGCCGAGGGGGATCTCCTGCGAAAATCAGGCGCGGGATGGTCTAAACCGACGGGGCAGTACGCAAGCCGTGCCACCGATCGCAGCCGAGGCACTGAACTGCACCAGCACAGGAAAACAAGAAACATTTTACAAACAAAGCAACATCCAGCGGGTGGAAAACAGGGGAGCGCGAAGCACTCCGGGCTCCAGCGGTGACCGCCCGTTGTTCCTGAGCAGCGGGCAGAGCGGCCCGGCCCCGCACAGCCCTGCTGCTCCGCTCCCCCTCCTCGCGGCCTCGGGCAGGGCGGCAGCCGCTCCCCGCCGCGCACCGGGCCAGCTGCCCAAGCCCGTGACTTTGGTGCCATCCTCACGAGAGAGGCGACGGCAGCGGGGACAGCGACCAGTGGGTCCGGAGGAATCTGGCGGGGTTTCGTACGAATGGCGAAGCTCTGCAGGAATGCTGAGGGATCTTACACAGCCGAGGCTGCAACAGGACGAGGCTCCAGAGAGAATGAAATGCCTTCCAGACTACCCATACATCTGTCTCATTTCCTCACTGGTTCAACAGTTAAAAGATATTTAACGTCGCAAAGCATGTATAAAATAATAATAATATTATCATAGAATCATTTAGGTTGGAAAAGACCTTCAAGATCGTCCAGTCCAACCATTAACCTACACTACCAAGTCCACACTAAACCAATCAAGGGTAGACCAGACTAAACCATGTCCCCAAGTGCCACCTCTGCCCGTTTTTGAACACTTCCAGGGATGGGGACTCCCCCACCTCTCTGGGCAGCCTGTTCCAATGCTTGACCACCCTTTCCGTAAAGAAATTTTTCCTAATTTCCAACCTAAACCTCCCCTGGCACAGCTTGAGCCCATTTCCTCTCATCCTATCGCTAACTACTTGGGAGAAGTCACTACCTACTCGGGAGAAGATATAGTTTTATTTAATAATAATAATAATGTTTATTAATAATATTGGTTTATTTAATAATAATAATGATGTTCTACCAGGATAACGTTTGTGCTTGGCCATGACAATGCTGGGTACTATGTGAGATCCTAAAAGTATCTACAGATCTTAGGAGTGATCAAAAGGAATACAAACCGCTTCTGTTCTCATTCGTTTTTATGGAGAACGCTTATTTATCATGTATTAAAAATGTATTAAAGATGCAGAAAACAAAACAGTGGCACCTTTGCAGCCTGCAGTCACTGCACTTCCCTCAAAGCAAAAGAGCGTCGAAACAAAGCCAGTTACAAAAGGTATCCCCGCCACGGTACGATAAATGCTCGTAGAGCCGCACTCCACAACAAACAGGCTCTGCACGCTGCGGGACGGATCCAGGCAGCAAAGGAAATTAAACCGCGCCAGGAGAAGGCAGAAAGGGCTGAGACGCATCAGCGGCCACAAGTAATTGCTCAGAAGAGCCGGGAAGAAGCAAATAAACGCGAGGGCTGTCTCCCTTTGATGAGTATTGCCCCTAACGTTCCCCAGCAAGCCTGCTGCCCGGCGGGAGCCGGCTATCGGGGACGCGCAGATGCGCAGCGGCACCGAGCGGCACAGCGACGGAGGCACTCACCGCATCGTGCCCGCGGGGGTCGAGGCTCGCTGAACTTTTCGGCACTGAAAAGCGGGTGCAGCCCTCGGAAGTGCACGATTTTAGATACGAAGGCAATATCCCCCAGACTGACCCCCTCTTTTACACTTTAGCAATGGGAGGCCTATCCAAACCCCACGTGCCAGCTCCCCTGCCAAGGAGGGTGCTGAGGGAGCCCAAATCCAGCCAGAACACGGGTCCCCTCGCTGCGCAGAGCCACGCTGCAGCCCAGCACCACCCGGCAAAATCCCTCCTCCACCCGCAAAACGCCAACGCCGGCATCGCGCCCGGGGACACCCCCCTGCCGAGGGGGCTCGGCCGCAGCTCAGGCTCCAGGCGCCGGCACCGCGAGGGACGGCCGCGACCCGCACGTCGCGCAGCGCGGCACCAAACCCCCTGGGCTCCCTCCAGGAGTTCCCGTGTTTCCGACTCACGGCAAAACCCTGCCTCCGGCTACGACAGAGCACGCGAGCTGCCGCGACGCCTGAAACGGGGCACTAGCGGGATTTTGTGGTCTGAGGCCAGGGACCGGGAAGCCCGTGCCATAACGCCAAGTGGCTGTGATGTACGCGACCAGGCTGGCCTCCTCCTACACCCATGACACGCGTACGTTTTTAAAGCGTTTCCTGAACTGAGTGAAGGCTCCCCCGTGCACGCCACGGCCTGGCTTGCAGTGCTCGACTTACCATAAATCTCTTGCAAAGCAACAGCCTTGGTCCATCCTGTCCAGTGTTTTGCCTGAGGCAGCAACCGTGACACAAAAACTCCTGACCAGCTGATTTATTTTTAGCCAAGGAGGGAACGATGTGTGGATACGGCAGGGGAAGGACAGGATCCTCCCTGACCCTTGCAGTAATCCGCTCATGCCCTGAAGCATGAGATTTGATTATTTGTAATCAAAGCTTCCCTAACTATAAATATTACAGAGACAAATACTACGTAGCCCTTTTCAAAATCTACCTATAGCTAATTAACTCTATGGTCTCTGCAGTAAGTTTCTTTCCGGAGGATTTTTAACCTACATTTTATTTTGCTCCTTAGTCCTTCTATAGCAACTCCCTCCCCCATGTATATTTTCTTAGGGCTTTTATAACAGGTTTTTTTTAGGTTGTTTGGTGGGTTGGGGGGGCAGGGTTCTTGTTTGTTTGTTTGGGGGGGGGTGGTGGTGTTTTGGTTTTGTTTTGTTAAGATGAATGCATTGATAAATTAAGTCTTTTAAAGGACATTAAGACCTTGAGGCTATTCTTTCAAACAACTGGGAAAAGCAGCTGAAAGTATCAAGAAGAAATTCTTTTTTCTAGAGGAAAGTACTGTTGCTTTTTTGTACCAAGCTAACGAGGTCTATCAGACAAAGACTGCTCATGGTCTTCAGGCAGTAAAATTTACGGACTGCGTGACACTTCTAAATCATAAAACAACGAGCACATGTGCTGAATTAATTCAGCAAGCCGATTCCAAGGTCTGCGGTATCCACGTGAGGAATAAATTGTTTACTGTGTACAAGTTTTGGCAAAAGATGTAGTTTTGCCATATTATTAAAGCCAAGACCAGCAAAATTTAACAAATGTGTATTGGTTGGATGCTTTCACTTAAATACAGTACTCTAAGAACAGCTTAGTAAAAACTGTTGTTGTTATTAGAGTATCGATTTATGGTTCCTGCTTACAAACAGGTAGCTATTATTAATAACCTGCATATGAAAGAAGAGTAATACAAGTTTACCAAACCAGGGTACTGGTAGATGAAAAAATGTCAAATTTCTGAAAGGAAATCAAGCAAACGCACCTCTTCCCTCTCTTCATCCACAGAAGCTCCGTGTTGAAAAGGATCATACAAAGCTAATCCTTTTTCTTCCATTTATTCTCTTAAAACGCATGAAGCTCTTGGCGGCATATGGATATTCCGGGTTTTACCACCCATTTGCACTGACCGCCTCCGCCCTGCCCGGGCAATTCACGCAGCAGGGCTGCTGCTGGGCTCTCGGCAAGCTCAGGCACGTTTTGTCGCACTCAGCGCTAAAGCTCGAGGGTTCCCTCTGCCAGCACGGCAGCTGAGGTTTTTACTCTTCACCGACCCAGGGCACTACAGGAACCGGGGCACCCAGCGAGCCCTGCATCCCCTGCACAGGCACGGAGCGCACCTGCACCTCTCGGCCGGCCACCGGCACCCACCGCAGCCTCCCACGGCAAAGCACTCGCACTCGGGCGGCTGTGCGGCACCTCGAGCGCCTCAGCTCGCAGCTCCTGCAAAGTTAGCGACGGCACCTCCTAACAACATGTATTTTCTATTTCCCAGAGCCTCCTCCTTGGCGGCAGGAGAGCCGGCCGGCTCGGGTGCTGCGGGCTGCCAGTGGCATTCCCAAACTGCCACCTCTGCAGGAAACCGGCTAACGGGGACGCAGCAGCCGTGCAGTAAAGAGCACTGAGCCTCCTGAGACAGCCTAATCCCTCCTGATGGAAGCTGTTTATTCTTTTTATTGCAGCACTGTTGACTTTATTCAAACTAGCCTGAAGCCAGATCTCCTAGCTGCAGACGCACCGCGTGCTAAGCTGAGTACAGGCACTCCTCCCCCCGAGAGCGCTGAGTTTTGAGTCCCAGATGCTGCTCCGCATGGCAGCGAAGCGGCGGAGGTGCTTTGCATGGAGTTTCCATGATAAAACACACCTGGCTCTTAGGGCTGGCAGGAGCCTGGTCTCTGGCAGAAAGCCCACTCAGAGGACAGCGTGGGAGGAACCGCTGCCTTTGCAGAACTGAAAGGCTCTTCATGCAGGAAAAACTGCTTCAAACTACAGAGCAGACCCCCAGAAGAGACCCTCTGCTTGTGTAAATCGGGATCTCTTCGCTGAAGCCAGTGGCGTCACGCAGAGCTGCTCAGGCCGGGGGAACGTCCCCGTGCAGTCACACAGGGAAAGCGCCGCACAAAGCGAAGCCGCTGCCGGCGCGGGCTCTGCAGGCACAGACGTGCCCAGGCAATTAGCCACTGATGGCCGCAACGGTGACATGAGCTGCAAGAGATGCCTAACAACAGATCCTAATAAAGCGGTCTGTGGCTTCAGCACCTTTGAGTCTCCCTCTCATCTGGGAGGCCGAACCCCACACACAAAATACAGCCGCGGTGGCCGACAGCCCAGCACAGCCAGTCGCACTGCCGCGGCTGCCAGCATGGCACGGGACCATGTGCCTCACCCGAGCAAGTGGCAAATCCCAGAATAAAACCTGTGGGTCCCAACCAGTCTGCCATCAACCACTTCACTCGCCCGGTAGCAGCAGCCTAACTCCTAGTCCTCCACAGCACCCAGCACTAGCTGGAAACAGAGAGTGCTCCTCATTTGCTCTGCTCCGTTCCCTTTTTTCCTCATTTTTGCTTTACGCTTTCTTTAAACATCTATTATGCATTTATAGATACTGTATTTTCTGGCCTCTACTCTCTTGACATTGCTGCAAAACCTAGAGCTTTACTGCGAGGTAAGTAAAGCCCACTGAAGATTTTTTTGGCGTAACAATTTTGACCGCTGTTTGTTTCCCAACTTGACTAAGCATCACTTGACTGTGTGAAAAATGACAATGCCATCAGCTAAGATTTCTAGGGACCGAACAATTTGGCAGTAACGTGTAATATTAAACTCCTCAGAATTCCCTTCCTTTACTTGCTGTCTGTCTCAGATGTGGCAAACACACCAATCCATAGAGAAGCAAGCTGCTGTTCCAAAAGGATTTCCAGGAGGCTGACCCAAGTTTTGGTGGATCAGTATGTACTGACACTGACGGCTACGTTTTACTCCGCTAAATCTAGCGATATCTTTCATGTGACCGCTTCAAAACACTCTGCAGCCATTTCAGACAGAACTCCAGAGGGATGGATAAGCAGCTTTATCTCCACTTCACATACGTGGCCAAAGAGATTAACTTGGTCACACAGTTAATGACAGAAATGAGAGACAAACCCAGGTGCTTTAATATAAACACATGCTGCTTTCGAGGGAAGAGGCACAATGGTGTACTTTAAGCCCAGTTCTAATCTGTCCCCATATCCTTCCCTCGCTTTCTAAAGGACAAAACACAAAGGCCACTGGAGACAGAGGGGGGGATAGACACGCTCCGTGCCACTTCACAGCTCCTCTGATGGAGTTTTACATTTCTCATTAAAACCGCAGCCCTGGGAGGACTCTCCGCCCCCTCCCAGAGCAGCTGGGACCTTCTTTCTCGCCAGAGCGGGAGATTAGCGGAACGGCTTTGTTATGAAAGTCACCATTCTGCGCCGATGCTGAGGGCACAAGAAATGTCAAGGCTGTGTCTAACAGATGACACCGAGCCATCTGGGATTTGGGGGAAATGCTGCGAAATTAGCTGCTCCAGTGTCCTGACGGTTCAGATTTGCGTACAAATCAAAAAGCTGCACGTGGCAATTTGTGCTTGATGGGAAGGGTGTGCAAGAGCCCCCCGTCACCCCTCCTATGCCCCGGAAAGGCAGCCGGGTGCATCGTTAATCATCCTCCTTAGTGACACAGGGTGGAGGAGCTGGGGAAATTTGCATAACTGCAACACACGGACACTGCTAGGATCCTACTAAAGCACGGCCAGCCAGGTTTTGAGCTAAACCAAAACTCTGTTCCTACCACGAAGCCCCTCCGCGCTCCCTCTCTCCCTGCAGACGCACTGCTCCGTCGGGCACAGCTCCCCCGGCACAGGCGCCGGGGCCCTGTGTCGCCCCGCTCTGCTCGCACTGCTGCAGCCAAGGGCTCTGCTGGCCCTCGATCAACGGCAAAATTCACCTTCTCCGCTCGCAGCCCCTCTGCCGCGTCCCGCGAAACGGCAGGGCTGCCCCAAGGGCGGCGGGCCCGCGTCTGGCATGCTGCCGTGGCGCCAACCCCGCGCTTGCAAACGGCACTGTCATTCCTGGGAGCGAAAGGCACCGTCTTCTCATCACTGTTAAACGTACTAAGATTAAAACACTAGCTTTGTAACTACCTCTAAAAATACCTGTTTTCTTCTTTTTCCTTTACACGGATTGCACGCCTACGGAAAGCCCAGCGCTGCTGCAGCCGATGGCTGTCTTCTCTTTCAACCACTTCCCGTACTAGCGGGGCACGGTGAACGGGATCCCTTTCTTCTGGAGCGTGCTGAAACCTTTCTTGCCACGCTCTTGCAAAATATATTGAATGTGTACAAAAGTCTGTTCAAATAAACTGCCCTTCCTTTGGGGATTTAAAATTAGGACACCCACGTGCAGCTCACACATCCGATATTCTGTTTCCTTTGGTGAAGAGAACATATAATTAGGGGAATTTAGCTGCACAGAGTTGAGGATGCTTTAGTTAAAGTCCCCTGAAGGGATTCCTGGAGTGCGGAAGAAAAGCCATCTGCTGACTCCAGTGGAAGTGTCAGCAAGGAAATAAAGTTGGGAGGAATAATATAAACAGCCAGAACTAAAATGGAACTCGGCAACTCTCCAGGAAATCAAAGTCCCCAAAACTCCATGAAAATAAGTCATTCTTGCTTAAAAAATAAATAAATGAGAGAGAGAGAAAATATGCACAACAAAAAGCTGAAACCCCACAGATAAATTGAAGTGTTATCATACCTTGCTGTTCAAATGTCTCCATGATCAAGTTATTAATTTTTTTTTAACATGGCTTAATACATCTTAAATAGCAAAGAGAACAAAAAGGACATACTAAGAATATTCTATCGTGTCTTAAAATCTTGAAATCATCAGGGGTTTTGCATCAGACTTACTTTAATTAATGCTTAGAAGAATAAATACGTGTTAGTGGGTTAGTAAAGCAGATAAACACTCCAGCACCTTTTTAAATGATACATTTAGGTAATGATGAAGCCAGAAGACTAACTCGGCACTTATAGATCAGTTATTTATGTGCTCATTGAAGCAACTCTAGCAGGAGGAAACTCTGCATAGTGCAATCTATACCACTGTGAAGATGCCTATTAAAGGAAGAAATGGAAATCCCTTCTCTTGAATCATTTAAAAGCAGTTCGTAGGAGCCGCTGATACACACACGCATTCAATTCCTACCATCATTTGGAAACCTGCTGCCAGCAGTGCCTGCCCTGAGGCTATTTTGTGCAATGAGCGCTTCAGATGCAGCTCAGCAAGCGCCTTCCCTAGCTAGGAAAGCATTTCCACGCGTGCTTCACCGCCTGCGTGCCCTTAACTGCCGCCGAGGTGGAGGAGAGCTCGGTGCCGGCCACGCCGATAGAAACCGCAGGTGCGTGTAGTAGAAAGAAAAATCTTCTGTTTCAGCAACAAAAATGAGGATGTATCTGATCTTCCTAAGAGTTTATCTGTTTCAAATGCAGGCTAATCGATGGGCCAGGAAGAAATCTCAGGCTCACCTGGCTTGCCCCAAGGCAAATTCTCCTCCAAAGGCTCCGGACTTTGCGCAGCTCCAGCTGGAGGACATCCTGCTGTGCCGGAGCCAGGCAATGAAGCCGTCACTTTAACGTGAAAGAAAGCACCACATCTGCGTGGTTCTGAAGGCAGAGCCAACGTACACCGACAGCCAGACCTTAGCATGCTTGTGACACAGCGTGAAAGGCGCAGAAAACATTCAAGCAATTTCTAGTTTGTAACCGTATGTTAGACGTGCCTGAACCATGCAGTTCAACCTGGGCTCCCCTGCTTATGCACTCAGGAAAGTGTCTGGTTCAGGCTGGTTCATACCAGGCAGTTATAATGAAAAATTCCATCTTTTTTTCCAGACGCTGATGAAAGAAGTTTATATGTAGCATAAATATGAATCAATTACTTTGTTGTGTGATCACGTGCCACCATAAAGTTCAGAGGAGGTTGGTTCTGCGTGTTGCCCAGAGAAGTTGTGGATGCCCCATCCCTGGAAGTGTTCAAGGCTAGGTTGGATGGGCCTCTGAGCAACCTGACCCAGTGAAAACATCCCTGCCCATGGATGGGGATTGGGGGTTGGACTAGATGATCTTCAAAGGTCCCTTCCAACCCAAAGCATCCTATGATTCTATGACTCCCATATAACGGCAGCGCTAGCTCTGCTCATATACGCCTACATCGACTGGGAGGAAAGTCAAATGCATGTGTGCAGCTGGGAGGGGAAAAAAACACCACAGGGGAAAAAAAAGAAAAAAAAAAAAAACACCACACATTTACAGCACATTTTCAGGCCCCAGTTAAGCATATTTTAAAGCCCTAAAAAATACCCGACCCGTTCATTACCACTGCGTGAGAGTGCATTTAAGGACCAAACCATGCTTAAGGTTTAGCTGTGCACTTATCAGTAGAAAAGGGGCAGGATGCATGCAGGGGGAGGAAGCACTTACATCAATGAGGTCAGAGACGTCGTGGATGTAGTATTTACTGACAGCCGCGTTGGTGGCTGCCAGGTTCAGCAGGTAGTCGTTCCTGGCTTTAGTACACTTCAGCTTGTTTTCAGAGTATTTGGCTTGTCTCTGAAAAAGCAAAATGGAGCGTCAGAGCACAAACAGGATGCTACTTTCACAGCTTCTCTTGATGCGGGGCCCCACAGCACCCTGCAGCCTGGGTGCGACGTGTTAATTAATAAAATTTTGTATCGGGTATGAAAACAGGCACCCTCGCCAGGACGGAGGAGATCACATCTGAACATCCCTGGTACCGTCAGCCAACGCACAATGAGCGCATTCTGCTCAGACGTACCTAGTGCCTCCCGAGCACAGCTGCTCTTCCTTTATCTGCGCGCTCGTGGAGGTTTTGGCATCAATCAAAATTAGAGGGCCAAATTTTCCTCCCAGATACGCTGACATACATTTGGACTTGCTCCAGATTTGTGCAGCTGTATCAAAGTGGAATCTGGCCCAGGGGCCCAAGCTACAAAATTTAGAACAGGACCCAGAATTCAAAACTCTGTAGGAAAGCAGATGTGCTCGGATCTGGGGCAATTGCTCAGGATGATCACAAGTCTAAAGGTTTAGCACAAAAGATTAACCCTTCAGAAAGGCTTGCCACTAGACAATGTCCCAGTGCTGGGTCAACATGCATGCAAAAGCTTCCTGGCTAGGGAAGCTACTGCTTATTCTCAGAAATTAGCAGAAAACTTAAACAGTTTTGGAGATCCCGAGATCTGGGGGGATTTGCCAAAGCCGGAATGGAGTTAAGTGTTTTGACTAGCAAAGCCAACTGAATGCTGCGTTTTAACTCCCAGACAGTCTGCAGAGGAAGAAACACAGTTATTTTATATACCCAACCCTTTTTTTGCTCCCCCAAGCCTCTGACTGAAGGAACCCTGGGACAGTATTGCCGAAAGCGCTGTTTTTAGAACGTAAGACATGAACAAACCGCAGCCCGCCGCAGCAGCATCCCGTGCCTGGACCGGAAAGCACCAGCGTGCCACACCACACACACCGGCGCACCGCGCTCCTGGGCGTCAGCGCGGGCTCCCGGCTCCCAGCCGGGGCACGGCCGAGCCCCCAGCGAGACCCACAGGCCCCAGCCCGCGCGGCTGGTGCACGAGCACGTCCACCGCCCGCCTCCGCCACGTGCTCTCGGGGCCGTCAGCCTCCAAGGCCCCTCCAGTCGCCCTTCTCGGCCCTCCCTCCAGAGCGCCAGCCTGGAAGACATCACGGGCAGCCGCATGGCCCCCATGCAGGTCCACCACCCCCTCCAAGGCTGCACTGCCCTGTGTCCCCCATCCCCGTTTCTTGCTGAGCAGTGCCAGCCCGACTTTGGGTTAAATCCTCGCTACCAGCTGGTTTTGGCACTTCTCCGCAGCCAGTAGAGACTCATGATGGCCTCCTCAGACTGCCCTTCGGCAAAACACACGCACACGAGTCGACACCCTCCCTAACCCCTTCCCAGGGATACAGGAATGGATGCACAAAGGCGGACGGGGCCGGAGCCAAACCCTCCTGCCCGCTGGCAGCCCCGACCCCAGCCTGGCTCCCCCGTCCTTCCCTCTCACCCACCTTCTCCTTCATCTTCTCAATCTTCTTGACGGAGCTCCGCCGCTGAGGCCTGTCCTCGTGCCGCAGCAGGTTCACGCTGATGTCCCCTGACTTGTTGAACTGCTTTTCCTCCTGCTTCTCCGCCTCCTTCAGCTTGCTCTCAGCGCTGATGCTTTCCGCATGATACATGTGGTAGGTCTTCATCACCTGAGGAAACAGAGGCCTGTGAGTCGCCTGCCCCACAGCCACAAGACGCATGAGTGCATGAGAAGATGACAGCCGTGGAGCAGCCTCAGCTGTGCCAGGGCTGTTTGAGGCCACTGTGGCATCAAGGAACAAGGTGGGAAGGAAAAGCCCTTAAAATTAACCCCGTCACTAGCCCTGTTTCAAAGTGGCACAGAGCTGGTGTAAGAACTGCTATCCCCATGCGGTCCCCGTTGCAAGGACAGGCTGAGATGTGCCTCCAGCACACACCTGCGTTCAAAGAGCACCGTGTGTCTTCCTACAGGGAAACGAGAAAGAGCTTCCAGTGCACCACAGCTGGGATAAGGGTCTCCATGACAGGAGACTGTGAAGAGGACAAAAGCAACCTGAAGTCACTTTTGATCCAACCCCTCTGTTCCTACACTTGAACTTGCTAAGCCAACCCATCAACGTAACCCTTGTTCTACCGCCCTGACAGCAGATCCCGTCTTGAAGGTGGAGAAGTTGCAATTTCCAAGCAGAAATGGAGTTTGTCTCCTATCACCGCTTAATTGTCCTCCTGCTGCCGCCAGCAAGCACCATCAGTGCCAGGGCAGATTGCAGCAGCACCTCGTCCTTTAAATTCGCGATCGCCATCAGTGACTCTGGATATATGATGCTGATCTACTGCCAGGAAAAATCCTGCAGGCAAAACTTCTACCACAGCCTTTCCTTTCAGATACAAAAGCCCAAAGGGCATATCGTGATCATTTTAATGGAGCTGGCAAGAGGAACACATCTGCTCTTCTCTCTTTATGCCTTTAGTCACGTTGTCCCCTTTTATCATCTCCCTTCAGGATCTGAATGTTTTATTTCGCATTGCCTTGACAAGGCTCGAGGTGCCTGACTTTTTGCTGAAGATCGGTCTCACGCAAAGTGCCTGGGCACCACGGGCAATGGCGCTGGGACAGGCTCGCCTTGAGGCCCACAAGTTAAAAGGAGCAGGAACCCGCAAAAGCAGAGTAACTTTGCACAAGCCTTAATGAAGAAAATACAGTTTTCCTCAGCTGCAGTTGTCAGCAGGAACCAGGAGTGTTTAACTTGGATGAGGTTAGGCTGAAACATATGATCTCTCCTCTTGCCAAGCACAAACGTCAGCTGCAAACGAGCTCCAAATGCCGCATCGAAGCCTGCACAAATGTGCCATCGCTGGGAGTTACAATTTTAGGCAACTGCAAGGAATAGTAAGCAAAGGCTTGTGCCTTGTTTCTGAGCTGCTTTATTTCAAAATCCTGCAAATTCTAACGCAGACTCGAGCCACATATTTCAAACTGCAGTTTCTGCAGTGAGCGTCACAGGACACACACAGACCAGACAATTTCTGGGTTCTTCCCAAGGAGAAAGACTGGAGGGCTTTGCTGAGCCCTCCTTATCTTCACTGTCTCCATCATTTTGTGAAAAACTCAGAGGAAAGTGAGAAAGAAAAATCCTGCACTTCAGCACAGTCGAGCAGTAATGAGAGAGATTTCCCCAGCACCCAGAGAGGCCCTAACACAATGGAACAGAAAAGCCCAACAATTAAACAGTGGTCCAAATTGCATGATTTTTGTGAAATCTAAAGGTTAAGAGACGGTTAAAAACTGCGGCACAATCCATGGGTTGTCTCCGTTCACCCATGGCTATGCCGCTCTGCCGCGGGCTGCTGTAGCCCCTTTTCCCAGCGACTCCAGCGGCTCCCGCGGCTGCAAGGGGAACGTCGGCAGCCGGAGCCCACGGCAGGACTGCACCGCGCAGAGGGCTGCAAGGGGCGTCCGGGCCCCACGGCGACCTGCTCTCTTTGCACAGGTTCTTACTGACTTATTTGCTAATGACCGGAGAAACTTCCCTTAACGAAGGCCCTTCCTCCTCCTCTGTATTTTCTCCCTGCTTGAACCTGAAAAGGTAACATGGGAACCAGGTTTAAAAGCCCTCTGAAAGTCTTTCAAAGTGCACAGGATCCAATATCCATTAAAACATTTTCCCGAGACTTCAGCATCCACGTTGCTGAAACAGATGCCTTAAACAGCTCGCTGTTCCAACCACGCTCCTCATCAGCTGCCACGCCACACGGCTCACGCTTGGGAATTCGGGGGATATTTCTGTTTGTTTTAATATCTGCCTTAATTTTGAATGGGGACTACCTGCACTGCAGCAATCAGCCCTTTGATCCGCAATTCCCTCATGCCTTCTTGGCGCTTGCAATCGAGTCACGCTGTCCCCGTCTTACGCTATTGTGTCATAAAGAAAAACTGCCACAGCTGCGTCCCTGGGATCTTTTCTGCAAATAAGTTAATTAGCTGCACTGGAGGGAGAAAAATATGTTCCAATCTTCATTAGTTATTTAACAACACAAGTTGTGTTTTCCAATATTAATAATACATTCTGGATAAAGGCCATTGCCAAAATACCAGCCATAAATGGCACCGTTTGCTGTCTTCAGCTAGAAGTGCTTTATATTTCTAAAGAGCTCGCCACTGAGGTCCTGACCCAGCGGAGGAAGCAGATCAGAAACTGGGTGTCCCGTGCTGGGCACAGGCTCAGGCCCTCCTGAAGTCGAGGAGACCCAAACACATGCCCAGCGCACAGGGTGAAGCAGAGATGCGCACGGCCATAGGTGAGAGCCGGCCAAGGACGCCAGCACCTCCTCCTCGCACGGAGCCTATGGCACAACCTAAGGGACACCATGGCCTAAGGTCTGAGAAAGGGACAAATCCATCCGACCAACGCACGCTGACCTCCACCTTCCTGGTCCTTCAAGGGAGCATGAAAGCAAACGTGTTCTTTTCAGAGGATTTCTATGGTGTGATACAGAGCAACGTATCAACGTCCTTCTACCGTGTGATACAGTCAACGACTTCTACAGCATGACAGTCGCAGGAAACACCCATAACCACGGAGGTATGGCCTCCCGCATCGCAGCGCTCCCGATGGAAAGGGAAAATTTCCTCCAGCCAATTCATGTCCTGCTACACAGGGAATGATGACTATTATTATTATTTTTAACCTGGGTAATGTTTCTGCAGATGTTATTCTAATCAATACAATTCATTTCACAGTTACTAATCCCCTTCCGTAAGACCTTGTGACAAAGAATCGCGCCGGTTCACATCACAGTGCTTCTGTGGACTTCGGCGTGCTGCCTTCAGCTCTAGCCGCGTCCCTGCACTGTGGCAAACAAAGGCCATACAGCAAACAGCCCAGTTAGTGCCGTACGCCAAATCGCACAACATCACCAGAGCTTACAGAAAACACTACCACAACAGTGCTCTGGGGTTACTGTTTCTCTTACCCTAGTATTTTGGCCTGACTTCTTCAGAGAAGAACACATACAGTACAGAAAGGAACCTGTGAGCAGAGGAAGAAAGAATGTCCAACCTTTACGGACTCCAACTTGATATCTGTATGCTAGAGTCTGCAAGCAGGAATCGAAAGAATGAAGCTGGCTTTAATTCACAGCTAAATTATTTCTGTGCAAAACTGTTCACAAGCAACTCCTACTTCAGAACGCAAGTCATCTACTTCCTTTTTAATTAAAATCAGCGTGGGTTTTGGGTTTAGTTCTTTCCACACAGAGAGTCCACAGGGTGACTTGCATCAGAACAGCAACAAGGCTGAATTAAAATCAATTTAGTTATTTTGGCTTAAGCTTGAGACAGTGAATGCCTGAAAAGCCTGTAAAAAATTAGATAGTTTCCACACAGTGCACAGAATTCCCCTCTGAAAGGCTTAAAAAGCCGCCTAGCCAGGGCACAGATGTACTACGGATACAAGGCTTGGCCACAGGCAAGATAAACGACTTCCTTGCATTGACAGCAGACAAATGACATTTTACAAGAAGCAGCTTGGTGTCGTTTGAGCAAGGGGTCCTAATGCTGTATCTGATTTTGTCAGCAGCCACGGTTATTGAATGTGCTGCTTTTGGGTACCCAACGTACTGCAATGAACACGCCAACTCCAGGTCAGTCCTGAAGGTGTCCCAGAACAACACCAGCACGCTGGACCAACCTGCAAGCCAACTATGCCATTAAGACTGTTTTACCTGATGTCTCAAGGACAGAAAACTACTGACTGGAGGGGAGCTCGTTTGCACTGAACAGATTTAAGATGATCTTGTTTGCCCGACAAGGCCAGCTTTTTCTTCATGTTTCATCGTCGTTTCCGAAATAAGCATCTCTTCCCTGCTCCTTCCCAGCCGGATGACACAGTCGGTTTGCTATCTTAGCAGCAAGGTCGGTTGAAAGAAAACACAAAGCTCTTTCAGCCGTTCCAGTCTGTTTCACCATTCAAACATATTCTGCTCAGCATGTGGGAGCAAAGCAGTGAATGCGGGGAAATCTCAGCTCCAGTGAAGATGAGTTTTGCTGCAGACTCAGTGGGAGCAAAATTACTCTTCTATGCTCTTCCTTGGCCAACGGCACGCACTTCAGACCTCAGCACACTTCTGGATGGCACACGCTTCAGACCTCAGCACACTTCTGGATCCTCAAATGGACCTAACCATGTCCCTCAGGTGATGCTCCTGTCCTGTGTCTGGGTTCTGAGTACGCTGGTCCACAGGTATTAAGGTCAGCCCAGCCCTTGTTAGTCTTTCCTTGTTTTGCATCTGTCATGCTGCTGTTTGTAATTAATCTTAATTAGTCACCACCACTAACACAGCTTGTGACATTCAGCCATCAACAACGCGCTCCCAAATCTCACGCAGGCTTTTTAATCCAACCTGGCTGTCCACCCACACTGCAGGTCTCACAAAAACTGAATCCTTCAACAACCAATGCAGAAACAAACCTGTTAAGAGAAGATTTATGGCAGACATTTCAAATATCATTCATGCTCTGTTGTTTAGGCCTATTTTTCAGAGATGGAATAAAATGATTGTTTAGGAATAAACCTACTCCAGTGTTATTTATGTACCAGTAACAGATATAACCAGAGAAAGCAAATATATCATCTCAATTTTCCAGCACAAGACAGACTTTATATTCCTTTGTTGATCCTAAACCACAAATAAAATAAAAAACCCAATTGCTACAGGGCAAGAGACAGAAGCAACACAAAGGCTTTTACTGCCCTACTATGAAAACCTGCTTGAAGAGCGATGTCCTGAATAACAGCATACAATTTCACCTGGAGGCACAGAGACAGCTCCGCAACCAAAGAGCTCCTTGGAGCAGGGAGATGAAGCTGAGCACACACGAGTTAGAAGTTTTATGCATTCCTCAGCAGAAGGTCATGTTCAGCCATCATCCACAGGCCACCGGACTCACACGAGCAGGTCAGGCTTCAGCCACAAATTGGCACTGCCAACTCAGAGCAGACCTTCCAAGCCATTAGCACCTGGTAGAAATCACCAACCAAGTGAAAACTGAAAGAGGCCTAAAGGCAACACAGCGTAGAAGGCCCAGCAGGTGAGAGCATTACGGACACCAGGGATCACACCAGATCATGCCCAAAACATCTCCATTTATGCTGAAGTGAAACAGTTAGCGACGGCATGATCCGCTGCCTGATGCGGCCGCAGAAGCCCTTCATGGTAGGACCACCGGGAAATCCTCCTCTGCAGCCGTCAAAACCGGTGAGGAGTGAAACGTTTCTAACAAACGCAAGAGGAACGAACGGTCTGTACTGCAGGATGACAGGAGGGAGAGTGAGCCTCCTCAAGTCACTGAAACGTTGAACACACATTTTGTTCTAACAAATGACATTGCCTACGCTCCCCTCACTGCACAGCATAGACATGGGGAGGATCAGCTCATTACTCACCGTGTAAAGCTCATTGGTGACTTTCAAGAGTTCTTCATGCATCTGTAAGCCAATCTCCTTACTCTGGAAGACAAAAAGAAGAAGAGTTGAGACTGTTATGCTCACAACATGCACTTCTGAAAGGAAAATACATCTTGGAGGGAAGAGTAAAACTGTGTGACTTTCAAATACTCCCATGTGTATGCATCTCAATCCTTGCTCCAAGCCGCATTCACAAGAGCGGTCTGCACACGCCGTGAACGGTACCATGACAGCACTACCCTACCAGAAGCACGTGCTCAGCTGTGGTCAGCAGCAGAAGCGCGTTGCCCTCAAGGCCCTGCGCAGGTCGAGCGCCGGCAGCAGCACACAGACGCTCAGCCCTTGCTCCGAACGCCAGCACGCCATGCCTCCAGAGAACCTCACACCACTCCAAGGGCATCAAACTCCGGAGATGGAGAGGAGGTGTGGAAAGGGGGAATGGGATCGCTACAAATACCCAGTTCAAACGCAGAAAGAAGAAACGAGGGTTCTTCCCCGACTCGCTGATCAAACGTACGCAGAAGGTCTCCAATGCTGCCGGAGTCCTGCTACGGGATGCTGTGGCACCAGCAGAAGGAACGGAGTCTGGGGACGCTGGCAAGCTGGTAGGACAGGGAAGCAGTGAGTTGTTCTCCTCTTTTCTTAAACCAAGTGACCAACCTGATCCCGACAAAGCCAGAACTACTTGTTCCAAGCCCTTCCAGCCCTGTGCCCAAGCGGATCCTGATAATCCCCAGCAAAGGCTTTCACATCCATCCCACAGAGAACAGAACCACAGCAACCTATTTACTCTGCCACTACCTAGCTGCATTTTCACATTGCTGTCATGCCTGTAGGGTTTTTCTTTCCTCCTCAGCTGACAACGGAGCGGGTGGACCTTGGCAGCACAACTGGCTTCGGGTAATGCCATCTTAAATACCTTCTGCCCCCTCAGAGATCTGCCCTCTCCTGGCTCCCCTGCCAAACACAAGACTTGCTGTTCTTTGCTCTGCAGTGGCGTTAACAAAACCATGTACATTCCAATTCTACATACTATTTTAAAAAATGAAACAGCCTTGCAGCATGAGAAATGCCCCAGGGCCCGTATTTACACCACTTCAGAAATCCTGTCTAATATCCTTCCTGCTCCGGGAGCTGAAAAGACATCATCAACAGGGCTGCCAATCCACATCTGGGCTCCATTTTTTTCCATTTCTAAACATTAAAACCAAAATACAGATGGCCTCCTCTTCCAATCTGCCTGTGACAGTGAAGTTTAAAAGTAAACCAGCATTTTGATTTCCTTTAATTTTCTACAAATCCTTAACAAAATGAAATGCGTGATTATAAACATGAACACACACAGTACAGCAAATCCTCACGCTATTTCAGAATTGCTGCATTTTTGTTTGAGATCGATGCTTGTCCATGGGTCACCCAACCTGGGTTTCAGAGGCCATGACGAGGAATGTGACACAATTTAATTATTTATCCTGCAACACACAGGGATGAATGTAGCATTATAGACAATACCGCTCTGCCCTTCCACTGGCAGTATTCATGCCCAGCCTGGGCAGCTCACTGTGTGCAGCTAACCCGTAACGCCCTCCCCCCGTTCCGGGGACTTGTTTCACGCAAAGACTGGCAGAGTGCAGACAAGCTGGGCCTGCTCCGTAGCCAGAAGTGTTTTATAGCTTGACTTCGCCTATTTTTCAACAAAACCTGCATTACTGGATGTGGGCAAGTGGCTGTCGCATTCTCCGCACCGAGCTGGCTCTATGTTAGTGCTAAACGAACTCCCCTGTAAAATTATAAAACAAACGCTTGTGGGTACACGAATTGCTTCATTTGCATTCTCCAGCCACAGGTGACAGGTGACAGCATCACCTGTCAGTCTGTCTTGATTTGATAGATTTATTAAAGACACCTGCCCCTCGGCTTGCAATTTCCAATCAACTTTTGCTATTTCAGAACAGAGATTATCAGGGCTTCCTAGCGCAAGTATTTCAGGTTTTAGGTTCATCGTGCCCATGACCCACCCTCCCTGTTTTGTCTTCAGTAGCTCCTTTTCACTATTCTGGCCAAAGTCTCTCTCAAAAAGGGCATTTTATTACAAAATAGCTACACCACAGTTATATAATAAAGTTTCCAATTTCACAACCGCAACAGCCAAAGTTCAGCAACTTAGGAGAAAGCTCACTGCGCGTGCAAAAACTCACAGCATCTTCCTCCTTCCACCCCCCTGTCTGCTGAAATCCTATTATCAGTTTCTATTTTCACTTTTCTTGCCAAGCAGGACGCAGCAGATCCAGTCGCCTCCCTCCTACAGCATGAACACAGCATTTCATGGGAGAGGCCACAATTTGGGGAGCTGCTGAGCATATGAGCTTGGCTGCAGATCAACTCAACTCCTCCTCAGAAAGCCAGCGGTTGGATGCTACTGCAGATGTGCACACACTGCTTTCCTCCCTCCCTTGTAATTACACCCCACATCTCTCTGTAGAATCTTCTTGGCTAGGAAACATTTATTATAGCTTGAAGATGCGTTTAAACTAAGTATAGACACCACCAACCCCCCCCCCCCCAAAAAAAAACAACAACAACAACAAAAAAAAAAAAACCCCACAAAAAAAACCCCCAAGCAGTTTCTTTCAGATTTCTCCAAATAACTCCATGCACTTTTGTGCACGCAGTCAGGGAAAACAACATCCCGTCAGCTTCTTGGCTGGGCGAGTAAAGAAGCCCACAACACAGAGAGGTCTTCTAATTAAAGCTAACTGGACAACCTACACACTTCAAAAGTTTAACCTTAGATTATTGAGAGTTAGAATTGAATGCAAAGGGTGAAGCAAGGAATCTAAAGAGTAAAAGCACTCTGCATTTGGTGAATATCCAGTAATTACAGTTTATCTGTGAATTAGCGTCGGGGTATGTTGGCAGAGTCCCACCTTCAGAAGTGCGACTGATGCACGCTGCTCCCCTTCTTACGTGCGCGAGGTGCCAAGAAGATGCCAATCACCAGAAGGTGCTAAGTACCCCAACCACCTGCAAACCTCGTCTGCCCTCCCTGCCGACACCGGTGGTCACTAGCTGGTCTCGGAAATCTCACTGTGGCTTGCTAAAAAGCAGCAGAGCTATGAAAAGCATGCAAGCCTCCCAGATGAAAGGGAACATCCAGAATATGAGTTATTGAAGTCAGGGTCTACAAGTGGGGGTCTCGGACCCCGAGGCCCCGAGCCTGCAGGAGTTCAGAGCACACAACCCCTCCAGCCGACGCTGCTGTCACGAGTCAAAGCCCGGGCCCTGAACCGAGCCGTTCCCAAACGGAGGACGGGCTTGTGGTAGGAGCAATGGCCCAAAGTCAGCTGCAGCTCTTGCCTCTGCCCCAGATTTCCTGTGCAGCGGAGGGGAAGTCCATAAAGCCGTAATTTTCAAACCTAATTTTAGACTCCTAAATAGAGCAACAAAAAATGGCTCAGCTGTCAGCAGTGTGTCGTTCCCATGAGTCCCACGGACACGGGGGACCACAGGTGAGTACATTTTAAGACCCATTTCCTTCTAGACACTATACACCAAACGCCCTGCATCCTGGTGCTGGAGACCAAGCGGTCTCCGGCATCGTCAAAAGTCTCCTGGCATCCAAGAGGGCAGCGTCCAGCCTCGTGATGCTGGAGCCTCTTCAAACGCAGGCAGGCGAGAAGCTGAAGGACTCGCCGCTCCTCCAAGTTTGCTACCTCCCCTTCTTATTACAGAGAAATTACATTTGTGTGTTTATGGGAGACAACGCCAAAATGTCATTCCAATTCCCTGGCACCATCTGCAAAACCCAAACTCCAATTTAGCCGCTTGCTTTACGCCTTCCATTCCTGCTAAAAAACAGTTACTTGCCGGGATAGCAATAGCTTCAGTTTAGCAGGTTTATTAGAATTCCTGCCGCTGCAGACAAAGTAAGGAGAAGCAGCAACACAGACTACTGGCAATGAAGAATGCTTATTTTAAAGACAAAGAACTCCCTTCCAGACAGACACCACTTCTTCATTAAATCTCCATCCACGGCACTGCGGTATGGGGTATAATTAAATTCACTGTCACGGAATGTAATTAAATCTCACACTGGGGAATAACGCAGCATGGTTATTTCGGACATAGCAATGCTCTGTCTCAAACGTATAATTTCCTGTATTCCATACTTGGAAGAAGCTGAAAACTTCTTTTCTTCTGCCACAGCAGGAGGTAAAAGGGGAGACAACACCCGCCCGGCCGAGGGGCCCGGCGGTGCATCCCTCTCCCAGGGTTTGCCTCTGCCAGGAGGACGCGCTGTGAGATTTCATGGTGACGGGAGCTCACTGACAACAGATCAAGTCAGATCTCTGCAGTGACATATCTTAGCATCTCCACTTATTGCCTGACTATTAGCAACACTAACACACTTGCCTTGATAATCTCCTCCTGTGCCAGGAACATGACTCACGCTGGAAGCTCCAGGGAAATTTGCCCAATTGAGTTTTCTTCCTCTACTTTCCTCATTAGCAGGGCTTGCCTGTCTGCCAGAGCAGGCAGGGAGGCTGGCTGTTCATTTCAGTCGCACAGGCTAAAGCTGCAGGCTGGGGATGCTCGGACAGAGGACGCCGGTCGCCCGTGCTGCCTGGGAGCTCCCCAGCCTACCTGCAGGTCCCCGCCACAGCACCCCTTTGCAGGAGCTCCGTGATACCCTTAAATATCCATGCAGTTCCGCAGTACTCGCTGACAGGACACCATTCCTCAATGCAAGCGATCAGCACTCCGTCTCCAGGTCCTGCATTTCCCAGTGTCCTGGTTCCGGCTCGGATAGAGTTCATTTTCTCCCTAGCAGCGAGCACAGTGCTGTGTTTTGGATTTAGTAGGAGAAGAATGCTGATAACACGCTGATGGTTTAGTTGTTGCTCAGCACTGCTCATGCCAGTCAAGGACTTTGCAGCTTCCCATGCTCTGCCAGGGGCACAAGGAGCTGGGAGGGGGCACAGCCAGGAGAGTTGATCCCAACTGCCCCAAGGGCCATTCCATACCATACGGCGTCATGGGCAGTATGGAAACTGGGGGGGTTGGCCGGGGAGCAGTGATCGCTGCTGGGAACTGGCTGGGCATCGGTCGGCGGGTGGGGAGCAATTGCATTGGGCATCACTTGCTTTGGATATTGTTGTTATTATTATCATTATTATATTGTTATTATTATCATTACTATTTTACTTTATTTCAATGATTAACCTGTTCTTATCTCAGCCCAGGAGTGTTTCTCACTCTTACTCCTCCGATTCTCTCCCCCATCCCACTGGGGCAGGGGCTGTGAGCGATGGCTGCGTGGTGCTGAGCTGCTGCCTGGGGCTGAACCAGGACACCCAGGAAAGCTTCAGCCAGGAAAGATGACACAATAGCACAGAGGCCACTCGCTCCCTGTATTTCGCAGTTACAAGCTCACCCTACCACATCTACCTCACTGTCAGCATCAAGGGCTGGCAGCGAGCAGGTGAAATCCCTCAAACCCCAGTGCACCTCCAGAGCAGTCCTGGTGGCAGCCATGCTGAAGGAACCAGGAAGAGCTGGAGAGTCAAACCTAACTTCCACTCTTGAGTTCCTGCAGCTCTGTACCCCGCACCCAAACCACCCACCCTTCAAACCGTGTGTGACACCGGGGGAGACTGCGAGGAGGAGCTCCAGGCTGAGCCACCACCGAAAAACCATGTTCAAAAACATGTAGACATGGCACTTTGGGACATGGTTTAGTGGGCACGGTGGTGTTGGGTTGACGGTTGGACTGATGATCTTAGAGGTCCTTTCCAACCTCAATGATTCCTAGTTTTACTTCATGAAAAATAATCCAGCCACCAAGCCAGGAAAGATGAAATTAATTATTACTCTGCCCTTAACTCGTTTAGTGGTGGACTTGGTAGTGTTAGGTTAGTGGTTGGACTGGATGATCTTAAAGGTCTTATCCAACCTAAACGATTCTATGAAATGAAGCCACCCAGAGCTGCTCTGAACTGCATTCAGCCCCTGGGCTCTTCAAAGCACTCAGAAAGCTTCCTATGAGCGCTTGTGAATGCTTTTCTGATGGAAAACATCTTGGGCATCAACTGAGAGACCTGGCATGCTGAGGTAAACAAAAGGAGGGAAACAGCCAAGGTTTTCATGGCCTTCACCAGCCCCAGTCTGGCGTCTGCAATGCCACACCTGCAGCTGAGCTACCACGACAGGCGGAGCTCACCCCATCCCAGGGCACACATTAGCACAGACCAGAGGGCATTTCAGATGTGCCCATCTCTCCACAGGAGCCCAAAGAACCAACTCAAATACACAGCAGGAGTCTGAAGGTGAAGAAGATGCACCCCATCTTTCATGTTTCATACTGGGAGACTCCAAGTAGGAGATGCGAGGATTTCTTGGCCCATAGTTAACCATGCTGACCATGCACCCCAACGGCACCCGCAACTATCTAACCAGCGACACCATGGCACTTTTGTGGCAAACATCTGTGGTTTTCTTTCAGCCTGGATACACAGCTCCTGGTCTCCAGATGACATTGTGCCCAACTCAAAAATCTCTCTGCAGAAATTTATTACCCTGCTTTGGAGAACGGCAGTTCCTGTGCAGCAAGAAGCCATGCCCACTAGAGGACAATTGCCCTTTGTCACCGCAACTACAACCAGCCAGCACAACAAGTAAATGGTATCATTACTGGGCCTTTTTATAAAGATGCTGAGACACATTTAATATCCCTGTGGGCTCCTCCTTCACTGTAACAGCCATCAGCAGTACAGCCCCCAGCCTCAATATCACTAATGAAAGGCGCTGGTCTTGGGTCTCCAGGCTCAGCAAATTCCCACGATGAAAACTGCCACATACATATTGTGGCTTCAGATGAGAGGGTCATGGCAGCAGAGCCAGGTGTCAGGAAAACACCCTGTCTGCACTGCTACTCCTGCCCCCACATCATCCACACCGATGGGGTGCAGTTGGAGCTCTCAGTTGTAGCAGTACATTGAATTCTGAAGTGCTGCCTGGAGAAGAAAGATGCACAGTTCATTAACTGTTGGGATAAAATACAAGGTGGGGGGGGTGTTGGATTATAGCTGTGTAAAGTTATATAGCTTCAGTGTGCAGGGGTTCAGCTGGACAACACGAGTTCAGAGGGCAAGCCAAATCGTACCCTCGCACATTCAGATCACCAAAGCCAGGAGTTCCCATATTGCACATCTGGGAAGGGCAGAAAAGGAAGAGGAAGAGAAAGAAAACAAATCACTGAATGGGAACAACTGCCCATTTTGTAACAAAAGAACTATCAAAAGTCCAAATCCCGACCTGACTTACATTTTGTAAATCGTTCCTGCCTTTACAAACACCAATTACAAGCATCTCTGAGCTCTGCCTCGAGACCGCCTTGGGATGAGTCCCATAGTTCAGCACATTTTTTCTGCAGGCATTCAAGAAGGAGACAAGTTTCCACAGCTATAGTTGGGATTCCTTTGGATGCGATTCAAAAATACCTGAAAGGCCAACAAAAGGGCTGTGGCTCGCTTAACTGACATCTATCGCTGCGCTTAACTACGAGCGATGCCAAGACCATCCACAGCTCTCCTGCAGACAGGCAGGTTTCTTCTCTTCAGAGTTCTCCAAGTCTCTGTTCCCAAACCCGCGCTACCCGTGGCAATCCTGGGCGACACGGCACCGTCACGGAGCAAAGCAACCCACCGGCTCCCGTGCCCAGAGGATGCCTTCTGTGCCCCGGCCCAGGTCTTGCCAGCCAGACCCCTCGTGTTACCCACCCTCGTGCGGGGCTTGCAGTCCTCCGCCCTCGCAACGCAAACCCGTCGCTGCTGCCCGACGCCATCCCACCCGAGCGCGCCTCGGGAAGTACCGATGCAAGCGTCACAACACAGAGAGCTCTGCCACCTGATGCCACCAAGCACAGTGGCAGTGTTGGGATGGAAGGAGCAGAAAGAAAAACAACAGGATTCAAGATGCGGGCATGCCATGGATCCGTGGATTTGCAGGGAATTAACGATGCCTTCTGCTCTCTTCCCAGCAATTCCTAACGTTTGCTTTCCTTTTTGACTGCTAGCGAGCGCTGAGCTGGCATGCTCAGAGCCTGATGCTTTAACTCCACACCTCATCCCAAATTCAGTGCAGTGCAGAGCCCAGCCTTACGCATCCAAGTTGGAAAGCTGCTTTTCCTGATGTGCATCACTTAACATTTGTCTACGTAGGATTTTATGTAATGCTTTATTACTAAATTACTTGGTAGCACACATAGGCACACAAATACACTCAATATGCACACACACACACGTATGTGTGCATTAAGGGCACTGGTGCATATATTTTATACAAACACATACTTATTTAAAAGCTGTTGCTTCTGTATTTAATTCCTCTACCTGCCAATTTCAGGAATTCAATCCCCATCTCTTTTTTTGTATTTTCATTATAAGTGTTACCCATTTCCTTTCCTGGCTTTGTGGGCTTTTTTTTCTAACCATGACTTAGGACCTACAGTTTCATTTTTTATTTTCAATAGTGGTTTTTTTTCAACTTATTCTAGTTTTCTGTTCTCCTGGGATTCCAAATTGTTTCTGCATACCAGGACCACCTTACTAACAACTTCTCCCCTCCCCCCTAAAAAACATACTTACTTCAGGTAAATAATGTTCCATAAGTAACTTACGGTATTTCCCTGAAAACGGGGAAATGCCCTTTCTCCTTTTTGGGTACGCTGAGCCAAACAACCGTCTCAGACACTGGATATATATTGCCTGCAGTGCCTACGGACAACCAAAGTGGATCCGTTGATTTCAGTGATGTTACATTTATTTACCGGCATAACACCTGGCTTTATAAATTCTCTTTGACTCTGAAATTCTCAGGGAGAAGGAGTTTAAAATCCTGGCTGCGGAAAATACCACATTTTCCAGCCCACCAAAGCTCATCAAAACCCCAAACGCCACCCTCGCCGTCCCGAGAAGCCAGCCCTCACCGAGTCCCCTGCAGACTTCTGCACCGCGCAGTTCAGCTCGACCCCCCGAGGGCCGCAGCCTGCTTTTCCCCACTTCAATATTAAAAATATTAAAAAGAAACAGACAATGAGAGGAGGGGTTGCGTCTCTCCCAGAGGGCCGCCGCCTCACTTTCAAAGCTAACAACGCTGCCGCTAATTAAGCCAAACAGGAAGCGATCCACGGGCAGAAGATGGCACAGCCCCAGCGCCAGCGCCGTTGGCCTTCGCTGAGCCCCCAGCCCAGCTCCCCCGGCAGCCGGGGGGCACGAGCGCCTCGGCCCTGCAGAGCACGGCTGCCCTCGAGCAGGGCCACCAGCCTGGGGCCACCGCGGCTCACGAACGCCCTGCAGAGCCGCCCGGCCACCAAACGCAGCCGCAGCAGGGACCCCGGCTTGGGCCCCGGCCTGCAAAAACACCTTTGCCAGCGACTCAGGAGATGTAATCGAGCTTCTGCTCTGCCTCTGATAATCAGCTTGCACCTGCCGCAAGCCCTGCTGCTGAGGCCAGTGCAAGCCCTCACGGACCTCAGCTGAGGCGAGGTCAGGCCTGGAGCTGGCTCAGGTAAACGTCTCCAACTCAAACACCAAAAACTCAGTCCCCACTAGCTCCTGCTTTCCCTCTCGCTTGGATGCGGCTAAGCCAAAAGGCCCTCTGGCCGGCCACGGCGCGAGGCGCGTGTGAGCGATGCACGGCCGAACGGCAGGGACCGTACGCTCCGGTCAGCAACACGCCGCGGTGGAGATGGACAGAACGCAACCCCCGTCCGCTGACGGACGACCCCCGCTGCGGCCAAGCGCACCCGGGAAGCCACGGGGAGAAGCAGCTCGGCACCCGGCGCCTTTCCTGGCAGGCTACCATTGCACCGATCAATCGCTTCTCAATTATGCGCATCCTCGTACTCCAGATACCAGGGCCCAGCTTCTGTGCGGAGATTGTCTACATTTACATAATGAAAGCACAAAACACAAAACCTCCCAGTTCCTCTGTGTACCCGCAGCGTGTCACAACCGATTAATAAATTCTAGATGGGAGGAATTACAAGTGACATCTCTGGAAAAAATGTTACCCTAATTTACCATCAAAGAGCAATCTACAACGAAGCCGAACAGCTGAACCACAACTGCGGATGCCTTTAACCCTGCTGGAGCCGGTTCGTTCGCCCAACGCTCCGGTACGGTACAGCCTCCCCAGGAGGAGTGCTTCAAGCACTTTACTCATCGTACTCAAAACCAGACCGGATAAAATAATGAAAGATACCTCCTGTGAGCAATCTCGTACCAGCTGCGAGGCTGGACTGGATGTCTTAAAAAGCCTTTTACCAGGATGCTCATATTCCCACACACGTGCCCAAGGCTTCTCAACAAACGCTGCTGCAAAGTGGGAAGCGCAGCCCCAGATACCCTTCTGGGCACAGCATGCAATAGGTTAAGAAAAATAAATAACCTGAATATCCCCAAAAGTGCCAGCCTATCCCTATCCACATTAAGGGCAAATGATGACACAGAAAGAAAAATAAATAACCTGAATATCCCCAAAAGTGCCAGCCTATCCCTATCCACATTAAAGGCAAATGATGACACAGAATAAGCCTTTTCCGTGATTTAGCTGAGCATTCTTTCCAGGGACACACGAGTCCTGCTACAATTTAAACCTCAAGGGACAAATGCGAGCGAAATCGCAGATCCGCACGGCTCTGTTGCGAAGCCTCCTTTTGATTAACAGCAGGTGCTGGCTTTGGCGGGCTGCAGAGGGATTCGGTGCTACTTCACCTCTCCTGGCAGAAGACAGGGGAGGGAGGAACAAGGAACAACCATTTCTATAGAATATAAGCATTGTGTAAGTTAAAATTTAAATTCAAAAAAGAGGAGGGAGGGAGGGAGGGAGAGACAGAGGAAAAAGCAGACACAAAAAAATAATTCTGCTGAATGGATGAAATACTTTATCACCTTGTCCTGGCTGAGGACTGACTTAATACAAGAAAAACACTTCCAAACACTCTATGCCCTTGTCTGAATGTTGACTGGATTTGTCCTAGGTTCAAAATGAGATATACTGTTCACAGACCTGGGATAGTCTTAATACACATCACAAAACCAGGTTCAGAGTAAAATGCAAATGGGAGGGAGATTTTGAGACAGACTTAGAACTGAACTAACCGAAACATCCCAAATCTGTCCAATTTCTGGAGGTCAGGACAGGAAAAGGGATGATGTCCTGTATCGGATCAGCACATCCAAACTTGACCTCGCAGTTTAATTCCTAGGTCAGATCCTTAAACTAGAGGAAACTGGCCATAAAAATATCACATTAAATTTACTCTCCAGCTGGGCTAAGATAACCACTGACTTGAGAGCCCGTCTCCTGTTTGGAGAGGCAAGCATCCCAACGGGCTCACGCCACTCGCTAACTGCAGTTCTCCAGCTACCCCCGTTGAAAACAAATGATTAAAATTAAGAAAAATTAAGAGCCATAAAAGCAGGCGAAAGGTTCACCTAGCCGGGCGTGGTATCCCTGAGGGCGGCCAGTAGCAAATGCCCAGAAGAGAAGCGGGTGAAGAGTGATGCCACTGAGCACGTTCACGACGTGACGACTTGCAGGGCTGCGATTCCCGAGCCTGAAGCTGTGCCGGCAGCGGGGACAGGCAGCTGCCGATAGGGAACACCCCTGCACGATAGGGAACACCCCTTCACGACAGAGAACACCCCTGCATGGCAGGGAACACCCCGTCATGATAGGGAACACCCCTTCACGACAGGGAACACCCCTCACATCTGTCCGACTGCCTGAGGACTCAGGATACATCTGCCTTTCAAAAACATGGTATGAGGCCACAAACGTAGTTATTACCCGTAATATTGCAAATGTAATATAATATATGTAGTATTAATGATGTTAAAAAGCTTTTCCTTTTTACCTTCTCTTTCTGCCCGGCGCCTGCTGACCGCCCATGGCTTACGTTAGCCGGCACGATGAGGCCGTCACTCCTGCTCACCTCCTACAAACTGCCTGTGGCTTTTCATGCTCATACCACAATCCGCATTTCTCCTTCACTTTCAACTGAAGAGTTCTGGTCCACCTGACTGCAAGATTCCTGCAAGTCTTTGATGCTCATTTTTAATTTGGTTATCATTAATAATTCTGTATCATCAGCAGACTTTGTCATCTTACTATTCACCCTTTTCTCCAAATAATTTATTAGGAACTCCGCTGAAATTCTCCTTCCCTTTGTTCCCTGTCTTTCAACCAGTCATTAATCCAGAAAACAACCACTCCTCATCCTTCAACAGTTTCTTTTCTTTATGAACTTCAGCGAGGGACCTTTTCCAATGCTGCGAGACACTGAAGGTACTGTGCCAACTTACTCACACGATGACCGGCTCCTGGAAATCCCTCCACTAGATTTATGAGGCATGACTCTTCTCTCCAAGAAAGCCATGCTGACTCCTCTTTTGTATCTGCCTACATGCCTGTCATTCTGCTCTCTACTAAAGTTTCACCCAACAAGCCTGTCTTTAAAGTCAGATTGCTGATCTGTTCTCTGAAGCCCTCCAGGAGTCTTTAAAAAAAGTCATCATGTTTCCCACCTTTCACTTCTCTGGCATTGACGCCAGTTTAAGCATCAGGTCACACCTCACTGCTAGTCACTTGATAGTTTTAGATCTCAGTTTCTTTAAAATTCTTGGATAAATATTATCTGGAAAGACTTATAAGTGATAGTCCCTTGTACGGATTTGCTCTGCAACATCTAACGACAATTCAGTTGGATAAGGCTCCTCAGGTTGGTAACACCACCACCCCCCCAAGAAAATCCCCAGTCTAAGCTTTTCCATAACGAGTACCGAGCTAAAGCAGCCAGCCAGCCTTTGGCTGTTACCTCGTAGCCTTTCTGCACCTCGCCCATCTACCCCCTCCACACCCTGCAGCAGGTTTCCTCCTTGTGATCCTTGTCATTTTGGAGAAGTTTTTTGTTAGCTTTGTGTCTTTAGCAAGTTGTCTCTGAGGATTTTATTTGGCCTGCCTTACTATGGTTTTACATTTCTATTGTCCAGAGTTCAAACTCCTCTTCTAGTTTTCTCATTAAGATGTGATCTGTACTTAGAAAATCTTGTTACCTTTCCCTGCTTTTTAACAACGTTGGCTTTTTGGTACCTCTTTAGACTTTTGCGGGGGGACAGTTGTGTAGAAGTCCACAATAAGCTTCTTTTTCAGACTAAAATGCAAGGATGGACCCTCACTAAGCAGAACTCTCCATTGCTGCTTTGGTTACCTTTTTAAAGAGCCTGATGACATCCTCACTGATTTGCGACAGCCGGACGATGACATTGTTCATGAAGATGTCATTCAGGGTGGCGTGATCTCTGCTCTCTCGCCGGGTCTGCGTCAGAACCAGGTACCAGCAGTTCACAGGGGAAAGCAGGTGCTGATCTTTCCTAGGGAATTGTAAAAAAAAAAAAAAAAAAAAAAAAATCAAAAAGGTCTAGTGAACAAGTCAAAAAGGCATGCAGTTTTCAAATGAATGCTGCCAGCGTCTTAATTTGCCTTCCTCCACCACATACCTCTGCTAGAATCCATTGCACCCCCAGAGAAAAGCGTGTGAGCTCCTCTTGGCTGCCTCCCCTCCCCAGAAACTGCTGCAGCACCCGGCCAAGCACCCGACGGCCCCTCGGCACTCGGTGGAGGACACCCAGCCTCAGCATCTCCCGTGCATCCCTCGCCTCCCTCCCAGAGCCGCAGGTGTGCGGGGCAGCGGCGCAGCTCTGCGATGGAGCGACGGGCGCGCCACGGGCTCTCCCCCTGCTCAGAGCAAGGTCCTTTCGGCAGAGCCCGCGGGGTCATCGGTGCAGGCCCCGCTGCTGGTCCAGAGCTGCTGCCCGGACCAGGACAGCGGTGCGACCCAGGAGACGCCCCATGCTCAGACACGCAGCTGCCTGCCCACCGGCTACCGCAGCAGCACCTCCCCTTTGGTGCAGGAAAGGTGCTTAAATATCTCTGCCGACACAGAAGCTCCCAGTCTAAATATTATACATGAGGGTTTCAATCAAGCCAAGAATTCCCATGCTTTGCCCCAAGCTGCTCTCTCCCGCTGCTTCGTCCCTATTTAGCAGCTTCCCACAGCGGCCGGTGGCAGGACAGAGGCTTTCTGTGCAGGGGAGATGGATGCTCTGGTGCTAACCCTGGGCACAGCCCTGTGTTTCACCCAACACGCATATATATATAGAATCACAGAATCATAGAATCGTTTAGGTTGGAAAAGACCTTTAAGATCATCCAGTCCAACCATTAACCTACACTACCAAGTCCACACTAAACCAATCAAGGGTAGACCAGACTGAACCATGTCCCCAAGTGCCACCTCTGCCCGTTTGTTGAACACTTCCAGGGATGGGGACTCCCCCACCTCTCTGGGCAGCCTGTTCCAATTCTTGACCACCCTTTCCGTAACGAAATTTTTCCTAATTTCCAACCTAAAATACGGATCTTGGCACACAATCTGCCCTACACAGCTTGGTTTTTCTGCCCTATCTCAACTTGTTGGGGCACCCTGGGCGGTTTCTGGTCCACTGCTCCATGCCTGTGCTTTCAAAAGGTGTGGTCTGCCAAAGGCCAGTTAGCAATATTACAGTAACTCAGTGCAGATACTCCAGGCAACAGCTCTGAAGGACCTGAAAACGTGCAAGTCAGCTGGACACAAGGCAAGAGCTGGTCCCCTGCCCCAGCCGGGCTGGGAACCCATCTGTGGCCCTGCTCTGGTTTCCAGGAACCTCTTTGGGAGTTTCTTTCAGCCGTTCAAGCGCTTCCCCGCAGGGACGTCCAGCGGCACACGAGCACATGTACCAAATCAGACCCCCAACCAGACCCTTCCCAAACTGGGTGCTCTGGAAGATGGTACAGCAGAAGAGACATCCCTGGCAATCCCTTCAACACTCTGCAATGGAGATAGTTTTGGTTCTTTTTTCCTCTTTGCACTATTAATACAGCTGTCACTTCCATTTCAGAAAGAGCCCATTTGCTACGCAATCTGTTGTACTGCATTTAGTCCACTAAACAGGGCTGGAGAAAATGTTTTGCATCCAACATTAACACGAAGTGTCTGTGCACAACATGAATACATTCATGTATGCTGAATATTTACGATGGTCTTAATCCGACTCATGCTGCAGACAACAAAGAGATTGCCGTGGGCGGCAGCAGGCGTCGGGGCAGGTGACCTGAAGAGTCCCCGGGAGCCACGCAGCATCCTCAGAGCAAGCTCGTCCCCACCCGGCTCCGCTGGGCGAGACCCCGCCGAGGGGCATCCCGAGGCCCTGACTCGCCTGGAAGCCAGGGGTGGTCAGAAAAACTCTATTTTGAGGGAAATTTCAGCAAACATTTCACACTTGATTAGAGCTTAACTAATCTTGACATGTTCCACCTCAATGCCAAGAGAAACCTGCACTGCTCTCCACGTACTGCTTTTAGTACCGAATGCAAATTAATCAAAAGTGAATCAAAATTTCCAGAAATGATACAACCGAAACAAAACAATTCACATTGTCCAACTGAGACACTTTGAGGTAGATCCTCTAAATGAGGCAGCCACGTGATTTGTCCCAAAAGTTTCACCTACGCTGTTTTCTCTGGTCAAACCAACGCTTTCCTACAAGACGTGCCGGTTCCAGAGAAATGGCCCCTTTGGCGGAGACCTCCCCTGCCACCGCCCTGCCTGGGCAGGTCTCCCCACGTGCCGACAGCCCTGCCTGATGGACGTGTTCAAGCCCCAGAGGCTTCTCCCTCCCCAGCACCTAAAGGCACGTGCAAGCTGCCCGGGGAGCGCCCGCTGCTTCGCCCACATGGGAGCCAGGTCTGCTGCACACCCGGGCTCGGCAGCCTGCGGGCACCGACAGCGCCGGCGACGCGGCCGTGATGGAGACAGGGCTCAGACCCCCTGTGCTCAAACAAGGCTGTCCTTCCCAAGAAGTCCTGCAACCAGAAAGCTAGCTCACGCTTGCTACAGCAACACCGTGCAGCCAAAGCCTTCACACGCGTACTCCTCCTCATCCAACATGTTCGCGCCCGTGGTACCGGGGCTGGTGCAGCCCACCTCACCACTGAACCTGTGGAGAGGAAGGCACGGTGACTCCAGAAAATCTCTGCTTGTACGTAGAGACAAAACAACTGCATATAAAAGCATGACTGAGTCTGTCAACCCGGAATCACCAGGAACAGCCCAGCAGCAGCACCACGGCAATTACCGCTATGAGGGGCTGGGCCACAGCCTGCTGCACTTGGCTACGGGGGACAAAGGAAGAGCCGAAGATCATCAAATCGTTTAGGTTGGAAAAAACCTTTAAGATCATCCAGTCCAACCATTAACCTAACACTACCAAGTCCACACTAAACCAATTAAGGGTACAGTAATAATTAATTGCATGTTTCCTGGCTTGGTGGCTGGATTATTTTTTAATGAAGGCAAAACTGGGAATCACTAAGGTTGGAAAGGCCCTCTAAGATCATCAGTCCAACATCACCCCAACACCCCCATGCCCACTAAACCATGTCCCCAAGGGCCACCTCTGCCTGTTTTTTGAACACTTCCAGGGATGGGGACTCCACCACCTCTCTGGGCAGCCTCTTCCAATGCCTGACCACTCTTTCCGTGAAGAAATTTTTCCTAATATCCAGTCTAAACACCACATTTGTTAAGAGTGTCAAAAGCCTCATCAGAATAATGACATTCATGGGCAAGCTGGGGAAGCAGTGCAGATGAACCTAATAAAGGGGAGGTACAAAGCAGTCTGGAAGAAAAATCTATTAAAGGAGTCTCTCTCAACACAGAGTGAGGCAGTAAGGACACGGCAGCAGTGTGCACTGAAATCAAGCTGACCCTACTAACACTACCAATACCATCACAAACCACCAGGCACTTGTGCCCAGGTGCTTTATAAAGGTGGAGAATCGCTGTCACCTGTAGATACTGCACAACAGCATCCTTCCAATACTGTAAGCACAAAAAGCAGTGGCAGTGCCGTAACACTGCTCTCGGCTGATGGGAGAGGTGCACACACACAGAGGAGCTTTCCTGGGCTCCACCTCTGAACAAGAGCACCTTCCCGAGCCCATAGCGGCCGATTCCTTCCCCAGGACAGTTACCCCCGGCACCACACAATTGACAAGCAACAGTCAGGTGCAAAAAGAATGGACAGCATTTGAATGGCAATTCATTCTCAGCAGACTTTTGCATAGGACAACAGTAAAGCCTTGCTCACTAGAGAGACCGAGTAAACAGATTAAATGGGATTTAGTAATATGGAATAAACAGGATTTAGTAATGTAACAGCAGAAATCGCTGCGCTTACAGCTGAAGCAGGAAAAAAAAAAAATCACAAGTGGTTAGAGAAAGAAAAAGACTGTAAAGAGCCAGGGGCTGGCAAGGCCAAGTGCATCAGAGAGGCAAAACCCTCAATTTTCTGGGAAAGGAGCTAAACAGTGGCTGCAGACTTTGGCCATTGAATTGAATTACACTAGTTTCATCTTGAGCAAAGGGCATAATCCCAGCTGAGAGACTACTTCATGGACACCGCTGTCAGAAGAAGAGACAGAGACAAATGCTATGGCCAGGGGAGGCAGAGGAGGAGAACTTGAGCTGGTGTGCTGCACGGCAAGCAGCCAGGACGAGGACCTGCCTCCGTGCTGCGGGCGCTGCCGCACGGTCCCCGGGGCGCAGACCCTGCCGGCCAGGCTGCCTAGCGAGACCCCACGCCCCAAGAAACCGTCGTGGCAAGGAAGACAACGAGCAGCACGGAGGAAAACCCTGACAGCCACCAACACACACGTGCGAACACCGAGCATCATCCCGTGGAGCCCAGCCTGACGCCTCCGACCGGGCACGCTCGAGCGCACCCGGAGAGCGGGGAGCAGCTCCTCCAACAGCGCTGGACAGCGGCGTTCACAGGGGCCTTGAAGCCATGGCCACCAACCAGCCAGCGCAACGGCGCAAGCTCCATATCCTCACCACAAAACACAGTCGCCTCCAGACTTAAATTCTGCCTCGAGTATCTTTCGGGGTTTTTTTCTTCTTTTTTTTTTTGGATCTTTCTTGTTTTAGCCAAGCTTGAGAGTGTGGTTAAACTGAAAAGAGCTGTTGAAAACTTGCACATATTCACACATTCATGGGTTTTACAATTTTCATCATCAGTTTGAGTTTCACACAATTCCGGCATCCAGTTCATACTTCCTATTTCAAAGCTTTGTTTCAAAACATTTCCACTACGGATGTGCCTAGCTTCAACACTGTACAGGTCTGTACAGAGACAACATGCATACTTCCTTTTAAAAAACTGCAATAAATTGGATTTCCAGAAACTGCTTCCCAGTTTGAGCCTGTAAGCAGATCCGTGTGTGACGTGAAGCGCTCTGACATCTAAGGATTGGACTACATACAGAAACCAGGGTTTATGAAATGGGCCTGCCATTATTTGGATTCAAGCCTCTTTTAAAAAAAAAAAAAAAAATCAAGGGGCTTGACTCCTTCCTAGTCCCTGATTCATATTTTTATTGTACTGCTCAAAGTAGCGCATTGTAAGTCTAATTCGGGCAGCACAGGCCAGTAATGCTGTGGTGAACGTCTTGGAAAAAGACATCTCTAGTTCCTTTTGTGAACCCTGCACAGAGATAAGGCAGACAAGGTCACCACTGATGCTATTTAGCTTACTCCACTTTCGGACTGTGCAGCTACAAACACCTGGTGTTCGAGGCAGTCTCTGGCCCATCATTTTGCACCATTCTGACCCTGGAAACGCCTGCTTACTTGAACTGGTGCTCTCTGGAGCTGCGTATCTTGGAGGAGAATCGTTCAGCCAGTTTCTCCAGGCTCCTGGAGTACTCCAGCTCGATCTCAGCCTTCCTGCGGAAGAACTCCTGCAGGTCCTGCAGCAGTTGCAGGCGCGACTCCGACTGCTGCTCCAGACATTTGAACTGCTCGACCAGCTGAGTTCGGATTTCTGCATGCACACAAGAGAGGAGAAGAAGAAAATACAACGTCAGCAACAAACAGTGGCCAGGAGGGCTCTCCTTCCTTGTCTCGGAGCAAATCGCAGAGGCACTGCTAGAGCAGGCTCCCTCACGAGCCTCAGGTTTAATTCAGGCTTGCTAAAGCCAACAGATTTTTTTTTTTTCCCCTTCCAAGCGAGAGCTGAAGAATTCCATTCACCAGTCTCACGTTAAAACCTTGGTCTTTGTCAAAATAAACAACTGCATAAGTACACAGAGACCAACCCTGAGAGCTTTTCAATTGCCTTTTTGAAACTGGAAAATGATACTTCAATTTATCTAGTGCTACCTGAAATCCTGTATTCTTTGTATATAAACTAACACAGTATTTGTCGGTAAATGATCATTTGGATACCGACATAACGGCTGGCAAGGGCCGGAAGGAAGCTGGCACCGTAACACGTCCTCCTCTCACCCACGGCCCCGCAGCGCTGCCGGGTTAACCAGCAAATCACACTCGTCTTTGGCTCAAAGGCTTAGAAAGTTTTTCAGACCCTCCAAACTCCAGCTCATAAAACACCACAGACTTTATCTTTCCAGGTTTTTTTGCTTTCTCATAAGGACCTTCGGACACCATGGCAGACACGCTGCAACCCCCTGCAGCCGCTACCGACGAGGGGCCCTGCAGCGCCCAAGGGTGCCCGCGCCCAGGAGGGAGAGGGGACGGGAGGCCGGGCAGCCCGCACCTCTGCCGCAGCATCGCCAGCGCGCCCGCCGCGCCCTGCGGCCAACCAGCGTCCCGCGAGCAGCGGGCAGACCCGCTCTGCAGTGCTGACCCGCACCCAGCACTGCCCATAACGATACCCTCAGGCACGCTGAACCCTGCTCAGCGCATCCAGATTATCGGGAGACTGTTCCAATTCTCCTCTGTATGTCTTAGAGCTGTATTTTTAACCTCGATCAGTCCCCTTTGGAGGACGCTTCTCTCCCATGGTAAAAGACCAACCGCACATTTTCCAGCTCCCCGTTCTCACGTAACACAGCCGAGGACGCGAAGCCCTGACACGGGGATTATCTTGGAAGGCAGGCAAGCACCGGAGCAGGGAACGCTGCTCAGGCAGCGCAGTCAGACCCTTCGCCCTCTCTGCAAGAGGAGCAGTGCGGCACCCGCAGCATGCGGCGTGACAGAAATGCACCTTCCAAACCGCTTCCCAAACACGGGGAAGGTTTTTAGCAGCTCTCCGAAGCGCTGCGCAGCGAGGAAGCCTGCGCAGGGAGTGGCTCTCTCTTGCAGGAGCTGCAGCTGAGCTCTGCCCAGCGGGACGGAGAACCCCACGGGGAGGGGGCATGCAGAGCTGGAAACGGGAGGAAACAACGAGACTAGATGGTAGGGAAAAAAAAAATATTCAGAGGGAGAACAACGGGGCTGAGCAGGCTTCCCGAGGGGCAGCCGCGCAGTGGAGGCATCAGAGAAGCCAGAATCACAGAGGTGGGCTGACGAAACGCGTCCGTGCGATGACTGCCTGCTCCCAGACCCCGCGGGGAGAGGGGAGAGCACCCCCAGGCCCTCCCCGCCACTGCGCACCCCTCCCGCCCAAGGCAGACAGACAGACACCTTGTCTGCGAGCGGGCCCCTCCAGCAGCGTATTGCTGCGTGTGCTCGCCGTGAGAAACTGAGCTTTACCACCCCCCCATAAAAATGGTGCACAGAAACGCATCTGTTGACTAGACGAGGCACTTGCGCCATTTTAGTACATCCACAGAAATAGCCTTTTTAGTGCTGCGAACATTTTTATAAACAACCCATAATAAACGTATTCTTTACCTTTCCCTAAGGTTTGTGATTAAGTACGTTTTTCTCACTTTGGTCACCTGCAGTTGATGGTCCCCAACAGGCTATACTTGCAAAGCGCACCGAGCAAAAAAGCCAGCGGAGCAGCTCAGCAGCGGAACGCAGCATCACAGCTGCCCGCCTCGCCGTGTGCGCAGCGCCGGGGCTCGGCGGGGCCAGCGCGGCACGGGGCAGCACGCAAAGACACCTCGGAGAGCCCCGTCCCACCCCGTCCCCTCCCTGGCTCCCGCAGATGGGCGCACCCACTGCCGGCCCAACGCCAGCACTACCGGCACCGCCACCGACTCAACTCCCTCCCTCCTCTATCAACACCAACGTTCCCTTTCCAAATTGGTGCCTACCTCCCCTCCGGCTCTGCAGCCCGCCATGGGGTGAAGCCCCATCTCCCTCAGCCTCCTCGCGGTCTTGCAGAGCCGTGCAGCGCGGAGGGCGAAGCCCGCGCTCCGCCAAGGCAGCCTCGGGCCGGCCAGCCGCTCCCGCGGCACCCAGACACCGCGCCACACCTCGCTGCTCGGCGGGACGTTTCTTTTTTAACGTGACTGGACCAGACCCACGCCTGATCTAGGCCGACAGGCTTCAAACATCAAGTTTGACTAATTTATAAACTTCTGGCCCTTTTTGGGAGGCGAGGGTAGGGGGGCAGCAGCGGACGCAAGAGCGAGAGGGGAAAGGACGTGATTTTGGTGGCAGCAAAGCTTACCATTTCAACTAGCACCACACCGCAGCTCAGACAGCGCCCAGGCCCCCGGTCACAGCTTTCCCTCCGCGCCCTTACGAGCTTACAATGCTTTAACGGTTAGCTCCCAAGCTCCGTGCATCACCAAACAAGATGAAGCACACGCACACCACCACGTACGCACACAGACGCAGGAGAAACGCAAACTGTGGCCACTGGAGAAGCTGTGCGTCAGGGCTCGCTGAAATGGGCGGCCCCGAGTTTCCTTTCCCCAGCGCATCTCAGGCTCCGTTGCCAGCCAAGAGGCCCACGGACACGACAGGAGGAAGACAGACGACAGGTATTTGCGGCGCTCGTTTAGTTCAAGGGCTTCGCCGTGCAGCGCACAGATTTCGCCGTGCCGCAGGACAGCGGGGTCCTGGCAAACCCACGCCGGCCCGGCAGGCAGAGGAGGACGCAGCTCCCAGGGGACCCCTCCGGCTGCCGGCGCTCAGAGCAGGAACCCTGGGCACTGCCAGCCCCGCCGGACCGCGGGCACCTCCTGCGAGAGCTGCAGAGCCCTCCCGCACTGCGAGGGGGTGCTCGGCCGCCTGCAAGGATCACCGGGAGGGCACTGCAAATGCGAGCTCTTGGGTGACTTTCTGCCTGGATTTTCTGCAACAACAGGAGCTGTACTTTCTTAAACTTCTGGTGCAAGGCTGCAGCACGCTGAACTGTCTCTACGTGACAGGAAGACTCAGCCTGTACTAAGAAGGAAGTCCTAAAACTGGTAAAGATCTTTAGCGAGAGGGCTAGACCTCATCCTTGGTTCCTTCTGCAAATTCAGCATGGCAAGGTAACAAACGGTAACTTACCCACAAGAGCCACAGCAAACTAAAAATACCTGTACTGCCTGAGCACATGCACATGAAATCGCCGTGTCGTAACTGGGAAGCTCTTGGTTCAGGAATTGACCTGAACCAAGACAATACAGCGGTGTCATTCTAATGCATGAAATAATCTTGAGTATGCATATATATATATATGTATGTTAAAAAAATATAGATATATACATGCAGGGCAGGCTAGCCCTACCTGTCCCCTGCCAGCATCAGGCTGTCCCACAGCTTCACAGCTACAGCGTGGTCCTATCCAGACAATCATTACTCCATACTGGATGCTGAATTGATAAATTATTAAGTAATGATCGTGCAAAGCACTGACTGAAATCACAAGAGATTTACAGACAATTTCAAGCTCTTTAAATTTGTGAGGATACCACGTGGAGGCGATTAAAATTGCCATTATAAGAATCTGAAATTTTTCAACATTTCTTCGTAGAACAACTCTCACGTGAGACTGAGCCACTCGCAGCCCGGCAGGTGAACTTGGAGAGCTGCAGGAACAAGGACACCTGCAGCAATCTCATTACTGGGTAATTTAACAACAGCAGTAATGGGACTGGAGGCTGCAGGCTGCGTGAAGGTCACCTAACAAAAGCTCCCTGGAAATAACGCATGCTGAAAACTCCAAAGTTAATCAGACACCTTACGTGGGATCCTCCGTGGGCACTGCTTTTGCAGCACTTCCTTTACGCTCTCGATGCTTTATGAGAGGATAGCACAGTTGTTCACAAAAACACATCTGAGGCTCGTACAGAGCCTTGGCGAGGGACTCGACACACCGCACTTGGCCCCTAGCAAAGCTGGTTTCCATTCCTGAAGTCCGCCTGGCTAGCCGTGTAACCATCCCTGCGGCAGCCAAAGCTCTCTAGCTCATTTCTGACCTACGTTCACCCCATCCGCAGACAGGAGGGTGCTGGGCGCAGGAGCAGGAGGGCTGAGGCCCCGGGCAGAGGAGGAGGAGGAGGAGGAGGGTGACGCGCAGCAGGGATGCTCGGCACAACTGCTGCCTCCAGCCAGCCACTGCCGCACCCCCGGGGCTCCCCTGTGCCTCGGGGCATCTGCTGCACACAAACATCAGCCCTCGTTCACAGCTGAGCTGCAGAACACCCTGAAATGAAAGACAACTGCACTATATAAGCAATGCTAGAAATACCCTCTTTAAAAATAAATGGCTGCCAAAAGAATGGTGAAAAAAGGAATTAAATTCTCATTGCAAACGAGGTCTCAAAATGACTGGTGCCGGACCGTCTTGGTCTTTAGTCTTGCGTCAAAACAAGCAGTATCCGGCCCCTGCGGTATCCAGCACCATGCCAAGACACAGAGCTGCACACCTCTCAAACAACGCTGCTTCTCCATCCCCTCCTTCACGTTTGCACTCATACGCAGAACATAGATTTGCTCCCGTTGCAATGGCACTTCCTCTGGGGGGGAGGAAGGATGCTTTAATGCCACACAGCAATATTTACCCTGGTTTTGCTACAGAGATGCACGGGAATGACTGGAGAAGCTGAGTGAGCTTCCAGAAAGCAGTACTGGGTCATCACACCCAAAAGCTGGTCCAGTCCTTGGTAGCTGGGACTCCAGCATTTGCCAAAAAGTAGTCCAGGCACACGTACGCAGCACTGCAGCTTTGATTTCATCAGGAAGACTGCTCTCCAGGGGCTCTGTGTGGTGCAAGAGCTGCGATGCCTTATGGGATCAACAGGAGACAACCACCTACGCAGTCACGGCTTCCGACAGCTCCCTTGCTTTCCACCCGAGCAGAGCCGGGACGCGAGACGGCAGGCTGGTGCTGTCATCCGCTGAGCTCGCCAGAACGGCTTCCCGGGCTTCGGCAAGCCTGCTACCTTACAGCGCTGCTTCACACGCACCGCCTTGGGAAGCTGTGTCCCCGTCACGCAGCTTCTGCGGGGAGCGACAGCATTCGCTGGAGCCGAGGGCAGCAAGGAGTAACCGCCTTTGAATTAAGCCTCCTAAAAACCCACTGCTACATTCCTACAGGATACAAAGGTACCAGTTTCATAACAGAACATTTTTAAAACCTTCACATTCCCTTGCCGACAAGAGTTTCCTTCCCACGCAAGGTCAGTGGAAATTTCATTGCATCCCATATGGATTTTACATTCCCACTCCTGCTGGTGCCAACACAGGACTTGCTTTACAGCGCTCTGCTTTCCTGAGCAAGTTTGATATAGATTAAAAAAAAACCCTCACAGATTTGATCTCTAGTTCTCTTTTCATAGTGGATTACAGCCCGAGGTGGTCTCCAGAACAGCTCTTAACAACCCTGACAATGCACAGAAATACAAGGAATATCAATAACGCTTCTCCAATCTTTTCAATTCCCTACCTCTTCCTGTTTTTTCCCAGATCTGAGCTACTGCTACTCATTGATCTTTGTATCCGGCACAAAGATTTCTCCTTGACTCTTATAGGGGTCATTCAAGGCAGTTCAGACAACAGCAACAAACGCAGAGACTCGGCAAGGCTCCCACAGCCTCCACCAGCCCCTGCTCCAAGCAGCAGGAATTTGCAGTTCGTGCCCGTCGGACCCGCAGCCAGCAGCCCCCACCGCGAGCTCGGTGAGGCCACGGCCTCCTGCGCGCTCGCCGCGCGCTCCCGAGCCCAGCGCCGGCCCCAGCCAGACGGGCAGGATCCAGCTCCCTGTCCCGCATCGTCCCGCACGGGCTCACCCCAGAGTCCTGGTACCCAGGAGGACCGGCACGCCGGGCCCACCGGAGCGTGAGGACGCTCTTGGGCATCCAGGCACCGGAAAGGCGCATTTTGTCTTTCGTCAACAGAATGTCTTTGTTTCCCCTGCTCCCGTAACGCGCTGCTTTGACACTTTCACGTTTCCTCGCAGGAGTTCAGGCAGGGCAGCACCATCTGAGCGCGCAGAGGCAACGGGCGGTCTCTCCAGACGCGGGGAGCCCGCTAGCCGTGACCCTAAAGCCACTCGGCTACGAGCAGTCACACAAACAAATGGAGATGGTCACTGACCCCAGGAGCTGCTGCTGCATGTTAAATGGAAAAGGTTTGCGGTAGAAAACAAAATTAAGGGCTGCTGGCATCATTAATGCAAAGACAGAAGCAGTAACAGGGAAAACGACATTCTTCGGTGCTCTGGAGGTCTCCGTGAGTCAGCCGCTCACAGCCACAGCCCCCCACAGCGCCCGCATTCTCGCTCCCCCGCTTCCATAGTTACTTTGCTGCTGCATTTGAGAGGCACCCTCCTTTCAATTAAAATGAACTTGCTCTTAAGTAGCCTTTTCACATAATCATGAAAAAATACAGGCAGGCAGAAAAGCCTTTTTCCGCCCTTCATGCCTGCTGCCTAGGGAACGGGCAGGAGCACTTGGCGGATATCCATTCTCTCCCGCCTGCGCAGCGGAGCTGGAGACCGGCCCCACCGAGGGAGCAGCCACCATTTGCCGTCTGATCCCGACACCCTCCATCCTGCCCCTCTCCCCCGGCCTGCTCACGCACCGCAGACAGAGGGAGCGGGTCCCCAGCGAGCCCGAACCCAGCAGGCTCTGCCAACACCCAGGGCGCCACCTTCATGGTGCCAGCTGAGAACCCAGACCGAAACCCGCCCCGTCTCTACCAGCACTGTTTGCAAGCCATTTTCTGGCCAGCAGCATCAGCATGGGCTGCATCAGTCCTGCCCGTCACGGGGGGATTAACAGGCCTTTAATTATAACCTTCAACTGAGTGCCAATTATCTTTTCCATGTTAGACAAATATCTCTTCAGTGCCTGACCCCAAAACCTTAAACTTTGGAAGACAGAGCTAGAAAGCAGGGACATTCATGGGAAGAGATGACTAATTGTGTTTCTGTAATTGGAGGGAAGGGAGTCATTGCCAGACACTCGACTGACATGCCTCAGAGAGAACTGGCTTTTAGAAACGACTGGAGTGAGACGAGCCCCAAGCACAGGCGACTGGGAACAGAAAAGTTCGTGTTTTCTTGGGCTACAGCGAAGTCTACAAAGAAAGAGCTCAAGTGTTAAAAACCTGACGGTGCCCACCACCACTCAAGGGCGAGCCCCTTGGCTCCCGCTCCCCGGCAGCAGGCGTGCTGCCAGCTGAAGGTTCCAGGCAGGGCTGCCCGTACCCCCGGTGCTCCCCGCCGGCTGTGCCGAGGAGCGACGCCAACAGCCGCGTCCTGCGGCCGCTGCCCACGGCGGAGGGGTGCGTAGCACCCACCGCCCACGGCGGACCAGAGGGACCCTCATCCAACACCTCCTATACAGAAACCGGCACCCCGAGCACCGCCGCAGCCGGGAACGATCCCAGGTCTGCCCGCTGTCCCGGGGGAGCTGGCCACAGCCCTGCGCTGCTACCTGGCCAAACAGCCACTCTGTCGCTCAAATAATTGGAAATGAGAAACCCCCAGCTGAGCGTTTTGTCCCGGCTGATCCGAGCCAGGCATCACAGGCTGGCGCAGCATCGCTGCAGGGCACCCGGCGAAGGGTGGTTTGCTTTGGCCATCAGAGCGAAGCAGGGAGCAGCTGGAAATGGCAACCCAGGCCCAGGTTTGGACTGCAAGTCATTTGCACTCCCCTTCCCCAAAGCTTTGGAATGAGATGTTATAACCTAATGAAACGCTATCTGTGGTCGGCCTGGCCTCTCCAGCTTCACGCTTCCGCACAACTAAGAAGTTGCGGCGATAGGGGAACTGCTTCTGCACACAGTTGGGGAAACACGTGCAGGAGACACTTACATGATGGCAGGTTGGTAACTCCTGGAATTCACATAATGGTAGCAGGTCCTTATTTACAGTGAACAAAATTACTTTGGCAAACTAAAAGGAAATGGGATGCCTCAGAGAGCATCAGTAAGAAGTTACTCTGTGAAAGCTAAAGGCTTCTCAAAGAAATGACCCATACTGGGCTCAGACCCTTTCGTGGTTCAACCAGGACACGCTTTTTTTTAATATCCCATATTCAGAGCTTTCCTTGCCAGATTAAAAATAAGCTCCTTGCCATGAAGAGCAAACCTCACCAGGAAAACTCTCCAACTCTGCCTTCTACCCAGCACCATCAGGATGTGAACAGAAATGCGGCAGGTCCACAGGAAAAAAACAGCCACCTCACAATTTGTGTTTCTGAGCTTGGAATTTATAGGAACTTTTAGTAGAAATCAATAAACAAAACCTACCAAACTACTTTAGGAAGAGCTGAAAGCATTTCCCAAAAAGCAGAAAGCAAAACATGAAATAAAATTGTGTAGCTGGTCACGTTTCCGACAGTTGTTTGTCTGAAACGCTCCCATGATTTAATTCACAATATGTGAAATCACAAAATGGTGCCAAAGGAGAACAACAGAGTGAGCCGTTCTACAAACAAGGGTGCTAAAAAGCTCCTCGAGTCTCCTTGAACTCTGCTGGACAACTGGCTATCAAGACTCGCTGCTTTTTTCCTCCCAGTTTGCTTGGTTCTGTTCGTAAGAAAGGACTTTCCACTGCAAGCAGTCCTATTATTTAAAACACAGAATCAGAGGTAGAAAATGCAAGAAATACTATTTCCTCAGCTCTTCTGAAACACAGCGGCAGGGATATTAGAGAAAACAAAATTCCTTGGCAAACCAAGGAGAGCAACAACGCTCAAGACAGGCTGTGGGACTGCTAATCCAGCCGAGAGAAGGAACATCTGTAACCAGAAGATCTGGGGATTTGGCTTTTGTAAATATTTTTCAAATCAATTAGCCCATATCACAGCCGATGACTGCTTGTTATTCTTAGGCCACGCATGTAACCACGTGAGATGTCAGCAGCAATCAGATTTCCCAAGGAGACACACTCCAGCCTCCCCGGGGCGGCGGGCGGGATGACAACCACCGCAGCCTCCAGCACCACGCTTACCGTGGCCCGACGCCGGGCAGCGCGGCTCTGCAGAGCCCCGCGACCGGTCCCACCGCCAATCCAGACTGCCGAGATCCCAAATACGGCACCAGGCCTTCATCAAAGACCCCCAAGAACGCTCGCAACCCTCTGAAAGCTGGAGAAAGGCTTCCGCGTGCGACAGAAAGTCCGTAGAAGGAAAGCAAGCGTGACCACCATGGCCAGCCCGACGACACAGAGCACTGTGCGCAGGCTGACGTGCTTGAGCAGGGATAAACCCGCTGCAAACAGCTTCCCACCACCAACAGCCAAGTGGTACGTGAGTGTTAGAGACAGCACAGAGCTGAGAAAAACGTTTTACATCCAGCCTTTGGCAGGTTTGTAAACGAATGGCAACATTAAAAAAAAGAAAGGGGAAAAAAAACCCCAGAAAACCAAAAAAAAACCACCACCACCCAACAACCCACCCAAAAACTTGACAGAGCTATTCAAAAGCCAGCTCAGGAAAACAACAGCTCGGAGTGTACACAATTGCTGTCTATGGGGGAGCAGACCCAAGAAAAGAGCAATTTAAAACTGAAGAAAGAGTATTAGCATAAGATAAATAGACCTAAAATCACCATGAAGAGAATTAGGTGAGAAATTGGAAAAATCAGTAAGATTCTGGGTCAGCCAGCTGGAGGCATGGGAGACGATGTAGCTACTCTGGCAGTGGCAGTCGATAACGCCGTGAAGATGGTGACACGGTGCTGCTTATGGCCACCGGCTGGGTGGGATGTCTGGGCAGCCGGTCCCTGACGGCCCTACGAGCCCACGGCTGGGCAGGGGCCTCGGAGGCGGCGTGTTTTGAACAGTACGGTCACTACAACCCAACCGCAACGCTCAGCCTGGAGGAAATTCTGTGTGTGTGGTTTGCAGCACAACAGTGTGCTTCTGCAGCAAAGAGCTGCACGGAGGAAGCAATCCTTATCCTTTCCACACAGGTTTTGTAATGTTAGGCACTGTTCCTCCTCCGATACAAGATTTACAGTCGCTGGGATGGCGTTTTCTATCAGGCATCAGCCTCCGCAGTGTCAGCACATGAAGGCAGCGCTCGGTGTCAGCGGAGAAGTCTGTTGCACAAAGCGCCAGAAAGATCTCCAGGGAAAAGTATTTTTTGGCTTAATATAAGACTCGTCTCCAAAACGGCCCGATCACCACCAGCCCCGGACACCCGCAGCTCTCTGCGCCAGCGGGAGACGGCAGCGCCGTGCCCAGTGCCGCGTGCCCACCGGCTGCGGCCGAGCCCTGATCCCCACCGCGCAAGGGAGCTGCAGCAGAACGACGAGCACCCAGGCTTACAGCATGCAGCACAGCACCAGCAGCGCCTCACGCGGGGTCCCAAGACGAGCAGATTCTCAGGAGCACTTTTGTTGAACTTCTGGAAACGCGGACCATCAGAAATGCTGGAGTTCATATGATCACCACCACAGCAAGACCAACCCTCATACCTTGAGGGAGCTTTGCATTTGGGTCGGAAACTGACACTCGTACTCACCGGCGTGCCAGTGAAAGAGTAACGTGAAGGCAAATCCCCAAACCTTTTCAAGACTTCAGAAAAGCGTTGTTTGGGTTGATGTTGACATCGTGGCCAGTAGATCGGGGTAAGTCTCATTTTTTCCTCTCCTAGGCTGTTCACCTCATCCATTCTCCAGTGGGGACAATACTGGCAGCCAAGCAGAGAGCCCGAGAATGATTATGCGCATCCAAATAGCATACCTCTGACAACACAGATGATGCAGTGCTTTACGAAGAACAAAATTATTTGGGACAAACTGTGGCCAATTCGAGCACTCATATTAGAAGTAACACGCTTATGTGGAGAGGTCAAGACAAAGACAGCACACTCAGCTCCAGTTCATTATTAACACACCACTACTGCAACCGGTCCCACCCTCAGCTTGCTGGAGGATATTTTCCATATGGTCTCATTTTGTAAATATAACAAAATCTAGACGAATGCCACTAGTTCAATGCAACTTTTACCAGTAGTATTCCTTATTATTATTATTATTCACTTATTCCTCGTGTCCTCATACAGTTCACATATTCTCCTGGGTGGGAGAATCTCTGAATTTCAGGCATTTAGAAATAACCACGTTGAAACCCTGCTGCCAGCTGAGACGGTGGCAAAACTCCCACCAGCTTCAGTGGAGCTAGGATTTCACCCTTTGGCAGTACACAAAGTGAGACAATCTTGTTCTCTGGGAGTTATTTTGCAAGTCTCCCCCTCTTCCAATAACCCCTGGCTCCAATACTTACCCCAAAAGCTGATAAGGGCCAAGAATCCTTAACTGGCATCAACCACAGTGAAAATCAACACCAGCAGAAGCACAGTGCTGGTTAGTGGTGTACTGCTACTCTAGAAATTACTTTCTTATAAACAGTAAAACATCTGAAACAAAATACAAAATAAGTTTGAGCAAAGCAACTGCAAACTAAGCGACAGAAGGTGCAATGGTTCACAGCTACGTTTAGTTTGTCCCACTGTAGATCAAAGCATCACGAGATAAACAGTGCCACTTTCTGCTGCCGTACCTTCAACGCGACACTCGCAGCCCAACACCACGGCTTTACAACAGCTTGCACGCTTACTCCAGTAGCAAAAATCCAGTTGGGTCCCAGCAGAGCCTGCTGCTGCGGGGAGACTGCGTGCGGGACGCAGGACCAGCCCCCGGGCCTCTTGCAAAGTCCACATACGGGCAATGCATGACAAGTTTAGGATGGGCTTATTAAATAAACCCACTTCTATGCGTGCAAAAACTGGTGAAAAACAGGCGGTAGAAAAACACAGATAGTTAGGACTCGTGCAGGTGCGTAGCCTGAATGGAAACGCAAAAGACCGCAGGAGCCAGGCGTGCGCCAGCGAGCGGGAAAGCCCGAAGCCGCGGGGCCGCAGCGATGTGGGCTCGCAGAGCCCTGCGGCCGGCAGCCCGCCAGCCCCGCACGCCCCGGCCCCACCAGCCGCGGCCCACGGCCGAGCCCCCGGCAAGCGTCCTCGCCAGCCGGGAGGGCGAGCGCGCTCCTCCGCAGGGAGGGGGCGGCTTTGGCATGCTGCCCCTGCCCCAGGGTCCCGTCGGGCCAGGGCCGGGCTCCGGCTGCTCAGACAGGGACAGACAAAAGCGGGGGTTTCTCTAGCAACGGGAGGGGATGAAAGCTTTCGGAGACCTCCTCCTCCTCCTCCTCCTCCTCACCCGGCAGTACCGTGTGCCCCCACGGGCCGGGCACAGCCGGGAGAGCAGGACCAAGCCCCGCTGCCTCCAGCCGGGGCTTTGGGTGCAGCCCACCCACCAGCCCTGGCTGGGCCGAGAGCTGCTGCTCTGGGGCTGCTGAATTATCTGTCCAGGAGAACAGTGTCGTCGGCTGGTCTTCCAAACGGGCCGCCTAGGACAGCCATTCCTCTAGCATATGTTTCGCCCCACTGATTTGTGACAAGTGAGAAAATATGCTTGGCAACAAAAACCATTATTTTCCTCACAACTGGGATTAGACCCAATAGTTTATTGCAAATATAGCATGGCAAGTTGGACTCAGAGGAGAATCCAATTCTACAAATACGGAATACATGAAGAAGGCCATTTGACTCCCAATCTCTTTTATTTCCCCCTTCAGACTATTCATGTGCTGCCTTCACTAAAAGCCCATCCCTCTTCACCACAGAATTACCTCGTATCTATTTTCTAGTGTTTCTGTCATCCCGTTTTCCAACAACACGCACCGCTTCTCTTGGGAGAGCCCTCACCCACACATCTAACGCGCCGCCAGCCTGGATTCATTATTAAAACGCCCAGCGGGCCGTGACACCAACCAAACCCACCGGCCCCAGCCCCGGCAGCGGCCAGAACCCCCCGAGGCACGACGCTCGGGAGCTGGGCTCAGCCTCCACGGACAGCCACGTGTGCATGAAGAGAGGCAGGGCAGAGAGCGCACGCGGCACGACGCGCCCGCGGGACGCTCCCACTCCTCGCACGGTGCTTTTCGTGCCCCCGCCTCGCCCCGCTCCGCAGCCGGCTCCCGCCGCCGCCGCGGTTCAGCAGCAGAGGGGACGGAGGTGCTGCCAGGGGAGCACCCATCTCGCCACAGCCGAATGCGGGCCGAGGCTTCGGCGGGCCCCAGCAGCGACACTGCTCAGCTTAAACGGCCACGGAGCTGCAAGGACCACGGGCGGGAGCACCTCGAACACCGGGCCGCCAGCCGTGCTTTCTCCTTCCTGCTTCTCCTTCGTGCCGATCCCCCGAGCGCCGGCCTGGGGGTACCCTTGGGGTGGCAAATGCCTGTGAAAGCTTCAGGAAGGAACGGAACAAACAGCCCAAAGCGAGCAAACAAGCCTCCCTCCTTCCCTTATCTGTCATTATTAACAACCCTGTCTAGAAAAAGACAAGAGATTTGGCTCTTAGTAAAACAAAGAATGAGACAAGCCTTTTATCCGAAACGAGAAGTTTCGGATTTAAAAAGAGAGAGGAAGAACACTTCTCTCGAGTCTGAAAACAATTCATGTGGCATTAGCATTTTTCATACAGTTTTTTGCATGCATGTCTTCAATCCCCACCCTAGGGCAGCGCTCGGGAGCCAGCCCGCTCCCCACACAGCGCCGAGCCAAAGGCAAGCGCTTACCAGCAGCCCCGGCTTTGCCGTCCTACCCACACCGAGCCCTTACATCGGTACTCGCTGGGCTGTTAAATTAACCTCTTAATTTGGAACTATTAAAAGAGGAAGTGAAAGTGTAAGAAATTAGATCTTGAACTGTGTCATTTCTCCCCTCCTGGGAAACCCCCTGCCCTGGAGGGAGCGCGGGGCAGGGTGCGGAGGGGCCTGGGGGCAGGAGGAAACGTGGGGTTCGGAAACATGCTAGTCAGCGACGAGCAGCTCAGGGTAGCCCGGGTTAGCAAAATGCCACCTTCGCTTTGCTGCTAGCCAAGCCGGCTTCTGGACCCTGCTCACTTGCCCCTCGCTCCTGTGGAGGGGGCACGGCCAGGTCCTGGGGTTTCCTGCAAGCCCAGAGCAAGCATCCTGGCACACAACAGGCTCCCTGCCATGCCTGCAGGAAAAAAGCAGCCAAGCCATGAAGAAAAATTCCATTTCTATAGGGACATTTGCATAAACAGCTTTAAACAAGCAATCCTTCCGTTGAGATTAACTCCAACCGAAGCAAGACAACAGAAATGAAGCGGGTGTGCCGGTGCCCTCGAGAGCAGGTGCCCAAAGTCGCGCCCCATCGGGCCTGTGTTCAACACCTAAATACCTACTGCCCCGACAGCTTCGCGAGCAGCCACGCCACTGCCGCGCGGGGAAGGGAAGGCGAAACCCTCGCAGCTTCTCCTCCCAGCAATGCGCAGCCAGGCAGGAGGTTATCGCCGTCTCCTGCTGACGCTGGCAGCAGCACAACTGCAACACGCTAGCCCACAGCTTAGTTTTCTCCCTCCCGCTCTCCACAGTTACCTACACATTTTGTTTCTAATGAGACTCCCCTGAAAACCCAACTCACCTGCCGAAAAATGAACGGGTAACTCACTCGGTCCAACTATTTTCCGCTGGCCCCATTTCCTGGGCACAGCAGCCCTGGCCAAGACAGGTACATGCAGACTGCAGGGCAAACGGGTGCAGACCGTTACTGTCCTTCATCAGGCTTTTTCCATTAACATTTTAATACCATGGTCAGCCCATCATATCAGTGGCTACAAGAATTATCTCTGCGTGCATCACCTTTGAGAGGCCCAAGTGGAGTGTGGGTAAAAAATGGGTTTATAATGGCTTTCTAGCCATCTCCATGGAGCATAAATCCCGTCTACCGCACTGCGTTCCCGAAACAGCGTCCTGGTGCAATCCCTGCGGGCTGGGGCCTCCTGACCCCACAGGAACTCAGCCAAACACACAGGAGCTGAGGCAAGGGCAGCAAGTGTTATCCTTCTCCTGAAATCAGTTTGCTCCTTTATCCCACTGTGAACAAGCTTTACACCACCGTAAGTAACTACTGGTCAGAAGGGTTCAGCGAGGCATTCGTGCTTTCCCTGGCAGAGAAGCCAACGCCTTTGCATGGAACAACAGGCAGCAGCTTTCTGCAAAGCACCGCAAGCCAAAGGGTCCACCGTCGTGACGCTCCAGCTCTCCCAAGCAGAGGCACCATAACGTGAGACACCACCAGCGGAGAAAGACCTGCCAGCCAAGTCAGCCTCTTCTTCCCACACCCCTCCCCACCAGTGCACAGAAACGAGACCTCGAACCTGCAGAGACCAGAGCAGATACCAGCACAGTGGTCTGGACAAACATCGAGAGCTGGAGGAAGCACCAGAGCCATTGCTCGTGGCCACCTCGCTCCCCACTCCTCCTCTCCAGGCCACAGGGTCCGTGCTGGGGCTTATGGTAGAAAGCAACCATGTGGTAAGAGGAGAGACAGGGAGGTGGGTGCCAGAGCAGAAGAGCTGTCCCACCTCCTCTCCTCCACCAGCACAGCATACAACCCCCCTGCAGTGAGGATTCAAGCCATACGACACGACGTCCAGCTACTCAAGGCTGTAACACAGCACGTACGTGGGACCTAATAGAGAAGAGACCTTCCACCGAGGCGTGTTTGAACCCCGGTGGGTCAGACCACCTCATTCGGAGATTTATGGCAGTGCCTCACCTCAGAGGGGGCTGCCCCAGCTCACAGCACCGGTGTGGCTGCTCTGCTCTCAAGGCAATGCTATGCAGCCTCTCCCAGCTCCACATCAGCTACAAAGAAACTCGTCCTCCCCGCCTTTTCTTCTTTTTAAATGGAGCACAGACAAGTCACCCTACAGCATCCAGCACTCTTCTCAGGAAGCCACGGTAGCAAGTGCAACAGGTTAGGCCAGATTTAAGAAAACACTGCTAATTTTTTTTTTTTTCCCCCACATTGATATTCAAAATGCAAATGAAAAAAGCCATAACATTTCAAAAACAAACTGAATCATTTTTTGCTTTTACACTTTAAGAACACAAATTAGGAAGGCATCCTTCATGAGAAAAGCAGATGTAGAACAAACCTGATCAAAAATAGGTTATGGTCTTCCGATGCTCTCCCGTTAGAGCTAACACAGCTATTTCCATTTTACTGTTCACCGGCACTTCAGAGGGGGGAATTCCATCTCACTAGAAATGATACACCACAACTCATGTATCTTTCTAGGTCATAAAATATCTTCCTAGATGACAAACAAGCCTACTCCCACAAAATAAAGACAAAATGCAACTGCCAAGACAGCACAGGCTCCCACTGTAGGAGACTGTACATGCACAAGGTTTGTCTCACCCAGACATTTGCTGTTATGCAGGACCTGTAATCAAAATCATCAGTGGCTTTTAAATCAGTCAGTGATGCAGTGAACAAAAGGGAAAAAAAAAAAAACCACACCAAAAAACCACGACATTGGTGCAACGACGACTTCTCTGACCTACACACTGAAAATTTCATAGCATCAACTCTTCCCCAAGAAACCTCTCAAATCAAGTTAGTCCTAGTTCAAGCAGATACCACGCTTACAAGAACGCTGAATCTAGCTTAAGATTTACATAATGCCCGCTTCCTACGGCCAAAAGGCGTTGTAAGCAAGCCCGTGGGAACGTCTCAAAGCACGTTTCAGAGCTCCCTGCAGCACTGCCCCGTCCCACGCCTCCTCGGCCCGTGTACAGCACCAGGCTGAGCCGCGCTCCCAAAGCCCGCGGGGTGATCCCGGCTCAGGCCTGACGGAGCAAGGGCGATCCCACACGACGTGCCCTGCGATCAAACAGCTTAAACCATGATCCCTGCCGGCCGCAAGCCCTCTCACCAGACGTAGTAATAACTGACAGCAGAACCGGCCCAGTTCATGTACCCAGAACATTATCACTTCGGAAGTAGAAACACTCCTGGAAAACCAAGGTTTTGCTCAAAACAACAACATACTGGGACTGAGCCACAGCATGGCCAAGGTTGAACTACTTTAGCGAGCATTCAGCAGACACTGTGAGTGGACCCCTCCGAGTCCCCGGAGGTGGTCTGCCCAGTCTCTTTCACACTCCAGCTCACAGGATGAAAGAAGTCTTCAAAAACGACAGAATTATTTCCATCAGCCTCTCCTCCCCATCACAACAGCACTCTACCAGCAGCAGCAAGACCGATGCTTCTTTTTCAGCCTGTCTGAAACGCACTGGAGATGCTGAGCCCACCTTTACCTGGGGAGATCCTCCTCGCACAAGACACAGAGCAGCCCCTCTTTTATGCAGAGGGCAAGGGAAGACAAGGGCAGCTTCTCGATGTCTGAGAACAAAGACCAAAGCTGAGGTGGCGACAATGAAGTCTTGAAATAAAAATAAGCTGGGCAAGCACTTAAGAACAAACGAGCCAAGGCTCTCCCGCCAAGAGCCACCGCGGCGGCAGATCTCGCACGTTGCTCTTCACGTGCTCCCGTTTCCTCTCTTTCGGACCCACGCACACGACGGCGGCTGCTTCAGCTGGCGAGGCGGCAGCATTTGTCATGAGCTTTTGTAATCCAAACCTACAGAAGTTACTGACAGCGTATTTCCCTTACAAACTGGCTCTGGATGCAGATCTGGAAGTGGCCAGCCTGGCTCATGAAGAGGTGCTACCCAGCAGCAGGGAAGAACAAGCATTTCGGGTGAAGCAAAGCACCCGGTTTTCTTCCACTTGCGCGCAGCATCGCCAAGCTCGCGCAACTCCGCCCTGCTAGAACAGCCTGCGTTCCTTGGACAGGAAAGGGAAAAAAACCAAAACAAACCAGTGTTTATTCTTAACTTTAGCCCAGCTTCAAGACCAAAACTTTCCATGGATAAAGACTGTCTGACAACAAATACAATGGCGTGTTGCAATTATGTTAAATTTAAACACAGAAACAGAACTTCAAACCACACACACGCGTGCCAGATGGAAAGCGTAGGCTTGCCATCCGAGAGAGGCGACCAGCCGGAGCACCTGGACCAGACCCCGACAGGCGTTGCTGCTGTCAGCCGCAGCTTCCCCGCGCCTTGGGAACACCGACCACAGCACAGAGCAGCTGCCTCCCCGGGTGCACTGGGCGTGAAACAAGGTGCCATCAGGGGATGCCGTGGTCCTTCCTTTCTGAGACCAAGGAGAGGTCTCCGCTTCCAGGAGAAAGGCCCCGCTCGGAGGAGGAAAGGCTGCCGTGCCGTGGAAGCAAGGTGGAAAGCAGAAGAGGTGCCAAGAGCAGTATGGTTCACTCTACCTGGCTGCCATGCTTTATCACAGACGAAAAGCTCTTTTGATATTGCCTACCAACTATAAAAATTAGCAACGGGAAATTGTTTCTTAAAAAGAAAAAAAAAAATTGTAAAGAGCTGAACACCAAAGTCCAAATATCTTTTCCTAATAAGAAAAACAAATTCAAGCATGGACAAAAACCACCAGATAAATCCATAAGCAAAACTGGTCCTCAAGTGAATGTATTGCAAATTTTTCCATGGGGCGTCAGCAGCTCTCGCACACTGTCTAAATGCCAACCCCTAATGAATTCAGTGCGCTGATGACTACACTGTTTTCTAAAGACCCTGGCAGGATGTTCAGCATTATTAGAGAGGAAAAAACAGAGCAGAATTTAGTCATTTAATACCCTATCTTCCAATAACTGAAGAAACATCCCAGTCCCACAGAGATAACTATGGACACTTCCTTCAGACACAGGAAGGACTGATGGGAAGAATGGCCAAGTCCAAGCGTTTGAATCCAAACTTCCCATCGGAGACGTCTGCTCCGAGACACTCGCAGGATCCTGCGGTTTTCACTAGTCCCTCAAGAAAAGAGCTGGTTTGGTCTGGCCCCCAGCAGGGACTCATTGCTCAGAGCTTCGCCCTGAAGACCGAGCGATCCCAGGTTAGCAGCAATGCTGAGGGCCAGCTGCAGGCTGGACAACGACCTCACGCAGAATTTAGGAGTCGTGGATCCCACCTTCCTGAATCCTCCCTGTTCAGGTGTCTTCGGCACACACCTGTACTGGTTCAGTAACTCTTGATAGATTATTTTTTCATTAATCTGCCTAGTCACTTGCTGGAAGGGAACTTCCAGCCTGGAGCGCAGCCCACAGCAGCAGCATCCCACCTCCATCACCTTCAGCTCGCACCGGCCAGTAACACCGTCCTTTCAGGCAACACAGCTTCGTACGCCGAGACGGCCAAACTGCCAGTATGCTTCCATGGTTTATTCCCATTCATAGAAACTAGATCTCCAGCCTCCCTCAGCCACCTGAAGAGCTCCGCTCTGATCTGCGGGTTGTTGCAGCATTACTACGCAGCTCAGCCATGGCGCAGACCTTCACCGCAAATGCCATCGCTTCTCATCCTCAGCCCCGCCGCCCCTTCCTCGCGAGTGTCGAGAAGTCCATTGCAGCCACATCTCCTCCAACCACATCTCTGTCGGAGCCACAGAAGTGAAAATGGAGACAGACGTGGAGTTCAGCACGGAGCCCAGCTCTAGACGTAGGTCCCACCACGCTTAGTCCCACCTACAGAGCGGGGCTGATGGACAGAACTTCTGCAGGTCAGGTCTTCAAAGAGCAATTTTCAGCAACCAAGCAGTTGAAATCTGTACAGTGACATGAGTTTACCTCCACCATAAGGTCTCCTCTGCAATTTCACTCTTTAACAAGCTTTGGCCAAAGGTTTTGTGAACAGTACGGAAAACCAACCAGGTGATATCTTAGAAAAAACAGGTCAGGACATTGAATTACCCAAGTAGAATAATTTTCCTCCTTTTCAGAGTAAATTCTTTTTGGAGAATAATTTTCCTTCTTTCCTAACAAAAATTGCCGTGCCAGTCAACCAGAAATGACTCAGGATTTTGCAACACAATTCTGGCACAGAAGGTATGTCTCAAAACCAGACTGTAACGCAGCAAGTAGGAGCGAGAGAGTGTCGGTGCGCGTTCACATGTGAGTGTGAATGTCCCTTCTGCCAGCAGTGGGAAAAAGGAGCCAGAACACCCGACCCCTATGGAGCACACAGACCAGATCTACAGTGTAAGCACGGGCAGCAGATCGGCAGATCTGGCGGGGAAGGGCGTCCACCGTAACGAGAAAGGGCAGCGCTTGCAACGCTGCGGAACGGCCATACCCGATGGCCCACCAGGAGCAGGGGCCGGGATGCTCCGGCGAAGGTCAGGGCAGGCAGGGGCCGCTGCCCCAGAGCCCCCTCCTCCAGAGGCTTTGGTTCCAAAGATACAAGATTCCCGGCAGCGCAAGGGACAGCAGCGATGATGCTGGATGAAGCAGTCAGAGATCCACATTTGAAGCAAGGAAAACACAGGATCCAGGTAACAAACTTGACAGCCACCATCAGTACTGGTTGTGGCAGAAAGCATTAAAAATAGAAATTAAGGAGAAAGTCATGCTGTAATTCAGTGCCCTGAGTCCCTTACTCACCACTTCAACTAGCTATGCTCTAACGTTTAGAGTCAGGAAAAACGTGATATAGTCCACCTAAAGCCACCACCAGGAGTTACTCCAGGGTTACTCCAGTGCTGCTGAAGGTAAAATCCAGCCCAAAGGAACTGCAGCAAGAACACATTTAACCAGTCTCTTAAAATACACCTACTTTTTATAGCTGGCTCTGAGCAGTATGGAACTCAGGTTAGCAGAGATGCAACTGTTTAAACGGAAACAGGAACCGAACAAGAAAGAAAATCAGCCCTGGCACGCAAAAGCTGGAGCAAACCCACGGGCTCTGTGCGGATTGCAGCTCTGCTGGAAGCGATGCCCTGGCAGCTCAGGCGGCTGCGTGGCCAGGAGGCACCCGGCCAGCCCCGCTTTGCAGTCGGGGGGGATCGGGTCCACGGAGCCTGCTCTGGCCAAAAAAACCATCTGCAGCACAGAGGAGAACCTGTTTCCACAGAGTGGTTTTTCAGCAGCGTACTGCACTTTTCAGGCTATTCAGCAGCAGCACCTGAGCTAGCTTTCTCAGACCCAGCCTGGGGTAACTCCTGGCGCTGCCCGGCACTCAGCGCAGGGTCTGTTTTATTTCACTCTGTACCACAGAAACTAAGCAAATTAACCCAGACCGCTTCTGTTCCCTTCCTCTCTCCAGGAAGGGAAGTGTGTGCACAGCCAGAGTCCCTGCAGCAGGTATTTACCCGCGTCCTGTCAGAGAGGTGCTGGAGATGTGGCTGACCCTCACTTGCAAGCTGTGGTTTACCACGAGTTGCCACTGGGACCAGACAAGCTTTGGAGGCTAGATTTAGGCAGCAAAAAAATGCATATTTTCATGTTTTCTCCTGCTTTGTGAGGAGACCAGCCAGAAGCAGAATTAGCGTTCCTCAGAGAGCAACAGCAAAGCAGGTTATAACCAGACACCGCTCCACTTGCAGCGCCTCACCCGCGAGCCTCAGCCCAGATCTCCCCTGCGGCTGCAGTGGAAATGCCTGCCAGAAAAGCACAGGGCAATGTAAAGCACAGCAAGCACAGGTGCATCGTGCTTCTCATCCGTGGTCCACGTCCTCAGAGCACCAGCAGCTCAACGTCCGCCCCAGCCCTTTGACCATCCCGGGGGGGGTTCAAAAACCGGGCAGAGGTGGCACTTGGGGACATGGTTTAGTGGGCATGGGGGTGTTGGGGTGATGGTTGGACTGATGATCCTAGAGGGCCTTTCCAACCTTAATGATTCCTAGTTTTACTCTCATTAAAAAATAATCCAGCCACCAAGCCAGGAAAGATGAAATTAATTATTACTGTGCCCTTAATTGGTTTAGTGGTGGACTAGGTAGTGTTAGGTTAATGGTTGGACTGGATGATCTTCAAGGTCTTTTCAACCCAAATGATTCTATGATTTGAACTGTTGCCTGCTTTAGCTGAAGGAAAGTTCATGTCAAGGGACTGGTCCTTGCCCGCCCCACCTCTGCCTGCTGGCTGCACGGGATCTGGCAGCCTCAAGGCTTTCCTCCCGGTGCAGCCCACGTGGCACACGGGGACACCGACCCCAGCAATACCACGGAATAGCACGGACACCCTCCACGTCCTCCTCCCCGTGAGAGCACTGCCTGCAGCTAGCCGGGCAGCGCGGATGCACAGCTAAACACAAAAGCCGTGAAAAGCTGCAACAAATAAGCAAACAAGGTAAAGAAGCAATTCCAAAGTCGGGACTGTGGACAATGGATCAAAGAAAAAAACATCGGCATCGCCAGAAGCACTGTAATGGGGGAATGGGCACAGAAAACGTAACTGCCTCCTGTTCGCTGCTGACTTTCCCCTCAGCCGCTCTTGTCTGTACAAAAAGCTGCTATGAAACACCAAAACCTTCACTGCTGTTTCTTCTATGCTAACAGTATGTAGACATCTCTGATTAAAACAAGAAACAAGAGTTGGAACCATTAATCTGAAATTCTAGCATCATTCTTGAAGTTATTTATAGTTGCAGTTAACTAGTTTAAGTTTTCCCATTACCATTAAAAAGAATAAATTTTCTCTTCATGGAGTCTTTCACAGGATCTTTTAAGAAAGCATAAAATGAAAAACCAGTAGGTAAATGTGAAATCCAGCAGGGCCAGGCATGCCAGAGGAGGATTAAATGTGGAAGCTTTCACTGCGTCCTGCTCTGTCTTACCCTGGTGAGACAGCGGGGAAACTCTCCCTAGAGCAAAGCCACCAGGCACGGCACCTCCCGGACCCCCAGCCAGGCTGGGACTGCTCTGTGGGACACCAGGATTGGATGCACAGCCCCGGACAGGCTGCAGCCCTTTAGAAAAATAAATCGGATATCAAACATTTGTCAGACTGCCACGTTTGACTGGTCTCTCCACTCGGTTCTGTATTTTTATACCGTTTTATAAAGATAAAAATACAGTTTTCATCTCACCTTTCTATTCTTCTATTTCTATGATTTCTAAAGAGTCTTCATTCCATATTAACAATTTTAAAAGGGCCACACAAAGCTTGGTATAATATCACCGTTGGTAAATCTCCAAAGCTTATTTTGCTGTATCTCAAAAGGAGGTGTCTGCAGGGAAGTCAGAAAGCAATTAAATGAAAACTCAGGCTCTTTTCATCAAAAACCATGGTGACAGTCTGCACAAAATTCATTGCAAAATGTAAAAATGAACACAAGGACCTCAACCCCTGACACTAAAGGTGGGAACTTAAAACAGGACTTTCAGGTTTTTTTTTTTCTTTTAATGAAAGTAGGAGCAAGAACATACATACAATCTCTCCTGAATGTAGAGATAAGCAGTATTTAAGAAAAAAAAACCAGGTCTGCTGTTGCAAAGCTAAAAAAAATTGGGCAAACACAGATACTTAGGATGAACTTCATAATTTCTCCATGAACATACAGGCTCACTCTTAACAGCAGATGATTTCTTTCTTTTGGAGAGTCTTCTGAGGGAAGACGACGACCCAATTCACGTAAAAACAGAAGGTGCTATCTGCCGTCATTATTCATAATAATCCTTTCACATCACCAGTGATTTAACCGTGAAACATTTTGGTTCCCAGACTGTCCCTGACTTCTTCCCATCAATTGCTTCCGCAGTTCTGCTGCCACACCCTGATGCACAACCACTGCAGGGACTGCGGCTCCAACAGCATCATTGGCCACAACGCCCAAAAAAAGAAAGAGGTACTCAAAATGGTACAGCGCAGAAATACACAGAAAACTCCCTTGCCCCACTTTTTCCATTTTCAACCCCAAACTCTTACCTGAACACAAAATAAGGAAACTCTCTGGCGAAGCAGCAGTCTCCAGCAGGCCAGAGGGGTCATGCTCGTCACAAAACTCTGACACCACTGGTTTTGCAACTGACAGTTACTGCAAAAAGGAAGGTTTAACTGGTGCAACTGCATAGAGAAATTGTTCAGTGAGAGTAACCTAAGAGGATGAAGAGTCAGCGGTTCTCAAAATGAAGCACCAAGCCAAAGCCCACGCACCGCAGGGCTTCCTTCGCGAGGAAGAGAAGCCAAAGCCATTCACCCCAATGCAGCAGGAGATTCTGATCCGAGATCCCTCTGAAGTCTTTGCAAGCCTACTTGCATGCATGGGTGTCTGTGCCCAGCCACACTATCTGCCCTGCGAGTCCACTTTGGCAAGCAGTGACACGAAGAGAGGCCCCCACTGATCTGACCACGAACCTCCTCTTCCCAGAGTTGCGAGGGTTGGGCAGCCAGCCCTAAGGAGAAATCTGTGTAGACACTGGCAAAAGGAATTGTTCTTTCTACGTTAAGGAGAACAAGCGTTCTCTGACACCAAGGGCTGTTCTGCATTAAAACCTGCAGATGCACAGCGTGCATTTGTGTATCAGCAGCCCAAGCGTCCTCTGCGAACGACAGCGAAGTTACGCGCAGGCTGAATTGGCCACGTCCGTCTCCACTTTTGTCTGAGCGTGAGCAACACTGAAGAAGTAAATCGCATTTACTCCCCGACACATCCCATTGTCTGGGCTACACAGCCCTGTATTGATTACACCAATAGACCGGGAGGGATAATTTATAGGACTGAAGGTGGAATGAGCCCAAGGAAATACTTAGCAACACCAGACTTCGGGGTGGTTTGAGGTTTTTCGTTTGCTTGTTTGCATTGTTTTTAAACAAGCCAAACTTCTACCAGGCCAGTGACGCGGCTCCGGGGGAAGAGGTCCCTTCCAAGCCTCCAGCATCCAGACACTCTGGGCAACCCTCTGCTGCCCGTGTCTTTTGGGGGTCCCCGCCTCCACCAGCACCCTGCGCACCACAGCCAGGAACTCTGCCCAAGTGAGCTCCGTCCCCAGCTGGAACTCGCTGAGAAAGAGGGAAAGCGGAAAAGCTGGCTTCGCTGGGTTGTTCCTCCTCTATTCTTTCTTGTTGGGAATACAAGAAAGATGCGAGAGATACGTAGAACTGGTTAAAGCATTAAAAAGAGAGCGCCAAACAGATCTGTTGTTGTGTTTTTCAAGATTTAGGAAGAACAAAAGGAAGCCTCACAAAAACAGATGGTGGGTTTTTTCCCCCCAGAGAAAACAGCTATCCTGGCTGCCCTCCTGGCACAGCCTGCGCAGGCTGCAGCAGCTCCAGAGGCTTTATCTGCCCGCTCCCTCCATCAGGAAACCCACAGCGCATTCAGCGCGGGGCATTGTCTCTGTGGGATCGGATGGAGAAAGTCTTTTATATGCTCAGTGCCCCTAAATGACGTAACCGGAGCGCTCTGTTTTGGGGCTATTAAGATGCAAAGGGGAACGTATTCAAACTCGGGGAAAGAAAGAGAGCTGTGCAAGAATGTGAATCACGCCCTGAGCCACTGAAATGGAATAAAGGAGAAGATCATTAAATGGTTCACTCCAACACCTCGCATTCCTTAATCCAGACATGGAAACATTTCACAGATCATTAAGAGAGCGGAGCTTGACAGTCAGTTACCGGAGTTAGCCTTGGCTATCCGCGGAGATACGAGCTACCCGACTTCTTACACAGCAGTAACAGGATAAAATATTATACACAGAAGTCGGATCAAATTATCCAGCAGCGCCTTCTGGCCTGAAAAATCTGTGCATTCGTGGATCCACTGAACCAATTCTCTTCCAGGCTAATGCTTTACACCTCTACATGCATTAAAAATATACAATAATTCCTTAAAGAACTTTTCATCTAACATCTCAAAGCATCCTATAAATTGTCATCATATAATCCTCAAAATCTCTGATAAAAAGGGAAGTATTACTGCACTAATTCTACAGACAGGTTAAAAGTCTTTCCTCAGACTTCTCTGCCACTGTTCTGTCCCCCACCGTGCCATTCTGTAGCAGAAACGAGCTTGAACTTTGCTCTAAGGCCGAACCGCTTACAGTCTGTGAAGGGCGCAAAAAGTAACAAGTAAAAACTAATTGCAAAACAGTAGACCCAAATTTAGGAGCGTGTAGAAATCGGCATGTCTGACAACAGCAGTTGCCTAATTTCTTCTGTTTGCTTGATTTAATGTTCCTAAAAATATCATGGGCAACGGGCTCCCTGGAGAGCGCACCCGCCACGGACATGCCCAGCGCTCCCCAGCCGCTCCGGCGCTGCCAGCTGGATGCCAGCGAGCACCCTGCATCCCCTGCTGCGGCCATGGAGAGACCTCTGCCCCAGCCAACCTGGGATGACCGCCCACCTTGCCTCTTCCGCTGCCCCACCAAAGCAAGATCAGCTGCCCCAAAGTCAGTCCAGAAGAGGACAATCCCAGCTAAGAAACGCTTGTGAGGTTTCATGAGTTCAAGCCCAAGGCTGGATGTAAGGTACGAGCGTCACAGCTAATGAACACCCGCTGCAGCCAGCGAGCCGGTCTCTGCTGATGGGATCCTCGGCTCACAAATCAGCACAGCTCCTCGAACGGCAGAGTAAATTTACACCCCGCGAGGGTCAGCGGAGGCAGCTGCTGCGGGCGCAGGAGGAGCACGGGGCCAGACCCCCAAAGCACACACCAGCCCCTCTGCAGGCACCCCAGGCCACCGAGCAGCCCACGCACCTTTTGTTCAGGGGCCAGCCAGTTTGGCAGAGCATCAGCTGCTTTTACTCTCTAGGGCACAGGCTTATGAGTTTTGAAGAAAACCAGTCACAGACAATAGCCTCAAAGCAGTGCGAGAGAAGGCGAGCGCGCTGCAGCGCGGTGGACAGAAAGCAGTGCTCTGCCCCTGCTGCTCTGCGCGGATGTGACGGCCCCGCTGCCGAGGCTGAGCCGAGTACAGCGCGCTGCAAAAGAGGGAGGTAAAACGCAGGGAAAGCCAACATGCAAACCGTGTTAGAAGGAAGGCTCCAGCAACCCTGAAGGGTAGAGAAGCCCGAGAAAAGCTGCCCAGGAGAAGGTTAACTGTCAGACTGTGTAACCGACCACCAGAGCACTCCAGATTCCTGGTACGAGAAATTCTTGGGAAGATGACCTGAATTTCCTATATACTTGCCTCTCCGTACAATCCCCCACTCTCAGCGGGTGGAGCACCACATACACTTAAGGCTGCCCAACACCTCCCATTATAAGTGAAAGAACGAATGAGTGAGAGTACATACGAACACCCCGCACACTCTCTATAAATACTAACCAAATTGCACAAGAGACCAATTGTTTTCAAGTCTGTGGCAAGCGTGGATGCCTTGTGCATTAGCTCGCAGCTCATCCATATCCCAAGGACTGTTAACAACTTTTCCTTAGGGCACCAAAGTGTTTCTCCTTTTGAAGTTTTGACATCCCATGAGCCGTGGAAGGCTGAAGGCAATGTGTGGGATCAGCTGAGTTCATGTCCTGAACCTGCTGGGGTGCGGGGACCCTGCCTGCGTGCACCCGGGAGGGGAGACCAGCGAGAGCAATGCCAAGCACGGGACCAGCGCACCCCAGCAGCTCCCCAGATCACCCCGAGGGTCTCCAGCTATGACCCCGTGCTGTAAGGCTGGAGGAAAAGTAGTGGTGTGAGCAATACCTTTGAATACAAAGCGATGCTCTCCTTCAGTCAATGGCAGTGGTTGTGGTTATCTCACCCAGCCTCTGCTACACAGGAATTGCAATTAAAATGTAAAACCTCCCACTGAAATGCCTGAATCGGTGGCTTTGTAACACAGATGCATTAGAAATGAAGGCAATGGGTGTATCTTTCAGGAAAAGGGTTAAACCAAATCAGCCAGGAGTGTAACTGCTGAGCACAGACCCTCGCAGAGGGGAAGCCAGGGATGGGATGGTACCGAGGGACGTGTTTAAGAAAATTATGCCTCCAGACAAAAACGTCCTGTGCGTTTCCAGGGGCTGACAGCGCTCCACTTGAAGCATGTCCTAATCACCTAGAAACACTCTCTTCCATGTCCTCTTAGTTAATTATCCCCACTGTGCATTTGCAATTCCAGCACGGAAGAGACAGGTTGAGGGCAAGTGCAGCGTGCTCTGCCTGCTGCCTTCATCAGCACACGGCCAAGGAAAGCCTCAGCTGCTGCCAGGGAATGAACGGCGCTGCTTCCTCCAAAGCCTCTGCCTCAGAAGAAAGTGGCCAAATGTCAGCCCAAGGCTGACACTCCTCTTCACCCCTCCTCCTTTCCCGGAAAAAGCATAATACTGGAATAACAAGGGGAAAATATGCCGTGACCAGTGAAAGTACATTGTCTGTCCCTGGATCCAGTCAGCTTGGAAACTGCAGGGAGGAAGTGTGAAGATAAGGAGGAATTTCACCTTTCGGTGCCTCTGAGAGGCCAGAACCAGCACAACCCTCCCTGACATCTGCAAGCCCGGCCACAGACTGCACCAGTACAGGCAGCTCCGGCACGGGAGACGGGGAGGGCAGAGACCTGCTTTGGGCTGTGTAAAACCAAATGAAATGTGATTTTGACTGGGGCCCCAACCTCTTCAAATCCTCATCCCGGGGGGTGCTCATTCCCCAGAAGGTCCAAACGCCACGCACGGACATCACGCGTTCACATGCACGGGGGACAGCAGCGCCTGCTCCCTGCCGGACCCGGCGCGAGCCTCGACCGCCGTGCGACAGCAGAGACCCCTCGTTCCCCCGACCGCAGCTCTGGGCAGCCGATCACCTCCAAAGGGCATCTCTCACGCCAAACAGAGCCCGCAGGCCTGCCCGTCACAGTCGTTATCACAGAGATGCAGTTAATGGATCAAGAAAAACCATCGGTCATCTAAGTCAGCAGACCCTTTGTTTAAAGGGAAAAATCTCCTCCAGAATGAGCAGTCAGTACAGACTAGCTTAGTATTTGATGTTAATATTGATAAACTGAGTAGTTTAATATTTGATGAGACTATTTTGCTCTCAAAATTGGGCCAGGTTTGGGTGCTCATTCTCATACGCTAGTCTATTTTTAACCGAATTCAGTTTTAGAGTGAAGAAAGACCTGCCGTATCTCACTATTGCACTGCAGAAGGACGATGTGGATATTCAGGAGGTAAAGAACGTGCAATGAAGAAACCAACAGCTGTGGGGAGACGGTCTCCAAAGGGCTTTCCGTACCAGACAGAATCCAGCCAAATACTTCACAACTTCATCGTGAATTCATCATCTGCTACAGACCTGGAGCACGTTTCAGGCTGCAGACAGCTCAACTTGAGGTTAATATTATGCACCGTGTTGGGATCACTGGATTGTGCAGCTGCCACCCACCAAGCAGAGATAATCACCCTCACTTGCTTTGTTTCTGTGAGAGTCATCACATCCTCTGGTATGAAGTGATCACATTACTCCCGTCTAAAGGAAGGAAAATCAGCATAAAGCATATTGTCTCTTCTCACCATCTTCCCCAGCATCCCAGGCTTTATTTATTAGTGGGCACAGAACCAGATGGCTGCAGATAAACACCACAAACGAAAACACAAAACCAGCCTGTCGTAGCACAAGAGTGCTAAATTCCCACCCAGAAAATAAGAAAGGGCATTAGTGCTGCAAAGGTTCTTGGGCAGCTCACAAGAGTACGCGAGTCAGCAGGCAAGTGCCATTGCTGGACGCCGGCGTGCGCGCTCTTTTCCTGAAGCGCCGTCTGAAGAGAGAGTGCTCCCCAGCAGCTACAGCGCTGGCTACAATCAGCTGTCTCTGCAGGTGGCCGTCACTTCCAGAAAATAACCCCTCAAATATTTTACTTTATTCCCTTGGTATGCACATAGCCAGCATTTCTGCAGTGCTCTCTCTGGAGGACTCTCTTGCCATGTTTGCCTTTTGTCACACATGCAAGGACAACCAGATCTGCATGTAAGGATTCCTTCTATTAAGGCGCTGTTTTAAAAAAAAAAAACCAACACAACCACCCCCACACCTTCCTTCTTTTCTGCTCACATTCAGATGTGCAGAATTCTCCAATTCTCTGAATTCATAGCCCTTCATACAAGGCAAAAATACAGGGCTTTCAGGCTGACTGAGGCACCAATCATATAATGACATCCGCTTACTAAAAACAAACAAAAAAGGTAACATCATCCTAGCAGGGTGAAGCAAATAAAGATTTTCATTTGTTTATTCATTTGAACCCCCACCTACCTAGGAGCAGACTCAACCTCTGTTCAGAACTCCTACACAGCGTCAACTGGAACGTGCCACTGCCTGACCCACCCCGGGAGCGGCATTCCCGCCGGAGCTGCCCGCTGCCAGCCCGGCTGCCGAGGCACTGCGGGACATCCTCAGGCAGCCTGCGCCCTCCACGGGCTTTTGGAGCCTTGGTTGATGCTCAGGCTACGACACATCGGCCTCTCCTGTACAGCGTTACGGTCACGCGTCCCTTCTTGTATCTCAGACGGTGAGCCTGCACCTTACCTCTAAAATACATCAGAAAAAAAGCAAGCCCAGGAACTCCCATATTATTTATTTCAGCTGCTGGCTGTCAGCAGAGATGCTTGCAGGTAAATGCCGTGCTGACATCCGTCCACACGGCCCCACAGCCCACCGTGGGGATACGCTGGCTGGAGCTAGAGAGGAGCCCAGCCCTTTGCGTGCGACAGAGCTGGTATCTGCTTTTTTAATAGATTCCTCCTGAAGCAGATTGCTAATTGCTCCTGATTTTTGCTCTTCTAAAATAAGCTTAGACTGCAATCTGCATGGATGTTGCAGAAAGACTAACGGACTGCCCGCCCACCTGAAATTCAAACTTCACACAGGGAAGGCAGGCACGAAGTCAGCCACGAGCACCCCTCACCGCGCCACCGCCACCCTGCGCAGACCCCCCTCGGTCTTAAGACGCGAGCCCCATTTAGAATTCAGAGAAACCCCAAGGACCCAACAACGCGACACGGAGCAGGGGGAGGCACTCCTTACCGAGGTCAAGATTCACAGATTTCGGCACGCCAGCAGCACACCCTGTTTGTGTCAGAGCCTGTGCGTGCCTGGAGGGTGTCGGAGCACCCGGGCAGCTGCGTGTTCTCCTCCGGCCTGGCAAGCCTGGCTGGCAGCAGCCGTGGTGGCAGAGCCGACTCCCTGCGACCGCTGGGCCAGGGCTCGGTGCCCCGGCCAGGAGCGCGCCCAGAGCCCGCCCTGCAGCAGTGCTTTGGGGGGGACGGGGCGAGGAGGCGAGCAGGGGACACGCGGGGACTGTTCCAAATTTCTTCACGGAAAGGGTGGTCAAGCATTGGAACAGGCTGCCCAGAGAGGTGGGGGAGCCCCCATCCCTGGAGGGGTTCAAAAAACGGGCAGAGGTGGCCCTTGGGGACATGGTTCAGTCTGGTCTACCCTTGACTGGTTTAGTGTGGACTTGGTAGTGCAGGTTAATGGTTGGACTGGGTGATCGTAAAGGGCTTTTCCAACCTAAACGATTCTATGATTCTATTCTATGATTCTATTCTAAATAAAGCAATGGATTTTTACCTAAAATAAGTACTGCAAATGAAGACTAAAAGGAAGTGCAAGAAACCACATCCCTGCATCACTCAAGGCAGACTGGGGAAAGTTGATGGGCACAACCCCACAGTAGTGGGGGAAGCAGGGGGTGAATTAAACCTGCCAGTCCCTGGTTTCTACCATTCATTTAAAAAAAATATGGCTGCAGATGTCCCCTGCAAGGAGCAAAAGGAAGCAATTACGTAAACAAATCTCCCTGCAAACAAAACATCTCATGTAACACATTTCATTACTTTATCACCACATAATCTTCAAGAGCAAAAGCATATCAAAACACTACTTTCCCTTCAATCTTTCTCAGTTGTCTGCTGTGACTGTGACAGCTCCAGCGCACCCCACATACAGCACTAAGGCACGCAGCTCCAAAACCTCTGCCGGCCACCGCAGCTTTGACCCTGCTTTCCAACCAAGAACACCACCGATTCCCCCATTTGCATCTCTGCGGGAGGATCAAAGTGTTTCACACTCACTAAACTCTGCGATGCTCCCATGGACCAGAGACTCGCTGTCATGTCAAGGTAGGGGAAACTCATGCATGAAGCCAGTAAGCCCTTTATTTCTAAATTATTTGCCACACAAAAAGCACGCACAGTTGTATCCATACACTAAGACTTCAGTGAGTACAGAGCAACTGCACACATAAATGGGGTCCCACACTTAAATATCCTCATTACTGCACAGTCATGCAAATACACACGCTGCACGCGTAAGTGGGCACACAGGTGGGCATACTCACCGTCTCACAGGGATGGAAAAGCTGGCAAATACTCATGCTGCGCTCAGTCCGTCCGTACAGCAAAGGGGCAACGCCACGGCAGCGCAGGACTGCCATGCCTCACCTCAAGGCCAGCGACGCTCGCCCTGCCCTGCGTCACGGCCTGGGTGAATTTCCCCTCTGCCTGCCCATACACAAGGACAAGGCCCCTTTACTTTCAACTCCTGATTATTTAAGTTGGTGAAAAATCAACAACAAAAGAACAAACAGTGCAGATGCTTTCACCGTAAAGAAAAGCCCTACAGCAAAGCAGGGGTAACAGAAAAGCGTCTCCTCCAGACAAGTTCTTAGAAACTAAACCACTCAGCACACAAGGGAGAAAAACGCTGTCTACCCCCGCGTTAGCTGCAGCCTTCGCACCGCTGACTTCCCCCAGCACCGATCTCCCTGGAAGAACAACCAACATTAAAACCACTACTGCCCTAACCCTGGCAAGTATGAGGAAGCCTATTGCTGTTCGGACCCTATGCATTACTGGGTTTAAGACCATGCAACACTTCCAAACCAACCAACCCACCCCAAGGCATTTCAGCATTCGAATGCCTCCCCGGCCTGCTACAGCAGAAAGCTGAGCTGTCCCCGAGGGCAGCGCTCCTGCCTGCAGAAGGCAGCTGCAGGACACGTCCCGGCGGTGCCATGCCTCATCCCCGGCCTCCAGCTTCCCCAGATTAGTTTTTCCAGGAGACCAGACAGCTCCCTTCCTTTCTCCCCTGCTCCTTCCTGGTGCAAACACAAATCCCAAGCCTTAAGGATTAGCCAAAAATATTCCCATATATCTCATGTTCCATATACTTCCTTGTTTTGCTCTGTGTTTTACTAGGAAGATTGCCTTCAGGGATCCCCCAATCCTCTCCCCTACTTAAGTATTCCTATTTTTTAAGGCTTCTGCTTGCTTTCCATGTGTACATTTCCCGTCACTGCTGCCTCATCTACAGCGCACCGCACAGATGACACGCCAGGGGCTGCGGGCAGGCACCGAAATGCAGCTCTCCATAGGAACCTCGCAGCAATGACGCAGGTAACCGTCATTCTTGATCCTGCCACCTTTATCCACGTGGGCAGCCTTGTCGGTGCTCTCTGTGCATGGCAACATTGAGGAATCGAGCCTTTAACCCACTCATTCCTCCCCTTTCAGCTGAGAATGGCCTTCAGCCTTCCCCGCTCCTTCCTCTCCACCCCGTCTGGCGTTCCCTCCTGCGTTCTCCTCCATTTCCCAATGTCCAGCTCTTCTGCCACAAGCACTTCTGCCCTGGCACGAGTACTGCTGAGCAAGCAACATTCACTGGAACGCAGCACAGTCTTCTCTGACATCTCTCCCCTTTACTCTCACCCGTTTGTCAGGAATAATTAAGAGATTCCACATCCCATTTTATTTACTCAGGTTAGACTCGCAGTAGGGAACAACCCCGTAGGCACCTCTTCCATTCCACAGTTACCTGGACCGCTGCTGCCTTGCTCGCGAGGTGTTAGTCGTCTGGGTGTGGGTGAGCGTGGGTGCAGCTGAGTGCATCCTGAAGGTGGTCAGACCCAAAACTTTGCATCTCTCAAAAACAGCACACATAGCTAGTTACCATAGATTTTCTGTTTTAAAACTCTGTTAAATTAAGGGCTTATTTACTGCCGTGAACTCTCCTCCCGAGTGCTAGAAATACAAATGTAAAAGCAACAGCGTCATTTCAGCAGTGCGTGTGAAGCCCAGGGTGAATCTGCATGAGCTCCTTTCTACCACTTGCAGAACTGAAGTCTGTGTCACCATTTCAGTTTTTTCATTAATCCAACAGAGGACCTAAAGGAAATCAACCATTTAACTCTACACTATGCATCTTGAGAGCACCTTGTAATTACCAGTTCTGGTTCTCTTCTACCTGACAGCTTCTCAAAACGCCCTGCAGATCTCTCGGCACATCCCAGAACCTCCCAGCTCCCTTCTCCCCTAACTGCTGTCCCAGCTGCAGCTGCTGCATCAGCTACGGTATTTATATCCCCTCTCTCTGCTGATTCACTATTGTTCCTTGCTTATTTAGAAGCTGCTTTAACTAAATTTGCTTTTGGCAATATCACATTTATCACTCAAACATGTAATTCTGACACTTTGCCCTTCCAAAACAGAAGAGACATCCTTTGCCTCTTTTTGTGGGGAGGCGTGAGGGGTACCGGGTATTTCCTTGTGGTGCACTTTCTTTCCTCCTACCCACTTCAGAAGCTGAAAGGAACGGAACCTGGCTAAATCTGTTAGAAATAGTACCAGTGTGGCAAGAGACATGAGACCACATAGGGCAGCCAACTCTGAACACGCCTGGTTTGACGCACAGGGCGTCCACGAGCAGAGATGCAAAAAGCCGCTGAGCTGCTGCTGTCTATTTTGAGCTAGCGGACAGCTTCTTTTCAACCCTCTCCCCTTTGTATCTTTTCATCTGGTCTTAGGATGCTTATTCACACGATGCTAATATTGCCAACGCTAACTTAGGCTAATTGGAAAGAGACTAAAGAAGGCAATCAGAATGGGAAATGTGTTACAAAGAGAGATGAGGGATTTTCCACAGGTTGGCCAATTAGAACTGATTGACAAAGACCACTTTTTTCATTTATATTTGTATTTCCCGTGTGTTCGTGGTAACAAAAAAGGATCTGTTCAGAAATGATGTTTTTTCAACCATCAAGTCTTGTTCAGACTGAAACGCCCAACCCCCTCTTCTGGAGCACACTCCCCGAACCTTGGAGATCTTTGCCTAACAGCCTAGCACTTATTAGGAAACTGCTAGGAATTCAGAATTTAGAACAAACGTGTGTTAATACTCAGGTAAAACATAGAGGTTTTAGGTAGCAGCACTGCCTTACATACATCATAATCTCTTAAGGCATTATTGTATGAGTCTGTGTTCCATGTGGATATTTTTTTTCCAAGCTCTCCGAGAACCTGCTTTTGAAATACTGAGCTTCTCTGGGCAGGTATCTTAAACTTCCCTTGGCCCCAAGATCATCTCTGGGGGTCAGTATCCTCAGGCAATTTCTAGCACATTTTTTAGGACAGTGTTTGACGCTGGTACAGCCTTCAAAAAACACAAGGAACTGACCCTCTCCTGTCCACTCCCAGCGGTGACTGATCAGGGGCTCTCGCCGCCTTTACCAGAGCAGCACATCTGCAGTCCCTCTGAAAACCATTCTCCTTCTCTACCTGACCTGCATGATGGGAAAAAGCTTCTTCTGCTGATTTGTCGGCCTAAGAGTTAACAAGAAGTAAAATGACTTTGGAAAGTGTTTATCCATCATTGCTGCATGCATGACACCCCCACTGACAGCTTGACGGAAATCTGGCAAAATGTTTTCCTTCTAAAGTAAAAAAATCTTTTGAAGTACAAATTTGTTAGACAAGTACCTCATGGTTATCAAAGCACGCAATGAAATGACCTTAATAACAACAGCAAGTCAAGCTTAGCAAGACAGTAACTTAACGTTCTTAATATTTGCTTTGTTCAAGTAGCCTGTAGGCTCCACTATTTTAAACATAATTCCCTGAGCCTATATAATACATGTGCAATATGTTATATGTTGGTAGCATTCCAAACATGTGTTATCTTTTCTGCTCTAACCCGTCTCTTTGTTTTGAAGGCATCAGCCACAATTTTACCCACCTTAAAACTTCGGAATTCAGCACAAGAGCTCCTCCGCGAGTGCTCGTCCCTGGTCAGCAAGCAGCTGCCCAGCATCAGGCTCTACCTTACCTCTCTCCTCTTTCCTGGAGCAGAGCTCCCTCTGTGCATCGCTTTGACATCATTTATTCCGGTGAACAGCACTGCAAAGGACATCGCCCCCGTTCTCAAGGCAAGTGCATCAGCTCATTCGGTAGCACCTTTAACCTCTGCCCTCGAGATACCAATCAGCACTCGCTTGGATTAACTCTCTTAAGAAATGGGTGTCCTTCGGGCTCCTCGTAAGGCCATCCTTCCCTTGCTTTGCTCCGTACGTTACTCTCATTCTCTCCCATACATCAGCTTGCCCAAATCTCTAAGATTCTGAAATTTGTTTAGCACCATTTCTTCACTCAACAGCTAGACCTAAACTAAAACCTAAATCTCATCATCTCCCCACTCTACGTACAGTTATTGTATAAAATGCCTCCTCCGACTGTCTCTCAAGCAAGACAGGCAAACCAGGTGCCTAGGAGGACAAAAGGCAGCGTGGGAAGGTGGATGTGGGTCTGTCCTCTCCTTGCGCACAGGGGCAGGAGTCGGCTGCAGAGCAGCCTCTCACGCAGCACCGGCAGGCCTGGGATTCAGGTCAGACCCCCCATCCGCACCGGTGTATTTTAGCACATGCTGGGGACGCACGCTTCCTCCCTGCCCCTAAACTCTCTCTTCTCCGTCTCAGCACAAACCTGGAGCTCCCAATGCAGGGAGCGCATTCTCCCTTCTCCACTGCATTATTCTTCCTGTGGTTTGCATCATCTTTTAATAAACATATCACAAAACCCCACTGACCCCAGCCCTCTGCTTTCAGGGCTTTGTGCAGTTCAGCAGTCCCCTTGCTGCTTCCCCACCTACTCAGGCCAGAGCACTTCCCATGCACATCACCACTGACAGATCCCAAGTATTTTCAGTGTTACTGAGACACAAGATGGACAAGACACCACACGGGAACAGCAAGCGCACGCTTCTGCGCTGTCAGACCGGCATCAGGAAAGAGCAGGCATCTGAAAGCCTCAGGGGAGCAAGATCTGTCAGCCCAACCACAGGGCACCTTACCTCAGCTCGTTCTACAACAGCCATCAATATGGTAATGCTAAATCAAAAATAAAATTAAAAAATCCCTAATCACCACTGCTTTTAGAATTCAGCCCTGCATATTCTTATCCCCAAACTTCATGGGCTCTCAAGGATACCAAAGAGAAAAATCTTTATTTCAAATTACCCTACAGCTGTAAGGTACTGAAGCATTACTATAAAAGCAGGCACCACAGACTCCAGGATCAGGACTGAACATCAAAATTGTCGAGTCTGGGAGTTCGTCCCCATACCAGCAGCAGCCACCTGCCCTTTTAGACCCAATTGCTTTGTATCCATTTCTGTTAATCTAAGGTTTCTCCAAATTAAGCAGTACACTATAAGCAAATTGGCAAGAGGGACAGAAGCAGGAGCTCTCCAGCATCCTCAGCAAGGCAGCAAGCCCTTCCCAGCGCCGGGGAGAGTAAGGCAGGAGCAACCCCTCAACGCTGCCAACCACCACCGTCAGCCAGAGATGGGCGTGCTGCACCGCAGGCTATCAGCCTCCGTCACGCAAAGAGACACCGACATCTCAGGATCCCACACGCCTATCTGACGGCGGCAGCACAGCGTGCAGAATGACTTCTCACCGTTTTGAGCTTCTGTTCCTACAGCCCTGGTTCTGTGCCACGTGCCCCCACCCACGAGCAGCGCTCCACCATCTCCTAAAGGCACTGTCCATCCTCCTGTCCCGATGCTACCAGAAGTCTCTTTTCGTGGTGTATCAAACACCAGCAGAGCAGGCAGCTCGGAGGACTGGTTTTTGGTCACAGCTCATCTATTACCCAGTGCCTCCTGAATGAGATTAAAGGTAATATTGTGATTTCTGTATTGCAAAGGGCTCAAAAGCAAGCCTAATGACAGCCTTGGAGAGCGAGGAGGGTCCTGCCCGCGGCTCCGCCGGCCGGCAGACAGCCCGAGCCGCAGCACCTCCCAGCCGGGGTCCGGGCTGCAGCCAGCGCGCTGCTTGCCTCCTGGTTTGGGCATGTGAGGATGGGAGCCCAAATGGCCCCAGCTTCCTTCAGCTGCTGCTGCAGAAGGCTGGTCCAAACCCAAAGCCACCAAGCAATGACAAGCCCTTCCTTGCCTGATGTGAGATTTATGTTAGAGCATTACAGCTCCTGATTGGCAGGGCCGGACAAAACCTGCCAGCGTGAACAGCTCGCCATCACCGTCCGATAGCACTTTAGGGACTGAAACCCCCCAGGAATTGCACCTGCTGCTGGAATGGGGGAAACGCGACACAGTCGGAGGAATTCCCGAGGCCCCAGACAGCGGATCTCATGGGTTTGGATCCCAAAGTAAAGGAAAACATTTACAATCTTTTTGTTTCAATTCATTCTTTGCTATTGCACATCTATGCTTACCAAATCATTTATAAATCAAATTAATTATTGAAGCACTTTTGGTAGAAAACTGTATTTTCCTCATATCATTATGCTGTATACAGACTTTTTTAAATATAAAGTTTTAAATAAATAAAGGTGGCGACATGCTGTGACTGTTCCTCACACGAATTCCTAATTTTATGATTACATCCTGCCATCAGTGCTAGGAATAAACGGAAGTCTACAATCATACAATAATTGAGTTTTTCCTTTGACACAAGCCTCTGTGGTGGAACAAGTCCCGATATAGCGCACAGATTCGGAGTGCATCCTTATTTGAATTTGGCAGCACAAAGATGAAGCAGTGAACAAATAAACTTAGGGACTCACTCATTTAGCCGTCAATAATGAATGTGGAATGCGCTACAGCGTATTCATGATTTGCAGCAGAATACAGGAAACCAGCCTGAGCAGCATCCCAGCCCCGTATCTACCAACACACCACGTTATCTGAGACTAATCCAACTGACACCCACCCTTCCCTGCACGTGAAGCGCGTAACCGACACCCTGACAAACGCTCCTGAACGGAGATTTCTTCTCAGTGACTAAAGTTTTGTCAATGTCAGCGAAATAATCCAGGAACTATATATGATACGACTTGCTGGTATTCGTTTTTTTTGTGCAAGAACCATTCCTTTTCTCAGACACCTGCAATAAAAGATGATTCGCGCTAGCTACGGTCAATATTGACCAGTACCACACGAAGCTATTAGGCTGCTCCTGCAGAGCAGCGCCAGCTGATCAAACACTGGCAGTAATCGTGCACAGGAGCAGTTCCAAGAGCTCATTGGAAAAACAGAAGAGATTTATCTCACGGAATTGAGAAAACAAGGTTTTAACCACTGAAGCATAGCAAGCACTAAAGCAACGTAAGGTCATTATTTTTCTCTTCCAATATGCATACGACCATTGAAGCCTCCACCTACGCTCCACTGATCATCCTGTCCTCTGACCTAAACTCAACCTTGCCTTTCCTTGCCCTTCTCTAAGGATTACTCACTCAATATCTTTGCAAGGCACTCTTACTTCATCACATCACATTTGGCTTTCAGAGCAGCATCTACCCACTGTAACCCAGAGCAAAAACACTTAGTAAGTATTTTTAGGCCACGTGTTTCACGTGACACTAGGTTCTTATCTTCATTGCCTAGCTCAAAGTCAGGAAAGACCAACGGTGATCTAGAGACAGCAACGTCTGACGGCACTGCAGAGACGCGTGACCCTCTAAACAAACACCCAGACCTGACTGCACTGTCAAAACCCTCACCGCTGCAGAAGAAGAAACACACTGGCCGTGGCAACGAAGGAGACTTCAGCGACCACCCCTGAGGCTGAAGGCAGGCAAGAATATGTTGTATTCCTGAGCTTCATGTGCTCTCTGATAATAAAAGCACTTGAGAATGTAAGCCTGCCTGTTCAGGGACAGGCAAGCAACTTTTTAATGGTAGAATGACCCAGCACGTCTCTTCATCCATCTTCACACTGTCACCCCATAAGATGATGTTTTTCCTTGCTGAAGAGACACAGAAGCGAGATGAAGAGCGTGAACGGATTTTTGAGGCGAGGAGCACATTTAACAGATGGCCTTTAGCACCGACCATCAAATTGAGTTCAAATAATTGCAATTTGAAGGAAAAAGCTGACGGTGACTTGACATGGTCTCTTACATAAAAATGCACCATATTTCTTTTGTGCCATATCCTTATTCACTTTGGCGTATTATCAGACCCTGCTCTTCTTGATTGCTTTTCAAAAGCGAGCTAAATTAATGTGAACTGGCAAAGGGTAATTATTCCTATGAATAATTAGTGCATGCTAATAAATGCAAAATAGGACAAAATGCTAAGTTTTACCAGCACTGACAGTTCTTGTTCATGACGCCCGCTGCACTAAAAGGGCACCTACTGAACACTGACAAAGGAACACGGAAGATACCTGCATCCTTACTGCAAGAGGAAGGAGTTACTCTGTACGGCAAGGAATGACAGAAGCATAGCTCCTGCTTTATGTCTAAAGCATGATCTTACCAAAGAACAGCTGGTTTTCTCTTAGCAAAATCCTATAGGACTCTGTATCATTAAAGATACATGATACCACAAAAAGAGGAAGAAGATATTACCAAGAAGAGGAAGACAAAGACGCTACCAAGAAAAAGAAGATGACCTTGCCAACAAGAGGAAGAAAAGGGAAGGTTGTACTCATATAGGTATCTGTCATTAACTCTCACTGTCCTGCTCCGCCGACGGCCACGCAGAGCTCGGTGCCAGCGAGCACCAGGTCCCTGCAGGGCCAGGGCAAGCGGCCAGGAGCAGCGACCACCTAAATCCGCTCAGGCGCTGCCACCAAACGTGACGCCGTGGGCCGCACTCCATGGCACACCGGTCCATCGCCGCACTGCACAGCCAGTCCCGCACATCGCCCCAAGCAAGCATTTAACATTTATGATTTCCATTAAACTTGATTAAACTGAATAGCTTCACACAGCACTATTTAGAGGGACCTCCAGCACACTAATCGGATTAAACGGCACGCAGGAACAAGAAGAAACGTTTAAGTGCCGCCTTAGCAATGGTAGGAAGCTCCACAAGTAAGAAGCAAGATCCTGCTTAAAACAAATAGCAGTTCGGAATTCTCTCCAAATTGCATTTGCTACCTCCTCAAAATCACGACAGACGTTCTGGCATCGTGATGGGAAAGACATTCGTGAATTATGTGAAACATTTTAAATCCAGCTGGAGTCCAGCCCACCGTTATTTCATTAGTGTGCTTTTTAAGAAGTTTAACGTGTAACAGTATAATGAATCTAAAAGGGCTATTTCCCCATTGTTTGGAAAAAAGACAAAAAAATTCACACACAACCTTCATGTTTGCACTGTCTATGCGTATCTCCTTGTCAAAGAGAATTACAAACATGGTGTAGTCAAATTAGCAAGAAGCAGGATGGAAAAAGATTGAAGTTCATCTGCAAGGGTTTTTTTTAATCAGACAGCAATTACTAAATGTATTAGAGGCCGGAAGACTCTCAGATGGCGCTCCCTGTTCTCCTGTTTCTGTCCCTGTGACCCAGGTATGTAAGCACTGCCCCTTCCCCAAATGCTTCCCCCACAACACCTAAAACCTAAGATCCAGCACTGAACCTTCTCTAAGCCTGAGGTCTCAGAAGCTGCCTGGAGCTCCCACTCACCTATGGGGCTCCAACTTCAAAATCATCTCTGAAAACACACCTTCTGCTACAAAACTGCAAGCGTGCGAGTTAGAGTCTGGATCTGAGCAAACTGATGTGTGTTAAAGTTTGATTTCAATCCCACTTTACACCTGCAAGCAGGAAATCAATTTCACTGTTTCACATTTGTAATCTGCAGTTATTTTCTTTAGAGAAGAACAACTGATTAGCAGTGGCAGGCATAAATACAGCTTTCTGCTACACAGGCAGGTCCACCTATAGTCCCACACAAGTATTTAACCAATTTTGTAGCTGAAAGCATGTTTACTCAGAGATTGAATGCTTCTGGTTTTATTACATTAAAAGGTATTCTTCATGGATGGATATTTTTTTTTTTTTAAACAAGCATGAGTTCCTCTCCAGGCTGCATTAAAGCATTTCACAGCTACTTATTAACACAATTTTGACCTGTCTCACCTGGTGAAACAGGCCAGAAGATGCTGATATCCACCCAAGCCAGTACATTGCTCAGAGGGAGAACCGGAGCACCCAGCAGGACACCGCAGCTCCTTCTCCAAGGAAACTTCTTGGGCTGTCGTTTTTAAACGACGATCAGATGCCAGAGCAGGCTGCCCCGAGGGAGCCACGGCTGCTGTGTGAATCGCAGAATATCCAAACAGAAGGGGCTGGATGACCTGAGGCATTTATCAGCTCTGGCGGAGCTGGTCGTGGCTCAGCACCAGGACAGGGAAGCCAAGGTCAGGGCTCGGCGGCAGGGAGGCGGTGCGGCGACCAAGAAACCGCAGGATCGTGGGGAAATCCACTGTAAATCTTCAGAAGGAGGAAGGCAGAGGGGAAGTCAAGCAACCATTTAGACTGACAAGTCCTTTCTGGGAGCACCTCATGAACCTCCAGAATGACCAAACAGCCGAGGCTGGCAGGGACTTCTGGACACCCTGCAGCAGCCCAGCCCCACTGCCGGGGGCCGGGGCAGCTCGAGCCGGCTGCCAGGGACTGCATCCAGCCAGGTGCTGTGCATCTCCAAGGACAGAGATTCCACAACCTGCCCCGGGCAGCCCACTATAGCGTTAGATCACCATTTAAAAACAAAAACCCAATTTAAAAAAAAAAAAAAAAAAAGCCAGGTTTTACTGTATGTTTAAGCAGAATTTGTATTTCAACTTCTGCCTACTGCCTCTTGTCCTTTTGTTGGATACCACTGATGAGTCTGGCTTGGTCATCTTCACTCCCTCCCATCAGATATTTATGCACATAGCAAGATCCCGGACCCGGCACTCCAGATGCGTCTCACCAGGGCTGAGCAGAGGGGAAGGATCACTGTCACCTCCTTCGACCTGCTGGACAAGACTTTAACGCAGCCAGGATGCTGTTGGCCTGCTTTGTCGCAAGGGTGCATTGCTGGCTCGTGTTCAACCTCCTGTCCACCAGGACCCCCAGGTCCTCCTCAGTAGAACTGTTTTCTCCTGTTGCCCATCTCTCCAGCCTGCTGAGGTCCCTCTGAACAGCAGCACGACCACCTGGTCTATCAACCATTCTCACTTCAGAATACACAGCAACTTCTTTGAAAGAGTCAGTCAAGTATTTCAGGTGGAGGATTGCCACAATGATTGCTTTCTTCACCTAGGTTACAACTGGACTCTAAGAAAAGCTTTATGATTTCTCTGAAGCAATTTTCTCCTTAGAGTCTTGGTGCTTCCCTGTGCTGCCCCTTCTACTCAAGTTCACACTTAGTCTAAGAGCTGATAGTTTTTCTTTATAATGTGATTTCCAGTTGCTGAGGCCAGGCCACACATGACTTATTACCAAGTCACCATAGAGTCAAGTCCCCCTCTACTCCACTCCCTTGAGACCCCACGAGGAGCCCTGCGTCCAGCTCCGGGGCCCCCAGCATAAGAAGGACATGGAGCTGTTGGAGCGGGTCCAGAGGAGGCCACAAAGATGATCCGAGGGCTGGAGCACCTCTCCTGTGAAGACAGGCCGAGAGAGTTGGGGTTGTTCGGCCTGGAGAAGGCAAGGCTTCGGGGACACCTTACTGCAGCCTTTCAATACTTAAAGGAGGCTTAGAAGAAAGACAGAGAGAGACTTTTTACCAAGGCCTGTAGTGACAGGACAAGGGACAATGGCTTTAAACTGAAAGAGGGTAGACTGAGATTAGATGTAAGGAAGAAATTCTTCACTCTGAGGGTGGTGAGGCACTGGAAGAGGTTGCCCAGAGGAGCTGTGTGTGCCCCATCCCTGGCAGTGTTCAAGGCCAGGCTGGATGGGGCTTCGAGCAACCTGGTCTGGTGGAAGGCGTCCCTGCCCATGGCCGGGGGCTGGAGCTAGGTGATCTTCAAGGTCCCTTCCAACCCAAATCATTCTATGATTCTACGATAGCACACAGAGCACAACAGCCGATGCAGCTAATGAGGCTGCCTTAACATGATAAATGCATATGCTGATGAGCCAAGGCACTGCTGCTCTTCCATTTGGGCACTTCCATGAATGATGGGTTGTGAAAGTGTCACCCGTCATCCATCACAGTGAAACCTACTCATCAGGTCCAGAAAAAGCCATTCACATTTCCCGCACTCATTCACAGAGCAATAATGGGTATAAAAGGAGATTTATGCCACCTTCTAAATTCTTCGCTAAGCAAAGTAACAACACTTTAACCCATGGAACCATTCAATTTTACAAAGCGTGTCTACTTGGTTTAGCACATGGCAGTACGGATGTCAATCTGATTTACAGGAGAGTTAAACAGGTTTAGCTTGGATCCATCATGTACCTAACTGGTAGAAGTACGGTGGAAACGCAGCTCCGGTGTCATGGCTTTCTTTCAAGAGGGAAGTTTTGCTCAGCTGGGAGCGACAGGACTGGAGGAAGACATGGCAGGTCTTCCTCTGCATGAGGAGTTGTTGCGCGAGGGTGGCTGATCAACCGATCTTCATAAGCACCAAGGGAAGCACATGAACAAGTCAGCTTCTTGTCACAAAATAAAACTCAGTTTAAATACTGGGAAAAAAAGCAGTCTAATCAGAAACTGTTAACAGACTAACCAGGGAGGATGTCTGATCTCCCATCACTGCAGGTTTTTATCAACAGATTAGATGAGCAACTGTCAAAGATATCTACACTGCCAGGAAGATCTAAAGATACAGAAGAGAGATGTTTTTGGGAGGAAATAATACACGGTTTAACAAGCCAATGGATCAAATATTAGTTTGAAGGGAGGAGGGTTGAAAAGTCTTTTTGGCTAAGCAGCCTCCTCCACGGAGCCAGGGGACAGCCAAGGCATTCTCCGGCCTCCCCGTGCAGGGCTGGCCAACCTGGGGCCCTGGCAGGCCGCAAAACTCCCCTTACAAACACGTGAAAATAACAGCTGTTAGTACAAAAAGGGCACAGCTACTAATATTTTAGTGAAATAAACATGAAACTTCTCCCGAGAGTTGCACGCTGCCCCTCGGAAGGAGGGGCGGGGAGGGGGGCTCTCATTCATCCGAGGTACAAAGCAGCAGCCAGAGCTCTCAAGGCCTTTATCATTTTGATGGCCTTGTGCTCATCCCCTTTTTGGGGGGGGGAAGAAAAAAAAAAATCCCACATAATGGCCTTTAGGGAGCTAATTAAGTAAAATATGCTGAAGCTGAAGGCAGCAGGCGAGGGACAGATCAGCCAGGGGAGGCAGAGCAAGGAAACATCTGAGACCCTTACAAATAATCTTATTTTTCCTAACAGCACTGGTAAAGTAATTTTAAGATCAAAATTGAGATTTATACTTTCAATAAAAGTTTTTTAAATGTAAATTATGAATAAGAATACTATCACTTCAGTGAAACGGTGGAAGGATACATAATATTTCCCTCAAATAATGTCAGTCTATATGTTATGTGACTATATCTTACTAGGCATTAATTCCAAACTCCTGAATTCAGTGAAAAATCTCCCTTTAACTTAGGAGCCTTTGACTCATACCAACACTGAAACTGAATAAAACAAGGTAGGGAAGTTGTCAAGTCCTGTTTTATCGTCCAAACTAAGCCATGTGCAAATAGTGAAGTAAATTTAGCCATAGATTTCATTAATAATTATAAGCACATGAACTTTTTTAAGATACATGGGCTTTATCCTAACAACTTTACTGTAACTCTTAACGGATTATTTTCTTTCCCCCTCTCCCACCAAAAAATGTCACAAGATCCATTTACACATAAATTATGTCCAATAAATTGCCTCTAGCTAGGATATTTCATTAACTGCTGGATGAACAGCAGCTGTATTATACAGAGACATAATTATGTTTTAAGGAAAAGATCATCATCACGGAAGTATGATTTTGTATTTGGATTTAAAACCAGTGAACAAAACCAATCCCCCACGCTACTAACGATGTACAACCCCAGTCTCCTCCCGAGCACCTCCACATTTCTGGCCTCCTCTACGAGGAGATGCCCAAGCAGACGCACTCGTTCGCAGGGCTGCGGGGATTCAGCCAAAGCCAACGCGTGCCATCAGCTACCGAGAAACAGGACATCAGCCGAAATCTGCATAACCACCTCACAGCGTTATCCACCCTGCCCGCGAGACACAGCCGCTTTCGGCACGCTGATTTTCATGAGAGAGGAGGAACAGAAAATGCAGCATTATTTTACAGCTGCAGGGGCCAGGAGAACTTAGCCCCGATGCATACTGAAAGCCTGTGTTACAAGAGATGATGCAAGTTCTCTTTTTGTACTGCTATTCTGCTTTCTCTCTGCATTTCCTCCTCCTGCTCTTAGCTGGCCACTGTACTCAGTGGTACGTCCTTATTTGATTGATATTTATAAAGGACCGAAAGAGTGGCTGGGGGACTGCAGAACATACCCCTGCCGACAGATTACCAGCAAACTGTCGCTCTGAACTGTAGACTGTGTATTTACACGAATCATTTTGTCAAAAAAAGTATTTTTCCCCATGGAGCATCATCTCTGCATTTTTCAGCAATAAACTACAGCCTGTTAAACAGGAGGAAAAAAGGAGGGCAGGGGAAATCAAAGGACTGTTATTTGTCTCTAATGAATTTCAGAAAATTTCTTATCAAAAACCTGTTACAGCCCAGCCAGCAACAGGAAACATGCACCGCTCGAGAACGATGGCAAAACCACGGGTTGTAACACAAACGCTGGTTTCAGCACAATAGCAGTTACCAATTTTAACAAGCCCAACACCAAAAGCCGTGCTCATAAGGTACTACAGACCTGATCTAAAACGGAGGGCTCAAAGAGCGTCCTCATTGCTGGCACGGGGCAGCGCAGCACAAGAGCGGGCACAGCAGCCATCCTGTCCTGCTCCAGCAGCTGCTGCAGGCAGCAGAGCTTCGACGCGTTTGGGGAAACCTGTCGCCAAAAACGCCGGCCCGGTCACTTCGAGCCACAGACTACAGCCAGCCAGCGCCGCGATGCTCGCGGCTTGGGGCAGTTCTCCACCATTTTGGATGCGCAGCCACTAAGGACCCGCAGAGCGGCTCCGCGCTACTTAAAAGCGAGGCGGAGGGCGCAGAGCTGGCCGGGAGCACGGTGCCAGGAGGGCGCAGAGCTGGCCGGGAGCACGGTGCCAGGAGGGCGCAGAGCTGGCCGGGAGCACGGTGCCAGGAGGGCGCAGAGCTGGCCGGGAGCACGGTGCCAGGAGAGGAGTCAGCGGCATCGCCGGGCTGCGACTGCCGAGCCGGCCACTGCCCGGCCTGGACCACGCTGCAGCGCGTTTCCTGCCACCATTTTGTGGCAGAATGTGTTTTCTCAAACAGACCTTTACTTGGCCAGACAGCTGGAGATTATTTTCTTGCGCTGACAGACCCAGGCACCAACCCTTGATCAGGAGGCGTTGGGTGCAGATCGCTGCAGTGCTACCAAAAATCCCCTTTGACTCCATGCGCCCGATTTTCACAGCTCGCGTCAAGGGACCGGCAGGTACCCGGCACCCCGACAATCTGGCCCACCATCTCAGCCCCGGAGGTAAAATGAAAGCGTCCTATCTCACACTCACATTGCAAGACTAGTTCACCATTATAGAAAATATTCAGTTACTATGGTGACAGGGAATAGAAAAAACCTTAGATTCGTGTAAACACGGGTTTTCATATGCAGATTGCAGTATTCTGTACTTCCAGTTCATACTGATTTATGAATTTGCAGTCATTCAGACGGCGAAAATGGAGTGATTATTTATAAATACAAAAGTTAAAGTTCATTCCTAGATAAATCACAAACAGAAATAGGCCTGAATTTATCATATATATTATTCACAATGACTAATTCACTCATCTCCAGTTATATGTCAAAACTTAGTCATGCTAATTTTAATTACTTAATTTAGGGGGCAACTCTTCCCTGTTTCCCTCCTGTTTACATACGTATGTCTCTGTTTTCTACCCTTTGTGGATAACACACATAGTAAACAAGGAATAGATGCTTTTAGTGAATGCTTCTAAAATTCACTATATTCAGCTTTGAACTGCTGGCCTGAGGGTGAAATCAGTACTGATTCATAATGCCTCAGATCTTTTTTAAGCTGCAACTGAACATTCATAGAAAAACGAAAACAGTCTGAAAGAGTTTTGGCTACCACTTGTGATGGTTTTTAAGTTCCAATGTCCTGACACCAGTCATCCATTTTTCTCCTTTTCTGAGCCTTTTCAAAATTGGTTTCCAGGAACGCACACAGATATAGGAGTCTCGCACCGCAGACGCCTGCCTACTTCTCTTGCCCATTTTCTACATGAAACCTATCAGGAGACTGCAGCTTCCAAGAAGGAATCTAGCCCTACCTCAGTTACCAAATGAGTTTCTGGAAGATGAGGAATCGACCGGACTCTTCCCCAGGTGGTGAGCAATCCTGGTTCCAGTCGCAGTTGCAACAGCCAAAAGGCACAGAATACACACCAGAGTGGTATCTACCACTGGCCCCTTCCAAACAGTTGAGCTTCCCAGCTCTTGCACACGCGCGTGCATGCTCCTCCTAACACCCACAGCTACAACTGCACCTCATTCCCACCCAAGCACAGCCAAGAGCTCACCCACCCGCTCGCGTGGTGCTGGACGCACCGGGCGCCAGCACCCAGAGGAGCCGCTCTGCAGCCGCTGCGTTAGCATCCTCCGTCATACTGCACACTCCAAACATGCCGAGAGGCTCTGCACCAGCTGATGCCGAGATACAGCACTCTAATGTTTTATCTCTGTTCAGTTTACATAGGATTTGTTACTTTAAACATTAATTCCCTCTGTCCTACAAAGAACACGTGTGCAAATACGCATGCAGTAAGCCATCGTGCGGCTCCGGACAATGCCGGTGCAGGAACCCTTCGGTAACTCAGCAGCAGCAATAAAGGCCTCATATTATTCTGGCAGGGATACCAGGCAGTCCACAACCAGATGGATGTATTTGTAAATAAGGCAGATCAGTTTTGTCAGGTTGTAATTGGTTTTAGAACAAGCAATTCCCACGACGACAAACAACAATTAAAGAGCACAGAGCTCCCACAGTGTGCAACACTGAATGGGTTTTATGAGCGGGACAAAAGCAGAGGAGAGCAACGGACCTGCTGCCAACGGTACACAAATGGTTTCATCCTGAGACGGCCCTTATGATGCCACTTAGGAGAACAGGAAAACCCAGCAGCACTGTCAGGGTGATTCCAGAAGAAAGCAGAGCCTCTTCCACCTCCGAGATGTCTGGTGCCCAGCTTGCAACTGGAGCCACAGCAAACACCTTGGCAATTCAGAACCTGCAAAGACCAGCTGTCCTTCCCTCTTGGCAAGTCATCTGGATGGCAGGCTTACAAGGAATAGTTAAGCTACTGGGAACCTTGAGAGTCTTCACACATCTTTATGCTATTGCAGACAAGAAGTTCTTTCTAGCCAGCTCTGGACACATGCAGTCTGGTAAAGACGCCCCAAAAGCTAAGTAAGGAAGAGGTCATTGAAGATCTTTTTCTTTCAAAGGCGTATTGTCACCACGAATGCCTGCAGGCTCAGTAGTTAATTTGGTGGCCATAAATGTCTTTTCTGTTGTCGTTGTGAGGTACACCATGGACAAGGACACTGCAGCAAACACTCACCAGTGACAAAGTGACCAGCCTCCACATAATTCTTGGCACACTGATGAGACTACATGCACTGGGAACCAACGGGGTAGCCGGGGTTCACGCCTGGCTCTCACACGCAGTTGCAGGACTCCTGAGGAGACAAGCCAGGACTATTCCCATGACCATCGCCACTCTCTCTTGGGACTTATCATCACAGTTTTGTGCAAACTAACTGTCAGAGCAGCTGGATTACCTCCACAAGAGCGTGCTACAACTGATAAACAAGGGTCCTGTTTCACCACATTCAAACCAAAGAGCCAGTTCTGCTAGTGTGCCTCATCTTTAACACACTGCCTTAAACCCTCAAAACACTACCCCTCTTCATGAAATCTCTCGGACATGTCCCACTCCTCAAGCGAGACAGCATCATTAACCTCGTTCCCCAGGTGAAAAAGCCTTGGCACCAAGAAGCTTCACCACCTAAAGCCACAGCACCAGTCCACTCTCAAGCCTGGCACAGGAGTCAGGAGCGCAGACCTGGGTCCCTGTCGTGCCTTCCAACATCAAGGAGATACCCCAGGCATGCCCACTGCTCCCCACGTTTCCATGCTTCTGTGGCACCCAGAGGGATGACGTGTTGGGATGCAGTAAGATGCACAGCTAGCTGGACATGTTACCTTCGACCTAGAGTAAAAGAGGACATTTGCCACGAGCCATCAGAGCCCCGGCGGTGTATCTTCTGAGGTGACTGGGAGCACGTTTGTGTCTGGAAATGGAAAATGGCAAACAAACATTTGTATCTATCAATCAGTGTGAAGTCTTTTTTTTAAAATCTGCAATGAAAGTTTAATTCTGAAGAAGTTATTCTCTGGTTTTGTGACCTGCAGAATTATCTCCTTCCACCCGGTGCCTCAGGAGAGGTACGCTATCTCCCATCTGACACGCATTCGTAAAGCGCTTGTAAAGCTGCAGGGAACTACATCAACAGCACAATCCACAAGATGTAGGAGAACATGCCGTATGATTAGGAGGAAAGGCAAACAATGTGCATTTCTTCTTTCCTCTTCTTCCCACTCACCCTCAGTTTTGAGCTGACCTCTTACATGAAAGATTGTTCTTATTCCAACAGTGTATCTCAAACTGCCATCCCACAAGAACAATGACTACATGAGTACTCTCTTTGTTATGGTTTCACTTTCAGGGGTTTATAATATGACATTTTCACTTACAGCATGTTTGCTTATTGTTTCTTTAGGGATTTTAGCAAGAGTAGGTCAAGAGCATAGAAGCACTGCACAGGAAAAACTGCTTTCAAAAATGTGAATCACTCAGAACACCATCAAGCGAGGCTGTTAAAAGAAACAAAAAATGCTTTGGAAGAACCTGCTGCTGAGAGCCTGCTTACCAACTCACTTGATATACTGCAAGCTAAAACTGGTTCAACACTGCTATTTATTTTTGTTCGGTTTTTGCCACACCTCCTCAAGTTTTTCCTGAACTACCCAAAACCCAATTACAGTAGAGATCCCAATTTCCAGTTTTATTCATTACAACAGTAGAAGTCCTGTTCACTTTAATGGTAAAAAAGAATAGGGCAATACAAAAGTCCCTACAAAACACTGGCTGTATTCAGTGGAAACTAAAATAAAGAATGGTTAAAGGAAAATCTGGCAAAATAAAAGGTTCATCTTGAAGAGTTTCTGTATATGACTGTTACAGTAATTTCAAAGACCTCCGACTGGGATGTCAACGGTCTTACAGTTTCCTCTGGGCACAACACTGAATGTCCACAGACCTTCACAGTGTACTTACAAGCTGTTTGCTGCAGGACGACCTATACAATCAGCCCATCTTCTCCATCTCGACGGTTGGACTGATGATCTTAGAGATCCTGTCCAACCTTAACGATTCCTAGTTTTACTTTCAAAAATAATCCAGCCATGAAACATGAAATTAATTATTATTCTACCCTTAATCGGTTCAGTGGTGGACTTGGTAGTGTTAGGTTAATGGTTGGACTTGATGATCTTAAAGGTCTTTTCCAACCTAAACCATTCTATGATTCTATTCTATGATCTCTCTCTGGCTGATGCACCTACACAGCCCTAGCCACAAAACACCGTTCAGTTCCCCTAAGGTGTGAAACAAACTGGTTTCCATTGCAGAGTAAGGTTAGCTGGTCCAAATTATCAGTATTTCTGTACAATACCTAAATAACTCACATTTTCCTACACATGATGGATGTAAGCACAGATTACAGCTTGATCTCTCCTGGACATCTCTAAAATGTGAAGTTATGCATTACTTGCACCGTGGTGGTGAAGATCCATCTATTTCTGCACCACAGACAGAGGAAGACGCCGTCCTGCCCCGAGGAGCCGGCAACCTCACTCGAAAACAGGAAGCAGCAGTTGAGTCGAGCAAACAGGCAAGAGGCAGGCAGGGACCTCAGCGCGACTTACCGCCACAGATCAGCCCATCAGACGGTTTTCTAGACCTCACAAAACAACCAAGCTTCAAACAGATGGTTAAAGGAGAATCACACAGCACACACACTACCCGATTGCTGTGGCAGCACAGAAGAGACGTCCAACCGCAGCCAGCAGCCGGTGCGCAGGCAGTTCTGGTCCTCGAGCAAGACACAGCGTTCAAGGACCTGCCTTCTGTTCCTACCCCTAACTACTGCCCTCTTGCCCGAGTCTCTGCGCCTCTGCATCTCCCCGTCACCCAAACAGGCAGAACGCTCCTGCCCACCTCTCGGAAGCACTGGGAAAACAATATCATTAAGACTCTTAAACATTTTGAAACTATTACATGGGTATTTATAGAAATGCCAGTGTTATTTAATCCAATGGCCTCCCTCAGAGCATTGCTTTGATGCTGCAGGGGAAACTATAATGTATCCAGCCAATTGTGTAATGCTCTACACGGGAATAGAAATTGTTTTCTGATCTCTGGCAATCACATTCCACCCTGAAGCATGATGTTTGATTGTGCTGACCTCAGCATGCTTAACTGTACATTATATTGACTGTAAAAGTACTCAGCCCTTTTGAAGATATGCCCATCTCCAAAAAGAAACAATCGTTAGGCAACACTGCAAAATACAAACACACCATGATAGTCCAGCCCATACTTGGTAGAGTTTAAGCCTACTGAGCAGCAACCTACAAATAACTTCCCAGTAAGCAATTAGCACCCTCTTGTGCAGTACATTACTGCTGAAGCACTCAATGTGACAACCAGCAAGGTCTTTTACCTACAGGAAGAGACAAAAGGAGGAGCCTTTGCCAGACTTCCCACCGCTGCCTTTTGGAGGGGTAGATGCAGACAGGCTTGAGTCCCTGCGGTGTGAAAGGCGAGGTGAAGGACTCACGGTGACTCTGGTCTAACTGCAATGTACATTGCGTGATCCCTCATATAGGCAGGGATTTTGGCACTGATTGCAAGGGCATGAAGCACCACACACCAAAGTCGATGGGAGATATCCCACCCGTTCAAGAGGACTTGCTTCAAGCCCACAGCACCGTGTTCGACACGTTCAAACAAAACTATCTTCTGGCCAGAGCAGGACTTTCCCACCCCTTAATGGTCATTTAGGGCATGCTGTCCCTCCAGAGGAGTTAGCACATCCTCCCAAATAACAGAGAGGCAAAAACAGCTGCCTACAATAACATTTTCTTAGAAGGCCCAGTATGTCTTCATCAACTAACAGCATATCTCCGTCCAGAGGCGGTCACTGCTGATAAGTGGTCCACAGTATCCTTCCACAGGCGCCGCTGAACAGACGTCCCCATCCGGCTTACAAGGTCTGGAGACACAACTCCGCAGCAACCATGGGTCGCACACTGCAACACCAGCGTAAATCTGGAGTAACTAATCAGCTTCTGAGGCCAAACAAGAACAGAAGACAGGGAGTTTAAGGAAAAGCTAAATATGCTCTCTGCTCTTGGCAGGATAACCTTGCAGACAGTATTTCCTCCTTCACTAACTGACCAGCTAAACACAGTGTCTTTCAATACTATCCTACAGCTTTAGGGTATCACTTCCCATTAAGGGCACAAAGTGGTTTGCAAGAAGGTCAACAGCTCGGTTTCCCTCTTGTCCTGAGCTACAGCCCTCTGTTTCACACTGCATTCCCACTCCAGGGCTACGTTCCCAAACAGGGCTTGTCTGCACAAGGCTTCGCCTCCTGATCATCTCTGTCTAGCAATGCAACTCCAATCTTCAAGCTCTCTTGTAGCTTTAGTCCTGCTACACTGCCAATACTGTAAAATGACAGCTGGATTTTTTTCTCTCCAGATAAAAGTCTGTATCTTTAAAATTTCAAACAGTAAAAAGCTGTCTTGAATGAAACGTCATTTAGGCGCTTCCCAAATACCAATTAACCTTTTTTCACACAGAGAAAATCTTGAATTCTCTCTAGAGCCTTTGCCAACACAAAAGCTTTAGACTGCCACACCAACAGTTTAATCTCTAGTTCTTACTCTTTTACAAGTTCTTCTGTAACCTCAATTATTAAATTATAGCATCATCACAGAGGTAAATTTCCACGAGTGAAAAAAAAAAAAGGTGGGGGAAATATTGAAATGTAGACTTCCTCCCAAAACCCAGTTCATTTAAAGCCATTAGGTCACTAATGTTGGACAGCAAGTCCTACCTATTGCAGTAGGACCTTGTCTGCGCCAGAAGCTTTAAACATCACCATCAATATAAAAAAACAACTCATTGCTGTGAGTTCCCTCAGATCTCAGCTGCCAGCAGACTGTAAGCTTACACAGACAGAAGCTTTTCTGAAAAGCATTTAGCCGATGCGGGTATGTTGGCTTTCACCATACAGTCAGGCAGAATTCCAGTCACCTTGGGCAGAGGGGAAGCATTTTCATTCCATAGCAAGGGGTTTTATTCCCATGAAACAATTATTGATTAATCAGTGCATTTGACAGAGAGGAAAATGTTGCACACACACACGCAAGGCCAGCAACCTAAAATTATCTAGCTGGTGATCTGGAGCTAATAAATCTGTTCTTCAGGTCGCCTTCTCTGAACAAGCCGTTCCAAGTAGCAGAACATCACCTCAGACTCTAACCACACCACAGAATAGCCTCAAGACCACAAACAACTCTTCAAACAAACAAAGCTAATCTATGCTACAACATCTAAAAGAAAACCAATCTTTGGGGCTCTTCCATGGTGAAGGGGAAGACACTGTTTCATGAATTCCACAACAGGGACTTCTGCTGTGGTCCTCCAATGCGTGATACTGTTCCACAACGCTGGACCTCAGAGGTGAAGCTGGTCCAACAGACTGAGAAAGGCAGTGGAAAACAGGGCCCCCCTTTCCCTTAATGGGAATCATTAAAACCAGACTTCTATCTCCTGATCTCTGGTCGTTTACATGGCTTTGTATCCTGTTTTATTTTTAAATGTTTACTCTTACAATACAAGCAAGACAGTAAACCAACACTGATTCTCACCTAATCATTACAGTTAGCTTCGCCATCTAGATAATAACCAAAGCAAGAGCCATGTGGATAAAATCCTCGCCCTAGAGAGCCGTAGCCCCGAGCGTTCCCAAGAGCAGCAGGATTAGCAGCCACCCAAAGAGCTGCATCCCCTCTTCTCTACTTGTTTTACAGACAGGCCACTGAGGCTCAGAGGCCAGGAGGGACACAGCTAAAAAATCGGGGATGCTCACCTAAGGAGCAACCTCCTCTCCTCATCTGATACAGACACTAGCAAGAAACTGCAGACAATTTAACTCTATAGTTGTTCTAAAAGAAAATTACTGAGCTTTCCTGCACACCTGTCATTGCTACAAGACAGAGCAATATTTTACAGAACTACTTTGAGAAGCAAGATGCATTAGAGTGACTGCAATCCCTTGTCACATATATATGACTGTTCCTCCCAAAGGCCTAGGTGAAAAAGGAAAGTAAAACCTTCCCCCCTCCCAAAGGAAAGTAAAACCTTCCCCCTTCCTTCAAAGCTATTCTTAACTCCAAAGGAAAGAAGAGTGATAGACACTAATGCAAATTCTTTTCTGAAGCTGTTGGACACAGAGAGGCTGCATAGTTTTCCCAAAGTCCCCAGATCCCAGACCAACAGCCTGCAGCACCAAATATCTTCATGGAGAACCTCCCCTGCACGTCAGCTTGGCTTCAGCAGTCAGGAAAGGACATAGGCGAAGCTAACAGAAACAGTTTTGTCATTCTGGGAGGCACGCTGTTTTAAGGCAGCTCAACACAAGATGCGTAAGCAAGAGAATCTCACAGCCATAGCTTTCTCCCAGTTTCCAGCTCCCTGGTCCTCGCAGTCCCTCCCAGGCCAGGGGTTCCCAAACTGGGGAACTCACACCAGTACAGACACAGCGCTCCGCAGCCACGTCCAAACACACACACGAGCACCAGCCAAGAGGCACTGCTGTCGCTGCCCTGAGGAGCCTGCGCCCACAGAGCTAAATCTGGGGACCCACCTTCTAGAAGAGGCTCGGAGGGAAGCACCGATTTCCGCACAGGAATTACACCACCACACCTTTTTACATATCTTTGTTTCTAAAACAAAGGGGAAGATTTAAAATGAAGAGGATGATTTAACACAAAGGGGATGATTTAAAACAAAGAGGATGATTTAAAACCTCTCCCTCCCTGCCATGGACTGGATCCTAACAGCTGCCTCCTCACTGATGAGTAATGACAACACTGGGATAAATAACAAGGCTGTATATTCCCCAGCCTGGCATGCGAGGGCTGCTGTGCTGTTGACGGTGCCATTTTTCACATGAACTCTAAAACCAAGCTGCTGACCGCTCACGGTCATTAAACGATCCCACAGCACTGTGGCAGCGAGAAACACATCAGCCCTACCACACCGACTCGATCCCAGCCCAGGGACTCATACTACAACTACGTGAACTCCCTCGGTAATTTTATTTCGATACTCCACTTCCTCTCCTAAAACTGTGTGTTGCAATACGCTGGTCAGCAGCTGCCTCTTCCCAAACCACTGCAGCTGTCCTCCAGAGGTGAGAACACACACCAAAATAAGTCATCTCAGGCCAGTTTTTCAGAGAAAAACTTACGAATCAGGCTCTTGGGAGACATGAACAGCTTAAAGTGCATCCAACAACCGCGGGCAGAAAGCAGGAGCGCCAGGTGAGGACTGGAAGCCCTAAGGAGGTCATCAGTGACAGGTATGAACCATTATTAGCAGTTGCTGCACGGGTTCACGCTGTTTACTCGTTTCTATGTCCTCCCTTGCTGCTATGACACATACCAATAACATGCACAGAGGTGGGGCACACACAACACAATAGTTATTAGTAAGAAATACTAATCTCTTTTAAGGAGGAAGGTTCGCTGGCAGCTCAGCAAAAGCCACCTGGGATTAAATCGACATTCAGGATTAAGTAGGCACCCAGGTTCTAAGCAAGGGCAGATTACTTCGTGCCAGTTTTCACGGAGAGCAGCACGATGGGCATGACTGCACACGCCGCTGCACCCCTCTCCAGCCCCGAGCCTGACACCAGGCGTTACCTGCTCGAACCGCTCCATCACCGGCCGCCTGTCAGGAGCATGCATGCCTCTGAAGGCGGTAAATGCATTTCAGAAGGTGATTGCTGTTGCTGCCGTGGGTGGTAGCTTGACAAACAGCTACTGAAACAAAGCCAAATTCAGGCAAGAGAAAATTTAGGAGCTCGAGGGGGAGGGTTTTCCCCCACCTTCAATCGGCCAGCAGAAGGAGAGAGTAAATCCTGCTCCTGACAGGTGCTGAAACTGTGCACATAGAACTTAAAATATTACACCTTCCAGAGGCTTATAAATATCTGTTAAGCACCTGAAGCGCATTTGGTGCTGCACTCTTACAGCCCTCAAAACTCTTCACCTGGAACCAGGACTAGCCACAGGCCATGAATAAGCGTCACAGGAGGTTTTTACTGTTATCAGGAAGAAGGGAAGATCGGTAAATAATGCCTGCTGCACCCAGGTACCTGCCAGCTATCAGAAAAGAAAATAGCTGGGCTTACAAGGATCAAAATACCCCTCTTTTCTGCTGAAACGCAGCCGTCTGCTCTCAGCGCAGACCTCAGCTCCGCACACCAGACACCTTCCCGAGGAGAAGCCAGGGCCTCCGGGCCGGGCCCGTCATCCAGTGCTTCTGAGCACGGCTGCTGCGGGACAGCGCGCGGGTAACGGAGAGGCGGGAGAGCCAGGCCGTCCCGCTGCAGGCCCCGCACGTCGGGGGAGCCGGAGGAGCTGCGGAGGCCGCGGGGACCCGCTCCGGGCAGGGTGCTTCGGCCCGGCGCGCACCGCCTGGCCCCACACGAGGCCCCGAGCCCAGGGCAGGAGTTCGGGGATACAACGGAGGTCTCCAAAGTGGGGCAAAGCCCAAAGGAGGCCTCTTCACCACCATGCACTTCCAAACACGGCTGGATTTCATCTTCTTTAACGCTTTAGAAGAAAGTTTGAACCGAAGTCAAGGTTTAGATTGGATACTGGGAGAAATTTCTTCACGGAAAGGGTGGTCAAGCATTGGAACAGGCTGCCCAGAGAGGTGGGGGAGTCCCCATCCCTGGAAGTGTTCAAAAAATGGGCAGAGGTGGCACTTGGGGACATGGTTTAGTCTGGTCTACCCTTGACTGGTTTAGTGTGGACTTGGTAGTGCAGGTTAATGGTTGGACTGGATGATCTTAAAGGTCTTTTCCAACCTAAACGATTCTATGATTCTATGACCGCCGGGCCCACCGCCTCCCCATGGGAAGCGCAGGCTCTGCCCCGGGACGTGGGCTGCAGGAGAAGCTGTTGGCCACCACTTCAGATGCTCCCACGCGAACACAAGGGTTTAAGAAGCACAGCTGCTAAATGCGACTTCTGCCCCATTGCGGGGGTCAGGCCACACTAACGGGCTTTAACCCAGAGCTTCAGCTTCCCCGTCCCTCGCCACGCAGCAGGGGAAGCACAGCCTCCCACACCCACAGCCTAGCTGCGCGAGTACACCACGAGGTGCTGGGAGACAAAGCCCAGCCTGGCAGCAGAAGCCGAGGTCCTGGACTCAGCAGAAGCAAGTCCTGCAAAAGCTTCATGACTTGTCCCTTGGCCGCTCGCTTTGCCAGCTTCTCCATCTTTATGGAAGAAAAGCAATGCTTTCCCTGCCAGAGGCACCTCCACTCCGCTGTGTTTGCTTAAACGGCTTCAGATGGGGCCAAAGAGCTGTGTCGCATGAGGAAAACACACTTTAGTGCTATCACCTGTCTTTTTTTTAAAGTATCACCCCAGATTCTGCTAGAAGGCCAGCATACAGGCTTTCAGGCCCCCATCCAGCTCCCCATCTAAATGGGGCCACGCACCTAGAGAGTCTTTGGGTTTAGCGGTGTCTTGACAAGAAATAGCAGCCACGGTGCCTTGGCACACTCCACTTCTACCGCCTGCACCCGCGCCGTGAGGTCAACCGTCCGGCCCCGGCAAGGCAGCGCCTGGTGCCGTACCGCGCTCCTGCCCCGGCGGGCACGCGGAGCCGGCAGCAGGAGCACTGGCCCACGTACCGGCTGCCTCTGACCCAGAGCAAAGCACCCAAGCACACATGCAGACACGCTTCCGACCAGTTACCGCAAGCTGGCGGCTCCCTCTCCCCTCTGACCGCAGAGGCGGCCCAAATCCAAGGCATTTTAGGAAGGTCCATCCCACCAGCAACCGTACGGAGCCGCTGATGGTCGGTGGCGTGCAGGAGCTTGCTGACTCAGTTGAACCATCCCAGCCTCTGCCAAAGCGCTCAGGACTTTAGCTGTGCAGGAAATATCTCTGATAGATTCAATTTGTTACCATTAGAGACTGCCAATTAATCTTTATTATGAATCACATATATACTTCTCTGCTGTTCTCTGCGCATGGCCCTCCCAGTCCCCACACAAGGAGGTCTCATGTAAAATCCATCTGCCAGGACCCCACTGAGGAAACACAGAGGATAAGTGGAAGATAACAACAAATAAATCTGTAACCGAATAAGGAGCAACACTGACCAATTATTCTGAAGTCTCACAGTAGAAACTAGACCAGATTCATCAGGATCTGCTCTCTGTTGCAGACGACTCCACCGAAGGGGACAGAGCTACGCCAAGGCATGCCAGCCGGCCCTTGGGTCTCGCTTCCCCACATTTTGTTAAGCAAGACAATTAAGCCAGTGGAAATTTTATATCTGTTTATGTGATTAACATTTAGCAGTTTTCTACCAGCCCACCCAAAGGGATGGAACTCTCTTCTCTTTTGCACAGAACCATTTTATTAAATGGGCTGTCAAGCTTCAAGCCTCGATGCCTCCTCCAATTGGGAGCTAAGCTTCCCTCCTGAGCAAGCCATAATCCCAGGAAATAATTTGGTATGGGAATTTTCCCAAAATTTTCTGAGCAAAAGTGGAAAGAGAGCAATAGGTAGGAAATTAGAATAGACATAAAAGAAGGGATGCAGCTACTGCAATAGAAAAAGTCAAAAGAAGCTAACAAGCAATGATAAATTAACCTGAGCTGCAGTTTTCCTCTAAAATGGGAAAAACACACTGGTTTTCTGTGGCCCCAGGTTTGCAAGCCTTTTTAATGTTTTTATATGCTAAATCCATCAAAACTCTATTTCTATTGTCAATTTACACAGCAACTAAGAGTCCTACAAGTGCAAGAAATCATCCCTTTACCACTATGCAGCCAATGCACCATTTAAAAACTACCGTCTTTAGGATCACCAGGGATGCTTTTCACCTGCCAGCCGAATGACAGAAGATGCTATTGATTCACAGCAGTCTTCCTGCCAACAATAACCAAATAGATCATACAGTGACCTGGATTTTGCCAGGGTTAAAGAAAAGCTTCAGGAAGCAATATGAAATTAAACAGCCAATCAACACGATGCCCAATTTTCTGCAACATTTACACTGCTGTACCGTTGGTGGTTGCATTCACATAAATAAAACTGGTTAGTTTTGCTGCATTAAAGCAACAAATCATGCATTTGGCAGTAATGAGGAAGAGACATTTATTTATCTTTCTGGCCAGATAGAGCAATTAAAATTGTACGTCTGAAAACACTCGTTTTAAATTGTGCATCTGAGGATCTACTTGTAATTCTGTATTCCGCAAGTAGCTTTAATGTGGCAGTTGTAAATATGCAGCCATATCTTTACTGGCATTTATTTTTAACGCAACCATTCCTGTCTGCAAATCTAAGACAGACAGATAAGAAAACCTGCTTCCTAAAAAGTATCCTTCGTATTTTCTTTCTGGTACCGTCAAGCGAGCATCCGCTGCCAATCCTGGGGCCAGCTCTGTCCTCTCCTGACAGCTGAAGAAGGATGGAGCTCAGCAGCAGAAGGAAAGGACGGAGCCACGGCACGATAACTGACAGGAGAGACCGCGCCATGGGAAGGCGCCTGTCAGCGGTGCGCACGTTCAGGAGAGGCGAGAGGTCCCCGTGCACGGGCAGATGGCAAACACTGCGGAGAGCTGCAAGGACAGCCAGCCTGCAGCAGCCGCAGGCAGCAACCATTAGGTATTTCCACGCCTAAAAATGGAGTGGCACTGCCCTAAGGGCTCAGGCACCCTGCATCGCTACCCACGCCGTGCAACCGTGCCCCAGCTATCAGCCCCCCCAGCCCTCGCTGCAACATCCAGCAAGAGCGCGTGCAGCAGCCGGCGCTCGGGCAGACCTGCGCGCGCAGGCAGGCACACACCCTCTATCTTTTCAAAGCATTTGCACAGGACGACTCCTTCCACCATGAGGAAAGCAGACACAGCTCTCCGGGAAGGAAAGAAGATACAGAGCCATTATGGCTGATAAATCACCCCTGTGCACACATATTATTCACCAGTTAAACTCTACTTACGCCAATCACACTCCCCACAAAGTGCGGACTCATCAATTTTTTTTAACCCAGGCTGCAGCACCCCGGAGCACAGGAGGGCAGGGCAGGGCAGGGCTCAGCTCCCGCGCAGCAGCTACTGACTGGCTGTCCCCAAACTGTCTGGGGCCTCTGCTCTGCTTCCCAACACCCTGAGCAAGAGGCCTTTCAGCAAAACTTTCCTAAAAATCAGTCTAAGCAACATTTCCCCCCCCACCATGTGATTCCCAGTTGTCTGTCAGGCTCCTCCAGTAGTACTTGGGCAGCGGAGGTTTTGTCCTGCGCTCCGTGCCCTGCTAGATGGTTATTGCCTTGCGAGAGCCCCAGGCGCTGGCTGACACCTTGCACCTCCCAGGCTGCGCTGGCAGACCACGCTGGCCATTTCCAATCCTCTCCAACATCTACCTTCTAAACGCATTTTAAACGCGCCTCTGCCGTGAAATCCTTTCACTTCCACCCATGCCAACGTACTCCCTGGAGTTCACGTGCAGGGTTTGCCACCTTTCTCCCTGCTGTTTTCTTGACTGCGCCATGGGGACCACCACTGTGCTGTGTCCAGATTTCAGCCCCATCCTCCATAAAAAGACATTACTTCTTCAAATTTTCATCTTTTATCATCTTCATGTGTCAGCTATTCCACACCAAGACTTTGTTTGTCAGTGTCCCTTACCACCACTCCCCCTTTTCTTTCTCCCTATTTCTCTTCCCTTTTAGTCCTTCTCTGGCGATCTGGGTATCCGTCTTCACCAGGGTAGCAGGGTTTAGATACGAATAGAATAACGACTAAATCCCTGAAGGAAATAAACAGGGTATCTGGGATAATGAGGCGGCCTACATGAAATCCCTAGGTCGAGCCAAGAGAGGTCAGGCCTTGCAGAAGGGGAGCAGAAGTGGCGGTGGGTGTTGACAGTCGCTGTCCCAGCCTTGGAAGAACGTTTAGATGATGACAAACCCTGCCCCATGCCAGGTTTTGCTGACACCGACAACACACAGATCCGTTGGGTTTGCACACGCGGTACACGACTAACCGAAGGAAAAGCCCCATTCCCCCCACAGAGCATCCTCGGCAGCTGGTCCTCCTCAGGTCCCTGCTAACGTAATCACCAACCAGCGACGCTTCGCTAAACCTCTCTGCCCAGCTACGTTTCCTTCCACCGCTCCGATTTAACGATGAAGCATGGGCTACAACAGACCTCCGCACCGATTCCTCTGGAGTCAGATGTTTATCCTCCTCTGACAGTTCAGCGACGTGGGAAGGTCAGAGCTGCCCTGGTCCCCGCAGGGAGGTGACAGCCGGGGCGACGGGACACAGCGGCGAGCGCCGGAGCCCCTTCACCTCACCGAGGTCACCCCGAGACCGCTGCGGTCCTGCGACGGGCCTGACGTGTCTCGGGGACGGAGCTGCCACCACCTCGAAGGCAGCGGGCAGGCAGCACGCACGGACATCAGGGTCTGACTCTTCCCACCTCGAACCAGCTTCAGGCGCAGTTAAACCCTGGCCACATCCGAATTCACCTTCATTCAGGTGAAAATACAGACCGAGCACCCTAGATAGAAAATGGGCATTTCTGGAGGTATAATTAGGCACAGAATATAGTATCAAGGAAATTATTACCGGCCCGTCAGCAAACTCTGTCTGCGTTACAGCTGCCCAGAAAAGCGGCCCAAAACGTGATCGCTGTGGTGCAATAAAACACCCTTACACATAACCCCAGCGTTAACTGTCTAACATATGGAAACCATGAGGCTACAGAAGTCGGGCCAAGAATGATCACGGCAGATGAGTATTCCAGTTACAAACAACAACAAGAAAAAATACTGGAGAAGTCTGCAGCGAAGCTTTTGGAACAGATCAGACCCAGTCCTGCCTCCAGCTACCCCTCTGCAGTCCCCAGCATCCGAGAAGCAGGAACCACCTGGCCCAGGACATCTTCGAGAACAACATGGAAACGTGGGACAGTCTCCATGAATAAATGCAAATCCCCTCCCGTGAAACAGAACAATACCACAGGCTAAAAGAAGATTTCATCTGCTTAACTGCAGGGTGCAATAACATCAATTTGCCCAAATTACACACAAGCAGAAAGGTAATTGGCACTGAGCAGAGCATGTTGTGACTGTTACATCACTCTTCAAAGCCAACTACAAAAGACTGAAATGCAAGGAAGTAAACAGTGGCACAAAATCAACAGACAGCCCCTTCCCCAAAATCCTTCCATCTGGCATTGCACTGCAGCATTTCAGCAGCTACTTTTTCAAAGCGGTGTCTGTGCAGATAAGACATCACTCAGCTGAGCTCAAGATCCAACACGCTAAGTGACCTCTAGAGAAAACAGGAAAGCTGTTTAGTTTGCATACTCACGGGTTAATTTGCAGAAAAGCTATTTTATATTTTTTTTAATTAACTCTGTCCTAACCAGAGACTTAAACATAACAAAATGGTGAGTGCATACATACATAAAACAAACAACCAAAGGGAGGTCGGAGCCAATTTTATATAATAGCAGGGGGACTCGAAGGGGGCAACTTAATGAGAAGGCATTAAGTATGCAGTTAAGTATCCTCAAGCTGGAAGTGGGAAAAGGAATTGTCATCAGCTAAGAGAACTAGGAATTGTTGCAAGCACGAGTAGATTTCCAGAATGAAGTTATCCAAAAGTATCAGTTGATACAGTGTGCTACTACAAATCCCATTTTTGTAATAGAGAGATGGCTATGCAGGCTAATGTTTTTCTGTCCGACCGCACACACTCTGACATACTCGGTCTTTCACGAGGCTGCAGACCTTTGTGACGTTTCAGAGGGTACCAACTTTTCCATAATAAGCCTAACCGTAACAAAAATTGGAGCCGGGTATTTGATGCTTGGCGGCCTCAACAGCCACAACCTTTGATTATATTCTTCTCCGATACGCAGAAATAAAGCGCTCTGCCTCAAAGGTCTCCATCCTGCAGCGCTGGCACTTGCATAATAACGATTATGTCCCTTGAAATCGCGGGGCCTGACGCACGGCAAAGTTCCTTACATAAGACCCGCAAGATCAATGTGCCTCCTGGCCAGGGAGGCCGCGGCCCGAGCTCTGCACAAGAAGGGCGCGACAGAACCGACGCTGCCCTCGGCAGCCCTTGCCCGCAGGCTGGAGCCGGGGCCCGGGCGGGCAGCCCAGAACGCCGGGGGTGCCCCGGTGGGTGCGGGTCACGGCCCCGCACCTCCTCCCGCTCACAGGGGCCGCTTTCGGCTTTGTCCCTCCCTAATGAGCAATGACAGCCGGCCCGCACCCACCCCGCGGCCAGCAGCGCCCGGGCGGGGAGGGCCGGGGCTCCCGGGGCCGCCACCTCGGCGGGGCCGCTGCCGGGGCTCCCGGGGCCGCCACCTCGGCGGGGCCGCTGCCGGGGCTCCCGGGGCTCCCGGGGCCGGTACCTCCGCGGAGCCTCCGCCGGGGCCCCGGGGCCGCCCGCCGCCGCAGCGCCCATGGAGGGGAGGGCGAGGCGCGGCGGGGAGCGGGGCGGAGCGGGGCGGGCGGCGGCCCGGGGACGGCGGGCTCCGGGCTCGGGCTCCCTCCCGCACCGGGCCGGCCGCCGCGCCCCCCGCCCGCCCCGCAGAGCCGCTCCCCGCCGCGCCCCGCACACAAAGGCGGGCGCCGCAGCCCTGCCCCGCCGCCCGCCCCGCACTGCAGCGGCCCCGCTCCGCACCTTTGACCTGCGCCTCGTAGTCGGCGATGATCTCTTTGTCCTTCTTGAACTTGCCCTGCGATGACATCTTGCGGGAGGGCGCGGAGCTCCGCCGGGACGCCCGCTCCGCCGCGCCGCGCCGCTCCGCACCGCGCCGCTCCGCACCGCCGCCTCACCCGGCCGCGGCCCCGCCGCCGCCCGCGGCTGCCTTCATTGGCGGCGCCGGGGACAGCGCGCAGCGCCCGGGCCTCGGCGGGAGCCGAGCTCCGCCGAACCGAGCCGAGCCCAGCGCAGCCGAGCTCCGCCGAGCCGAGCCGAGCCGAGCCCAGCGCAGCCGAGCTCCGCCGAGCCGAGCCGAGCCGAGCGGAGCCGAGCCCAGCCGAGCCGCGCCGCGCCGCTGCCCGCCGCCAGCCGAGGCGGGGCCCTGGCGCCGCTCCCGCGCTCAGGTTGCGCGCGGGGCGGGGCGGGGCGGGGCGGGGCCGCCGTGAGGGGCGGGGCGGGGCGGCCGGCCTCGCGCCCCTTCCCGCCCCCTCCGCCCCCCGCGGGCCTGTGGGGCGGTGGGGCCGGGGCTGTGGGGCCGGGGGCGGCGGGCCCGCCGAGGGAGGGAGCTGCCGGCCCCGCGCGGCCCGTCCCGCCCCGGCCTCAGCCGCCGCTGCCGGCTCAGCAGAGCGGGGCTCGGCGCGGCCGGGCGGTGCTGTCGGTCAGCGCGCAGGGCTGCCTCCGCCCCCGGGTGCGGGGAGGGCACCCCAGGCGCGGTGTACAGGGTAGCACAGGGTAGAATCGCTGAGGCTGGAAAGGCCCTCTAAGACCATCAGTCCAACATCACCCCAACACCCCCGTGCCCACTGAACCATGTCCCCAGTGCCACCTCTGCCCGTTTTTGAACCCCTCCAGGGATGGGGACTCCCCCACCTCTCTGGGCAGCCTGTTCCAATGCCTGGCCACTCTTTCCATGAAGAAATTTCTCCCAATATCCCATCTAACCCTCCCCTGGCGCAGCTTGAGCCCATTTCCTCTCGTCCCATCACTGGTTACTTGGGAGCAGAGCCCAACACCCTCTCCCTGCCCCCTCCTGCCAGGAGCTGCAGAGCGATGAGGTCTCCCCTCAGCCTCCTCTTCTCCAGACCACACTCCCCACATTCCCCGGCGAGGCCCAGCGATGCTAACCACAACGCCGCAGTGGCTTCCAAATCGCCCCATTTCCCACGCGCCGCGTTCGGGGTCTCTCACTGTCCCCGTGTTCTCCAGCCCCCCGGGAGCCATGCCTTCACAGCCACGGAGGCTGAAGGCCTGCGCTGTCTCAAAACTGATAAGCTCTCCGTATCACGGGAGCACGTCAGCCTGGAAGCGGCTCCTCTAAGGCAGAAGCGTCACGCATTACAAGACAAACAATAAAACAGGCTCGGCAGCTGAGGCGCCCGGGTGACGTGCCCCTCGGGGGCGAGAAGGGGCTCCCGGGGCCGCCCGTGCCCACGGGCCCCCCTCGGCGGCAGCCGCGTCCCCACCGCCCCGCGCAGCTCCCCCTCGCCTCCGTAAAGACACGTCTGACCCGTGCCGAGGCCGAAACGTCAACCGCAATGGCCTTACCAACATAAACGCGGTAATAAACGTGAACGCGGCGGCACGAGAGGTTTGTGGCACACGTTTAGTTTATGGCACACGTTGAGCTACTCAGCTCAAGCCAGAACATCCTCTGACTGGCGCCGCATGGTGAAACTGCATCGGGAGACCTCCAGGTCCCAAAACATGGCAAACCCCATCGTTCAGAGCAACAAACAAAAGTTGGCTTTTGCTTTTCCGGCCCCAGGAGCAGGGCCAGCACACACGTAAAAGGCCATTTTGAGGAGAGAAACTCCTGCTTCGGGTAATCCTTACAGAGCGTCACCTCCTGGTGCGTCTGCAGGCTGGCTTGTGGAGGGAGCGGTTCGTTCTCCCTTCTGTTAACCCATCATTACATTAACCCTGGCCCTGGCTCCTTGGCCAATCACCGGAATACATGTATTTTAGGAAAATCATGTTTGGAAAATGTATGATGCATAAGGCTGGGCTCCCTGAGCGCCGCTACACTTCTGCTGCTTCTCTCAAATCCTTCCCTGGAAACGTTGTTTTCATAGAATCATAGAATCGTTTAGGTTGGAAAAGCCCTTCAAGATCATCCAGTCCAACCATTAACCTACACTACCAAGTCCACACTAAACCAATCAAGGGTAGACTAGACTAAACCATGTCCCAGTGCCACATCTACCTGTTTTTTGAACACTTCCAGGGATGGGGACTCCCCCACCTCTCTGGGCAGCCTGTTCCAATGCTTGAGCACTCTTTCCGTGAAGAAATTTTTCCTAGTATCCAACCTAAACCTCCCCTGGCGCAGCTTGAGTGCTTTCTAGCACTGCGTTTTTCCCCACCAAGGTTTGGAAGCGTGGAGGTCTGGGGGGGGCAAAACTGACTGCAAACCAAAGCGGGATCCAACCAAGCCGCTGTCCGAAGGTACAGATTTCCAAGCGAAGATGCGGTGCAGCTTGAGGAGGTGCATCCGGCAGCGATGCCGGCGGCAGGCAGGCAGGCACCGGCTCGGGGGCCCCCGGCACCCGCACGAGCAGCCTCCTCTCCCTCTGGGCTGGGAGCTGAAAGCTCACGTACACGGCAGCTAAATCAGGGGTGTGAAAGCAGGAAAATCTCCTCTGTGTGGGCACCTTTTCTGCAGAAACAGAGCCTCGCATGTGACCGCAACACAAACGTTTACTGCAGGGCCCCTTGCTAGATCAGGTGTGACGTACGGGGGACCGGGGAGCGGGCAGTCGGGAGAGAAAACCCCTTTGCAAACTAAAGGTCCTAATGAGTTCTCCAATTTCGTCTGGAAGCTGTTTTGAGAGAGGGGCTGCACTTGAATAGATTTGTCATTTTTTGTTAACAATTAGGAAAAAAAATGTTCATTCTAGCAGGAGCAGCAATACTATTTAAGGCTCTTTTCCGGGGGTTTTGTGGCTGAGTAAAAAAGAGTAGTTGGAACCCAGTGTCATGAAAAAAAAAACCCACATACTTTTGTCAGCAATGAGTTTTCAAAGCGGCACGTACTAGTCCCTGCGCTGGCAACGCCTGCGTATCCAGCCTCTTGGGAAGCCAGACCCGCTGTATGGTTTCTCTGTCCAGCCCCAGCTACACTCCGATTACTGCTCTGCACAATGAATCCTTTTGTTGGTATCTTGTGTGGAGTGAATTCAGGGAGATTTGATGATTCACAGTTATTCTGCCAGCTTACAAAACATAAACTAAGCCTATTAAACAAATAATTTACCTAGCCCTAGCAGGCAACACAGAAGAGCATTCTGCATTTCCAGCAGCCATAAAAAGACCCAGAGAGGAGGGAGACAAAGAAAGCGCTGCCGGGGGAAGCGGCAGCCTTTGCAGAGCGCCGAGGCTGAGGGCTGCAGGGCTGAGCCGCCGTCACTCCCCGAATCCTGCCAGGGCTGAGGAGCTCGGAGCCTTTCGCAGAGGGAGGACAGCAAGCTGCTTTAGGCACCCGCTGGGCACGGGGAGAGGTAGAGCACAGGGACCACAGGGCAGGAAAGGGCACTGGAACGGTGGCTATGAGCGTGGGTCAACTTTTTGTGGCAGAGGCAGAAGCTGCCGGCGAGCTAGTGACGTCTCTAGGACTGGCTGTGCTGCGTGGGTGAAGCAGGGCGATGCGCTGCCCCAACAGCCCAGGGTCTGCAGGAGCAAACCTCTCTGGGAGGTGGGCAAGCAGGGATGGCAGCCACCAAGGCGTGAAGTGACAGGGACACAAGCAAGCGATTCGGTGGAGCTGCTCTGTGGGATTCTCTTTGTGCCAGTGTGCAGACCCACAGAGCAACCAGTGTCCCCGAATCGGCGGCTGCAGAAGTAGAGGGGTGAGCTGGGAGGAGCAGGGTGCAGGGCAGCCCCAGCAAAGCAGCGGTGCGGTCTGCGACCCCCCGACCCGATGGAGCCAGGCACAGATGGACGGAGGAAGCCAGTTGGGGAGAAAGGGGAAGAATGAAAGATCTGATGGGGGGCAGCTGGGTGCAGCCAGCACAAAAGAGGCAGAAGGAAACAAGTGAGAAAGAAAGAGGCTGTGAGTAATCCTGGAGGTGAGCTGAAAGGATGCAGGAGGGAGCCGGCTGCAGGACCTGCTTCCCTGGTCTCGGCAAGGAAGGTGAGGTGGGATTGAGGAAACATCAGCAAAGGAGTGTTGACACCTCAGTTAAGGACAACCAGGAAGCCTGGAAGAAAAAACAGCAGTTGCTGAACTGGGGTAAAAGAAAAAGGGGGAGGGGGAAGCTATTAATTGGGATGGGGAAGCCAGGAACTTGTGCCCGCTCTGTGCCCAAAGATGTGTCCATCCTCCGGCTGTAAACCGTCAGCAGTGCAGGGAGCACGCTGGCCCTGCCTCTCTCCGGTTTTGTTTGTATCACTCACTGGCACCCTTAACATTTTGTGTCAAAATATCTTTGAAACACAATTTAGCTTGGTCTGAGCAGTTTCACAGTGCTGGGAACGGTGGGACAGGACAAATGAGCTGTCCGGCAGTACGGCACATTAGCATTTACTGGAACAGACTCACAGTGATGGACGATGCAGGAGCCAGACAAGAACGAGTCAAAATGCTGTGTGCAGGGAGGCGGCCGAAGACAAACTTATCTCCAAAATTTTGTTTAGGGTGGATGAGGAATTTTTGGTGGTGGGCAATATAACAGCTGACATGGGGAAATGGAAGAGAGATGAGAGATCTACAAAGCTCCTAGCGGCTGTGATAAAGGAAAATAGAAAAATAGCACAAATTTGTACAGAACGGGAACATGGCAAGATTTTTTGTTGAGAGGGGTTCTGTCCAGAGAATCAGATGTGTGAGGCCCTTAGGAGAGGAGCAGGCTGAGCCGGGCTAGGAGCTGATTCCAGTGTGTTTGGGTGCAGGCATGAAAACAAGAAAATAGTAGGACATTGTAGCTGAAGAAAGGAGAAAATGGGAGTGTCTCGGGCATTTTACTGGCCATGATAAATCACCTACCAAACAAAAGGTTCAGGAGATAAACCTCAGTTCGCTACAGAGAATCCACACAATCCTCTCCATTGATGCGCTGCTCCTCTGCACCATTCACACTAAATGTTTATCTGCTGCTCCAAAAGCATGAGTTCAGTAGTAAATCTTGCTCTACATAAAACCACAGTTTTTGGCAGAACTACTCTAGTGGGAAAGAAGAAGAATAACAAACATTTTGCAAGCCAAGTGACAGTCCTGCAGCTGTCGGGCTTGGTGGGATCCGAAAGCGATGCTGCTGGAAACCCCTCGCTCCCAGCCCGCACCCCACACGCACGTCAGGGCAAAGGGCTGCCTCTGGCGCTGGCCACGGGCAAGCAGAAACCTGACTTTGTGTGACCAGCAAACACGGCTCTGCTCCCTGCCAGGGGAATCCGGGGAGGGGTGGGGATGCCGTCTGTGAGTCTGTGCTGGTTTTGGCTGGGGCAGAGTTAATTTTCTTCGTAGAGGCTGGTACGGGGCTGTGATTTGGGGTTGTGCTGGGGACAGTGCTGACAGCACAGGGGTGTTTTCCTTGCTGCTGAGCAGCGCCGACACGGAGCCGAGGCCGCTCCTGCTCCTCACCCCAGCAGCGAGCAGCCGGGGGGCACGAGGAGCCGGGAGGGGACACGGCCGGGACAGCCGAGCCCCGCTGACCCCAGGGCTGTCCCCCACCGTACGGCACCGTGCTGGGCACGTAGCGCGGGGGGAAGGAGGGGGCCGGGGGGGGACGCTGGGAGCGCTGGGTTTGGCTGCCCAAGGCACCGCCACGCGTGACGGAGCCCGGCTTTCCTGGGCATGGCCGAGCACCCCCTGCCCGTGGGAAGCAGGGAATGAATTCCTTGGTTCGCTTTGCGTGCGCGCGGCTTTCGCCTTCCCGATTAAACTGTCCTTATCTCAGCCCACGAGTTTTCTCCCTTTTACTCTTCCGATTCTCCCCCATGCCAGCGGGAGCGAGCGGCTGCGTGGGGCTTGCTTGCCGGCCGGGGTTAAACCATGGCAGAGTCGCAGCCCAAGCCTGGGGTTGGCCTCGCGCGAAAAAGCCCGCCCGGGGCTGTACTTGGAGCGGGGCTGGAGAGGGGATGCCAAGGAAAGATGAGAGGTGTCAAAGAATGATCCTCCAGGAATATTGGGTCTCTGGAGAGGGTGCCGTTGGGACATGGAAAGATCTGTCATATAGAACTACGGTATATAATTTCCCAAAGCAAGTAAAGCTAACTTACATGTTAATTACATGCTTGTAAAGCACAGGGATAACAACGTTGCGTTCCTTTGCAGCGAGGACCAGTATGGTTGGGACCTTATAGCTCGGAGCTTGCTCTCCACAAAAAAACCCCAAATAAACAGAAAAAGAGAAGCACGGGCTATTTTATAATAGGTTCATCCCAGCGGCAGTTACTTCTTCTTGTAACATTCACAGGTATTAGGAGAGCAAGTACCAAAATTTTCTAATAACAAGCTGTGTCATAGGGCAGATTTTGATTTTCTTGCCAGATTGGTGCAAACGTGTGTGGCTGCCTCTGAGGACAAAGCTGAGTATGTGAGGATGTTGAACATCTTTTATCAGAATGGTCTGCAGTACAGCAGTGAAAGAAAAAAACCTAAGCAATCATGAAATTATATAATAGCATCAGGATTTTCTGCTATTCAGATATCACTAAGAATAAAGAAGCAGTGATGCCTGAAGAAAAATAATCCAATCATGAATTAATGATCTTTAATAAATATCAATATCTAAGATCATTTGTGGAATTTCTACTTAAACCAGCTTTTTAAAAGGAAGGATTACATTATAATTCACTTTGTGACACTTTCAACACAGAATTTGTAAATGAAGAATGAGATAGGATGGGATTTAATCATATTAAATACTTCAAGCTTGAGGTATAGAGAAACCAACAGTAACTATGGCAACGTGGTCACTCCAGTAAGGCTAATGCAGATTATTTCCAGGGCAGTAGCCTTGTGTGTGCTCAGGAAGCAGAGGTAATGTTTGCTTAGAGCAATTCCTAAATTAAGGAAAATTCTTTAGGCAGAAGCTGTCTTGCACCCTTTTTTTCCAGCTTCAGACTGTAAGTGTTTCATGATATGCTTAACATATACACAGCTGCCTTAGAAGAGCATGCAAATGCTGCTTCCAGAGAGATGCTCGCATCCCCTTGCCGTAAGTCAGGCAGACCCTCTGGCCATGCCAACTCTCCCATTAGTGAGACTTCGAAAAGGTAGGCTGGAGACAGGCTGGCTGGGCATGCCGAGCCTCAACCGATACGGACATGGAGCTATTTGTTAAAACCCTTCACAACTTTATGCAAGTATTAACAGCTGCAGCGTTGCCGCCAGTTACCCATCCCAGAGTAAGGCAGCTCATGCTGCATGACCCCAGATCTTCCTTGGCCTTTCTGCCTTCCTGAGATCTCCCAAAGGCTGAATTCCCTACGCCATACCTTGGTTTGATGGAGTTGGGGAACGGGGATGACCTTTCCCTTTGATGTGTTGCAGGACCCCTTGCAACCTGTCTGGGAAGTTGCCGTAGTCCCCTGCTTGGTGATAGCAACTATTCCAGTTTAGGCTGAGGGGTTGCCAGGAGATGTGGGGCTCTTCCTCGGGCTCGTGTGACCTGCAGCAAACCGCTGAGAGCAGCCAGGCACGGAGAGATTGCTCACGCAGGAGAGCGCTCAACTTCAGTGGGATCATCTGTGGAATAAAATCTACAAAATACATAACTAGGGAACCAGAATCCAGCCCTGATGGCTTGTCTGCTCTGTGGATATTGCAGGGCACTAATGTAGCTGAACTGCTGGAAAAAGACTTCCATATACACGCTTCCCAATGTAAGAATAAACTGGATGGGGACACATAATACAGAAGTTGTTTGCGCTGCACTACATCACCTTTGCTTTTTTGAACCTTACATACTCTTTCCTGCCAGCAAAGTCCTGTTATCGTGGCTTATTAACAAGTAAGAGAACTAGTTCTCCCTCTGTGCCCTTTTTTATTTATGTGGAGTTGAAGTGCCATTGTAAGTTGGCACTGACTATATCAATGTATCCCGCCTTTGCACCCAAAATAACTGCATCCCAAGATGAATCTTGATTTCTGTACACCTTAGGTTTTCCATGGGAAAACTCTGGGAGGCTGCAAGGCTTAAGACGTTCTTGAGCCATTTGAGATGCTCAGATGAAAAATGTGTCGCATTTCTCTAGGACAGTACTGGTATGGTTCCTTCACCAGATACAGAGCTGGAAGAACAAACTAGGGAGCAGATCTAGGACAAACCAGCCCCTTTCTGCCCATGTTTCATATTGCAGCTGCAGCAGGATCTTGATAGCCTGCCTGCTGCATTCAGGACCTGCATCACTGACTAAAGCTCTGACCCCCAGGCGTAACCTGGGGATTCCTTCTCTTCCCCTTTCCCACCAGAGGACTGGAAACAGCCCTCCTCAGCAGCCCCACAGTAGGCAGCAAAATACCCCAAACCTGCAAGCACTTCATTACAATCCTTGAGAGGCAGAGCACACTTCGAACAGCACGGGAGAGAGCCGTCTCCGTGCGGCGATGAACAAAGAAAAGCTGCAATTGTAAGGGGGAAAAAAGGGGACCAGGAGCAATTGCTGTCGCTTCTATCTGTGGCCTTTCTCACACTACGCAGGTTTTCCAATGCAGATCTACAAGGCTACAGTGAGCTGACCCAGACTCTCTCCTTCAGCAGTCCTGGAAGCGACGCTCCGCAGGAGCCATGGTGATGAAGCTGGTGGCAGAGCCAGGGGCCCATCTGCGCTGGAGTTCTCCACGTGTCCTGCAACGGCCTTGAGCCAACACAGCAGCGCTGGGAATCTTTTGGAAAAGTGGTCTGCTGCGGACAATACCAAACAAGACTTGGTGCAGCAAATTTACTATAAGCAGCTTCCACCATCTATTCTCCAGGTTACTTGCAGTTTACCTGCACTAATGCCCACACGTAACAAGCCTATTTTTACTGGGTACTCTTAGCAAAGAGGGCTGCTTTGCCTCCCAAACAGTTTGGGTAGGAGGATGTAATTTGGGACCCAACATGTTCCTTTGCAGGTAAAGCATCCCAGAAGTTTGCTTTTTATTTTTATTTTATTTGGGCTTCCAACAGCTCAGTCATAAGTAGAAGGATATCTTCAAAAAATACGAGTGTAGTATCTTTGAAGACATTCATATTCAGAGAAGAAAAAGAGCACTCTAAAAATATGAGCCCATCTGGATACCTGTCTTTTTCACTGTCACCATTTTTAAGCCTTTGTAGTAATGGTAGAATTTAGCATTATGCTGGTCAATAATTCAAGTCACTGTAAGAAATGGGAATATTTACTTGTGACTAAAAGCGCGAGGTATTATGATAAACAACTTGGCAACAGCAATTCTTCCCAGTAGCTATAATTCTCCTGTACAAGGCATTTGAGTCACAATGTACTCAGAATTTGGCGTAACTAAGCAAGGCCAAAGTTGCACTCCACGTTGCTTAAGCAGTTGTGAAAGGTCTCTTGCTAACAGTTTCCTGCTAAAGATCTGTTACCTCTTATTTCCTTGGGGAGATTACCAAGACCGTGCGGTCAAAGCTGCGCTTTCGTTTCTCTGCCGCGATCTGCAGCTTCTGCCGGTGCCTGCGCAGCCGCCGCTTCAGGGAAGGGGCACCCAGCGCCCTCTCCGACGGCACGGAGCGCAGGGAGCCAGGCGGTGCTGAAAGGTGCCTTGAAGACGCGCTGCTTCAGCGCGGCGGCCTCCAAACCCAGACGCATCCTTCCTCTCAGAGAGAAATATTCACCGCTGTCCCTGCAAAAGGTGGGCGGGTCCGTTGTGCCAGGCTCTTTAGGAAGGACATCACCTGCACCACGCTGCCATTTGCACGCTGATATCCGGGCTGTGCGGTCAAAGTCCGAGTGGCTGTTTAACTCCTAGCCACAGGACAGGTCGGAGTCCTTTGCCCTGTACTACCTAAGCCCACAAACGAGTGCTGTTGCACAACAGCTTTCAGGGAGAAGTGACAGGAACCTTGTTTCTGGTTCACTCTGTTGCTCTACTTCCTTAGATTTAATCTCGTACTAAAACCACGGGGGCCCAGACTTCTGCTTGGGCCAGTCCCTCTGTACACACCGTGCTGCATCTGAGGCTGCCAGAGCTATGCCGTTATTTACGCTCCCACTAACTAAGAGTGAAGCTAAATGGATTTCATGTGCCACAGTCAACCCCTTTTCCCCGCATGTCGTTGTTCTTCTCTGTCTCCATTTTCGCCCATTCTCGATTCCCCCTCCCCGCGCTCCCAGGGGAAGCAGCCTCACCGCGCAGCACGCTCCCGCGCCGTCGCCGTCGCCGTCTCCGTCTCCCCGCCCGCCTGCGGGGCAATGGCAGCTTCCAGCGCGCCGGGCACCGCTCTGCCGCCTGCCAGCCTGGCTTCCCACGGGCTCCAAGGCTTCGCACAGACCTACACAACTCGATGCAGTTGCATTTGTAGTTTGGCTGTAATTTGACCTATGCTTTGCTCCTACGGGATGGTGCTGTTCTCCTCTGGTTACCTGCTCCCAGGAGTCCATCAGAGTTTGAGCAGCAGCGCATGTTTTGTGTCGTCTAAGACCAACGTCACTGGCCTTTCGCCCCCTCGCACCCGTTTGCCGCAGTGACGAGCACCGTCAGCCCCCTCCAGAGCAGTGCCCGTCGCGCGTGGCACACGCAGGTGACAGTCGAACACAGAGCGACAGAACGTTGGCTCCAAAGGTTCAGCTGGAACTGCCTCCACGCCGAAGATCTTGACCTCCGACAGCCGAGGGTTGGGCTCTGAAGGTGGCAGTTCCACCCCAGGCTATGCGGGTCGCTTGCCAAACCGTGTTCTCCCGTAACGTGGCGGGTTTGCGTGTGCAGAAGTGAACCCAGAGGTACGGATTCAGCGGCCTTCTCACGGCCTACCCTACAAGACATAGAGACTGTGGGGTGGGGAAAAAGGAACCGAAATGCAGTATACCTTTAAAAACAATTTAACTTTCATAAATCCAGACGACCTCTTTTACAGTAATTTAGATTATACATTTCTGATCTACGCCATTGGCATAAATTGAACTTTGCCAAAACTCAACTTGCCAAGAATTGTTTGTTTCTTTTTAAAGCATATCGGCTTCGGAGATTTTGGTACAGAATATGAGTTGTGGCTTAAAATACATGATGTCCACATGCAAAAGAAATAAAGCCGAGAACTCTAGTGTTTATAATCACCCACTGGATTTAAATAAGTTAATTTGATTTAATTGGTTTCTGAGGGGAAGGACGAAAAAGCAACGCAGGAATTCTTGTCACAGGAAGGCATGATTTCTATCTGAAATCTAACACAATTAGTGGAGTAGGATTCAGTTACTGAAGGCAAAAAGAAGGCAAATCAAGAGTCAATTGAGTTGCTGCAAAATTTAATATCTTGCTGTCATCTTTGTTCTTAGTAGAGAGTTGCTGTAGCAACAGACCAAAAAAAGAACTTGCACTAGAGGAGGAGCTTGCTGCTCTTCCAACAATGTCTTTTTATCATCCCTGAATTACTGTTTATGAACAATCAATCACATCCAGCGGTATCAATGACTACAGATACAAGGCCAGATCCTGCAGATATTAAGCCTATCACGCACAGAACTGTGCTTTCAGCTCCTCTCCGTAGGCTCTACGATGGCAATTTTCTTTTGTAGGACTGAGCCCATTTTTTTCCCATGGAGATGCAGCTATTCCTCGATCCCTTTACATCACCAGTGGCTCTGCACCTTGCAGATTAGGGCTGCCTGTGACTACGCAGCCTATAAATAAGAAACAGCTTTTCCTACCACTTTCTTTCCAGATGACGCAGGCGGCACAGTCGCTGACGAGGGCTGGGCGTGGGGCAGCAGACCACGGCAGCTTCTGGGCTGATGACCACAGAGCTTCGGTGCTCGCGCCACGAGGCCGACCTTCCAGAGCCGTGTGCGCCGGGTCCAACCGAAGCCAAAGGAACGCTCCAGCCTGGCAGTGCCTGTCGGGCGCTGACTTGCTTTCTGACGTTCAGGTCACCGCTATTTATCGTTTGCAATTAATTTAGTCACACATGATCTCCATCTGCAATATGGAACCCGCTAATCGCGTTTTTAGGCACTTTGGGATCCAGAACTCATCAGCGCAGGTTGGCCAAAGCCTGGACCTGCTTCCGTCCCGGTCGGAGGGCAGCCGCACGGGAGCTTCGCCCGGGGACGGGGTGCGCCTGGCTGCGTGCCCCTGCGAAACGGCCCCCTCGCACCCCCCGCAGCCCAGCGGGACCAGCACCCGCCCAGCCCGGGCTTGCTGGCCCCCGAACGTCGCTGCAACAAAACAGAGTCACTGCACGTCACAGCACGTCCACCTTACGTGATGCTTGGCTTTATTTGCCAACAACGCGCAGAAATGAGGGCTGATGAACCTCCCCCCTCCACAGAGGCGTTTCCAACAGCAGTCCCCGTCGTTTGGCAGCAGCGAGGGGCACGAGGCAGGGGGAGCGTGCGGGTGGGCATGGGGCCCACTGGCCAGAAATGGGGTCTGACCCGGGACACCGAGGCCTTGGGCTTACCCCCGTTTCCTCGCCTGTAAACGGAGTTAGCGTTCGTGCTTTCTTCTGGGGGTACTCTCATGTCTGTTGATGCGAAGCTTGTATGCGGGCTAGGTATCGTTGCTGTCCTGCCTGTATTAACGAGCACCACCGACCTGCTGCAGAGATTCAGCCTATTTTTCCTTTTTTTTTTTTAAATTTCACCCTGTTGCTCCTCGCTCCAGCATCTTTATCTGTCCCCAGCAGTGCTGCGGAGTAGCAAATCCCGGTGTGGGGAGAGCAGGGATGCCTGCAGCCATGGTGGCCTCTCGCAGCAAGCGGCCAGGCTGCGAGGGCACCCAGCACGCTGCGGCTCGGGAGGGAACGCAAGCGCGCCGCGGCACGCTGCCCTCGCCAGAGCGAGCCCAGGCTGCCGTCATCCTCCGTCCCCGGGGGCGCAGCGCCCTGCCTGCCTGCGAAGTTGTTGGAGCGACGGCTGGAGCCCTGCTCACGCCCCGGTCTGCGTTTCTCGCTGAAATTACTCGGGTCTTTTGTACTCGGGGCAAATGGTCTGCAAGTGCCCGGCAGCTGGACCCGGGCGCTGGGGAGGAGGGAACGCCACGCCGCGCCGCGCAGGGACCCCTGAGCCCCTCGCCTCTTTGTTCGGCAGCCGGTGGCGGCAGCCTCTGCCCGCTCCCGCATCGCCGGGGGCTTCCAGCGGGAGAGGGGAGAGGAGAAAAGGAAAAGCCTGGGAAACTGAGACTGCACTGTGCTGCTCGCACAAAGCGCTATTGTTCGGGGGGCTCAGAGATGCATTTTAGTAGGCCAGCCCGTCCTCTGCAGAGCGCGGCCCCGGAGCGGCACGCAAGCCGAAGGGAAGCTGCATGCGGGGCCTTCTGTCTAGAGTGACAGCGATTGATGAAGGAAAAGGGGCCAAATGGAAAACACGCCTTTCAGGGAGAATTTAGCCCTCTCATTAGAGCTGAATACAGCTGGCCAAAGGGGCCTTCCGCGGAGAAGCCCCGGGCTCCAGCCACATTCACAACTTCATTGTAAATTCCAGCACGACAGTGTCATTTCCTGAAACAGAGTGGCAAGTTTGGGGTTTGGGTTTTTTTTAAGCACCCCTTCTCAGTAACACACGCCTGAGGAGGAAGCCCTTCCTCTCCTTCATGGCTCAGCCGCACAACTCTCCAAACCTGCACAGGGAGCGAAAGAAAAACGGTCAGCGCTTTTTTTTCTTTGAGAAAGATTGATCACAGAGGATCTCACTCACCTGGTTTTTCTTATTATTATTATTACTACTATTAATTCACCTCTTAAAACAGAGAGGAGCATATTCTTGTTATGGTTTCAGTGCTGCATAGGACAGTAAAAAGCATTGATAAAGAGGAAATAATGAGAAAGAAAAGTGCACCAAAGAGAAGAGAGAGATCAAAATGAGGAACGTCAGTGTTCTCGTCCACCTAAACACCATAATGGGTTGGTAAACACACTTGTGTTGACACAACTGACCACAAAGCTTCACACAACGCTCTCACCTCTCCTCTGCCTGAGCCCTACCCCAACACCCAGCACATCTCCTGCCTCCACGGCATCTCCGCTGCCTCCAAGCGCCATTTGGCGACCTTCTCCATCATACTGCTCTCTAAAACAGCGCTGAGGCTGCCAAAGCGATGCGGAGCCGCTGCATGGCAATGAATCCTAACCAGGTGTCCTGGTTTCAGCTGGGATAGAGTTAATTTTCTCCCTAGTAGCAGGCACAGCGCTGTGGTTTGGATTTAGTAGGAGAATAACGCTGATAACACGCTGATGGTTTAGTTGTTGCTCAGCACTGCTCATGCCAGGCAAGGACTTTTCAGCTTCCCATGCTCTGCCAGGGGCACAAGGAGCTGGGAGGGGGCACAGCCAGGAGAGTTGATCCCAACTGCCCCAAGGGCTATTCCATACCATACGGCGTCATGGGCAGTATGGAAACTGGGGGGGTTGGCCGGGGAGCAGCGATCGCTGCTGGGAACTGGCTGGGCATCGGTCGGCGGGTGGGGAGCAATTGCATTGGGCAGCACTTGCTTTGGATATTGTTATTATTATTATTTTATTGTCACTATTATCATTACTATTGTACTTTCTTTCAATTATTAACCTGTTCTTATCTCAGCCCAGGAGTGTTTCTCACTCTCACCCCTCCGATTCTCTCCCCCATCCCATCGGGGCAGGGGCAGTGAGCGATGGCTGCGTGGTGCTGAGCTGCTGCCTGGGGCTGAGCCATGACACCAGGAGGAGGCAGGCAGCAGCTCCCGGCGCAGGGACCCTCGGGTGCCCCAGCCCGGGGCCAGCACGGGCACTCAGTGAGCCGTAGGGCCGGGGGCTCCAGCCCCCGTGGGGAGTGGCGAGCTGGGCCGGGCCGGGCCAGCTGAGCATCCCGCATCCCCCATCCCCCATCCCGCATCCCACATCCTGCATCCCCCATCCCCCATCCCCCATCCCCCATCCCGCACCCCCTCTAGCAGCCTCCGCCTGCTCCCCGCCGGGGCAGGCTAAATGCCCCGTCCTGCAAGGGGCTCTTCTGGCCACTTCCCAAGGGAACGACAGCTTATCTCCTCCTGTTTTCAATCAGGGAAACATCCTTCCCGAGTGCCACCATTTACAACGCTGCCAACTGCACACTCAGGCAACAAAACACAAGTGTTCATCCCTTCAGCATTCACTCTTTCCTTTTCCTTGTGAAGAGTGCACTGTGCTGCTAGATGTGTTCATGCAAGTGAAGTTTCTGCAGAAAACTCAATCTTAGCAGAATCCAGGAGCAATAGCAAATTGGGAAGCCTTCAGGCATCCCGGAGGCTTGGAAGCAAGTTGTGGCAAACAGCAAAGGACATGACTGCTCTGCTCTTACACGCAACAATTCGCGATGCAGCACTAAGCTGCTGGTGTGCGAAGAGCAGCTTGGCTGTGAGCGGGGCCAGCACACCCAGCTGGATGCAGCTGAAAGGCACCCGAGGAGGGGCCGCGCAAGAGCCTTGCCTTGCCTTGCCTTGCCTTGCCTTGCCTTGCCTTCCTTTCCCTTCCCTTCCTTTCTCTTCCCTTGCCTTGCCTTGCCTTCCCTGCCCTGCCCTTGCCTTCCCTTGCCTTCCCTTGCCTTCCCTTGCCTTCCCTTCCCTGCCCTTGCCTTCCCTTCCCTTGCCTTCCCTTCCCTTGCCTTCCCTTCCCTTGCCTTCCCTTCCCTTGCCTTCCCTTCCCTTGCCTTCCCTTGCCTTGCCTTCCCTTGCCTTCCCTGCCCTTGCCTTCCCTGCCCTTCCCTTCCCTTGCCTTCCCTTCCCTGCCCTTGCCTTCCCTGCCCTCAGCAGTCCTGCTAGCGGGGTACGACCACAGCTTTACCCCCCTGGCCCTGACAAGCCTGGCTAAGTCCCAGGCAGGTTTTGCAGCCTGTGCTGATGTCTCTGCTGCTGCAGTCAGACAAATGGTGTCCGAGGTAGCCCGCCTGTGCCCCTCTGCAGCGGAGATACGCTCCAGCTCAGTGATCAGAGGAATATTCTTTTCACAGCTTGGAGCAAATTAAGGCTCCTCGCACTGCACAGTCACAAGTCGTCACTCACAGGTAACCAGGGGTGTACCAGCACCTTCGCTGTGCATTTCGCTATGAACTCCCCCACAGGGCCCGTTTAACACATTTTGCTAATCCTTCCACTTGGCTGCGACTCCATCCCTGGAGCAAAACCAGACCGACATTAACACATCGGCACTTTCACATCCCCAAGGTGCGACCGGGAGCTGTGACCGTCGGCCAGCCTGACAAATCTGCAAGGGGGGAACATTAAATTCAGCAGACCAGCAATGTTTTCTGAGCGTAACACGGAGCTGCAAACTTCTTAGCACTCCCTCTTCGTGGGCAATAAACAGCACTCACAGGTAACAGCTACTGAGAGCTTCTGCCCAACGAGGAAATGCCTCTGCGGCAGCAACCACGTCCATGCCAAGCCTGGACCACAGCTGGGCATAATCCAACACCCACGGGACGGTGCAGTCCACAGTGGTGTTCCCCCTGCCCTCCCCTCCTCAGCGTTGCCTGAACACAGGTTTTCTTCACAATAAAACAGAACTGAATTTGCTGCCCTGACCAGATAAGGCAGCTGTGTTCGAAAACAAGCTGCAAGGAGGGTGAAACTGCCCCCCCAGCACTAGTGAAGAAGCAGAAAGCAAACATGATTAGCAGCAAAGGTTGGACAATGTTAATTATAGCGCTTGATCAATGTCAGCTGTTGATTGATCATCCCAAAACCAAACCTGTGTGAGTCCTGCAAGATCCTGGCTGTTTCCCATCCAGCTCCCCGCTGCTGGGTCAGCAGCTGCAAAACCAGATTGGAAAATCCCAGAGGATGCCTGTGAGAGGAGGAGTGCATGAAAGCGCAGGGAGAGCCTGGACCTGCAGCCAGCACCGGGCTGTGTACTCGGTGCTTTCAGAGGAACCGCAGCAGGGTGGGACCGCAAAGACAGGTGCATTTAGGGCACCACTGGAGTCTGGGTCAAAAGCCACCAAAGTCAACAGATCATCTCCCACAGACTTCAGTTGGCTTTGGGTCAGTTTCAGACATATCTGGAGGAGGGCCTTTGAGCGTCGCATACACTCCTACAGCCCAGAAGTGTTGGACCTGGCTGAAGAAAAGCCAGGCTCCGTCCAGCACGTACAACCCACCGCAGGCGTTGCTGGCATGCCTCCCTAGTGCAAGGCACAGCCTCTGCTGCAAGGGGCCTGAGAAAGCGCAGGGTTTTTTCCATTGTCCTAATAAGCAGCTACTTTGGGGCTAGAGCAGCTGATGCTCCCTCTTTAAGCAGAGTCAGGGTTAATCCACACCGCTACTGCCAGCTAGCTCTGCCCCTGCGTCCTGGAAGCACAGCCCTGCTGATGGAAAAACCTGAACCCAATGGAGTGGTGCTGATAGAGATGTACCTTCCCATCGAGAAGAAAGGCTGTTTACTGTAGTGGCATAAATCAAACTTTCCTGGAACAGCTGAAGCAACATAAGCACTTTGCTAATACGCGCTCTATCAGCACGCCTGCAACCGGCCGGGCGCCCTTCCTGGGTCTGCGGAAGGGCTTGGGCAGATGTCGGCAGCAAGAAGGTGTCACCATGCCCAAGCCATGCGCTGCCACCCTCTGACGAGGGTCGCCAGACCCTGTCTCGGCCACGAGCACAGCGATGCTCCTTGCGCTTCGTTGTAAAGCCTGGCACCTTTGCGCAGGCTGCGGCTCAGGCTGAGCTGCGGGGCTCTGCGCTAGCACAGGGTAAGGGCTCGCAGACCCCATGCCGCTCACCACCACAGGGACGCTGCTTCTGCCGTGGGAATGGGAACAGCCAGCTGGCGAAGAAAGGCGGTAGTATTTTAAACCACCACAGTAATTAGCTGTGGGCGCATCTGCCTAAGCCCTGTGTTCTCCCCTGGTTGTGCCTGCAGAATGCAAAGCGACTCCAGAAGTGAAGCACGGACAGCAGTCGGCTTTTAAGCCTTGTTTTTAAAGCTGTTTTCTTCCCTCTATTCCCAGCATCACTGTGCTTTGGGTTTGAAAATTTGTGTGCATAGTGAATCTAATTTGATTTTTATCACTTTTGTCTCCCTCTTTCTATTCTGCACACTGCATTAGGCTTTTGTTCCAATGCAGTTCAAGGCAGATTTAGTGTGTGATGAGATGGTGCCCAGCAGTGGCTGGCAGAGCTTCAGACTACAGGCAAGTGTCACGTAATAGATATTCTATTGATAAGCTGCGGAAGCTTTCACAAGAGGGAGACCCAGGAGAGCAGGGATTCTCAACAACAGCGGTAAAACCACGCGTATTTGAGCAGGTTCTGCTGCTGGAGAGCTGCACTATGCAAAGGGGAAGCGCTGTGTTCGCTAGAGCTGCAGCGACTGTGTGGGACTGTGTCAGGAAGGCTCGAAGAGTTCTGACTAAAATAGCAGCCCTGCTGTTGTTCAGTTACACCCTGATGTTTGGTTTCTCCCTTCCCTTTTTTTAAACTCACCATGTGTTGACTGACTGTGCTGCTTTTGCAGCTCTGTGAAACGTGAAGGTGGGCAGAGAAGCAGCTTGTCGCCAGAGGTCTGTTCCAGGCGTCCTCTGCGGGTTTGCCCGAGCCGAGCTGTGCATCGCACCGCCGCCGCCCAGACCGGGCCGGTGCCTCCTGTGATGCCTCTTGATGAGGTGCATGTGAATCCCTCCTTTTAGACAAGATCAGGAATGTCCCGGCATGTTCTAAGTATAGCCACGATTGCTTCCCAGAGAAAAAACCTGCACTGCTTTGTGTTGGCACTCAGTTGGCACTAGTTTCTCATGTGCCAATCATGATGATATATTTCCTTTTCCTACCCTCCTCCTAATCACTGGAGTCAGAAAAATCTGGTTTATAGTGACAGCGGCACATCCGTTAGCTATTATTTAAACGTATACAGATTCATAGATGCTTAAAGGTACTTAGATTCAAATGCCTCCAGGAGGAAAAGAGGACAAAAGACACTTTGTCACAAGATAACAAAATGTACATGGTATAAGAAAAGCTACTGGTTAAACAATACTAGAAATTTTTTTAAAAATTACTGTGGACTTTTAATATCTGTGTTTTTCAGTCTCGAGGAAAAAGACCACCCTCCCAAAGCAAGCAAAATGATGCTCAGAGGCAGTCCCAGAGGAATGAAAAGCTGAGCCAGACCTGCCGCGATTGAACGGCAGGGTGCAGGAGCACACGGGCTCAGAACGCCATCGTTAATTATTCCCCTGGCAAAACAAAGGTGCTGTTACTTAACGAGAGGTTCACCCGAGCAACCCCCTGCTTGGGGCTGAGCTGCCGGAGCCAGCAGACCATCAGCAACCTACGGCCGCACCGCTGCTGGGAGGGCCGTGCTGCCCTGCTGCCTCCTCACCCCTCCTCGCCATCCTCTTCCTCCAGCCAGCGCAGTCACCCAGCTCACCGTGCTGCTCTGGCTGAGGTCCAAGCCCACCAAAATGTGCTGCGATTTTTTTAATTCGCCCAAGTTAAAGAACCTCTGAAATGGAAGGTAACAGGGTACGTGTGCCAGTGGCAGTGTTCCCAAGGCACAGAAGACCGCTCAGGACTACACTGCTCCAAAAAGGAAAACTTCCATTCCCTAAGGGCTGTCCAAAACCAGCCCCAAAATCAAGGCGCTGACCTCTCTGAAAATGAAGAGCGAAAGCTCCAGTTAGCTATCTCCAAAGGCAACGTAGAGACACAGCCTACTTATTTTGGGTTTCAACTTCTCAAACAGCAAGATGGGCTTCTTTATTCATTTCACTACTAGAAGACACGGCAGCGACCTCGACTACCTGCCTCAGGTTTAAGAAGGATCTGTGCCCTGCTGCACTGGAATGTCACAGCTCCGCAGAGGTGTGATACCCAGTTAGCTCTCACTGCAAAAACGCGTCTCTCCTTGGTAAGAACATAACCCTGCATCCAACTGTTCCAAAGCACTGCCATTTCAGGGATGTGCTCTGGATGCAACAGCTCCAAAATTTGAGGAGTGGAGTAAAACACGTGTAAAACAGGAATTCCCCAGTGCTCTGCCAGCTGTCCGTATGCCCAGGATTGGTGCAAAACGTTGCTGTCAGATCTAACTGGCAACCGCAGCAGTAACACAAACGACAACGCAGCCTGCTTGCTCACAGGATTCAAGGCCAGCATCACCATTTGCGTGAGAGGCAACATTTTGGGGGAGATTTTAATTCAAAATAAAGGCTGGAGTGAAGAGAGAAGAGGTCTTTCTTTTTTTAAGTTAGAATACTTCAGAGAGGCATTTAGGTCTTGAGAAAGAGAGAATCCTGATATTCCTGTCCTGACAAAATGAAAATCGGGACAGGACGAGGTGAGAGGAAACAAAGGCACAAAACTCGCTAGAAACCGCAGTGCACCTCAGGAGCAGAGCCCAAAACTGGTCCCAGACCCCCTGCTCCTCAGTCCACACCACCCGCTGCAGCCTGCCCGGGGCAAACGGCACCCGGCGTGCGCTCGCCGACCGAGTCGCTGCGCGGCAGCAAGCATCGAACAAGGGATGCGCACCGCTTTATCCGCGCCGAGCCGCAAGGCCAGGCCAGTCTGCCTTCCACAGCGGCCGCACCGGCGGCTAACGCGGAGCCCCTGGGCGCACGGGCCAGGCCAGGAAGCGGGTGGCACCTCGCACCGCCCAGCAAACGCGGCGAGACGCGGCGACCTGCCCGCAGAAAGCACGGTGCTGCTGGCTGCACGGAGCGGGCACTGCGCAGCACGCTGGGCTTGAGCTGGCTGCCCCGGGACCAAGGCTGAGGTGGACCTTGGCGGACAGTGATAACAAACTCGTCTTTCACTTCAGTTTTTAATTAAGTTCCCCTCCCTCAGAGCTGCAGAGAAAAATCCTGAAAAATACAATCCAAGAGCATAGTAAAGGCTCAGATGTCAAAGACGAGCAATATCCTCAGCTGCTGTTGTTTTAATTGTAATTTCGTTACTCCAAAGGAAGCATCATGGGTTTCAAGGACTAACTTGTGATTTTCTAATGCTTGCAGTCTGCCTTTCTGTACGGCACATCAAACGTCAGCCAAGTCGTACATATAAGCCCACGCTTCATTCTTGTCACAAGGTGCTGATTTACCTGCACTCAAGATACTATTTTTTCCATCTTCTCTCTCTCTCTCATAACTCAAAAAGAGCTCCTTATCTAGCCCTTCTCATGCCGCAGGCTGAGGGACCTGTTCAATCCCCCCCTCCTTCTTTACAAACAAGTTTCAAGCCTCCTGCTCCCGGGCAGCACGACCCGAGCTACGCGGGATCTCGCAGCATCCTCGTGACCACGTAAGCTGCCGCCTTCTACGGGCACTGAACAGCACCACCCACCCTCTCATCCAATATTTCCTCATCTTCTCATCCTATTTTCACTTAAAAGTATGTGTGGAACAGGGTGTTTTCACAGCGGTTTTGTTGACTTTGGTTAGTTTGGTTAGCTTTTAGGCAGATACGCAGATAGCCAGAAATAGTTACAGAAAAAGACCAGAAGTTGTCTCTAGCATTAACAGCTCCTTTCCCTTCTACTGGACTTAGGAAAACAGTGCTGGGAGATGCGGTCCTTCCTCAGTCACCATCCTGGCAGTCGCTGTCTCTTGTTTCTGTAAGCCTTGGCATCCTTCCCACGGCCCCTGTTGCTCCTGCTCTAGGTTCTTCCCAGAGCTGTTTCATTGCCAGCTTTTGGCATCTAGCCCTTGGCATGCACTTAAGAGGAGGAAATTGAGCTGACACCAGCACCAGAGCCTGCTGCAGCCTAATAGAGAATACGCTGTATGCGCGCAGGCCGGGGCCAGAGCAGAGGGAGCACTATTTCCTGAGAAAATCACCCAGCAATGTCACTCATTCCATAATCAGCAAACTTGAGCCAGGCCATAGAAGAACAGCATGCAAAACACCGCAGCCCTTCAACTGCAAATACTTTAAAAATGCTACAAAAACTCTGCCTCAACACTATAAGGCTGTTGCTCTAACACACTCAGCGCAAAATTAAATACCACTAATCCACAGATGGCTTGCTATGTAAGTGCGGTTCAGGTTTGAACACGGAGGAAGAGTTGTTGCTCCGTGTTCCCCTCAGCCGTCACGTCCCATCCAAAACAGCTCCAGTTCACAGAGTATCCAGCTTAAAAAAGAACCAGCTCAGCAGAAATAGTGGCTGACACCTCCATACCCTCCTACGACACGAGAGCACTAGGGCATCTCCAGGCAAGGAAAGCCACAAGTTTGGGAAGACCAGCACCCTCCTAAAGTTCACTTCCACATACTGTTTTTACCCCACAAAGTAACGCACAACTGATTGAACAACACTTTTCATTCCCATTCGGGAGCCGCATCCAACGTACTGTGGCGTAACACTGCAGGTCATTTTTCACTGCGGTCTTCACCAAAATGCAGGAAAGTTGGTCCCCCGGACACTGTATCACACGTACATTAAATAAAACATACATAACACAGCACAAGTATGGCTTGCTACCAAGGCAAACTGCAAAAGCAATGAACACACAGGGGTAATGGGTGTAATGCTATGGAAGGACTTTTACGCCCTCCAAAACAAAATCTTACAGATAGGAATTTGGGTGAATGACCTGTATCAGCAGTACATTGGATTCATTCCTCCAAAAGGGTCATCCTCTGGCTCTGTGAAATGAGTCTGATGATCCGTCATGTTTCAGAATTCCAACATAGCAAGTCTTGATTCTCTGGCTTCATTGTTGTGTAGCTAAGACAAATCCCTGCCTTGCGCTGAAGAGATTCCCGCAGGCACAGGGCGAGGCACGCTGGCGGGGCAGCGTTAGAAAGCAAGACGGCCTTGCCAGAGGATTGGTAGCCACAGCCCGGGAGACTAACGACCCAGGAATTACTGTGACGACTGCAAGTATTTCACATGAGCCTCATTTGATGAAAAAAGTCTGCTTCTAACAGCTACGTAGTCATGGATATAGGACAAACAAATCACTAAATTGCAGAAAAACAGTGAGAAAATTTAAACCTGGAGTTTGTTCTAGACTCTGCTCCCTGTGGAGTTGCACAACTTCCCCAGTTTCACTTTAAAATACCTTCCTAATTTAATGCCAAATAGCTGGGGCTCAAGTGAACTCTGGATTCCCCACAGCTGATTTCACAGATTGAGTTCAACAGTGTCTAACTCAGAAGGCATCTCCCGTTAGGCTCTTAAAAATGCAGTGCTGTAGAATCTGTTAAGTAATCAGTCAGATATCTGCTTAAAAAGAACATTCATCACAGGGCAATAATGCTGAAATAATACTATGCAAACCAGTGTGTGCAAGGGGTTTGTTTCTGGCCTAACAGAGCACATAAACGTATGAAGAATTCATACAGATCGGTGGTGCTTCCGGAGACCCGGATGGTGACTGTAGGTTTGGAATGGAAACTGAATTGTCAAATCTGAGTTTTCATCTTTCTTACTTACATCATCTTTTTAAAATTACTTAGGATGAAGGTGTAGTAGTAAGCATATGTGTCATTCAGGATGACTTCTTTCCCTAGAAGAAGGAGGTCTGTCCACCCACCGCAGCACGAAGCACGTACCACTCTACAAGTCACCGCGTGAACAGTGCAAGCACCGAGGACCGAAGGCACGGCTGCGTTTGGCAGAAGATAGTAGAGAACGCAGTGTTTACACATTGCCGTTTCTCGGCGTGCACAACGCTTCCAAAAGAGAAGGGGACCGCATCGCAAGCAGGCACCTTCGGACACCGCTACCAAGCACAGGCAGGACCGATAACAAGGTCCCTGGGCCTGCAGGGGAGGGAGAGGGGAGTCGAGCGGCCAGGCACGTGCAACCAGCCAAGCCGCAGATTCAAGCGGCAACTGCCAGGACGTAGAATAAACACGGCGGAGAGGGAATGGGAGGGGAAAAAAGGTCACAGATTTTCCTCAAGTGCTCCAAAAGCTTTCCAGCTGGGCCGTGCGGGCAGCTCCCATCTGGCGGGCAGATCCCGAGCCCGCGCTGCAGCGGGGGCTGCGTCCTCCCTCCTCCCGCTGCCCCGGGGAGGTTTAGCAGCAACGGTCCTGCGTGCCCGGCTCTCGGGCGCGCTGTCTGCTCCGCTTGCTGTCAAGTGCTCAAGAGGAGACAAGCAAGTTCTCAGCACTTTCTCTGGGTTTTTTAATTGGTTTAAGCCAGCATTTACACAGCAGTAATTCAAAGCTGTTAATACAAAATGCAAGCAGAGAGCAGGGTTGCAAAGTCCTTGTGTCGCTGTAGAAGCAGTGGTCAAGAACAGGAATCCCGCTGTAACAGACACGTTCAAACTCAGAGCAAATGCAGCCAGACTCCAAAAGCATTCAAATGTGTGGGTGGTGGGGTTTTTTAAAAAAGGAAGAAAGACATCACAACTTTTTTTTTTTTTTAATTTAAAATAGCCATTTCCCCTGTTCTATCTTTAAAATGAGGGTGAAGATATTGAACATGTTTTTTCAGAATGTTTTCGGAATTGTTCAGAAGTGTTAAATTTTCCTACTAGATCTGATGAACAGGCAGCACTAGAGCACTGTGGTTTACAAATGACCTGCAACCCTACTCTCACTGTTCCTCTTGGACAGCAGACACTCGTTGCCCCTTGAGCCGTTCACATTCAACCAGCCCAAACACCGCAGCAGCACATGCCTGTATTTCCATTCTGCCCATCCGGCAGCGGTCAGAAAGTCAGCTAAATCTCTTACCCGCTCCTCTTTTTATTGTGACTAGATGTAGAACAGAAATGTCTTGTAATACCAGCATTTTGAATCCTCAGAACCCCACATGCCTTTCTCCTTCTTCCGCCTCACGTTCCCTAGGGAGGCGGACGCACACAGACGCTTTTCCACTTCTTACTCTCTTCCAGTTGCCTTTCCATATGCAGGAGTCAAGTATTCTCTCCACATAATGGTTTCTTTTTCAGAAAGAGTGAAGCACAGATGGAAGCATCACCTCAGTCGTGATATAGCTTTTGCTACTCTTCATGTACAAATACCCTGAAAAATTATTTGTAAAGACATGAGTGTTTTCATCCGGCAAGCTCAAAGCACAAAGGAACGCCGGCTCCAAGTTAATGCAGATGTGATGTGACCCTCGTGCAAGTCTTTTCATCGCACGCTGTTCTCACCCTGGTTACGTTCTTTCTCTCACACATCTGCAGCATTCAGAGCTCTCACTGTCCAGATGATATTTCCTCTTGAAATGCACCTTTCTAAATGAGATTTCTGATTTGCACATGCTAGTGCTCCTAGAGGTGAAAACAGCTCTGCTAGCAAATGAACATAGCTCGCCGGACTGAAGTAAGTACTTGCCATATCCCACTAAAAGGCATAGATGAATTTGGATAGACCTTGCACTGCAAATGTTGTATCTAGTTTCTTTAAGTGTGTTATAGAGACTCACGAGGAATAAGATTCGGTCATCTCATTCATGGAAACCCCCTTTCAGGGTGACTCACAGCAGGACCAGCTTCCTGTCAACACAAACTCCCGTTACAGTCACTGCCGAGCAGCTCTTCTGCTCTGTGAAATCAAAAGCACAGGGATATGATTCCAAAGGTACATTTTTGTGCAAAATAGAATTCAAGTAGGCAACCAAGCTGTTTGTTTCACATGTTAAAAGACAGTGCAGGCTTCCCACTTAAAAGCAGTTATGTTTAAAATAGAAACGAATTTTTACTAGTAGATCAGGTTAATAGATTTTTAAAAATAAACCCCAAAACCCCAGGCTCCCCAAAAGGTCTTTTAAGTGCGTAAGTGTGTGCCAATCTTCTTTCAAATATTTTTAACAGAAGGATTTCCATTTAGTAATGTCATTTAAATCTTCCACGCAGGACATATTTGAAGAAATCAGGTTACAATTAAGCTAAACTGTTCGCAGTCATATTCAGCTGCAATGCCCATACAGGTTACGTGCAAGCTAAGATCATTCTCAGCAGAGTCATTGCCACAAAGGTCACTCAAATTTTGGCCTAGTTTCTGCCATTTAAGAAGCTGTAATTTCCCAGTGAAGTCAATGGAGCCTCACTGCGCCACGCACACTGCTATGCGTGGTACACAGTGCTTATTCATTCCCAATGCATACGTCACCTCAAATGTCAGTCTATTCGAATGCACTAAAATAATTTTGCCTTTTCTAGCACAGAAATGAGGAATGATGAGTTGGAAACAATCGACTAGCCACGAACAAGGGTCTGAAACACCAGCTTTTCTGTGCAGGCAGTTTTACTGACAGGTGCTTGCTACGATGGCTTCAGAGAAAGAAAGAGCTCAAAGCAGGTGGGTGCCACCACTTTGACTGCAACAGCCTGGTTCTATAGAAAAGAGGCAGAAACCCATTTTTCTCAGCTCAAAATACCAGAGCGCGCAGGATTGCTGAGCATCTAATACACCTTTTGAATGCGCGGTTTAACACGACAGACATTAGAACAACAGCCAGGAGTCTTACGAATCCTTGCATCCCCCCAGCAGGGTCACAGAGAGTTTAATGGCAGGTAAATTAATAGAGCTGTTTTATATTGCAATACATTATAGATCTTGTAAGAGTCCATCCTACAGAATAATTAAAAAGACTTTATAAGATAGCTTTTCTGGAAAAAAAATAAAAGAGACTTTATAATTCTATTAGACTATTCTGGCCCCTAAGTGATATTTGGCAGGTCTTTTAATATGCAAGCCTCAATTTACTCGCTAATAAATTAGCTGTTAGGAAAACAAAGGTATTGAATAATATGAAAGGTATTAGTAAAACACAAATGCAAACTATGAAGATGTTCACCAGTAGCTGTGGTATCACACAGAAGTGGTATATTCTTGTAGCATCAGTATCCTTTTGGACTCACTTAGAGATCCAGAAATTTCATGTAGGACCAGACTGTTCCGGGTTATTTTACTTAGGATGGGGAAAGATATCCCTAACAGGCACAGCTAACCCACCACTGATACACATCATTTCTATCCATGAAAAGACCTTTGCTATTATGTCCAGGGAACTGTTTGGGTTTATTTTTCCCCCAAAAAATGTTCATTTGTCCTCTACAAATAGACAAGTCTCCCCTGGGAGAGGCTGGCGGTCCAGCTCCGCTGCCTTTGCTGTGTCAGCACAGCCTTGGGAGGCACATACATCCCTCATCATTCGGAAGAACTTTCAGTGCCACTATTTCCCTGGAGCAGGCGAAGGCGGGATGGCCGGGGGCGAGGGCTGTAGCTTCGCCCGGGCTGCACGGCTCCTCGGTTATCTCCCGCGCCCGAGCAGCACGCCTGGCACAGCACCTTTGACGGCTTAGGCAACCACGACTTCAAAGAGCCAAAACACTGAAACACATATCCTCGCCAGAGCTGCAGAACGCTACAGAAGAGCTAGCAGTAAAGTTGGAGGAAGGATGGAGCTCTAAAGATTTAAGTTTAGCAAAATTTCTTTTATTAGAGGGCAGAAGGGGCAGGGGGTAAAATTCAAAACAAAAAGTTTCCATGGGGTTTATTCCCCTCTCCTCCCACTACAGCTATGATTAGACCAACTGATAATACTTTGCCTTCAAACTTTGCCTCAGAAAAGAATTAAACAGATTTCAGCTTCAGAAATGTACATATCCTGTGATAGTGCGTGCATTAAACCAGCCAGAGGCTGCGATTTGAACAGCAGTAACTGGGGCAAGCAGTTCTCCATTTTAGACTCTCGTTATTACAATTCCCTTTCAATTAAACAACTTCCTTAAAGTAGCAGAGAGAAAGTAGAAGATTTGCTTTCTTTAAATTATCCATTGGTCGGTGGCAATGGCCTCTTTCTGCAGCCCTTCTCTTGTGTGTGGTCTCCCCGATCAAGCTGCATTATTTAAAACACGTGAATGCAGCCTGCTCATCTGAAATGCTGACTGAAGCTGAAACACACATGAAAAACCCTCAGCCACAGGAAGGATCCAAAAAGTCCTTCTGACTCAAGCCTCTCAGCAGGAGGCGACTTTTTATTATACACATGTACTCCCACACATGAAAATGCAAATGAGCTCGAAGCAGAAGCGGCGTGCTGAGAGCGCGTTCCCCCGGCCACGCTGCGGGGGGATGTGCTTGTCCATTCAGACAGAAGGGAGCATGCCGATACCCACGGTCTGCATGGACTGAGCCACCACTCCAGCACTTGGGGCTGAATCTCTGACCGTGGCCCCGTGGACGTGCTCCTTGCACCAGCGCCGCACCTTCACCTTTGCACCGAGACGTGCTGCTACCCTGCACGCACTCACGCGCAAAAGCCAGGACTTTGCTGCAAGTCCAGTAGTACATAAACCCAGCACCAACAGGAGACTAAAACGGCTTCCTGACGAAAGAATCAGCAAATTTACACAGGGCGTTTAATAAATTCTGAGTGCTGTGGACAATGCTGCAGCTAGCATAACGCCATTTACAGGAACGCACCAAGCTCAAATACTGTTTTTTTCCTAGCCACGTGTGCTGGTCGTATGGGGAAGTTTTGACTGATGATGGAAGGATGTGACAACCCAACGAAACTAGGAGCGGCTTCTCTTAGCAGCCACCTGATGATGCTTTGCTGTCTCCGTTAAAAACTCCTAAGGAGACAAATTTCTACCATTGATAGAGGACGTTTTACAAATCCAAGCAAGTCCTGACAGTGGCACGGCAGATCCACTGCAGTAATTTGACGACCTCCTCTACTGACAACAGTGAAGCCTGGGTACTTTTTATGGTAATTTATGCAGAGGAACTTTCGTTCTGCATCATCACAGGCAGGGAAGCCATCACAGCTGTTGTCCAGTGAAGGCAATTTCAACAACAGATGGATTGAACATTGCGCAGACCTGCCTTGGCTTTTGAAAGATGGTGTATGAATGATCCTGTTTACTCAAAGATCCTATCACAGGGTGTCCTACCACAAGAAACAAACGTGCTCCTCTTCCCCAAGGAAAGTGAGCCCAGGTACAAAGACAGAAAATCTTAAAAACACGTTGTGGTTTTGCTTCCAGAGCTGATGAAAATAAGTTTAGGGATTACTAGTTTTCCAATCCTTAAAGCTTCTGCTAGCTCAGCAGGCACTTGGACAAACCCCCGTTTTCTGGATGTCAAAGCACATTCAAGACCATGAAGTTGTACCCCCAGCTGGAAGAGCAAGAACTGAACTGTGCAACCTCTTCTCTTCCCCACACAAGCCACTGAGACAGCACAAGGGACTGGATCCCATTAGACCTGTCTGACTGGTTTGCAGCTTACACCGCAGGCCATCTATCCACACTTCACTCAGATGTTACCAGCCCCATTTGAGGTTAAAATCCCATGAAAATTTTAAAATTGTAAACTACTTCATCTTCACCTTCTTTTTTATTTGTGTGTGTGTAAGAATCTTCTCTTTCCTAAGTTATCTCAAAGTAAACTTGACTGTCAGTTAGGAAGTAGATGCTTGCAGGTTAAAAGGTTATCCAAACAAATCCCAATACTTAACCCTCACTTCTGCAGTAAATCCATGGCAACTCTCTGTGCAGCAGTGACGTACCGCAGAAGAGGGAGTAAAACCACTACCAAGACACAGGCAGCAAGAGTGACATTTGAAGAGGAAGTGGTAAAGCTATCACCCGAAGTCCCCTGAAAGCACTTTCTTAAAGAGGTCGCAGAAGGAACGAGCCTGACACCCTCACATGCATTTTTCACTGAAAAGCTTTCTATATTGCTCACAACATTTTTCTGTTGGAAGAGCAAACTTTTGATTTCACTTCTCAATGCATATATTTAAATACAAAACTAGATGCCCAGGAAGTTTGCTATTACTCCAGAAGGAATCAGAGCGACAAAGAATGACAGCGCATCGATCAGCGCTGTCCAGCCAGCTTGTGTCTAAAGGCGGCTGGCAATGCACACACGCCGCAGCAGAAAACCACTGAAGGTCCACCAGAGATGTGCGTTACCAGTGGTTAAAGTGCTGGGAGTGAAGAAATGACAGGAAGTTTAAAACAGGATTTAATTCTCTAATCTAAGACAGTCATTCAGGATACTCAGAAGCAACAATCAGAGCAAAAAAAAAAGATCCAGAGGTCAGAAAATCATGGTGCTAGGCCTTTGTCATTTACACAGAGGTATTTAATCACCATATCCTGGCCATTGCTGGTAGGAGCATCAGCACCACAAACGCTGCCTCCAGGAGGCTGGCATAACTGTCTCGGTACACTAGAGCTACTACACAAATCAAACGAGGTAACATCCTTTTTGGGAGGCGTGTCCACTGATGAAAACCTTCTCATAAAGAGACTGCAATTTAATAGATTCATCAGAAGGAATACAAGTGAGAAGATTTGAAGTGATTCAAGCAAGGAAACTGGGAAAGCCGCAACCCCTTTTCTCAGCCTTGTTGTTGACACGTTGTATGATCTTCAGCAGCTCTCAAAACACTCAAGCCTTGGCCAAGATCTGGCAGCAACTGATCCATCAACATGCAGAGACCAGCCAGGCAGTTTCTAATAAGGGACTGACCTAGAACACTCCAAAGACTTTGGTTGCTTCTTTTGGAGACATCTTACCTATTCAGGCATGGAAGAAAGAGGGAGATAATGGTTTTGTTCTATACATCAATAAATCAATGTCATCGTGGCAATAAAGACAGCTTTTGATTTCGGTACTAACTTATTGTACAAGAAGCTACAAGTAACGTTTAGCTTTTGATTGCCTTTCACAGTCTTCCTGTTCAGAAAAACAGACCCTATTTGAAAAAGAAGACCAGGACAATTCAACTTGGTCGCAGCAGAGCATGGTTTGCGGGCTTTTTGCTACTCTCCCCTCTTCTGTTTAGTAATGAAGGTGTTATCAATGTCCATCTTAGAAACCTGCCGTTCTTTACTATCAATTAGTCAAGCTTAAGTTCTGGTCTAATGAATCGGTCACATTTACAAACACAAGGGAAGTTAAGTGACTAGCCCCTGAGTCACTGCCGTCACTCTGGAGACCGATCTTGTTTGATTCCCTCAGTGTCAGAGGCAGTGCAAACCGCACGCACCTCCACCAAACCGGCATGGCAGTGCTCTGCCGCCTCTTGGCACACGACTACGCAAAACATCAGGCAAAGGAAATGTCTGCCCATTGTGCTCTACAAGGTCCAGTAGTCCTCTGCTACCAATTTGTTACCTCTGCTCTCTCATGCCCTAATCAGTATTATTTCTATGTCAGACTTCCTTGCTGTGCAGAATGTCCCCTTCCATATTTTCATCTCCCCTCCATACTCACAGTCTCACTGTGGGTATTACTGTTGCTATTGCTGTTGTTGCAGAGAACTTTTCTGTTCCAAATAAGCAGCTACACGAAAATTACTGATAGCGATGACTGAATGCGCAGCCAAGGAAGGGATGGAAAACACCGACAGGTTACGTGAAACACAAGGAGCTAGAGTCCAGTAACATCCAGAATGTCCTTCTCCAAAACTGGCCTAGCAGTGTTCCCAAGTACTGGAAACAGTTGTGGATGTGAAGCAATGATCGAGTTTTACCTCAGGTTTAAACTTGTAATCTGATCAGCTGCAGGAGCTGGAAGAAAGAAATCTCTGCCACGTGTCAGGGCCTGGCGATATGTTCATATGGGGAATGAGAACAAACATTCTGCTGTATCAGATGTTCCTCTGTATAAACGATCTGACTTATCAGGGCCAATAACCTGATCCAGTATCAGGAATTCTGCAGTCTTAATCCAGGGGGTGGCTTTGCTGGCTGGAACATTCTCCTTTTTATATAAAATCACTCCTCAAGGAGACAGCTTGGACTCTACCCAGCAAGATGCAAGAAAGACTCTGCCCCAAAGCTTTGGAAAGTAACAGGCACGCACTGTATTTAACAGACCTATAAAATACTGGTTCCTTGTGAAAAAGCAGTAAGAATAATTAATCATGTGAGCAGTTTAACTTGCACATGGAGGATTCTCTACCAGTTCATGGGTTTATGTGAAGGTCATTTTTTTCAAAACTATGCTACAGGCAAACAGAAGATACAGGCTGGATGCAGGAATTGCTGAGTGAAGCGTCACGTAACAGACTGACCAGAAGTCACGAAAATGGCTCTGTCCTTAACACTGAAATTCAAAGAATTTTACACTGTTTTTAATGGAGTATGCCAAACCCACACAGTTGTAAAATATATTAACATCTCATCTCAGTAGTGAAGGAACTTGATTTTTGCCTAAAAGATCCCACACAGTTCTCATTCTCAGTGTCACTAAGGATCACAATAAAAATAAATGCCTAAGGGATCTATTCTGTCAGAATACAAACTGGAAGAACCTCTTCTCTTACAGCTGTGCCTTGAATTGCCCTTCCAGCATTAGGCTGTCTAAGTCAAAACCTACTTCCCAGCTAGCTAGCAAGAGCCCCAATTAGGCAGTTTGATGAGGAGCAGCCTGCTGTGCCAGTTTCTGACAACAGTAATGGACCACTGTAGGTGTTGCTTTGAAACAATGAAAGCCCAGCTCACACTACCTATTTAATAGCTTCAAGCTGTGAAAACACAAATATATTTTAAAAAAGCACCCTCTGGGGCCAGGAGACAGCCCTCTGAGACATCACATATGGCTTCAGGAGAACAAATTGGAAGCCACAGATGATCTGTATTTCTGAAAATTATCTCTCTGAGGCCAGTGGTTACAAGTCCTCAGAGATAGATTTGGTGGCGCTGGAAATCGAACTCACCTTCTCCAAGTTCTTCTAAATTCTTGTGCTCGTTGAGGACTGAGCCCATAAGCCAGCAGCCAGAGCAGCTCAGATCCTTCCTCAGGGCACAGGTTTATGGCGAGAGAGCACGCAAGCTGCCTGCAGTAGGAAGAAAGGAAAAACTGCTAGGAAGCAGAACACAATGTTTAGCATTAACTTTTAGGAAAAGGAATCTACTAAATTACATTTGAAATGGCTGATCGATCCCCATTTCATTTCTGAAATTTCTTCCCTAACTGGTGTTGTTTTGCTTTCCATTCCCAACAAAACAAGCCTGATGCAATTAAATCCAGTCCTGTTACCAGCTAGTGTAATTTCCCCTAAGGGAAGTAGGAAGTATCCTTCCTCCTGTCAAAGCTGAATTCATCTCAGTGGGCTCTTCACCTGCTAACCATCAGATCTTTAGTGATGAATAAGTGGGGCAATTACCATCTGATGGCTGTTACATTCGCATAATTGCTGAGTCTTAGCGGAGCCGTGGATGAACAGCTCAGAGTGCAGGGAAGCACTGCTGCCCGGGTGCAGATCCCAGGGATGGGTGTCCGTGGGGACTCCAGCACCTCCCGAGATGTCAGACCTCAGCAGGGGACAGGGGTGACCCTGCAGTGCCTCTCCGCAGGGCAACCCTCTCCTGGGGGAGGACTTCAGACCGCACCAGGGTTTAATATAAGGCTCTGCAGGAGCACGAGCTCGCTGAAACGCTCCAAGCTCGTCCGGCTGAGGTGCCAGAGATCCGCTTTTAGCCACAGACTGCACGGGAAGGTAGGACATGTGGAAATCACAGATGGCTACAGCAGAGACCCACAGCTGCTTTGCCCTAAATGCCAGCCACAGGTGGCCACCGGCTTGTTTGCTGAGTTCTATCAGGGTGTCTGGCATCTCTGGGCTATTCAGGGTTCAAACACATAAAAGTTTCTGGGTTTTGCTCTCTTTCTCATTGGGTATTTATTTATTTATTTATTTACCACAGCATTCACATGCCTCATAGTTTCACTGAACTCAGTCCTCATAACTCCTGAGGTAGAGGAGTGCTATTTGGCACATTTTAGAGGTGGAGCACTGCGACAAGAGAGGATAATATTTTCAAATATGTCTAAATGACATAAAAGGCTAGACTCCATTTACAGTGTGTAATCACACTGGAGCTCAACACTCTTTGAAACTCTCTGGAATTTGGGCTTTCAGTAGCTTGCTTTATTACGGGGTGCGATGTGAGCGCGCAGCTTTGCTGCCGGGGCAATCCACAGCTCAGACAGGCGTGCAGACCAGTTGCTTCACGGTGCCACAATGGAGGGGAATGGTTAGATACCCAACAAGGGATCTAGAAAGCCATCTGAACCTAAGCTAGCCAGCAGGAACTGCAGAGAGGGGAGGTATGGTTCAAGTCCTAAAGCAGTTAGGCACTTCCAAGTTTTCACTTGAAATTCCCCGCCTGGCCTGTGGCATGTAAGACAAATTATCTTTTCCTCCAGAAAAATGGCTTTCCCCACGCCCCACGGGCTGGATTACACCACCCTGCCCTGCCAGGTTTGGAGGTGGAGCTGGAACCCAGGCAGCTCTGTCCCAGGGAAGCACCTCAGCTCCCAGACCAGGCGGTCAATGGTCCAGCAAGTACTGACACCTAGAGAGGTAACTGCAACAGCAGAGACCAAACCCCCCCCCACAGGCTGCAACAAACAGCTAGGACACCCAAAACAAGACTTCTCCAGGTCATGTGGAAGAGGAGCCTTGACAGACCCTCTCCTTCCACTTGACTGACAAGACAAAAGGGAGTCCATAAAGCTAACCACAAAAGGTCTCCGTATCTTTCTTCTGGGAGGGGTTGGGGTGGAGGGGAGACACACTTTGATTTAAGCAAGAGATTGCTATCTCTGGAGCAGTTTCCATGGGCAAGTTGGAGAAAGAGAAGGTCTTGTCTGAGAATCCTCCCAGGCCTTGGGCACAAACTGATGAACAGCTTAAGGAATTCAGCAGTTATGTTCACGTCTGCTGACAGAAATTTAGGTATCCATGGCTTTTAGGTACCTACAAGATTAGGCAAGACTTTTCAGTTGCTGGAGGTACCTGACAACTTGGTTCGGATGCCTAACAACTGACTTGTGCACATTCACAGAGAAGGAAAAAGGTTGCTCAAGAATTTGAGACCAGGTGGCTGGAGCTGGGAGTTACCACTGTCCTGTTCTTCTCTGAGCAAAAGACCAGCCCAATCCATTTGCTAGAAGCAAAAAATACAATCCAGATCTGTTTTAGCTGAAATAACAGGCAACTTTTTTCCTGAACATGCTTTTCAAGAAGTTAATTTTCTAAAATATATATTCATTCAAAATCAAAGGAAAACTTAACACTAATGGGATCTTGCTCATCCATCCTCAAACAAGGCTTCAGGCTTCAGCTACCTGTGACTACAGCTTTTCAGCCACCCCTCCTTTTTACCCTCTAACTGCTGAATGGAGCAGTGATCTATAAAAACCCGCACAAGTCTGGAATACCTTGGGAACCCATTTCTGGTAACATTCAGCGTTACACAAATATTCGTTTTGTTGGCGTTTCTCTTAACAGCTATGCACAGCGCAGTAATTTCCTCTCCATGTGCAAGACCAATATGCAGGGCTGCACTGGTGGTCTGCAGTGCATCAGTTTTCATTAACGGTAAGCTGATATGATCTCTGATACGGAGATCTAAGATAGCTCACCAGAGGGAGAATACTTTATGAATGTGGGAAGAGACGGAAACAGAGCAAAAGACTGCTTTTTCTTGAGTTTCTTCAGATTTTGATTATTGCAGTGAACCAAGGATTTCTTTGAGATGAGCCTCAAACGTATCTAGTGAAGCCAATGAGGTTATCCCAGAAATTAATTCACTCTACTATTTTCATATGTATTTTAAAAGAAGCTATGGCTAAATAAGCAGAATATAGAAAGCCAGTCATTCTTACAAAAATGTGTGATTTTCTTCATATCCACAAGAAAATGTGTGGAACTGTGTTTTTGCTGTTCACAAATTTGGATCTATAATGTTTTGTCACTACAACCAAGAGATAATCCTGCTGTCCTGCAGTGTGGCATGCTAGTACAAGGACAGAGAGACAGCTAGAAAATGTTATGTATTTGTGACTTGCCAGAAACAAAAAAGGTCTCATGCAGCACGAGTTGGAGGAAAAAACCCACACGGAGTAGACTTGTACTGAATCCAGGGTAAGATCTACACAGCTTCCACTACAGCACTGAATAAAGGCAAGAGCGTGGTGCCAGTGCTAGCGGTGCTGATCAGCACGCTCCTTCCAGAGGATACAAAAAAGTCATTTGCAGTTGTCTGGTAATTCCCAGAAAGACAAGAGTGCTGACTGTTTTGAGAGTCCTGATCCCACCTGAAGTCAGTACTTACAGTCTGTTTATGTTTTCCTTCCTCACTGTCTCATTGGCATTGTTACTGTGGTTCCTTCTCAGCCATTCTGCCCAAGAATCATTTCTAGGGTGGTCGAAATGCTTCTTTCCATTCAAGGACATTCCAGGTAATCAGCTCCATTGGCCCTGGAAGTCTCCACAAACAACCTCAAATAAACGAGTGAAGATAATAGTTCCTCTGCTAATGAAGTTAGGTGCAGCATGTCTGGAACCAAGGACACGTGCTTTTGCCACCAGGCACTGCAGGCTCTCCGCAGGCAGGACCCCGAGAACCCAGACCGCTTCATCCTTCCCCACGGCCTCCGAGGGCACAACGGGACTCGGGGACAGCTGAACCCAGAGACCACGAAAACTGAGCAACACCCAGAACACTGCCAGACCCAACGCACGCTGCTACGACACAAAGCCCAGGAGATCTTTGGACGAGAGACATCGGAGAAGCGCCGGCTGCCCGTCATTAATGCAGGCAGGCTTTCGCTTGACTGAACGGCCAACGCATCTGGAGTGACATGTGGCAGCTTACATGGGACTTTGCTATGAAGGCTGATGCCAAGGATTTGGATTAATCGTGATGTTTAATTTGGATTAATCGTGATGTTTTTCAGTCCAAAGTAAAAGTTGAGATGGTCTGAAGCAAAATCCAGACACTGAAAAAGCTCAGCTGTCTTACTTTAAAGGTTTTCTTTGATGTGGATTTCTTAGGATGATACATCATGGACACTAGATGTTGCTATCCTCCAGCTTTTCCATTTCCAAAGCCTCGCACACTTTGGGATCCCAGCACTCCTTAATGCTTTCTTAAAAACCTGGGCTGCTCCGAGGAGCCCCGCTTGTGTTTTTCTCCTTATGAAGACAGGTCTCCTCCTAGGTATGTCTTAGGACGCACAGGCTTTGCAGCCGTATGTCGAGGGACTGATTTGGAAGAAAACATATTTCCTTGCTCAAAGAACTTTAACCCTTGCAAAACCAAGTGCTGGACAGGATTTATGCAACACATCCCTGTTACTGCAAGACAAACCATACCAGTTCACACCAAATTAATTCTACAGCTCCAAAATTAACTCGATATAAGGAGTTTCTCCAGGCAAGGCAGGTGCAGACATAACTTTGCACTTCATTACTGGAAATTCAATGCCATCTCTAAATATGTTTATGCCCTACCAAATTAATTAAGCCAATCCAAGAAGTTAATTTCAGTTACTCTGGTCCAAGTTAAGCAAGATCTTTGAACACCTTTCACTGCTTTCATGAAACTGTTAGTGGCGTAAAGTTCTACGTGTGCATTAAGTTTCTTGCTAGATGAGGCTCCATCAGCAGAGTTTTCATTTAACGAACCTGACAGAGGACAAACCTCGGTTTCTCTGGGCAGAGGTATACGTGACCCAGTATGGAATGGCTCGATTGGTCTGACATTTTAAGCACATCTTTTACGTTTTGTAGCATGAGCTTCTCATTCTTGTATCGCCTTATCACTCATCTGACTTTCCAGAGCACGCAGCTCTGCAACCACCCGTGCTGCCCATACTGAAGTTGCTAATCGTGGCTTATCTGTTCATGCGAAAAATCTACTGGGGACAGGAAAGGCGGGACAGACTTCTTGTTAACAAAATACCTCCAGAAATAAGGCTTTGCGATACAATTTCTCACTTTAAGCTGTTAACTACTTGTCTTTGCTTATCACCTGCTAGCCTCAGTTTGCACTTCTTCCACTAAGGCACAGGGCTCACCAGTGCTACAATAAATACTAATTCTCCCCCATCCAGTAACCATTGTTGCCAATTCACTCCTCTTCTGATCTCCAGGTTTCAAAATAACATTACTTTATGCTTCAGCTGGAGATTCCCAAACACTATACTATATTAGCTTTCTCTCCCACAGGTGGAAATAGTAAAACTCATGAAAAATCAAGTAACTCCATGAAAAATGCTGCTGCTGAACGGCTTACCAGTTCTGCCTCCCAGCCCACTGCTCTACCAGGCTCGCGCGACAGGAAGAAAAGCCGGGAGGTCTCAATGCCCCAGACCATCGCTCTGTCTGCCGCACTGCCCAGTGCTCCGTTCTCTTGCTCTGGCACCGCAGCTTCCCGCTGCTCCAAGGGCCAGGTGAACCGTGCCAGCCCCTCACCACCGGCACAGAGGGGAAGCTGCTCCTGCAAGCTGTCTGACTGACAGCGGTTTGCAAACACCCAGTCACTGCAATCCGGCGCAGTCCGCGCTAAAAAAATCCTCCAACCCCATGTTTGTTGCTGAAATTTGACTTGCTACAGTGCAGCTCGTCCCAACGCAGTGCATCCTTCTCACATCGTCCTAGAGCCAACCAAGGATTCATTTGCTTGATTTTTACTTTTGAAATTCAGGACTGCTCACCAAAAGACTCCAGAGACTTTCTGGAGAAAAATTTCCCCTGCAAAATAGGGGAATGGTGGTACAAAACCAGTCCGAAAGTAGCAACTGAACTTTTGAGAAAGGAAGTACTTGGTTGAGTTGTTTGAGGTTCTTGCGTTTTTTGTTTGCTTGCTTTGCCGTCTATAGTCAAACAACATTTTTGGAAAATCACACATTTCTGAAAGATTTGTCACCCGAGTTGCCTCATTTAGGTATGAGCTGGAAGAGTCCACCCAGTTGTCTAACAGGTCACCTTCAAAAAAACCCAAACACCCAAAAATGGCAGAAACCCAGAATTTTCTCATGTGGAAAGCTAGTAACAAAAATTAAAGAAAACCCAAATTCATCACATAGACATCCAAACCATGCTTTTTAAAAAAACAAAATTGCAAATTATGCTTAAGTGACTCTTCTGAAGTCACACAGCAAGTCAGTGGCAAACTAACCATATAGCTGCTGCACAGTCATATGCTTATTCTGAGGTACGTGACGATGCAAAATCCAGAATATTCTTTTTTTATATTCATCCTATAGTCCTAATTATGGGACAAGTTTTTGGTTTTAGTAAGTTAAGTTTATTGTAAATGTTCTTCAGTTATGTGCCAATATTATGAGACAAATAATTTACTCCAGGATAATTTTAGGACACTTCCTTTAGTTGGATGATTGCTATTTCCATCATTCTGTTGGTTAACCCTGGGGAGAAAGAGTGAAAGAAACCACAGTATCCTCTGGGATACAGCCTGCTATTTGAAGCGTGCCTTCCAAATGGACAGACCCAATTCACCCGGCATACAAAACCTTCCAGACAAATGGTCAGCAATGTTCTTCTTCAGGTACATACTAAACCAGCCATGAAATCGATGCTGCCAACTCACCAGGAACTGCTGTTGTCTGTAAATGAGCCTAACAGATCTACCCAACGGGTACCTTCTCGCTTTAACCGAACGGTTCTTCTTCTGGGAGCCGATTCGATTCCTTGGCTCTGGGAAAGGGGCTTGATAGTGGGCATGAAAACACCACGCCAGTTTTGTCTTGAAGACAGTTTGTCATTTCTTCTCTCCTACCAAAACACAGCTCAAATATTGTCTATAGGGAAAAAATATATTGGCTGTCTGGATAAATGGGAATACGTATGCTACTACCAGTCTGAGCACTGACTCCCACAGAATAGCACGGCAAGAGCTCCTTTTTCCACCTACATTTGCGACACTATGTCCCAGCTTACGTATTTATGCAGCACCAACTATTAACATACCTATGGTCTGCTTCTACAGAAAGAGATAGAAATGAGATAACACACCGTTGACAACCAGGGCTTTTTTAATCTCATAGTCACTCAAGAAGGCTTTGAAATACAGGAGCTTTCTATAACCAGGGTTTGATCAAAGAATGAGAATTAAAATACTTAGATTCCACAGAAACCGTTCTGAGTTTTGCCAGGGTCAGCTCTTCTGTCCCGTAAAGTGCTGAGCAGATGCCGTCACCGCAGTGCAGCACCATGTTCCCACTGAAAGCAACTGCAAAATTCTCATAAGAGTTCAACAAATGCAGCGACTTCAGCGGCAGCCAAGGTCACTCAGACACTCACACGGCTGAGTCTGCACCTTTCAGATCACATGGGGGGACCATCCTCCAACTCACTGTGCAGGACCTTATCTTCTCAAGATCTTAGCAAAAACGTTAACGCAGTTACATGTATTACACTGCCAGCGTGCCTCCCACGTAGGAGGGTTTGTCCTGAATCCTTAGGAGAAAATTTCTCCTTACGCCCACTGTCACACATTGTGCCATGCTGTGCTGGTCTAGATGGTTTTGCATCTGTCATTCATAAAGGTAACATCTCCACCTATATAAACTGAAAGATGCGTCGGCTCTGCATTTACCGAGCACGTCAGGAGCTTTTAGGAGGAAAGCTGCAAGCGAAAAGCGTATTGTTCTAAGAAACAGTCTTGCACGGGTATTAGACAAACAGATGTCTTCAGCTACTGTAGGACCTGGCCACTGGCAGGAAATAATTCTGCGAGCGGTGCTTGGACAGATTTCAAGAGCTGAAGCATAGCAGGCTGATTACCGGTTCTCACCTTTCAATCTGAGACCAACTGGGAAAGGTCAGAGCTGCTGCTGATAGGCCAGACATATGGAATTAATTTAAGTGTCTGCCAAACACCTTCAACAAAATATGCTGAAAATCCTACTATTTAAAGTAGCTCAGCCAGCCGAGTTTGTTATCCCACTTGAATCACAAGGCTCTCCCTTGCTATAGGCGTTGTTGCAGCGTGGAACTAAGGAAAATCTGTAAAACTGACATGAGCAGCAAGACACACGTGCCAGGACCTGGCCTGCGTGGGTTCCCTGCCACTGCCGGCAGCTGCGCTCACCAGCCCAGCGCCGTGCGCACCGTGCCCGTGCTGCTCTGCAGGCACCGAGCCCACGAGTGGGACGCTCTGCGTTGCGCCAGCCGGCAAACCACACTGACATTATCTACAGCTGAGAACGTACTGCGGTAAAGGTGCACTGTCACCTGCGTTCAGCAGCTGCCAGGGACATAACGCGCGGGGCTATGCAGCTTGCGCAGCCACCGTCACGCCCCGTATCGCAGCACTGTCACTGCACCGAAAAGATCTTGCAGGGTGCCAGCAATGGTTTAGAAGAAGGTGCAAACGTGCCCAAGCGGTTCTCTCTGCTCTAGCTTATTTTTAAGTTCTCATCAAAGAAGCCATTTCACAGAAACTGTCTCCAGTATGCTTATGACCCAAATTCCATGGTTTTAATTCTGTATTTTCAAGACTCGGATCACAAGTTAAAAATAAACTGATGGAATAAAACCCACACCTTCCCTCTCTGAGACACACTCTCACGCACATACTTCTCATGTGAAAGCAAAGCGATGCTTCAGAAGGCTTAATGGCAAGAGCAGTGCTTCAGGCATCCCGCTCGTTATTAAAATGTCAGAGCGGAATCGGAACGTACGTAGGAAAACGAAAACAAACAGTGCTGTTGCCAGTACGTGCTGCAACTGCGGAAGAACAAGCTGCAGGGACAAGTTGTGTTTACATTTATAAATCCAATGCTGGGAAAAGGTAAGGACTAATGGGTTTGAAGAAGAGAGGAGGAAGGAAGACAGTGCCTCTGCGGCTTCGTGCAGTTCACACTTTGTCATACCGACACAGTCACGGTCACGGAAGATATTTAGGGTGGCCTCTCTCTCTTTCTTTCTGCGCCTCTCGAAAAAACATTTAGCAGCTAGGTTTTTTATTTAAAAATCCACTCTAGTGCTGGAAACATGCCAAAGGGAAGGGCCAGAAGATGAAGGAAATTCAGTACTCCTTATAACAAGGAAAGAAAAAGGAAATGGCCGCCCATGGTTCGCACCCAAAGGCGAGCGAGCTCTCGTGGCCGCCGGGGCCCGCGTGCCGCGCAGGTGCTTAGCTGGCGGAGCACGTCGCCCGCACAGCCGAAAACCCGCGCGGCCCAGCGCAGGCAGCGGGAACAGGAACAGGAACGTCCCCGCACCGCGCAGCGCCGGCACCCCGAGGGGCTGGGGGGCACGAGGGGGGCTGCTGGCCATCCACGGCCGGGTTTGGAGCCTGGCGTGCGGCCCACGGGCTCCGTCCCGTCAGCGCCGTCAGGAAACCACCAACGCCGGGGGCCGCGTTACTGCGAGGAGAGCAAAGCGTGCGCGGGCCCGCGGCCTTGGCCCAGCCTTCCCCCCTGCCCTGGGGTCTTGGTTGCAGCTGCCCGGCTGCCGCCCGCCAGCGCACACGCCCAGCTCCCCGCTCCCCGCAGCCAGGTGTCCCACGGGGACCGGCTCTCCCGGCAGGAATGGCCTGCGGGGCCACAGCGGCTGCACCGGCGAGCCTGCCCGGCAACGAGCGGCCGCGGCCACCGGGGTCCTAAAGCGGCGGGCCGGGCCCCCCGCTCTCGGCCAGGCCCCGGGGCCGGGCGCCTCCTCCCGCCCGGGCCCAGCAGCGGCGGCCGCGGACGCCGGGGACGCCACCGCCGGGCAGCAGGGGGCGCTGTCTCCCGTGCGCAGGCGCGGCGGGCGGCCCGGAAGCGGAAGTGGAAGGGGCGGGCGGCGGCGGCGCGTGGCGCTAGTGGTGCCGGTTGTCCCGGCCCCGGCCCGGCCCGGCCCGGCATGGCGGAGGCGGCGGCGGCCGGCGGCGCGGGGGAGGCCCCAGCCCCGGCTGAGGAGGGCGCGGAGCTCGCCGCCGTTATCGGCGCCACCGTGCCCACCGGCTTCGAGCTGACGGCGGCCGAGGAGGTGCAGGAGAAGCTGGGCTCGGCCTCACGGATCAGCAGGGACCGGGGGAAGATCTACTTCGAGGTCCCGGCCCGGGGCCTGCCGCAGGTCCGCCCCGCCCCGCTCCCGGCCTCGCCCCGCCCCGCTCCCGGCCCCGCTCCCGGCCTCGCCCCGCCCGGCCCCGGTCCTTGCCCCGGCCCCGCTCCGCTCCCGGCCCCGGCCTCTGCCCCTGCCCCAGCCCGGCGGCCGTGCCCGCTGCGGCTTTACCGGCCCGGCCTTGAGGCCCCCGCAGCCACGGCGGTGCCCAGGCGAACGGGGGCTTTAGTGCAAAGCGCCGGATCCCAGCCCGTCGTGAGCGAAAGGCTTTCGTTTTAAAGGCATTCGTCGCAAAAAACGCTCCAAAAGTTCTGCTTGGGCTCTGTCGGTTTCAAGAGCTGTATCTGCATTTATTTGGTTTGTGCAAGGGTAGGTGAAGTCAGAGATGGGGAGCTTAAACCGGCGCAAAGACGCCTTCCCTCTGGCTTTGCACATAAATTGATAACCCCCGTATAAACCAGCGTGGAAAACCGCGGTCTCTTAAATCTAGCTGTGACAAAACTCACTGCAATAAACGCAGTCCCCTAGAGATACGTGGCTAGTAATGTGCCACCCTGGTTTCTCATTTCTTCTAGGTCCATCGGCTAAGGTCAGTGGATAACCTATTTGTTGTTGTTCAGGAGTTCAAAGACTATCAATTTAAAGAAAACAAGGTGAGTTAGTGCTCATTTTTCAATTAGTTCTGGGTCGTGGAGTGGGGTTTTTTTTTTTAAGACTAGTTTCAGAAAGTATTCTGTTTCACGAAGAGGCGGGGTGGTATTTTATTGGTGATATTATCCCAGTTCCTCTCTGCTGGCTTGTAAAATGGAAGTGCAGTCGTGTTAGATGTCTGACATCGTTTTCTTAGTTAAATATGTTGCATGGCCAAAATCTAGGATGAGAGCCGATACTGTGCTTGTAGGTCAGGCTTAGACACAGGACAGTAAAGTATCACTTTGGTCACTTAATTTAGTGTTAGATGTTTACTTGACAAGACAGATGATGAAATGCTATGGGTCCTGTGACTTTAAGTGCAATTCAGTTTAGTTATGGCAAAAATTGCACAAAAAAGCTCTAAGCTTTGCTTAAATGTGTAGTGGGTGACATGTTTAGGAAACTAATTTGAGAGGCTTAAAAAAAGGATAGCTTTTAAAGGGATGGAATGATTTCAAAACACAACTCTTCTGTCTTTTAAAGGAAGATGCTCTAAAGGATTTGGAAGATTTGGTTAAAAAACTGCCTTGGACCGATCCGTTGAAAGTTTGGGAGCTGAACAACAGTTTAAAAAAGAAAAAGACAAAACGCAAAAAACATAATCCGCAGAGTACTGCAAGCAAAGAGAAGTTGAATGACGATGGAGAAGAAGAAGGAACAGATCAAAAAGACACTAGTAAACAGGAGGACTGTGCCCAAAACGCTGCAGGTGTAGAACCCGCTAGCGGCCAGGATACAGAAAAGACACAAGGAGTGGCATCCCAAAATGGGGAGGAGGAGGAGGAGGAGGATGACAATGAGCAATCGGATGCTAAAGACGAATCGCAGGCGGGTTCTGGGAGCGAGACGAAGGTTGGTGACGGTCAGACGAGGGAAGGAGAGGTGAAGGTGTTGAAGTTCCGTGTTACGTGCAATAGAGCCGGAGACAAGCACTGCTTCACGTCGAACGAGGCTGCAAGAGACTTCGGTGGAGCCGTGCAGGAGCACTTCCAGTGGAAAGCTGACATGACTAACTTTGACGTAGAGGTATAGTGTTGTGCATTGGAAATACCTACATTGCTATTGTAAAAATTCTTAGTTCTTAATTCTGATGCTTAGAGATCTCCAAAATGCCTGCAAAAGATGACTCTGGAGCTAAAAACCAGTAATGCTGAACTCACACCCTCCTCAGAAGCGTTCACTTCAGTGGCACATTACGTGCGTCCTCAGATCCCACCACTTGCTAGTGCTTTGGCTGTCCATATGACGGTCTCTTGTGCGGCCCGGGGTGGGCACCTCTCCTCTTCCTCGGGTCCCTCTTCTGCTCTGCAAACACTGTTGTCTGCTCCCCAGGCTAACTGGTTAACATCACTGCAGCCAGTGCAGCTGAGCCGGTGCTCAAAAGCTTTCTGCTCTCCCTCAACCACAGCAAAAGTTCTGGTACCGAGTATTACCTTCTCCTATAGCAGTTGGTCTCGTTCATATTTAAACATCATGTAGGCGCCTTCTGCTTTACTTTTTCCCCCATTAAATCTTTCCTTATTCCATTGTTTTATATTGGTGTAAGTTAACAGAAGATATTCCATCCAGAAGCTGTAGTTTTATGGGTGAAGGGGACAAAAAGGATTAACATTAACCGTCCAATGTTTATTTCTTATCATGGGGAAGGCAGAGATTTGTGAAAGACAACCAACAGATGTGGTCCATCAGTGGTGCGGGACCACGATTTTTGAGGGGCAGAAAAACTAAATTTTTCTTGCAGGTCTGCTAAGGGCTGGCCCACTGTTCAATAAATATTTTTACCTTCCAAATTAATATGGTGGAGGGGACCAGGAATATAATTTTTATTGCTGCTTTGCACATGCTTCACTGTGACTTGCAGGACTTACCCGACTTCTCCCCCATACTTATAAAACAGAACTTTTTAAAAGTCAGCATAATGGTTATAGAACTTTTTGAAGTCTTGTGTAAAAGATTCTGTGTGAACGAGAAAATGCGTGAATGCTCTCCTGAATTTTGTCCGTTGTTGCCATTAAAGTGGTGCATTGCTCTTCTTCCAAGAATGCTCTTTTATACATAGCTCCTGTTTTTTAAATTACCACCTAAGATTCTCATAAATATTTACCAGGCATACTATGGAAAACTTCTGTTACTCCTGAAATTTAATTCAAGTTTCTTCCTTAGGTTCTTCTGAATATTCACAATAATGAAGTAGTTGTGGGCATTGCATTAACTGAAGAGAGTCTCCACAGGAGAAATATTACACATTTTGGACCCACAACTCTTCGGTCAACTCTCGCTTATGGCATGCTTAGGTGAGTGCGATTGCATAGTATTATACTATTCTCAGCTAACAAGTAATTTTGTTTCAGATATTAGATCCTTTATCCCCCCACTGTTTCCTCAAAAGCCGTTTCTGTTAATTCTTAAAAAAATAAAAAGGGGGGGGGGAGCATAGTTGCTGAAACAGCGTGCTTTGTAATTAACAATGGATGTTTTCCAGCTAAGTAGACGTTTGCTGTGAAATTTGCCAGTTTTCAAAATACTGTATCACATTCTTGGAAGTATTTCACTGTATTGCTGCTTATAAAATGCTAATTAATGAATGGAAAAAATAATCACGTGGAAGGTTTCTTTTGTTAGAAGGGTAGAATCAGCGTGATTAAAATAGTTCAGTTTTTCTTCCTTAGAGAAATTCACGTTTTTAAGACTTTTCTCACCGTGTCTTTTTTCCTGTTCCTCAGACTCTGTGACCCACAGCCAACGGATATCATAGTTGATCCCATGTGTGGTACAGGCGCAATACCAATAGAGGTGATTCTTTCTTTATTTCTTAACTTAATAAAACTTGACAGTGTCTGCAACTGAATAATACGTGTAAGTTTTCTTGGTAATAACTGAAGAGCGAACTCCAAAAGCCAACTTCTAAAGAGATTCAAACACACTTTTTGTAAAGTACCTCATTTTCCTTCCCAAAGCTGTAGCAGGAAGAAACTAAATCCAAAAGCATTTTGAGCTTTTAAGGTGTGTAATACCTATAACAGGTATCTGTTACAGAATTTTTAAAATCATCGACATCCAGTTCTAGTTACTTTGCTGTATTCTGTCATACCTGAGTAATTCTTCTATTTGTTTTGTTTCAAATTAAGCAATGTTGATGCTAATGTTGTGTATTATCAATATTTCCCCCCAGGGAGCTACAGAATGGCCGAGCTGCTACCATATTGCTGGTGATAACAACCCACAAGCTGTAAAGAGAGCAGCAAACAACATATGTTCTTTACTAAAGAAAAATGAGAACAAGGAAAGGTGAGAAGAGTACAAGTGATTTTCTTTTCCTGTCATATTGTACGTAAAGAAATCCGTTTCACAAGGATGCATTGACTGTCTTGTTCATATTTTCCTATTTATTCTTTTGCTAACTGTATAGACCTCCTGAATTTAAAAACACTCTCAGTAAACCATGTCTGAGATAAACATCTTTGCACTTGCAGCAGTACTTCCCTGGGCATACCCTTAGACATCATTCAGTGGGATATTTGCAATCTCCCTTTGCGGACTGGCTCTGTGGACATTATTGTGACGGACATGCCATTTGGAAAGAGGTGAGGTGTCGCTGGTATGGTTACTGCCGCTACTGCATGTGCTTGCCTGCCCAGGGTTAGGGCTCTCTCCAGTTCCTTACTTAACTGGGCCTACTTAAGAAGTACTGATGTACTCTAAACATGCAGGTTGAAATTAATAGTAAATGTGGTCCCTGAAGCAGGTAATCCATGTCTGAAAGACCAACAGCACTTAACCATTTTTCAGTGATCACAAAGGGGATCTTAATCTATTTTGCAGGATAGGGTCGAAGAAGAAGAACTGGGATCTCTATCCAGCCTGCCTTATGGAGATGGGCCGGATCTGCACACCGGGGACAGGCAGGGCTGTGCTGCTTACGCAGGACAAGAAATGCTTTGCCAAGGTACGTTCTGTGAGAGAAAATCAAATCTATTCACACTTGAAAATACATTGAGGAAAAAATGGTAAGCTGACTTCATTACAGAAGATGATCTATTTTTAGAGCAATAGTTAGTAACATTTAAGTGCAGTTTTGGACCTGAAGAGTCATCTGATGTTGCCGTCAAATGTGATTTAGAATAATCAAAAGTAATTTCTAAAGCAAATTTACCCTTACTATCTTATCTTGAAGCCGCCACCGCTCTTTGGCTGTTTTTTTGGATTGTAGGCCCTGTCACGAATGGGACACATCTGGCGCAAAGGTCAGACCGTATGGGTGAACGTAGGGGGACTTCATGCTGCAGTGTATCTTCTGAAACGCACCTGGGAAAGAGCAGAAGAAAAAAGATCGTTCTGGTAACCTGCGTGGAAGAAGACAAGAGACGCCTCCAGAATTTGTCCAACAGCAGTCTGGTAAAGCAGACGCCTGAGAGCACAGGTCTGCCAATTCCTAAGAAAAAAACCCAAACCTCCTATGTAGAAATTGTGTAACACGAATATTAAACCAGGGATCAACTTGAGAGCCTACCAGTTGTACTACGTGTTCTGAAACCTTGTTATTTAAATCACCTCTTTCCTCCCCGCCACCCAAACTGAAATTCAGTAGTGGAATTAGTAATGCTTTCCTTTGCCTGAGTCTTCTCTACCACATCCATTGTATTTTTCAGTTAAATGTTTATTTCCTCTGCTTATTGTAGAAAAGATGTTGAGGCAGCTTTGGAGGTAACAGTTTATTTCCCAAACCGTAGAAATCATATATGTATCTTAAAATGACTAACAGGACTACTAAGACTGTCATCTTGAAGGGTTTAGAGGTAGTATCTCTAACGTAGGATTTTTCCAAATTGAAGTTTTCTAATTTATACCACTGCTCAAATGTAAACCACAATAATAAACCACTGTCTGCTTTTTATGGTCTGATAAGCAAATGCCAATTAGTAAACAGTATGCTGATGCTACTGTTTTTCTGACCTGTTACCTCAACTTAGTGCTAACTATTAGCAAATCTCTAATCCATATTTTAATGTACCACTGCCCTGGGTGAGGGGGGGTGACACACACAGCCTTAGCAAACTGTCTGTAGTTACTATTTCAGAACAGAGATAATTTAGCAATTACATTAAAAAGTTCACGTTTTCAGCGTCTACTATAGACACATCAGGGTGGCAAGGTGTTTAAATTTATTAGGTGATTTAACAGCTGTAGTTATGCCACAGTATTTACAAAAATATATTACCTATTGAATAACTTGAAGTTGCAAATATTTTTTCTTCTGTAAACATACTGTGATTTCTCAAGCCTCTTACTCTTGGCTCATCAGAGGCTGAAAACACTAAGTTACCAGTTTGCCATCTTCATTAAAGCGTATTCATGCTAAGTGTTTAGAGGTGAATTAACAAGTATTAAAGTTTTAGAAGTTTTGCATAAGAGATCAGTCTTAATTGTATTCTTTTTCTGGTCCGTGTCCAGTAGAGGCTAATGCAGCCCTTTAATTACTACACAGTTGTCTTTCTGGATAAAACAGTGCCAACAGCGTACATTTAATTCTTTTCCCACACTGCATGGTTTATATGACAGTGTCAGGGTGATGCACACAGTTATTGCATGAGGTGGCTATCTAAACACTCCTGCTCTAGTGAACTCTAGAACTTGACTGGATGTGTTACGTTCTTAATATGCATTAACACCTTGGTGGTCTGTTACTGTTGTTGGTTTTTTGTTTTTTTTAAGGAAAGCCAAGCACAGTAACATTTTAAGACCTTATAGTGTGCATTTTGAAGTACTTTTTTTTTCCTGAGTTAAAGATCAGAATGCAATTAGTAAAGTGCCAGTCATCCCTTTTGGCCTGAAAGGTGATAGGGTCGCATTTTGGTTTTTAAACCGCAGCTATCATTAAATAGATTCAAATCAGATTGATGTGACTTAGCAAACTAGGCTTTAACTAACATCAGGAGATGGGAACTAAGATTATTGACCACTGCAGAGAATTTATACGTGATTTTCAATACTCATCACCACACTAAAATGTATGGCCTCACATAATTGTGTCATATTTCATAGCAAACCGTAAGTTATTAAAGAATGCAGGAGTGGGAAGATGTACAGTGATATCTCTGCTCTTTTAAATGTAAATGTGTGCTCCGAGTGGTACAATTTAAAGCAGTTTCTCTTAAAGATGGCACTTCTGTTTTTATGGAGGATTGGTACCAGACGCTGAGGAGTAACAGCTTTTTTCAGTTAAGACAATCAGCCTCATTCTTTATATGCGCTGTGTAATCTCACAGCGCCGCACGGTTTCTCACAGCATCAGTAAGTACCTGAAATACCTGCTCCTTCCACGATGTGAATTTACTGTTTTTTTCTCTTAGAAGGAAAACGGGGAAGAGAGTTGCTTTGAGCAAGGGCCGGCAAGCAAGCGAGTTGCTTTGAGCAAGGGCCGGCAAGCAAGCGAGTTGCTTTGAGCAAGGGCCGGCAAGGTGTCCCTCACAGTTCTTACACGTTCAGCTGTAATGGGGAAAAAGTGTAGCTGACGGGTGATGGCTTCTTTGGGGTCATTCTCCACCAATTTATATACACTTTTCCCTCACGGGCTGCTAGAGGGCCGGTGCAGAAATGACAAGAGGATTCTTCATCTAAGTCTTGTTTTCATAGAATCGTTTAGGTTGGAAAAGACCTTTAAGATCATCCAGTCCAACCATTAACCTAACATTACCAAGTCCACCACTCAACCAGTTAAGGGTAGAGTAGCAATTTCACATTTCCTGGCTTGGTGGCTGGATTATTTTATCATGACAGTAAAAACGAGGAATCATTAAGATTGGAAAGGAACCCTTAAGATCATCATTCCAATCGTCGACCCAACGCCACGCGCCGCCGTGGTACTTTCAGCACTAAGTTGTGGAGGGAAAAGGTGCTAAAACGCCTTTTCACGCTGCGGGTTGAGGGATATCTTGTCAGAGAGTTGAAAAAGGGAAGTATCGTCAGGGAGGACAGGTCTACCCGCTCCCCGCCGCGGCGGTGCGGTTCCGGCGGTGCGGCGACGCGCATGCGCGGCGACGCGGTTTCCGGCGGTGCGGCGACGCGCATGCGCGACGGGGCGGTTTCCGGCGGAGCGGCGACGCGCATGCGCGACGGGGCGGGACCGGCGGGGAGCGGGCGAGGGGATGCCGCCGCCGCCGGGCCCGGGGGGCAGCGGGCCGTGCCTGCGATCCGTCAATACCCGTGAGCTTTCCGAAGTCGTCTTTAACAACCGCAGTCCCCGTTCCGTCCTTCCCATCTGGGTGGATTTCGAAGGCAGGCCGCGCTGTTACCCGGTCCTGCAGCCGCGCACCGGGAGGATCATGCACAGCTACCGGGGTGGGTGCGGGAGCTGGGGTGGGTGGGATGCGGCCTTGCTTCTGGTGGGTACCCGGGAAGATGAAGCCTGATTTCCGTGACCGGGTGTATCGGCTCCGGAGGCTGCACCGCTTCCATTCCCTCTCCGGTCCCCTCCTCGGTGACATCCCCCGGTGGCCTCTAAACAGGAGCTCTGCTGGAGAGCAGATGATTCCTTATGGTGTCCCTCATAAAGCATAATATAAAATCACAGAATGCTTTGGGTTGGAAGGGACCCTTAGAGCTCACCCAGCCCAACCCCTGCAGCGAGCACGACAGCTTCAACCAGACCAGGGTGCTCAGAGCCCCGTCCAACCTGACCTTGAACATTTCCAGGGATGGGACCTCCGCTACCTCTCTCAGCAACCCATTCCAGTGCTTCACCACCCTCATTGTAAAAAAAATTTCCACTGCCCTTGCACCTTGTTCTCTCCCAGGTCACCTCTGGCTGTTCCGGGATGCTGGGACAAACGATGGACTGCTTGTCAACCAGCAGGAGCTGTTCGTAGCAGCTCCCAACGTGAATAAAGCAGACATCACGCTGCCAGGTATGCCATGGAAACCGTTGAGTTTTGTCTCTTTGGACTTCCATGTAAGGATCTAGTGAGAAATCAAGTACTCAAGTAATAAAATCTACCTCAAAAGTAGGAAGAGATCGTGAGGGTTTCTAGATAGAGCCATGTTGTTGCACTGCGTTGATTGGAGCTATTGACAGACCTCTCATTTATAGATGTCTCTCATGAGTTCTGTAGGGTGCCTCACGACAGGAAACAAGTTCTTGTCCTCTCTTTCTGGTGAATTTAGCCTGTTGTGAATAACGCTGCTACGTGTCGTGTTCTGTACTCACATGCGTGGAGAAGTGCTGTCTCTGAGGCAGCAGCTATGGAGAGCCTTTGTGATGAGGTCGTGTGTGTGTCTCTGTTTTTAACCTCAGTGTTCACCCTGAAAGAGAGATGTCTCCAGGTTGTTCGCAGTCTGGTCAAACCGATGGACTACAGGAAACTGGACATTGTTCGATCATTGTATGAAGAGCTGGAAGATCATCCTGATGTTAGGAAGGATCTTCAGCGGCTTTCTCTGGAGAGAAGTGAAACGCTGAGCAATGGAATTCTGGAATAATGTGATTACTCGCTCTAGACTCTTGAAATAGCAACCCACTGAGTTTAAGCAGGGATAGTCACCACGAAACATGCCAAAAACTAACATCTGTATTTTAAGTTCTGAACGATAAACTCAGTTAAATTGATGATGGTAAGTCTGATCCAAAAGAGTCAGCAGCACGAAAAAGCACGCCAGGTTCCTGATGGTTCAGTTCTGTTCTTCGTTACGTGTATCACAAACCAATGACTCCAGAGGCCTTGCAGAGATGAAGCTCAGAATTTTATTTTGGACTATCTCGGAACACCGCATAGGGACGTAAGATCAGGTCACCTATTTGGAGAATACGCATACAGATTAACTTTCATCCTATTAGAAAGTAAATTACACCAAGGATTAATTTAATCCAGACTCTAATGATCGTAAGTGGCAGATCAACACCAGTTTTGCTTGAATAATTTGTTTCTGATGGAATTTCACACTTAGCCTAGATTTGCCTGTGAATCACAAAGCGTGGGGGGTGTTGGTGTATGCGAGGGTTTCCCCTGCCACCTTCTGAGGACCTGACCTGAAACGTGGTGTTGGTGGAAAGATGACACGTGTAAATGCTTGGGGTTTTTTCTGCCTCTTACCTTTGCATTTATAAACACGTCATACCCACTCTGAGGCTGACACATTTTTACACGGATCATACCTTGAATGCCTTATTTGTCCTTCACGACTGGATTCTTGCCTAGTTGATCTCAAGGTGATCCAACCTAGTCAGCCACATAGACCGGATCCTAGTTTTGGGTCACCTTTCTCCTCCGCAGCTGCTTCCCCAGCTTCCCGCACAGGCATAGCAGGTAGCATTCGTAGAAGGTAGATGCTTTGAGTCCCGCCTTTTCCCATCGCAGTGCAGTAGTTCAGGTCGTAGTGGGAGGCCTTTTCAGGGAGCATGGACCACTCGAGTCGCTAGTATCTCCTAAGGAACAGACAGCAGACCGTATCAGCTCCTGCGGGCCCATTGCTAGATCCAGCTCACAGACAGATCCGTGCTTTATTACAGGCTAGGTAAGCAGAGGAAACTCTTCTTTACCTGTACTCTGTTCCCCCCATACCTCAATTAGAATGTATATTTGTGTGAATGTACACATGTAATTCAATGCAGCATTGCTTTTAGCAGATGCATGAATTTCCATCAACTAACAGATGTAGTGCTGTTCAATGTTAGAAGCAGACTGATAGGAAATGATAGCAGGTTATTTCTGTGGCATACGTTTCTTTCCAGTTACACAGTCTAAGAAACACAGCTGTGAAACTGAGAATATCAACGTATTCTGTAAGTATGAAATGTCTCCCCTTTTTGTAGACTTGTTTTTCTTACGTATTTGAAGTGTATGAATTGATCTTTGTCATGAAAATGTAAATCCATGCTAACTTTTTTACTCTAATTCTGTCTAATAATAACTTCGTTCAAAATTCTCTAATAATAACTTCATGGTGCTTGTGACTGTATGCCTGTATTCCCACAATACTCCTGAAAGTCATTCTAGTTGAACAGTAACAGATGCTTTTGGATTGGGTTTACAAACGTCAGCCCCCTGTTGCTGCAGGACTGCGTTGTGGGGACCACAACTTTAGGCAGTGTCTGTGTGTGAACGTAGCTACGTTACCATTTCTGCTTTTACCACCTTTTGCAGATCTGTGTCAGAGAAAAGTGAGCCTGTGCAGGCCTCGGGAGCGGACGTCAGTAGTTGCCCAGCTGCTAGGGAGCCCTTAGGTTAGAGGGTGCCATGCTGTGCTCCTGCCGGTGGGGTCCTACAGATATCCGAGAGGAATTTCTCTCCTCATGTCCCTGCGATGCTCTACGTTATGATTAACGTGGCAGTACCGCCAGCCAGTTGCAGAAAGCTGGCCCGCTTGACTGCATGGTTTTTCTTGTAATGTAGTAGGTATTAGGTTTAACAGATCTGTACATATCGGAAACATTCTGTATATATCTGATTTATGTGGGGTCTGTGATCTCTGGTGTTGCTTATTAGAATAATTTAAATTTATTCCATTAGTCTGTGACTTCTTCCAGTATACAGCCAGTCAGTGATACGTTTCTAGTACAATGTTTCTCACTGCTAATCGATCAGATTCCTTGGATTCCTGCGTGTTGGCAGACAGAAAAGCATACTTAGGTACCTTTGACTTGCCAAAAACAAACACATGAACACTACCTCATGATCTCATCGCTTGTAGGGGTATCCTGTCTTTGCTTAACTTTTAGTTACATCTACTGGATTCCAAGGCAACTTAAATCCTTAGCTAAAGAGCAGCTCCTGATTGGCAACAATTAGTTGTGGATGCTTTGTGTTAAATTGCTGTGGTTCAGCCCAGTTTCTGAGGGACATTTTCTGTCCACTCTTTTGAAGATTAACTTGAGGGTGGTTTCTTACCGTGTAGAAAGGAACCAAAGATCTGTCAGTCCCTGGACATCCTGACTGATGAGGGTACACCCAAAGCAGGGAGCATTGGATTGCTCCTCAATGACAGTTCAATTTAAATTGCATAAAAATGCAGAAACAATTGTCAGGGTGGAGACCATCCTTCAACTATGTGCTGCCATCTGCAGTCACATATCTACACAGTCTCTCTACCACCTTTCCCTCATTAACTTAGTTAATTCTTTGGAAGACTCTGTGCGTTTACCCACAGAATCCCAAGTAGAAGGTGGCATTTCCCTGAACCTTTGAGGTATGTGAGTCCTAGGACAGGAATTTTACAAACCCTGCTTCAGTTCTTCAGCTTCGACATTTCATTTAAGCACAGGTGCTGTCCTTGCAGAGCAGGCCAGCTGCTCTCAATCCCCTCCTGAGGTGGCAAATGCCTCATTTGCAGAGCAGAGGCCAGGCAGGGACTTTTGGATTCCACGCCAGGCAGCTGTCTCTAAGTTAGGCACTGTAGCTTCTGCTTTTTAGTACCAAAGTACATTATTTGGGTGTAGCTTCACAACTTCATACTATCATTTGATTCTGGCACCAGTAGCTGACTATTTGCACTGCCACTACGAGTAGGAAGTACTTTATTTTTTAAATAATGACTTCCTCTTGCTTAATGTATAGCAAGAGGCAATCCATGCTTGAAATCTTATACTTTCCCTAGAGAAGATAACAAAGGAAATTCTACTTGCATTTTGCAGATGAAATTGGGTTTCCAAAGTTATGCAAGAAGTGTGGGAGAGGAAGGGACTGAACACAAATACAAAGTTGGATGCAGAACCGTGTTCACGCAGCTGCGTCCCCTATTCCTCCCACAGCTGTTTTCTTGCAATGTGGATACATTTTCTTGTGGTATGAATTCTGCAACTATTTAGCTATTTTAGCTCTCACATACCATCTAAGTGTTGATTTTCCTACTGACAAATCATGAAATGAGCACCTTTTTTCCCCCCCATACGTCAGGTTTAAAAACTTAGCAACTTCCTCTCCGAGATGAGGAGCACTTAAAAGTATCTCTCACAAATAGCTGACAAGGTTGGTTTTAGGGACCACTGAGTCACACCTGATGCCACATTTAATCCGCTTGCCACGGTCTGACAGTACTGTTACAGAGCTTGCTGCTTTGTCTCGTCTTTTTAACCAGCACGGCAGTGACTGTGAGCGTGTTAAATAACACCTTCATTTAGCTGGGCTGGTCGTAAGAGTCAACTTACCAAATGCTCACAAGACCCTACCATGGACTAATTTAGTAGTAACATCAGCCCACCTGTGTATCTATCTTTGTTTTTTTTTTTTTTAACTTAGAGGTATTCTAGCATAAAAACAATTTGATTATATATCGTTTGTCATTGGAATGCAATAGCTCATAATATTTCTGGTATCGTTTGGTTTTCATTCTTCAGCCAAACTCATGGCTTGAGTATTCAAAGGGCAAGGCAGTGACAGGTGTAAGGAAGTAATTGACATTAAAAGCCTGTTCAATTAGAATTGTTAAAGCAGGTGCATAAACGCTATAGTAGAAAATTTTGGTCATTAAAGAACTCCTATTGATAAAATAGGTTTAAAAAAAAAAACAATGAAACTGGATGTTACAGATAGGTAAAGTTCTGGAGAAATGCTCAACATATGCAAGAAAGTATATTTCTTCTGCTCTGGAGTGCTCCTTTGCGTCAGAATAAAAAAGAGACTAGAGAAAACGCCAGCTGGCTCTAAGCCATTGGAAAATGGAGCCTCCTACTAGTTACTCAGCTAGATAAGTAGTGAGTGAAAGTTGTCCTTTACTTGTGACAACTACATTAAAAATGTGGGCAGTTTTCAGTCGGAGTCATAGCACTGTCTCATTTGACTGTGGTGGGAGCAGCGGTGAGTTGAGAGCGAGAGAGGTCAGGACCAGCCTGAAAGTTCCCGCTCGGCACAACCGCTGAGCACGGTGCGTTGGGAGCGCGCTGCTGCAGGAAGTGGCGGGTCACGGCTGAAGGTGAGAAACACCAGAGAAATAAACAATTATTCTGACATTCGCTGAGTGTCCGAGGGCTCAAGGAGAGCACGCAGCAGTACAGCGTCCTGCCAGCGCCTCATTATTTGAAAGTGAAGGCTGAACAACAGGAATGCATAGGACCATTCTAGTCTCCATTTGAAAAAGTACATTTCAGTTCCCTTGTAAAACTTTTTATTACATATAACGTTTAGTGCGAAACTGAGGCCATACACAGAGTCGGATGCATTCTTTCCCCTCCTTTTGCCATGAGGCAAATAGTCTAAAAGATTTCACAGGTTTTTTCCAATACCCAAGGGAAAGAAGCGTCCTTTCTGCCTGCTTTTCTCCAATTCTATGCAACACAAATTTCAGTCTCATCTTACATGACTTTCAGAGATGCTCTGATCATCTTCCCATGACAGAGAGTTTAAGTATGTGTCAGAGGGACAGTAAGCAGGGAAAAGGGAAAGGAAAAAAACATAAATTTAACTATTATTGTTGAAATAGTACTACTGCTAAAACAGTTAGGTCCCAAGGCAATCTTTGAATTGTGATATTTTAAATAATAATACACTTTGGATATTTTTGCTTAGTTTTTTTCCTGTCTTTTGACCTTGTACCTGCATTAATATCACAGTTTTCAGCTTTTCCTTGCCACAGGGTGGGTAAGAAATTCATTGTTACTTTAATGGTACTTGAAAGGTTCATGATTTCTGAGGCAAGAAGTATAGAAAACTGCCAAAGTTTGAAAGTTTGATACTGAAAACGAGAGTTTTCTCTTGTTTTCAGTAAATTTTGTACTGTAAAATATATGCAGATTATAAAGAAATGGTAAATTAAAAGCTCTGACAGTACTGTTTGCAATTAATGCAAAAATCTAGGGCTAAATATGAACAAAAAGAACTGAAAGAGGGTTACAATTACGTATTGCAAACCGCTCCATGGTGGCAGAGGTATAAGAACTGTAAGGCGCTCCAAGCAGGTATTTTGCCAGAAGCATTTGTAGCATGTACACTGGCAAATTAATTAATTATCAGTTTTTATCAAAAGCAGGTTAAATACAAAAAAAGGGAAAACTAAAAATTTAGAAAGATTGTTGACTTTAAGGACATATTTTAAACCTAATCCTTGCCTAGCGAGACCTGGCCATATGACCGCTTTTGATGTTTTTCACTTCTCACTCCCTGCATCCGCTACACTACTACATATAATAAGTGAAATCCTATACGCTGCAACGATTGTAAAATCCTGGCAACAGTCAGACCGGCGGCAGGATCGCTGCTCAGCATTAGCTGGCGGTGCTCCTCGCTGCCCTCTCTGCTGGCACGCGTTTCTTTCGAAGATCTCGTGAGATCTTTGAAACTGGCTCGATTCCCAGCCCCCAGCACGGAGGGGAGCACGGCTGGGGCAGCTCTTAGGGGGACCTATGTTTAAAAACACCACCCCCCACGCTCCCCACACACACACACACACACACGAGCAAACCACTAGCTGACTGCCCGGAGACGTGGCCAAAGCCCGGGCTGGGCAGTCGAGCCGGCTCTGCCGGGCGCCGCTCCTGACCTACGCGCGCCTCTGCCTGCGAGCAGCTGTTGCCCAGCCTGGCGGCAATACCAGCTGCGCCTCACAGGCAGGAAAGCATCTTGCACCTCCATCATGTGAAACTGGTAATTTGGCAACCGGGCTGGAGCAATAGGCGTTCATGGAAAGGAAAATCTGATTTGCATCTGGGGCCCGGGCCTGACGTCAGCCCGAGCAGGAAGCAGCGGAGTGTGGTCTGAGCCTGCCAAGAAACGTGTGCCTGTGTCACTCGGCTCTTCCCCCAGCAAAAAGCAAGCCAGGCCAGGGTGGGGACAGGCTCTGAAGGCCAGCCCCTTTGAGAAGAGGAAGCTTTTTGAGAAAATCAACCCTCCGCGGCACACAGAGGAAGCAGAGACGCGGGCGTCACTGCCTGTAGCCGTAGCCCCTGCCCGAGGCGCGCACCATGCCGAGCCGCTGCTGATGGCCACGGTGGGGACAAGGGACTCTCCGGAGAGGGGCTGCCAAGCGATGACCCTGCAGCAGCCGCCCCTAGCCCTGAAAGGGGGCTCCCCCCCAACTCTGTACGTCCACAGCATGCCTGCCTGGGTGCTGGAGGATTTCTGCCAGAAGATGGACTGCCTGAGTGACTACGACTGGATGCGATTTGGTGAGAGGGGGACGGTGGGGCAGGTGGGCTGGCAGCAGGGCTGGCGGCCCCCCGAGCCCACGGGGCGGCGATGGGGGCACACGGAGTGGCAGCGCGTTTGGGACGTGCGGTCGAAGGGTGCGAGGTTCGGGCAAGGTGCGTGGCCGTCCCCACGCAGGGCCTCTGGCGGGGTCATTCCCTGGCGCTCAGAAGAGCACGTCCTGTAGACAGGGAATTCCCGTCTGGTTTGGGGATCAAGTGAAACGTCTGATTAATAGGTGGAATATGGACTTCTGTGTTCCCTTGGCTTCTCCCGGGCAGCCAGGCTCCCTCCCCTTGCTCTCTGCTATTTTTTTGCACTCCCCTCTCCACGCTTTATCTTCTGCTACTTCTCACTGCTTGCCTGTTTTCACAACATCCCTCACATGTGCTTAGATGCTCTATTTTTTCCTTTCTTCCTTCACATTGTGTATATTCCCTCATGCTTACTGCCCCTATTTTTCTCGCTCCTGGCCATGTCCAATTAATAAGTATAGAAAATGTAGTCCCTGAGTTTTTTATTCTTTTTTCTGTATCCCAGTGCAAACAATTCTAAGCTGAATCTTTTCATAGTTGGCCTACCTTCCTTTATTTAACGTGATTTAGTTTCATTCAAGACTTCACTAACTCTGTCTGCTGAGTAAACTCTTACCCCACTTAAACTTGCTGACTCATCTGTGCTACCTTCGGATGCGTAAAACTCTCCATCTAAAGCCAGCTGAGGTGTGAACTCGGGGATCTGTGTTTCCGCACGCACACCCCCGGGCCCCCAAGCCCCTCTCCTTCAGGCTAAGCAAGAAGCGCATCGGGTGCGGGTCAGCTGCGAGGGGCCGAGTCAGACAGGCACCTTCGGTGGGTACCTCCGCCAGCCCCCAGAGACCACAAATGAGCACAGCTGCATTGACACAACATCCCCTGACGAGGTAACCGTGTGTCACAAACCACCGTTTCAGCACGCTTCGCCCCAGCCCCTCTGCCCTAAGGAGCTGGGGCTGCCCCTGCCGTCCCGCAGCCGGAGGGGTCCCCGGGGCGGGCGAAGGCTCCTGCTGCCGCGGGGCAGGCACGGGCGGGTGGGGAAGCTGCGACATAACCCCATCCCAAAGCCAGGGGTCTTCTTAGACTCGTTCGTCGTTTCGCCGTTCTTGTTACCTCGCCCTCCTCTAGCCCACGGCGCTGCAACCAACGCTTACGCTGTGGCCAGGTCCATCGGATTTAGCGGGGGCTAAATAAGGGGAGGTGGATGACATGTTGGTAAGCGAGCCGAGAGGAGTACAGCAGCATACCGTGCGCATTCAGGAATCGGGACAGAATATGTAGGGTCAGCTTTAGCACGGTGTCTCCTGCTCTTAAAAACAGCTGCATTTCACCAATAGGTTTGTCTGACTGTCAGTAAGACCCCAATGATTCAGTTACTATCTGGCTTACCATAATACTGGTATTTAGTAATGTAGACAGGAGTGCAGTCTCACTACTGACTTCTGTCACCTATTTTGGGAAAATCACACCAGGAATTTAATCTGAACTTATTTTGGTACAAAGTATTAAGGTGAAGGAAGATTATGGGGAAAATATGCTGAAACGTGTGACTGTGTTTCCTTTTTGGGTCTCTGATATAACAACATTTTTTCCAGAATAATCAAGGGAATAAAAGGAATATCTTTCTTTAGGAACAGAATTTTTTTTCACGTCCACATCGCTTATTTATTGCGATCCTTCCTTTTAAAAGTGTGCAAATGAAAAACCAAAGCCGAGTCTCTCACCTTAGCTTTCCCTGCTTGCGCTTGCTTGTTCTTTCTAATTTTTAAACAGAAATATCCATTGTCTCCCACTAGCCTCCTACGTGATAACTGATCAAACAGAGCTACGGAAAATCAAGTGCATGGAGAAGACGGGGATCAGCATAACAAGAGAGCTCATGTGGTGGTGGGGAGTGAGGCTGGCGACGGTGCAGCAGCTCCTGGACCTGCTGCGAGCGCTGCAGCTCTACCGAGCGGCTCAAGTCATCCTGGACTGTGAGTGCTGCCCCTTCCGCCCGCGGGGTCTCTGCTGCTTCTCAGAGCGCCTAGGCCCAACCCAGTACATCTCTCTTGCTAGCTGAAGAAACTTTTTGCTGGCAGTCTCATGCTCAAATTCTAAAATTCCTCCCCCGATTCCAATTTTCTGCTCTCTCAAATAACATGTGTGGCGGGAAAGGAAGAGGTGACACAGAGGAGGAATCGGCGGTCCCCCGAGTTCCTCATCCCGCCTTTGTAGTGGCCATCTTAGATGCTTCCAGAGGTGCCAGCGAGAGACTGGCTGTGCTCTGAGCCAGGGCCGGTACATCAGACAGGGTTTCAAAACAGAGCTTCATTATGAATGTTTTAATTTTTCATACGTTCTTGTTTCGCCATGAAATTTTGTCATGATACTCCAATTGTCAACAGAGTAGAAAAACCTATAATTGGTTTTGCCTATGCAGCCTGCTTTCCTGCACCATAAGAAAAAGGTTATGAAAAATAGAAATGGTCTATCAACTACCTACATTACTAATTCTTTATCCCACTTCGTATTTTCTCTATTCCTATCATATGTTCTCCTCGCTCCCTCCATAAATTAAACAACTGTAGTCTTTTCTAACTCTTTGCATGTAATTCTTCTCACCTATCTCCAGTTTGCTCTATTTCAGATTTATCTTTTTGAGGTAGGATGATTGGCGTTTGAACCCAGTGTGCCTAGTTAAGGTAAATGATTGCCTTATAGAAATCACAACGCTTTTAATTACAATTTTCCTCTCCATTTTTCTCCATTGAAAATTATGTTTAAATTGCAGCTGTCCATTTTTGTAAGCCAAATTGTACCTTAATCCAGTTCTACCACGAAATCCGTTGAACCCTGGACAACATACTGTCTTTCTGTATTAAGTTGCCCCCAAAAGTTGGGAGTGGACCACACTCCCCTTTTCACACTTTCTGGAAATGAGCTGTTTGTATGAATTTTACCAGTTCTCCACAGAGAGTTACTAGAAAGAAAAATTACAGATTTTTGTTATGTGGCCAGAAATGCTTAGAGAAGTACTATCCAGGTGCATATGGGAAACACTCAGAGCTTATGAGGGCATACGCTTCCACAGGTGGAAAACGTGTGGGAGCACCATCTGCTTCTCACATTCCGCGACGGGGAGCCTGTCAGCGACACGGGTGGTTTTGGCGTACATCACGTGCGGCTGTTGTGCAACAGCAGCTCCCGGGCAGGGCAGGCCCGCCAGCGGTCAGGGGCACAGCTGGCGTTCGCTGCACTGCAGCTAGAGGCATTTCTCATGGAAAGTCCAATAATGCATCAGTTTTCTTGCCACGGCTTTTCTTTGTGTAGGGCTGCTGTTTTTCTGTAGTTTCCTGGCATTAGGATGACTTTTAACCCTCATTTTGGTATGGCAGAAAAAAAATCTTTAGCAATGGTATTCTAAATTTCTATTTTCTTTTTTTTAAAAAGGAATATTAAGCACTACAGCACAAGCAAATTCTGTCTTAGTACATCAAACACAATAACAACAGACCCTAACAAGAGCGTTGCTCAGTGAATATAACTGATTTTGGCATCACCCCTATGCAGCTGTTTGATTCAGCAGAGCTACTTTCTGACTGAATTCAGTCACAGCATTCAGCTTAGGAGACACTAACAATTCTTACTCCTCATTCCTCAGGAAAGCAAAGCAAGCTACAGGAAAGTGAACTCAAATCTGGTTTAATTTGTATATCAGTAATCCAATCGTTAATTTAGTCACAGTGACTGTGACTTTGAGGGTCCAGTCTGAGTGGACAGGATTGAAAACAAAATCTTGATTTTTTTTTTTTTTTCTTTTTTTAAATCTATACATTGCATAAATCTGATCTAGGTATCACCAATGCAATAAGCCTGGCTCCCTGATAATGGTATTTTTATGGATACTCTGGAGTAGAGGGTGACTTCCATGATGTGATGACATTTTTGCTCTGTGCCCGTTCAGTATTTAACACAGCTGATTGCTAGTCCATCAAGAGAGTTTCTGGGTGCTCTTATGTAACACAGTATAATCTACCACACCTTGAACTCTAATTAGTTACATTCCTTGTCTTCTTTTCCTGTCAGAGCACATTCTGGGGCCCAACTTTGTTTATGGCTGGCTTATTTCAGTGTATTCCTTTACAGAGTTCATTGACACTTCTGTAATCCCACTTTACATTTTGTGATTTAATTAAAAAAAAAAAAAATTGCCTTCCGAGAAACATAAAAATTGAAACTCAAAAACTACTGAATATTTTTACCATTACATAACAGCAGCAGCAATTTTCAACATAATTTTAATCTGTCACGGAGAGAGCTGGTTTTGTTCAGTTAGGTATCATGCCTTTTCTCTCCCATGTGGGTTACTTTCGCCGTTTTTGCAAAAGCTAAGTTCAAACAACTTAGAAAAATTACTTGCTATAACTGAGATGCTGCTGCTTTCACCCCAAGGTAGAGGGTTTTCTCTTCTCTTACAGGCCTTTAAAACAAGACCATGAGTAGATTTCAAAGATTAGTTCAGCACATTGCAGTGGTGAATCACTGCAAGGGAAGCTTCATGTGTTTATTTCAGAGCGCTGTTGCTTGCAAACCACAACATTGGCTGATGTATAGCACCTTCAGTAAGCCGACCCCCTGGAAACCCAGAGGCTGCGCAGAGGATCTCTGATCATTAGGCCTGGTCCTGTCTGCAAAGGCCAGAATATGGCACTGGATCAAATCCTGGCAGGCAGCATTTTAAAGCCCCTGACAAGATTGCTTCCCCAAGGACCAAGAAAGCTTTGTCCCTCTGATTATGTGGAATGCAAAGAATTAGGCTTCCACTCCAAGAGCAGCTTCCAGCAACAGTGCCATTAAAAATAAAGATACAACACAGACAAAGATAATCATCATCACTGCACAAAACATTCACCAGCCTTCTGTTTGTCTGACTGGTTTGCTTTAAGTGGTATGTCAGTACCACTGTGGCCTGTGCAGTACGCACGTGCCTTCAGCTTCTGGTACAAGAGGGGATTACCTGCTTTCTCTTGGGCTTCTATGATTCACCTTTTTTTTTTTTTTTTTTTGAGCTTTCTCAAAAACATTTCTGAGACTTTTTGGACTTCATTGCCACAAGCTGCAAAAACTGAGGTTCTTCCCTGTGTTAAAAATAAAAACTGAATCAACTTCCTCCAGGCTGGAAATCACACTTGGTGATCTCTGCGGAAAAGCTTGGTTTCTACAAATTGTAGTTGGCTGATGCAAGTAAACAGGGGTCTTTATAATGATTTCTGTGGGCTAGATATTAAATAGGGAAAGTAAATATTAAGAAATCATGGCAAGAAATGGATATACCCAATTCAGCTCACTAAGACCCTGAACTGATGTAATAGATCTAACATACCTTTGTTTCTCTGATTTCCTGTGTGACAATGGGTGAGCTACAATATTGGGCTGTTCCATGAAGGGCTTCATACGGAGGTAGGAGTGATTTGGGTTTTGACTCTGAATTCTGGAAAGCATTATGCTTTAAACAAGTGATGCACAATGCAATTGCTCACCACCTGCTGACCGATGCCCAGCCTGTCCCCGAGCAGCAATCGCTGCCCCAGCCAACTGCCCCCAGTTTCTATACTGGGCATGATGCCATATGGTATGGAATAGCCCTTGGGGCAGTTGGGATCAACTCTCCTGGCTGTGCCCCCTCCCAGCTCCTTGTGCCCCTGGCAGAGCATGGGAAGCTGAAAAGTCCTTGACTGGTGTAAGCACCGCTCAGCAACAGCTACACCATCAGTGTGTTATCAGCATTCTTCTCCTACTAAATCCAAACCACAGCACTGTGCCTGCTACTAGGAAGAAAATTAACTCTATCCCAGCCAAAACCAGGACAGAAGGCTAGATAAAGAGGGTTTAAAAGAGGATGGAAGAGACAAATCCTGTGGAATGATCAATTTGCAGTTTTGTTTCTGGATGATCAATATTAATTTTTGTTCCAGATCAATTCAAATGCAATAAATTGCAAAACTACAATTAAATGATCTTTTTAAAAAACTTCTTATAGTTGTCTTTTACACTGAAGTCCATAGCAAAACTTCGTATTAATTTAAGTGGCAGAAAGTCTGGATTATTTTGGTGTTCTGCCATGTGGAATTAGTAAATTTTTTCTGGAATTAATGCAATGCAGGCATTCCTCTGTGTGCTCAGTCATAAGCAGAACTGATTTCTAGCAGGATCTTTTTAGGTTTAGACAAATCTTTGAAGTCTCTACCCTCTATTTCTCCTTTTTTGTCTATGTCTGAATATGCTTACTCAGGTGATTCCTCTTGGGCAGATACAGAGAATACATTGCTTGTTCTATTGGGCACTTTAGAAAACTAAGTGGTTCTTCACCATACTTCTGTTCACTGTGACTTAAATGAATCAGACACAACACAGGTAGATGTTTTGCTGGCAGATTACTTCCAGGAGAATTCTATCTCCCTTCAACAATTTCTTGCACTACTCTAGTCCCACTTCTGAATGTCCACAATAACAATTTTTTTCATATGTCAGTTCTTTAGCTTCAATGGTGACCTGTTTGTCTGATGTGCAGGAAGTTGTGAAATTCATGAAAACCCCTGAAAAATAGGTTGAAAGAGGGAAGTGATTTCATTTTAGAGACTTGTAGGTTAAAGTACAGGAAGGAAAAGCCAACAACTGCAGAATACAGGGACTGCCAGTTTTGACTAAAGGCCTGCAGACTGTTTGACAGCTAATTTCAAAACCCCGTAAAGTTTGGGATTTCATAGCATTTGGACACAGTAATAAAGAAACATACCTAATTTTTCTGAGTTTTAATTTTAAGATCTAGTTTCATTCAAACCTGCATTCAGAGGTGACATTGAAGAAGGTGGATAGAAACCCCAAACAGAGGTCAAAGGAAGAAACTTGCTGACATGAACGTGCCCACTTCTACCATTATTGTTTTTCATACACTCCGCTTCAAACCTTAGTACGCTGAAACTGGCATAGCTTGTCTCCTCTTAACCAGTTCCACTGAATCTTGGGTTATTGCAAGGAACACACATTACGAATTAAACATACTGCTTCTTGCTTGTTTCGGATACTCCCAATGCGTTGTTGGTACAAAAAAAAGAACACAAAGCTATTACCTGATTTGAAACGCAAACAGGGGCCTGTGGCTTTTTGATTCCAAGATCATCACCATGCTTAAGATACAAAGCTGATAAAACAGCATGACAAAAACCCCTTGTATTTATACTTGTGCTTATTTTCTTTTATATAAAAATAAAACATTAATTTTGATTTTTAAGAAAATGTTAAATGTATTGCTGACAAAAGGTGCCAGGTAGAAACAAAAGTTTAGAACTAGAACCAGGAAAATGTTGTTATCAGGCAGTAGAAAGTCCATATATCACCCCCAGTGCACACTGGGCATTTCCAAGCTCCTTTTCAACCTCCATTTGAAATGTATTCATGGGTAAGAATTCAGCTGCTTCTTCAGGAGATTTTGACAGCCTTGTATATCACAGTATCTTGAAATTTTTTTTTACTTTATTTTTTCCCATCCTAACTGTAGCCTAATCTAATTTTAGTAATTCCCTCTGAGATGTACATACTTTTCAAGTCCCTGTATGCTGAAAGCATCTTTGTACTTCTTTTAACCAGACTTCAAGCCTGCTTTTTCAGGCCTGATTCTGAGATTTTGCCAAGCTGTATACAACGTAAGATCTTTTAGAGCTGTAGTGAATCAGTAATTTGGCCTTTAATTTTTTCTTATGTATCAGTAAGTCTTGACCTTTGACCATTTTTATGTTTTCCCCAGATTGTCTCTGGTTTGTTTCTTTCTGTTCATAAGTAAAAGTACAATTCTTTATTGCAAATAGTTCTATATAGGAAAGTGTTTTCTGGGAATGAGCATGGTCATGACACTAAAACAACACAATTCAAAATAGTCCTACAATATTTAACTGACTAAACCCATTATAATGCTGTCAGATTTCCTCTCAGTCCCATCACAATTAACAAAGAACTAGATGCCTTCTCTAGGCTGGGCAGTATTTGTGATTTGAGATCATTGGCTAAAGGATGCTATATAGAAAATGACAAAATAAGTATACTGTTATTGCTAATTTCTGTGTATCTTTTGCATAGTCATCACTGGTATTTGTTTGAAGCTATCACTTCTTACTAATTTTCAGTAGTAGTTAAGGTCATGAATATGGTCTGAATTTAAATGCCAGTAGTATTCCAGCAATTTAACAATAAATTACTTGAATATTCATTTTAGTTTTCATGTTAATTTAAAGTCTGTTTCCTGATAACTGATTAGAGCCTGACTCTGTTTTCCCTCATAATCTTCATCTTTCCTTTGTTCTCTTTTGAAGGGACAGCAGCCTCTAATATTACCATCTCTGAAAAAGAAGAGCTGGTGGAGCCGTCTAAACAGGAGCACATATCTTTAACTCCCACAGGAAACAAAAACAGAGAGAGAGAAAATGAGATAAGCCTGCTGCCATCACCAGACTCTTCACACCTGGGAGTATCACCATCAGGTAGTAAGTAAAGTAATAGATGCTGAATTTGCTCTAACATTGAAATGACCATATAGACAAGACTGCTTCCCATTCGCTTTCAGTATAGTGTAATGAGTATATTGCTCTTCAGAATGGTCACATTTGAATATTTGCCTTTCTCCTTGGACTGTTGTCTCGTGAGCTGTTTATTTCTAACTTTAGCATATGGCCTCCTGCTCCTCCTTCCTATAGCTCTCTTGGCCTTGAGAGACGCTGGCTATGCCTGTCCTGTGGGATCTCAAGACATTTCCCAGGTCTCTGTGAACACCTTGGTCCCATCCTGGCTCCACACTAAGACTAGATCAGCGCACACATTTCCTGCCCCATGTCCCTCTCTCCATGCGAATAAATCTAGACCAGAAGAGAGCCGTGCACGGGTCAGCAGGCCCCTCTGCCTGGGAAAGGGAGGGAGCAAAACCACAGGACATCCTGCGGAGAGCATCTGACCAACAGCATAGACATAAGGAGCTCTATGTCCCCGAGCCAGGACTAGAGAGATCCGCATAGTCCTCTTGCAAAGAGGAACCAGGAAAACAGCTCCCTGTCTTCACACACTATGTCACATTTTGACAGCTTGTCACAGATTATCCCTGGTTAGGAAATTCAACAAAATACCCCAGACTTTCATAATTAGTCACAGGCTGTGGTATAAAAATAAGGTGTATTTTCAATGCTGTTATTTCAATTTCAGGTGCTGTTTCTGAAGGAGCCTTGTATTCACTCCCTTTTCCACCACCTCCCCCAAGAGACCTTTTGAAATCCTTTCAGTCAAACCCTCCCGTCTCATCAAGTGTGAAGGTAAATCCCTTCAGTACTCATTGATTATAACAATGAAAATCACCTTTATGACATTCTGTGGTTTTTCAATTAAAGTTTATCCCTCTACTTGTATAAAATAGAGATCTGGTGAAAAAGTGGGGCTTGATTACAATTTGTTTGGACTGAACACAATACCAATGCTTCAGTTAGATTACTTGCACTATACATCACTTTGTCAGTGAAGGACCAGGGAGGGAAAAAATTAACAATATTGCATACTGCATAGCTCAGCATGGATAACATGCCCACAAATAGCAATTAATTTTGAAGGAATTTCCAGTATAGATGTTACAGAGGTCTTAACATTTCTGGTGTGATCATAGGACAGTGCAATATATACCACTGACTAGTCAGAATGGCATACTGCTTTTAGTTAATTTTATACTTAAAATGTTGTTTCTGCTCAAAACTGGGCTAGCATCAAATTTAAGTCAAGTTGCCCAGAGCCTTGTGTAGCTGACAATTGAAAATCTCCAAGGATGGAGGTTCCCTCACCTCTCTGAGCGCTTGTTCCAGTGCTTAACCGTCTCACTGTGGAAAGTTTTTCTCATATTCCTAATGATTTCAGCACACAGTCTCCTGTTCTTCCTCCCTATGGCTCTCTTGTCTTTAAAATAGTCTAGCTAGATTTGTCCTACAGGTTCTCAAGCGTGTTTCCCAGATCCATGTGCACACTCTGGTCCCGTCATGGTTCTGTCTTGGCCTGTTTTCTTTGGTTTACTTTGTTCGAGTTTGTTTTAAAGAAGATTGTGTTTTAAGACTTTAAACTCTTCCAAAATAACATGGTTAAAGAGTACCAGCTGGAAGAGAAAACTGCTGCAAAGAATGCAGGAGTTTCAGAGTTTCTTGAGAGGGAGTTAATGTTTTGTTTTCTCAAGTCTGGAGCACATTAAGGTTGTGAAAGCTGCATGATTAGGCTACAGTGGAACTGTAATAACAATTTGCATTGGGGCTTGCCACACTGGAAGCAACAAATTATTGTGCAGCCAACACCAGATGCTTCAGAAGTAGATGTGAAGTTCCTATGAGAACGTAAATACATTATGAGGGACCCTACTTTCTGATCCAACTGTTTCTTAATATATGCCCCAGTCTCTTCTACTATGCAGAGTTTTTACATCAGCAAAACACATCAAGATGGGTATTACAAAGGGAAACCCTAATGAGTGATTGCACAGTACCTTTCACAGTTTCTTTCAACAATCAGAGTGATTGCTTAAATCATGGAAAAGAAATTATGACACCTGAAAGAAGGAAAAAGCATCTGAATTTTCATGAGATGATAAGCTTGTTTCTTCTACAAATGTGTAGCCTTGCAGCTCTGCTACTCCTCAGCAGGAGACAATGACGGATCTCCCCAGTGGGAGTCTTTTGTGGACCCAGAGGGAAGTTACTGATGCCACAAATGGTTTCAGCGACAAGAGCAGAATTTGTGAAGGTACTTTTGCGGATGTCTACAAAGGTCAGAGGAACAACATGGTGTATGTCATCAAAAGACTGAAAGAGGCAAGTACTCCATCTTTTCTTTTTCTTTGAAGGGGGTATGTTGTTAGTATCTCTTGAACATTAGCAGTTCTTGTTTAATATTGTATGGACAAGGAACCAGAACAGCTACACAAGAGGAGAGGTAAAAAGGAAATGATGTAAAGTAAGTAAACCTAGATTTAGCAAACAAATGAGAGATATTTTACTCATGTGAGTAGTTTTATTAATGCTATCCATGGGAGTAGCCTGCAATGTAGCTACCTGCATTGATGATTGCATCAGAGGTGTCTTTATGCTGGTTTTTGTTGTACTTTTCAATTAATTGTTGCCTTTGACACAAAGTTGCCATTAGTGATACTTGCCTATTTTCTAAAGCAGCTTGTCATCTGGAGACTGAAAGATCTGTATAAATGCAACATCTTACTAATTACTATTGACATTCTACTGCATGTTTTCATTTTTCAGACGGAATGCACAAGCCCAGATTCCATCCAAAGATTCTTTCATACTGAAGTCCAGATTTGCTTTCGGTAAGTGGTTCCCTTTCAAATGCAGTCTGCACGTATCCTGCATGTGGCCTGTTGCCCATGTGTTTAGTTTAAGACTGATCATAGAATCATAGAATCATTTAGGTTGGAAAAGAGCTTTAAGATCATCAAGTCCAACCATTAAGCTAGCACTGCTAAGTCCACTACTGAACTGTGCCACATCTACATGTCTTTTAAATACCTCCAGGGATGGGGACTCAACCACTTGCCTGGGCAGCCTGCTCCAGTGCTTGACAACCCTTTCCATGAAGAAATTTTTCCCAATATCCAATCTAAACCTCCCCTGCTGTGTCTGTCTCCCAGGCACTATGCTGTTCTGGGGACGGTGGGGTTCTGCACTGCCTTTGCAGGAGCCCTGGGGAAACAGCATGCCTCCCGGTGCTGCTGCAGGTCCCGGCGGAGCAAACGCAGCCGCTCTGCCAGTCCTCAAGATGGTGAGGAAGCGGTGCCTTCTGGTGCTTTGTGTCCCTCTTACTTGCTCAGAACAGGACTGCGCTGTGATGATAGGTTAGCCAGCTTTCTGCAGTCCTGCTCAGGGCCTTCTGTGCTTCCATCTGCAGAACACAATTCCCAGTTGCCTTGAATTTAGGAATTTATTCCAGCTCAGGAATGTATTTTTCTGCATTGCTCTTAGTTCATTTGCAAATCATTGCTGATCTGTGCCTGCAGGTGTTGTCACATCAACATCTTGCAGCTGCTGGGTTTCTCAGTAGAAACTGAATTGCACTGTCTGATATATCCATGGCTGCCTAATGGATCACTACAAAACAAACTTCAGTGTCAAGTAAGCAAATAATCTGGGTCTGTTATCTATCTGTGATTACAAGTTCTGTCCTGTTATTGTATGAAAAGCAGTTATATCTCTTTGAATTCTGAGAAACAGCCAAAAAAAGAAAAGTGCCCAAATATCATGACTGCAAGTACTAGAAAGGCTGCAGCTCTTTCCAGTTTCTCTACTGCAAAGCAGACCAGGTCAACAGCAAGTTTCTGCTGTGCAGCCTTTAGATTTTTAAAGTAATATGGAATCTGCAAAATGTGTCTATTTGTATTGTAATATTTCATTGGATTTTGGCATGTGTTTCCATAGAATCCATCATCATATTCATTGGCATAACGTGCTATGAAGTTTTACAGGGGCTTAAGAGGGAACAGTTTGAGATGTTCACACCTACTGAAAGAGCATTTGCAGAGGAGGTCACAGGGCAGAGAAGCATCAGAAATGCCATCCATCAAAACCAGCGCTGTGCCTCAGTAATGGCCAGTACTTGAGGCTTTGGACAAGCGTGATCCTTGCTGTATCCTTATCTCACTGTGTCCTATGGTGGGCAAAATGTGCAGCACAATATATAAAATAGGTTCCTTCCTTAGACTAGGAATCATCAGTTTCTGCCTTGGACCAAACTTTTGATTTAGGTCTAAATTTGGTCGGGACTAAAACTAAGTCTTTGGTTTTCAAAACTACTCATGTCTTAGAGTTTTTTATTCTGTAAAATACCATTTTTTTTTCCTCACTTCCTTGCAGGATGATTCTGCTCCACTGACCTGGGAGATGCGAATTAGCATTTCTATAGGACTCATCCGAGCTGTAGAGTATTTACATAATTTTGGAATTCTTCATGGGAATATCAAAAGGTGAGGGGTTTGGCTTATCAGCACTTCCTTGGTCACCTGTTAATTCCAGGATTTCTTTAACAATAATGGCTGAAATCTTATGCAATTTTGAAATCCATTTGCAGTATCTCTCTGCTATCTCTTGTTCTGTAGGGTGTTCACCGTTTTATGTTAAATCTGTCTCTCCTTTCTAAAAGATGGAAGTATATTCCTTTGAAGTAATTTTTGGAGTGCTTGTTCTTCCCCCTCTCCCTTTCTACCATTCTTTATCCTTTCATTCATACACAGCAGGCCAAATGCTGGAAACTTTCAGTGCTTAACTTTGAAAGTAAAACTGTAATCCTTTACCTCAAGTTAAAGTAATACTTGACCAATATTGTTATTTGTCTGTCTTTATCACAGCTCAAATGTCTTGTTGGATGAAAACTTTACACCAAAGCTTGGACATTCAGGCCTGCGATTGCATTCTGTTGATAAAAAATCAGAATATGCTATGATGAAAACAAAAGTCCTACAAGCTTCTCTCACTTATCTGCCAGAAGATTTTATCAGACATGGGCAGTTAACAGAAAAAGTTGATATATTTGGCTGTGGTGTGGTACGTTGCCTTTTTTCCCATGTTCTGTTGCATTCTTTGATGCGTCTAGACGGGAAACTGGACATAAGAGCATGTGCCTCATATAGTTGTTTTGCCAGCCATTTCATATCATAGTTGCTGACTATATAATGTGTTGCAATCCTGGTTTTAATTATGTTCACACTCCAAATATACTTCCATTTGTGGCAAAGTGAGGTGAATCTTTTGAACAACAGAAACAAAATTCATTCTTGTTGCAAAAAAATTATTACTGCTGATCGCTTTAAAAAAAAAGGTGTAGCAGAAAGATTGCAGTTAGGTTCTCAGGATTCTTGCAGATTTGCCACATGAACTGCTACAAACATCACCTGTTAATTTGGAATTTCAACTAAAATAATTGATAGTCTATGATGTCACCTGTCTCTAGGTGTCTCCATTTAAGTAAGAAGTTACTCTGTTCAGTGTAATTTCTTAACTAGATTTAGAATTACTTTCTCCTCATCCTTTGTTTCAACAATATCTACCAAGGCCAAGTGCTGGGTCCTGCACTTGGGTCACAACAACCCCATGCAACGCTGCAGGATTGGGGAAGAGTGGCTGGAAAGCTGCCTGGCCAAAAAGGACCTGGGGGTGTTGGTGGACAGCGGCTGAACATGAGCCAGCAGTGTGCCCAGGTGGCCAAGAAGGCCAACAGCATCCTGGCTTGTGTCAGGAATAGCGTGGCCAGCGGGAGCAGGGCAGGGATTGTCCCCCTGTGCTTGGCACTGGTGAGGCCGCACCTGGAATGCTGTGTCCAGTTTTGGGCCCCTCAGCACAAGAAGGACATTGGGGTGCTGGAGCGTGTCCAGAGAAGGGCAACGGAGCTGGGGCAGGGTCTGGAGCACAGGGCTGGTGGGGAGCGGCTGAGGGAGCTGGGGGTGTTCAGCCTGGAGAAGAGGAGGCTGAGGGGAGACCTGATCGCTCTGCAGCTCCTGACAGGAGGGGGCAGGGAGGCGGGTGTTGGGCTCTTCTCCCAAGGAACAAGTGATAGGACGAGAGGAAATGGGCTCAAGCTGTGTCAGGGGAGGTTTAGATGGGATATTAGGAGAAATTTCTTCATGGAAGGAGTGGTCAGGCATTGGAACAGGCTGCCCAGAGAGGTGGGGGAGTCCCCATCCCTGGAGGGGTTCAAAAAACAGGCAGAGGTGGCACTTTGGGACATGGTTTAGTGGGCACGGGGGTGTTGGGTTGGTGGCTGGACTGATGGTCTTAGAGGGCCTTTCCAACCTTAATGATTCCTAGTTTTACTTTCATTAAAAATAATCCAGCCACCAATCCAGGAAACATGAAATTATTACTGTGCCCTTAACTGGTTTAGTGGTGGACTTGGTAGTGTTAGGTTAATGGTTGGACTGGATGATCTTAAAGGTCTTTTCCAACCCAAATGATTCTATGATTCTATGATTGTACTGAACTATAAAATTTGGAATTGGCTGTTGAGGTAGATCTGAAGTGTCATAAAGATTGCCCAGATCTGGCATTGTTAAGCTATCTGAAGTAAAAATAGTATTCAAAATGCCCTGGCAGTTCAGTATTTCTTTAGTTACACAACTCATTTTTAAAAATAGAATTAATACTGAACAAATTGTTTTATCTTCCAAATATATCTTCCTACTTTTTAGGTCTTAGCAGAGATACTGACAGGGATTAAGGCACTGGATGAAGGAAGACACCCTATTTATCTGGTAAGAAAAAGCAGGAATAATGAATACCAGTACAAGTGAATGGGGTTGCTGTCATAAAATGAATTTTCATTTTATATAAATACAGTTTGTTATTTGCAGTCCACTGTACACATCCCGAAGAAGGGGTATTTAGAAGCCATATCCTGGTTCCATTAACATCAATAGCCTACCTGCCTTTAGACAGAAGCAGAATATATATTCCCACTTCACATACCACACTCATGAGTGCTGGCCCGATTATATTAGGCGATACTCCAGAATAATTGGTGTTTAAATACATGCTTACTTAAGAGACAAGACTTTGTGCTGAAATGCTGCTGCACGGGTTTTACGTGCCAGAAAGAGGTGTTATGAGCCAAACTGCATGGGGAAACCTGGGTAGGTGGTAACCGCAGTTGCTCATCATGATGTTTATCAGGCGTTTATGTATTGCACTAGGGTCTGAAATTAATATCGTGGCCAATTTGCCCAAGCTGTGATTAGAACTACACAAACTACTTTCACAAGCAACCAGAACTGGCCAGGCTCACTGAATGCCATTAACACCATCTTAATGAAAACAGACTCCACCTATATGCCTTCTATGGGATATGCTCCTTCTGATTTGCCATCTTGTTGAAGCCTTTGAGGGGAAAACCATAGTATTCTTACTTACTATTTCCAAGCAATTCAGCAATGTTCAAATGGGTTCAGAAAATAAAGGATCCTAGGTTTCTGATTTAACAAATGTTTGAAAGGTCCCGTGCAAGAATGCTGCTATGTGCAGTGTTGGTTATTTTTCATCCCTATAAGGGCATAAGCCCAGAAGATCTGGGTCTGCTTTAGTGAATTTGACATTAGGCACATGCAGAGAAAACCTATGGCCTCTTCTCTCCTGTGAAAATGAACATTTCTGTCAGTTGCATGAATGGAGATTCTTAAAGCTTGTAAGTCTGTAAACCAGTCATTAAGGAGCAATAATAACAAATACATGGGGAGCCTCCTATTCTCAGTGATTCAGATAGAAATAAATGTTTGTGTTAATTTTGCCTTCACTAATGTATCTCTTTCCTTTGAACAGAAAGATATGATTGCTGATGAAATTCAAATAGCGAAAGAAAGCTCATACTCCAAAGTAAAAAATTTTGAAAAGCTAGCTGCCAAGGAAATATGCTGTAAATATCTAGACAGGAAAGCAGGACACTTGCTGGAAGAAGTTGCTATCGATTTTGCCTCAGCCGTCTGCCTTTGTCTGAGAAAGAAGAATTCCAACATAGCAGAGGTAATATTCTAAATATGTGACCAAGATTTCACTCTTGACAGCAAGGTCTAAAGCTGTAACATTCATGCCTTACTTATTTTTGAGTGTGTTGACATAGGAGAATATGTGTAAGCAGGGGTGCAGGAATTACTCTGCATTCACAGATTTTGTTGTTAAAAACAGGTGCTTGAAATTATGGAAATAGCTGAAAATAAACTGAGAGAGCATTCCATCTGTGGAGGCAGCACTTCTGGATTCTCCATGAACACTCCAGAAGAAACTGATGATGAGATAACTAGTCTCAGCACGGACATGCCTTCTGCAGGGGAGAACGCAGAGGACAGCACGCAGCCAGCGATCCTGACAAGTGCCAATCCATGCACGCCTTTAACAACAGTGGTGTCACCTGACATTTACTGCGGACAGATGTCAAGGGTCCCTTGTGAATCGGATGAATCAAGTAGTTTTATATGGAATCCTTCAGAAAGGTGTGCAGATGAGCTATCTAGCAACAGCTGTAACAATTCAGAAAATACAGTGGCCTGTGATTACAGGATCAAGCAGGAAAAACCTGCAAATGGACTCCAGGAAAGAAATGCGGCGTGCACCAGAAGTGAAGACGTCTTGGAAGCACCGTCTACCGCACAGAGCACCTTTCAACAAAAAAATGCAGAACTTGACTGTTCATGTTCTTCACAAGGTAAATCTAGATAAATCTGAAGGGTGCATGCAGAACATTCAAAAGCATATGATCTTCGAGCTGTTTTGGCAAAACTGCCCATGCTCCTGTTATGATAACCGAAGTCTTTGTAAAACCGCTCTAGTATTATAATAGTGGGGGCGAACTACTCTCTTCTCCAGAATTGCTTAGGTTCTTCTTCCTACCTCTAAATACATTTCAGTAAACCTTTTCTCCCTGGTTATGATTTTACCAATAAATCTACAAAATGTTTTCTGTTTTTCTGTCAGATTTTTTTCCTAAGCCAGTTCTGGGTTTTTTTGTTTTAATTTAGAATTATCATCTATTCCTTAGACAATAGATGGATTTTTTTCTCAATATTTGGGCTTTTTTGTTTTTCAGCATTAGCCAGAGAGACATCGTGGAAAATAAAGATAAATGATCAGAAAAAGAAGCTCATGGAAAATATTTTGCTGTATGAAGAAGACAAATTAAACAGTTCTGAACTTTTTGAATCATAAATTGGATGGATTTATTAGCAGTGGCCAGCTCGGAAGAAGAAATAAGGACTGTCTCTTCATTAGAAAGATGGTAAAAGTGTACCTTTCATGTCAGGTTAAGTAGCAGGTTTGGATCAGAAATACTAGCCCTGACTGAAGAAAACAAAAGCGATCACACTGAGAAGAAACAGAAAATATCTATTCTAAAGCAGATTAAAGCACAGTGCCACTCTGGGAAGAGAAATGCCTTCTTCCTTTTTATCTGCAATGTAAAAAGATATGACAAATACAAACAATTGCCAAAATAATTTATGATCCTTTTGCAGTGTATTTCAGAAAGGAGCTACATATAATGTATGTCTTATTAAAAAGCACAGTGCTAGAAGTTACAGGGCAAGCACTGATCAGCAACCAGTTAGCAATACCCTTTATTGTTATCCCACGGTGTACAGGCAGACGCAAATCTTCTGAGAGATTGCAGGAAGTTTCAGCTTTCACATGAATCTATCCTATTCCATATAATCTTAGTCCACGTACTCAAAAACACTGCATTACCAGAGAGGGGAATTTTTATGCAAGTTCTCAGATGTATTCTACATGACTCAATCTCAATTTGAATTGCACTGAACATAGTTGTAAGTAAATAATTTAAGCCACGGTTAGTCTACTCTATGAGCTGCTCTACTACAAATACACATATAACACCATTTGAAGTCTAACCTTTAAGTTTCACTGTCAGGAGCTCTAAGACAGTGTTTAATACTTCATAAGAGTATTTTTGGAAGTGAATTTTTTCTGAGTGTCCTTTACATGTTGTTAAGGTTTCTCATTGTGTTTCACATGGTAACTGTTGTATATTTTGGATTAGGGACAAGATTTTAATTTAAAATATCTTTACTTTTGTTACAGGTCACTTGAAACTTGATTTGTTGTATTTATTTTAGCAATGGGTTAAGGAATCGGTGAAAGATGAGCTAGTAAATGGACCTGTTCAGGGTGCCACGCTCACCACATATTCTCAGAGCGGAATTGTTCTGTGTGTCTCTTGGCTTACCCAGCATTAGCAGCCTTGGGGTCAGCCTCAGTGACCACACTTAAAAAAAAAAAAAAAAAAAAAAGAAACTTGTATGCTGTCATATTTATTATCAAGTGAAAGCCCCCTTAAGAAAGTGTCACTTTTATTGTTATGACTATTTATTATTTGTAATATTGTTAGCATATTCCACTCTTGTGCAGTCTAAGAAAATATAAACAAAAAGAACTATCAGAACATGTAGCTCAGCTTACAGACAGGTGACTGCTGCCTCCTTACCAAAGGTAATAAGACCCGATGTACAGAAATGGCTAAAATTCGCAATGGAGTTCAGGGAATATTTTAAAAAAATATGAATTTATATGTAATTCTTTTCATTGGAATTGTGTAATGGTATAGTTTTCCTAGCTTTACACGAAGGTCTCCATGCAAGGCCTCATATCTTCTGTATTTGTACAGTACCCAGTTCATTGTAGGTACTATTATGAGCAAGTAAAAGTATTTTAACTAAAGACCTGAGTATTAGAATCATCTACACATTTATCAAATTGATTTCTACACTAAAAACTGGTAAAATTCCTTATTTGTAAGTGCCTTGGATACTGTCTATATATTTGCCAGTGTCAGGTTTTTTTATTTTACCAGAATCAAACCAAGAAAACATTGGTATTGACATAAGAAACATTGAGTATATTCAAGAGTGGTCAATAACTGCATAATTCTACATGAGATTTAATTGAGATACTTTATGGTGCTGAAAATTTAATATTCATTGCTTGTCATGGGTATATTTTGGGACAACCACGGTAAATACCTTGGGTCTCCTCCAGGAAGAAATGCACATAGACACACCGCAGAGCTGAATGGAAAACCTAAGTTTTATAAATTGAGAAACATAATTTAGACACAGTTCTGTTTCACAAAAATGCTTTAAAGGTTTTGTTCTCCTGTAGTCACAAAATGAAATTGTTATTCTTTGCCTTATTTCGTGTTAGTTTTAAAATATTCTGAGGTGACATACATGGTCTTGTAGAGTTACCTAAGTATATAATGTAACATATATAAGACACTGCGTAGTCTTACAATAATGTACTCTGTTACATAACTTGGCTCTTCAGTATAATGTATGTTTTAATCTCAACTTGGCAAATTTATACATTACCGTTTACTAATACCTTTGTGAATAAAAAAAAAATGGAAAAAATCCTTTCTTCATAGCCTGCTTTTTCATGATTTGTGGCACAGAAAAATGCATCCTAGTCCACCCTATTTAGGTAAATTTGTGTTTGTAGGGAAGCAGCACAAGGTCTCTGCGCACACTTAATCATTAGTAATTATTAGTACAAATATGTTTATTCCGTCTTCATTCACTTTTAAAAATGAAATGTCCACGCTACAAAATATACAGCTTCCAACACGTGCTAGGGTTTTGGGGTTTTTTTCAGCCAACGGTGAAACAGATGCATTCCTTACATTTGATGAATCCTATTTCCTGGTCCTATTTCTTACACAGTTGCTGCCATTTGTTACAGTAAATGGTAGACTTCCCTAAACTGAAAGACTGGACTATACCTTCAAGCATTCCAGTAAAGCGAGCGTACAAGGACAACCCAACCACACATGACATTGATCTATACACATTATTATTAAGCAGAATCTTTTTACAACTTGAACCTGCAGTTGAAAAATTCAAATCAGTGTTTCAAGATAGACTTCCTACAGGAGAATATAGTCATTCAGAGAAAACAACTACAGTATTATCCGTGCAAAGCTGTTGACTCTTTAGGAAACCGTAAGGTACTTTTAAATAATAAATAGTAAATAGTGTATTTCTCGTGTATTCACCCAGCGGTGAGCAACCCTGATCCCGAGCTGTGCGAGGCTCATCAGAGAGGGAGAAAGGAGCTGGTGAGCCCCACAAAAACTAGAGTTTGCCTTCGTGGGGGGGTGTGTTTGACAGGCTGGGAAAGGCGAAACGCCAGCAGAAGAGAAAACGGTGTGACTGCACAGCTGCATCCACAGGCACAGTTCTCGCGGCGGCAGCAGTCCATACGTACAGCCCATGGGGCTTGTGCAGCATTCCCAGGCGACACAAACACCTTTTTTTTTTCCCTCGTTACGTCCTCTACCCAAGAAAGCCTCTCCTGCTGAGAAGAGGCGTGGTACCAGAGCCCACCGGAGAGCCCAGGCCGCTCCTCCAGCGCCTTCTCGGCGCTTCCCGCCCCGCGGCAGGGGCTGGAGCCCCGCTCCCCAGCTGCGGGCCGGGCCCAGAGCCCGCGGGCACCCCGGGCCCCGCAGCCCACCCACCCCACAGCGTATTTCTGCGCGCCCGGTTCCCACTGACCCCTTCCTGCGGAGCGGAGCGGGCCGGCCCGGCGCGAAGCGGCTCCGCCGCGGCGGGGCTGAGGGGAGCGAGCGGCGGGGCGGGGCGGGGCGGGCCGCCCTTCCCGCCCTCACCGCCGTGCCCGGCACAGCCAATCGGCGCCAGCGGCGGCTGGGGGCCGCCCAATCGGCGCCAGGACTGGCCCCGAGGTCCCGCCTCCGGGGCGGGGCGGTGCCCTGAGGAGCAGCCCGCCCGCTCGGCCCTGAGGGGCTGCGGGGCCGGTGCCGGTGCCCCGGGGGGCCGGGCCGGCGGCCTTAGGGGTGCGGGGCTCCTCGCCCAGCCATCGTCCGCTGCCCGGCGGGGCGGCCGCGGTGCTGCCCGTGCAGCCAGCCCGCCCGCAGAGACGGGCCCGAGTGGCGGCTTCCCCCGGGGTCTCTGGTGAAGGGCTTTCGGCTGGCCCGAGGGCGCCGGCCTCCTCGTTAGAGCCGGTGCAGGGCACCCCGGGGCGCGGCCTGGGGCAGCGGAGAGAGCCCGTGGGGTCGGAGGCCCAGCCCCGCGGCAGAGGCTGCGCGCCGCCGTGCGAGGGGTGGCCCCCGGCCCCCGCTCCTCTGGAGCACGGGTGGCTGATGCGAAGGGCTCCTTCCAGAAGCGCTTAGGATTTCAGGATGAGCGAGCGAGTTGATTTAAAAGGCAAATAAATGCTCTTCGTGGCTGGAGGAGCTTCTCCTGTAGGAATTCTATCTTGAAACACTGCTTTGAATTTTTCAACTGCAGAGTTTAGGAGGTGAGGAAGAAATTTTTTACAATGAGGGTGGTGAAGCACTGGCACAGGTTGCCCAGAGAGGCGGTGGAGGCCCCATCTCTGGAAGCATCCCAGGCCAGGTTGCACGGGGCTCTGAGCACCCTGCTCTGGTTAAAGCTGTCCCTGTTGCTGCAGGGGTTGGGCTGGGTGGGCTCTGAAGGGCCCTTCCCACCCAAAGCATTCTATGAGTCTATGAGTGCAGGCATCCTACAAAAGCATTAGTGAAAGCACCTGCTTGGTTTTTTTTTCCCCTGGGTTTGGGCTGGGATGGCATCACAATGGTTTGTCCTATAACAATATGCTGTTTGTTGGCTGCGTTTTGATGCAGTGGTCTGAAGTGGGACATCTGTAGAAAGCAAATGAAAGTTGTTTGTGTCCTGTTGTGTTTCTGGCACTTATGGAGTACTGGCAATTGTTGGTTCTAAAAATAACTTGTGAAGTGTGGGAATGGGTTCGTGGTGTTCTTTATTCCTTTATGATGAATAAAATTGTCTCTGTACGAGCAGAAAAGGGAATCTGACACTGGTTAGGTATCTCAGTTATATTCTCTTCAATTATTTACCCATTTTAAATCTGTATAATTCAATACTAATGTCTGAACCTCATTTAGTATCCTGTGATGTCTGATAGTCATTTCATGCTTCCATTCAGGTAGGCAAATACTGATGTGTTTTATTGTAAGCATAAGTGTGATGTAAGCAAAACCATAGGGAATCGGACTACTCCATTTCCAGTTACTGTCCTGGCTAGATGCAGAGTTTTACAGCACCTTCCCCTTTCTTGGGAGGGAGGGAGGGAGGGAAAAGTTCTCATCCTCCAGGTTGTTGTTCTGCCCTAACTTACATACTGTCTGTTTAGTTGTTCATAATGGCTTAAACATGTTGGTAACAAATACACTTTTTCATTTATTATGTAGCTTGAAAATAAACCTGAGTGTGATGACGTAAATACCGTGCAAAGAACAGAAGAACAGACTGAAGATCACAGGAAGAAGAAAACAGAGCATCAGTGATCCACAGTAATATGCCTTAAGGCGCGCCAGAGTGTGTTCAGAAAGTCAGGAGGGGCAGCACCAGAAAGGAGGCGTCTCCACCAAGTGAAGTTCAGGCTGATGGCCTGCAGCGTAGAAGTCTTGTAAGCTAGGTTGCACCTCAAGAAGTGTCCGTGTCATTCCAAAACTTGAAGAAGGCCAGCAGTTGCAGCTGTGTTCAGACAGACAGAAAACAAAAGCAGGTGAAGGAGCCTGCGGCTGTCCAGTTGGTGTTCAGAATGACTCTAAAGGATACCCGGTGACTGTTGAAACACAGACACTGCAGAAGCCTCTCCAAAGTCTGCGTTTGTGGATGAACCAAGTCTGAGTTTTAAAAAAAAAAAAGGGTGGTGAGTATTTCTTTGTTGAATGGATGTGTTGAGATATTTTTGGAATCTTAATGGTTAGAATCTTTTTGAAAAATTTTAAATTACAAAGATGAAATGTTTTTAGTCTGTTTCTTACTTTAGGAATTTCCTGGTTTTGTAAAGCCTAGTCTAGTGATGTACAATCGGGGGGGGAAGCATTAGATCATTCTTTACATTGGGGAACTAGTACAATTGGAGTGACTGGATATCTTCCACTTCGCCTAATATATAAAGAATTCTACACTTAGAGTCACTATAAAATACTAGCTGCTTATTTTGACAGACTCTTGATTGTTATTTCTTTCCTGTGATGTTACTATCAATATAATTTTTTCTTTAAAAGAAAGGAACTGGGTTGATTATAACTTAGTTACCTTATTTCATTTTCACAATTGAATAATCATCTCAAATTAGTGGAAGAAGACAACTTGTACTTCTCTTAAGGGTTTTGGAAAGCAAAAGTAATACTGCATCCTGTTCAATTTAGGGAGAAGATTTAAGTCCTGTGGTGGCTGCATTTGCCCTTTCCAAATGTGAATTTTTTTGTATATGTATATATAAAAATTTCATTAATTATCTCGAATCATTAGTAAGAACGAACCACAAAGAAATAAGCATATTCAGCTGCAGCGTGAAAAAACTCTTAATTGTGGGCTATTAAGTAATACTGGAATGGTGACCAATCCCAAAATAGCTTCTGGTTAGGGAAGTCTGGGTGAATGACTTGGGACTAACACAGAAGTGCACTCTCCCTTTTCCTCCTCCCCTGCCGCCCTCCCGTCCAAATAATACTTAAGGACATCATCAAATATTTGTGTAACTTTGTGGATGGCTCCAGGTCGCATAAGGGTGCTGTGTCATGCTGTTGCCAAGTGCATAAAGGTGTATTGGTTTAGGGGTTGTTTTGCTTTTCAAGCCTGCGAGAATCCGTTCCTTTTGGTTGCTGAAATCTGAGGAGAAAGGTGAGTTTGGTGAAGTTCTTGACTTGATTGGAAACATTATTACCAAATGAATAGAAACTGGATCTGGATTGGCAGAGAAAAAAAACCCCATGCTTTTACTTTGGCTTTTGATTGTGGGGGATTTGTTGTTGTTGTTGTTAAATAATTCCTTGCATTTTGGCTAGGTCACCTTCTTGGCATTCATTGTATGCAGTATTTGGGTTAGGACAACCAGTTGTAGTGAATACCCAGGTGATTACACAGCTTCTGTTAGGTGTTTTGTACCTCAATGTCATTGCTTGGAAATGAGAATGTCAGTTTTGAAATTATCTGTGCTGTGTCAGAGGGTAGAGATCTAGCTTATTTTTGCAAATAGATTGCATAGTTGTTTTGGAAAAAATCCTAGAGCAGGTGTTGTAGCAATAACATAGGATTTTTTATTTTTCTGTACCAGTGCAAATTGTACCACATGAGCACTTCCTGAGCAGCATAATCACAGTGAGAGTTGAGGTTGCCTTTTTTTTTTTAAAAAAAAACTCCTGTCAATAGGGGCAAAAAGAAGAATTTTAGGAATTTTTCAGTGATTGGTGCTTGTGTAGTTCACTGATGCCAACCCAAATATCTGTGTGCCAGCTAATTCTGATAATCATGCGATTTACTGTTGTTGAAAGTGTTTTATTGACATTTTGGTTCTTTTTTCCATTTGGTTTGCAACTCAAATGGAAAGAGATGCTAGAGCAAATCAAATTTGGTATAAAGTTTTAATTGAAAAAAGTCTCCTGAATAGTTGATACTTAAGAATGAGTTTTGCATTGAAAACGGCATGTATTCCATGACGTACGCATACTTTTAAGGGAAGTTTAGAGACGGACAAATAATTATACACCAGAAATACTGAACTAAGTCACTTCTGCCTCAGTGTGCAAGGATCCTTTAATATGTTAGACAGTTTAAACTGTTGAAATCGAGAGTCAGGTGCTGCCTGCCTCCTGTGGATGTGGTGATAGGACAAGGGGTAATGGTTTTAAACTAAAAAAGAGTAGATTTACATTAGCTACACCAAAGAAATTGTTTATGATGAGGGTGGTGAGACGCTGCAGCATGTTGCCCAGGGAAGTTGTGGATGCAGTGAAGTTGTAATCGTGCTAGTCCAGGGCTTTGCTCTTCAGACATTGCTTTACTGGCAGCTACAGTGTCATAGAACCATTCCTGGAGTGTTTCTGTGGAATTCACGGCTTTGCTTACTTATTCCTCTGCCTCCAAAGCAAGAGAGACTGTACAGAAAACCTCTCTGAGCAGAATACTTGGAAGAAAATACGGAGTTTCAGTTTTTACTAGGCAGGTTAGAAAGCACCCGAGACGTGTTTTGTCCCTATGATCACTGTGCACTACTAGGTTATACTACCCTCTTGAGGCTGATGTCGTATTTGCAAAGGAGAAAATACTGCACACATGTATAGGTCCAAAGTTTTTTGTCTAGATCACCAGGAAACATTGTTGGGTTTTTTGTGTTGCCTTTTTTTTTTCTTTTTTTGAGACAACCTTAGAATGTTCTGCTCAGTAAGCTGGATAAGCAGCACAGCATAATAGCCTGTGCCTCAATTTTTATTCCATAGGCTAGCTTAGCTGTATTTTTTTTCTTGGTGAGTAGACTGTATTCTGCACAACTCTGTCAGAATTCTAGAAACAGCAATCCTAACTACAGTGCTTCTTATTTTAATAAACTAGTCTGTAACGGGGAAATTAGAACTCATAATTAACACAGATGCAGCAAATTAGCTGAAGGCATTATACGCTTATGTATGTATGATATGTAGCCCTATAATAATTGTACTACCATTGCTGCATGGACTTTAATAGGAATTTGGTTTAAGGGTTCCTTAAAGAACGAGCACCTTGCAGTTAATTTCCAAAGAAGATGCCAACAAATTATTTAAATGAATGCTTTCTCTTCAGTTGTTCTTTTTTTTCAGATTATTAATTCTTAGTGAATGAGATTAGATACATATTCTCATATTCTCATAGCATGACTACAGTGCTAATGGTTTGTTACAGAAGTTCTCTGGAATAACTCCTTCCTCTTCTAGAAAATAAATCTTCGAAAAACTCTGAACATTCTAAGGAATATTGGTTTTAAGGACTTACAGATAAGGACAATCTTGGGAAAGTATTTTTCTGATTTTTTTTTTACCTGTGTTTTTTATATTCAGGGCTTAAAATACTAGAGGCAGCCAGAGTAGTTTCTGTCCAGAGGATGCTGTAAAAGATAATTCCCAGCAGAGTACCTCTGAGAAACATGTATCTTCGGGAGGCAGGGTGTCAAACCTGAAAGCATAGGTTGAGAAATTAAACATATTTTACAGTCTGTGTATTTAATTGACTCCAGATCCAGTGAAAATCTTTCTCCTGACTTGAATGACTTGAAATTATTTCTAAAGATGGATGTATAAAGCAAACATAATTTTTATATGCTAAAGGTAAAAATATCCTGTCCAAAAGAGATTATTGCTTACAGTGTTTTCTTCTATAACTAAGATATAGTAACTGGAACAGACAGGTTGGTGGAGAGGAATTACACAGGAAAACCAGCAAAAGCTGAAAATGCTGTGAAACTACCCGGTTAGTTTCATGGCTTCACCAAACAGCTGCTTTCTGAAGCACTTCATATAGAGAGTGGAATATTTGTTCTCTGCTACAATATTCCTGGAAATGCAGTCTGATATGTTTTTAAATTCCTTGGAAACTTGGCCTGCTTGTAAGATAAAATAAGAAAAAAAAAAAAAAAAGTGGAAACACTGTATAGATCTGTTGCTGTGCTTATTTTTATGTATAATGAAATCGTGTAGAGAACTAAGTGAGAGTTTCCTTTTTTCCTGTGGCATTAACATCGTTCCTTTTAAAAATTAATTAATAGCTGGAACATGTATTTTTCAAAAAGGAAAAGCCCCAAACCCTTTTTACTCTCTGAGGCGGTGTAACAGAAATGGAGAAGTTGAGCTTTACTCCTGACCTGCGATGACAGTTATGTTTCTCATTTTTGCCTTTTAAGTGCATTCCCTCTCCTCTGTATTCTCTCCCAGGTTCTGTTTTATCAGAGTTTCTTGTCTTTTGTTGGAAGACTGAAACTGAAAATGACACCTAGGAGACTTGGCTTTCATTACTCTAAAGATGGAATATTAACAAATTTTTAAAACTTCAATGAAGATTAGTAGCAATGGCTGAGGGTCTAGAAAAATCCCATGAAGAGCAATTGGGAATTACTTTTTTTTTTTTCCAACTTGAGAAAGAGTAGGAGAAAAGAAGGAATGTATGATGAAGGATGACAAATTTGCAACTTCTGTTGCTTGTGTTCTGCTTTAACTTGAATGACATAGCTAATTTGTGGGGTCCATTTTACACTGCAGCCCCACAGACTTCCAGTAGTAGGACTGAGGTAGCCATGGGAAACGTGCAAAGATGGGAAGATGAGGAGGAATTTAGTTAAACCAGATTTGGTGTTGGAGAAAATGTAACATGGAGCTATTTATAACCATCTTACCTGTGCTCTGGCCAAATAAGACCCTGTATCTTTAGCACATCTGTGGAGTTGGAAAACTAGTTTTATTTGGGGAAGCAGTTCCATTTGTTTCTTCTGCAAATGTGATTTAAGAGCTTTCCTCTTTCCATGTCTCATGTTGTGGCTTTCTGGTTGATTATTTCAAATATTGTGCAGTAATGCTGTAAATCAGATTTGTGAAATGATCCAAATATTAAAAGAAAATCACTTCTTAAATGCGTCTGGTATCAGCTGAATTGGTAAAACTGAGGCAGCTGGTAACTGTGATAAGGGAGCTGAAAACAAATGGAGGTGATGGGTCAAAAACGCCTCTAGCAACAAAGCTAGGTTGAGAAGGTTAATCTTCATCCTGGCTTTTGTCTGAGGGCCTGTTAATAAAAAATACCTGACAGCACAAGAAAAGCAGGCAGAGCTTCTGGATTCTACCAGAAACAATAAGGAAGCAGAAGCCCCTTGCATTTTCATAGTACGCTGTGTTTTGTTCTGGGCGGGACCCAGAATCAAGCTATTTCTGGATCCCCAGCACGACAGGGAGATGTGTCCCCTGTAGCTTCCAGCAGCTCAGTCTTTGGATCAGCATCTTCTGCTTTATTAAGGCCTGCCAGCACTCCAAAGTAGGGAGGAAAATCAAAGTGTAGGATAGGAGTTTAGATAGGCTGCTGGACAAAACAGTGTGGTAACTCCTGTGGTTTTTGTTTGTTTTCTGAGTTTCAAGTAACCACATTTGCCATTAAAGACAGCCTAGCTACCAGTGTGTTAGTACGAGACGTGCCAGAAACTTCATGAACTTAATGCAGATTGAATGATAGAACTTTTTTCTTATATGGAAACTCCTTTCAGTCATCGCAAGACACAAACTTTTCTTCTCAGGCTAGATAGTGAAGGAGAAGAATGATGGTGCACTGTGGGCACAGGAGAGACCATGTTGGCATTCATCAGACCGAGTAGCAATTTTAAGTTCTTCAGTGTGAAACTTAGGTTGAGTGTATTCTTTTTCTTTCCTTTCCCCAATCCTGACCCCAAAGTAGGAGGAGGGGATTAGAGGTCCAAAAACATGAAGCTTATTCTCAAGAGCAGCTCTCAACTGAAAGAGCATTCACAACTGAAAAACTTTCACCTAATGCTTACATTTGCAATGAATAAACGGTGTAACTCTTAAATAATCTCTTATCAATTGTAATAGTTGGGGATATTTGGATCATTACTTGAAACAATTTTAATACATTTCATCTTAAGTACGAAGGGATAACGGGCTGAACTGGGCCTTGCTGCTAAGTGGGTTTGAATTAAGTATTAAAACTCATAAGGGTAGCTTTTAATGGGGTGAATTGTGGAACCTAATACCCCCCCAAGAAAAACCTTTTCTTGTGTTCTTAAGGAGTTAGTGCTCTTTTTCCTTAGAATGAAGTGTAGTAAAAGCTAAGAATGAGGTTTCATTTTTGAGCCTTTTTATTGGAGGCAATGTGCTTGATCTCAAGTTTGTATAGTTTCCACAGCAGTTAAAGCCAACCCAAAATCTTCTTAGATGACCAGGTACTCTGTATCAAAGAACAGCACGTGGGTATGGTACTGGGAATGAAAGGCTGCCTGCTCAGCTTAGCAGTTGTGATTATGATCTTGGTAGAAATGGAAAACAGCTTGAAAGAAAACAGTGCTTTGCTGTATAATTTGAAATGGAACTGTTTGAATGTAATACTAACTTCTGGATTGATTTTTTTTTTGGGGGGGTAGGGCTACACTGCATTTAAACAAGAATAGGATGTTGCATACTTCTGTTGGTATACAGAAAGATAATTCATATGTATGTGTTTCTGTGAGAGCATGTAGGGTATTATTTGGCTAGTATAGATAACTAGCGTTAAAATGAGGTTAGCTTTTCTAGAGAAGAGGGTATATTGTCTTGACTATGCCAAAACCAAGACTGTGCCTAGGAACCTTGGAGAAGGAGGAAGGCTGTGAATTGTTTTCACTTGTGTTGCTTCAGTGCAACTGAAGAATTAAGGGAAAATGTGACCTTTTAGTACTTTCACTCTTGGAGGGGAAGAGTGCTTCAGCTTTTAGCTGAAGACATACCAAAACGTGCTTTGTTTGAGCCTAATATACTTGCCTTACATGCAGTGGCACGTAAGTTTAACTGAAGGCAAAAAATGTGTTCGTTCTTATGCTATATACAGTGTTAGTTTCTAGTGGACTAATACCTTCCCAGCTGTTACAAAGCTAATACCATGGATGCGAGGACAACATGACTGTGGCATGACTGAAGGTAGACCGTAAATAGCCTTGACAAGGCCTGTGTGAAGATTATTAGATACAGCACACCAGGCTTTAACCAATAGGACTTTATTCTGTTGGTATCTCAACAAAAAAAAACCCCTGAGGTACAGTATAGAAGTGTGGCCAAAAAAAAAAAATTCTCTTCAATAAATCAAGCTATAATTTGATGTTGGTTAAATAACCAAGTTTGAAATAATTGTAAAGCAAAAGACATATGCATTCCACTACTCCTTTTCATCTTCAGGAAAGCACAGAGACTTTTATGTATCCTAGCACATTATTTTCAGGAAGATCTAAGCACTGCTCCACTGCTACCAGGAGGGCTGGCTAGCATGCTGTCATCTAATGCTGAGAACTTCACCAGCCCTTCCCCTCACTTGAAACAAAGTTCTGGCCTTTGAAGGGACAGAGTATTTGTCCCCTTGCACAAAGGAGTTCACACCTCACCACTGATGGCCTCCTCTTGTTCCTACTCAAGTGCTTGAAGTCTGACCACAGCATATCCAATTAAATTTGATCCCTAAACCAGAAAAGCAGGGTACACTTTCTACAGCATCAAGGAGTAGTATAAGGCACAGTACTTTGCTATGCTCTTTACCTTAAATTTAAGGGAATGTCATTCAAGGCTGATGATCAACATATTGTAGCCTCCGCATAATAGTTAAGAGTGCTCATATAATTGGATAATTGTTGTTTCCCATGTTCATGTCCAGTTTAGATAAAATCAGTTCTCATCTCGTTCAAGAAACATTGCAAATCAGGTATAGCGATCACTTGTTGCGGCTGGAACATTCACTCGTGCATCACTGCTCATTCTGCTGCCCCTCTGTAACGGCAGACACCCCTCCTTGGCCCTTGTTGACATCGCTGATGCATGCCCACAGTCCATCTACTGATTCCTTCCATAGCGTGACCTCAAAAACAGATCAGGAAGAAGTTTCAGCCTTAATATGTGCTCGGTTTCCCATTTCCCTGCAACCACCACATCACTAGTTTGGTGACAGTCTACAGTTACAGAAGTCAAGCATTGCAGCATTGTTCTAAGTATCAAGTTATTTGTTGCTGTATACTGAATAATCATCCAGCAGTAAAAGAAAGTATATGAAGTCTGCTGTTAGTACCCAACAAAATGAAGTTAAGCCTCCATTTCTAATCTCCAGTAAGGCCTAAGAATGCAGTGCAAGTAGTTTGCCAAAGGTTCAGGTCTTCCTCCCCTTTTGATAAGTCAAAAGAAAAAAATTCACCATTGCAAAGGAGAATCTACAACAGTCTTAACTTAAACAGAAGTGGCAACAGCCAGTCTCATCTCAGCTCCTCTGAAAATATGGCATGCAGGAGTAAAAGCCAAGGCAGCAGTACTCACTTTATTGTCTCCTCCAGACACTGCAAGAATATTCGCAGTAATGGACCAACTCACATGCCAGACAACATCATTGAACTTGTGCAGCAACTTTGGTGACCATGAATTTCCAGAGGCATCATCACATGTCCAGATAAACACTCTGCCATCCTACAAAAGCAAGCACACAGAGGTGGTTGGACCACTAGTTATAACACAGAAAAAACAACCCTAATGATGGCACTTATGGCTACGCTTCCAAATCACAGCTCCAATGCAAACTCCAGATGCATTTACATGCATTTTTGCTCAACACAGCAAAGGCGCTGTTTTCTTACTATAGCTAAAAGCGAGATAGGAGTACAGCTTTCTGATGAGAAAAACTACATGCAAAAGGTGACTTGCAAACACCAGAGAAGAGCTCCCAAAATACATATGTATCAGCTGAATTTTTCCCCAGGATGAAATTTTGCTTTCCAGTCACATGACAGCAAGTTAGCAGCAAGGGCAGAGCGAGGACAGAGCCTGCCTCTGTCACTCCGATAGAAGCCTCACCTGTGAGCAGCTAGCAATGGTACTTGTTGGCAAACCTATGGATGGAGCCCAGGCTACATCTCGAACCCAGTCACTATGAGCCTCCAGCTTCTGCTCTTCTTTCCACTGACCATCTTCTTCCCTGAAAACACATTTATACAGTCAGAAGGGTGGCAGCACCAGCCAGTCATATTTCTCATGTCCTGTTCTGGAAGGCTTTGGTTTTGTAGCTTTCAGACTCCTGGTTTATCCAGATAGCACAAAGCACAAGCGTTCCCCACTCTTCTCCAAAAAGCTCTATGGCTTAAAGTGACAAAATCCCTTCCGGAGGACAGAAAGCAACATAGGCAAAGAGTACTTGATCTTCAGTTACTGTACAGAAATCTGCTTTTGTCCAAGTGACAGAGGTAATCAAAGACAATTAGAAGGCCACTTTCCAAGATAAGATTAAGCAGGGTGACACAAATTGCTATAACCATGCAAGAGATTGTACGTCACTAAGTTGTTTCCATTTCTAAAGCACTTCTCTAGAACTAATTCAAAGATGAAAGCATAGAGGTGCCGAAAGTATTACTTGAGATTCTAACGGGGGCATTCAAAGACTACAGAGGATATTGAGTTTTACAAGTTCTTAAGTGTGGCAACAGAGCACTTACTTCCAGATCTTGACAAGGTTGTCACAGCCACCAGATGCAAATCTTTTGATGTAGTTTGGTTTTTGACCAGATGGTTGTTCTATAAGGCTTCCTGGTACTACAGCAGGAGCCCAGCTAACTGCATTACATCCAATCTGTTTAGTGAAAAAATATCATCATTAAAAGTTGCTTACTCTAAATAAGTAAGTAAAAGCTGCTGAGGGGGCAAAGGACACAGCATACTCTCTTTTGGGTGGGGGAGGCAGGAAATAAACCAGTCTTAGGAAAATAGGAGTCTTGCACAATGCTGGATGGATATAGGATGAATAAGAAATCCAGATACAGTCTAGTCTCAGTAAGGCACTTATTCAGAAAGCCTTGGGTAGCTAAGTAACTGTTTTATGTGCAAGTATCATCTTGGATACGTAGACAGTGGAGACTGAGATATAAACTGAACAGACACAAGATATATGCCATTGCTAAGGCTTAGGAATGCAGGAGTAGAAGGAACCTGTGGGTCTGGAGCCAAATTTCCTTTTACTGAGAGCCATTGCCATTAGCTTATCAAGTTTTGCTTAAGCAAAAATCTCTGCTATTTTGGGAAAAACATGAGTCCTGCAGTTTTTCCAGCTTCAGTTTATCCTGTCAGTTTGCACAGGTGTTCTTAGTACCAAAGCCATTTCCTACCAGGTAACTTCCAGCACTTGTGTTTAACAATAATGCTTAATAAACAAGTATTTTTAGTAACCTTCACGTCTTGTTTTCTACTTCAATTTAGTGACTACAAAGTATACCTTCCCACTCTGGATTAATTCAAAACAAGTTATTCTTGATTCTGGAAAATGTTTCGCATCATTTCATTGTGTTTCAGTATTTTCTAGTCTACAAGTTCTTTGAGGCATCAACTCGGCACTGATCTGTAGCTCCAAGAACCCTGTACTGCTCCAAAGGAACAGACTTACGGTATGTGCGTTGCTGATCTTTTTGACTTCCCACTGCCCATCGCCCGTGTAGCTCAGTAACGAAATGGCCCCATCAGAGCTCCCGCAGGCCAGGATCAATCCATAGTCATGTGGTGCCCAGCAGACAGAATTCACTGTGAAGGGCAAGACAGACTGCAGTACAACACAGTGACTACCCAAAATTGACTAACCAATTCACTGACTAATATTAGTGGAATAGTCACTAAAAGTGAGCAGCGTTGAAAGCTAAGAGTAAGAGTCTTAGCATTCCTGCATTTCAGCAAAGCCAGTCAGTTAACATCGTCTACCAAATGACAGAAAACTGCCTTTGTTTTTGGCGCCCTTTTAGAATGAGAACACCAAAAGAGCACTCTTAATGAGAGATTAAAAGCTCTTGACTATCCCCTGCAACTGCGAAGAGTATCGCTGACTCTAGAACAAAAGCTGAGTGGCAGGCATAGTATTTAAAGTCTAGATTAGCAACAAAACAAAGCTAGAGACTTCTCATACCTGCAGGAAGGAGAACCAGTCATCTGAACAAAACAGTCTCCATTGTAAAAGAAAACGCAGCATGCTAAAACCCACCTTTTTCCTTTCTTCCTGTAGTGCATACACACAGTATTTTCCTCAAGAATTCAGTACCCTATCATCTTGTTTATTTGAAAGCTAATTTGTTTGTAAAACAGCTACACAAACATCGTATGAATCAGGACAGGCTATCCAGCAACCTGACATTACCTAAATGTTCTGTTTATGCTGCGTAGACTTACTGTCTCTCCATTCACTTATCCCTGTCTGTCTGATAGAGGCTTTCTTCCTTAACACTGATGGATTTATTCCAACCTTTCCAAATCCTCTTGTACCCCAGTCTCACTTCCCAGCTCCAGACCCCACATACCTGAGGAATCATGCCCTGTGTACTCGTATGTCTTTTCCCAAGTGCCATTTTCCTCCTTCCAGATAATAACCTTCCTGTCATAGGAACAGGAAGCCAAGATATTTCCATACATAGGATGAGCCCAGGCAACCTGCCACACGGGACCTTCATGCCTGCAAGAAACAATACTATTTGGAAAAGCTGAGAAACCCATTCCAGTTCCGGCTGTTTCATAGCCATCGCTATTCTAATTTGGTGTTCTGTAAGTGATTAATGCAGCGATATGAGGAATATGAGTAGTGCCAAGATGAAAAACAGCATACAGGACTGTCAGACAAAGCCATTGCCATCGAAAACAATTCCAAACATTTATCCTTATATTCCAATTAAGATTGTGAGTTTACTTCCTGAAAATTACAGGTGTCAAGTATTTAATGGATGAATGAAAACGTCCCAGTGTGACATCTAACTGGCTCTCTGCCCCCACTCACAGCTCTGCAGAGTTGTTTAGCAACAGCCAGCCACAGTAATTATTACCTTGGAGGAATTTACCATGCATCTTATGTTACCAAGAGGCAAAAATTAAAGATTTCCACAGATTAGAATCTTCTGTTTATGACACTTTACCCTCTCAGGTCCGCAATGAGGATTTGCCCTCCATTCCGAACATCAAAGATTTTCACGGATCTGTCTGAAGAGCAGGTCGCTAACCGAGTGCCATAGTAATCCATCTGAGCATCATGCTGCAAGGCGATGGAAAAGCTGCTGTCAGCACCTGTGAGTTCTGCTTTGTTAACGAATCTGATAACATTTAGAAGTAGTTCCGAACAGATTATAATCTTACAACATTTCAGAAGAGTTGAAAACAGATGACCAAGTCCAGCATGACAGGTTAGAAGAGATAGTTTTTAAACAATCCACACAAGCCACATAAGTCATTATTTCCCCAACTGCTGTTCTCACTGACTATACAAATGTTACACAGAAATAATCTATGGAATTCAGAGCAGTCATGCACAGCATTTTCAGGAGAGGACAGGAAATGAGTGCCACTGACTGTAAAGCCTTGACCAGTTACGTATTATTGTTTAATATGTAAAAGTGGATGCAAGAATACTGACCTCTGTTATTTATATCTGAAACATCACTATTTAACCAGGCTCCTTGCTTCTACAAATTACTTTGAAATGTTTCCTCCTACCCATACTGACACATCTGCTCCTGGAAACATCCACGTACAGGAAAATCAGTTTCACCTGCTGAAGTTTTGTACCATTTAGTACACACATACGTATTGTTTCAGAGAAAGGAGCAGAAGCAAACCTAAGCATGAAAATTAAAAGTTTTAAATCGTTTCTCCTTCCTCTGGGGGCTACGTTTTCCTGTCCACACGGTATAAAATAGCACCGTCAGAGTTTCAGACAGCATCCTCCATCTCACATCCCACGTTTTATACAGGCATGAACATCATACTGGTCACCTCTCGGGAGACAGTGCCACAGAGTGGTTCTGTTGGAACCGGAGGGCCCAGTTAAAGAACCGAGCCGTGTTTCGTTAAAGAGCAGCAGCCCCCCAGCACACTTACTATCATGTCCTCGTGAGAGGTGTCCACCGTGTTGATTACCGAGACCTGCGGGGGGGAGACACAAGAACAAGCACTCCGCGCCTCACAGCCTGCCGGCTAAAACGGCAACGCGGGCCCCAAGCCCGCCCCCCGGGACGGGCACGGGGCCCCGGGGCTCCCAGCCCGCCTCGGCCCCACCAGGCCGCCGGGGGAGCCGGCGCCGGCCGGGGCTGCCCCGCTGCCCCTCCTGCCGCGCCCAGGGCGGCGCGGAGCCGCGGCCCGGGAGGCCGAGGCCGGCTGCGCTCGGGCCGAGCGCCGGGGACGCGGCCGGTTCTCCGCCGCGCTGCGCCCGCCACCTCTCCCCGCTGCTCCGGAGGGGCAGGGCGGCCCGGAGCCCCTCCAGCGGCCCCCGTTCGCCCCCCGCCCGGGCCTACCATTGCTGCGGCGGCGGACCCCGCGGAGCTCCCCGGCGGCGAGCGGCCCGGCCTGCCCTGCGGCCGCGCTCCTCAGACGTGGCACGGCGGTCCCACAGCCAAACGGCCCCGCCGCGCCCCGCCCGCCTGCGCGCCGAGGTTCCGCCCGCGCCGAGGTTCCGGGGGCGCTGCCCCTGCCCCGGGGCCGGCACCGGCGCGGCCCGCAGAGCCCCGCCGCCGCCTGCGGGACCCCGCACCTCCCCGCGGGGCCAGGCCGCGGCGCCGGGGGCTGCCCTAGCCCTGCCCGCCGGTGCGCGGCCCCCGGCCGGGCCTTGTGCAGCGCGGGGAGGCGCCGGCCGCCGCGGAGGAGCGGGCTGCTGCCGCCCCCGGGGCCGCGGGCCCCGCCGGTAGGGGCCGCCCGGCCCCGCCCCGCCCCGCTCCGGCCGGCGGGGCCCCCGGAGGCCACCGCCCTCGTCCCGGCCCCGCCGCCTCGGGAGGGCGCCCGGCCCCCGGCGGCCCTGAGGGGAGCGGGGACCCCCGCGCCCGCCGCCATCTTCCCGCGCAGCCCCGGCGCCGCCGCCATGGCCAGCGTCTCGTACCACATCTCCAGCCTGCTGGAGAAGATGACCTCCACGGACAAGGACTTCAGGTGCGGGGCCCGGCACGGCCCATGCGGGCGGCGGCCGCCCGGGGACGGCGCCGTGGGGCCTCGGGGGGGCTGCGCGGGCGGGGGGCTTCGCACCGGGGTGCCCCTGGGGTGCCCTCCCACGGGACCCCCTGCACGGGGTCCCTCTGCGCCGGGAGCAGGCAGGGTGCCCCCGGCCGGCTGCAGACGTGCGGGGCGTTTCCGTGTCGGAGGAATTAATCGGGTTTATTTGCGGTGTTTCAAGCCAGCTGTGTGCTTCTGGCTGCGGGGGGATGCAGAGGCGCCGCGGGCGCTCCCCTCCCTCGCCTGGAGTGCTGCGTGATGCAGCGAGCGCGCAAGCACGGGGCGAGGAGCGAAAGCCTTGACTTTCTTCAGAGTCTCATTTGTTTTGCAAGTGAAGAGCCTGGTAGCAAAAAGAGATGCTGAAATGCTTCTTAGTTTGTTTTTCCGCTAGAAGGTTGCGTCGTCCGTGCGTTAAAAAGGCTGAGACGGCGCTGTGAGCAGCCGTGTCACCCGGGTGATGGGCGCTGCGTTGCCGCCCGTGCTCAGGCGCTTAAAGAGCTGATTCTGTACAGTGGGAACATATGCCTCCCTAGCAGGGCTAAGAGCCTTTATTCGCTTTGCTTATGTCAGCAGAAAAAAAATGACATCTTTTTAGGCCTGGGGCTGGTGGCTTGATATTTAAGGCGCTCTATAAAAAATTGTTAAAACTAACAAGTATGAAAAATTTCACCCATGAGCGTATCGTTCTCTCACTATCAACCCGGAAGGCAATGTTTGTGCCAGACTTGGTATTTTGAGGTCTTTTAGAAGAGAGGGGTTAGTAATATCCTAAAAGTAGGTTGATTTTTGCAGAGGCTGCTGATGTTTTTCTGATGTTAAAATAGGTACTTTTTAAAGAAGTCAGTGATAGAGTAGTTGCACAGTTTGTTCAAAGAATTTGCGGTTAATAGTCCAAAGAAGACGTGCCCAACACAGGGCCTGTGTCATGTTATAGAGATATTCCAGGGCCATTTCCTCCCAGCACACGGTCAGACGTGAGCCTGTTGTCTGCCTTCAGGTGCACGACCAGTTCTAGGACCAGGTTTCGCGTGCTTCCCTCTCATAAATGGATCCGTGTGACAGTTTCCGAGGTCCCGTGGGCAGGATGGCAGCAGGTAGTGAGTCAAAAACTGGATGTGTTGCTGCAGAAGACTCCGCTCAGCCTGTGGCCATAATTGGTCATGCTTGTTCTATGCAGATATTGAGCTGTAAGTGCAGCTTAATAGCTCTTGCAGAATCAAAAATAGATTGCATATTGTTAACGTCCTAGGTCAGAGTCCCTCTATTTTTCTCATTTTGGATTTCAGGCTGGCTGTCTAACAGCACAGCAGTCCGTCGTTCCCAATGTACCTAGTTGCTACTCAAGAGCAGGCTTGCAGATTGAAGACACAAATGTTGCCCTGGTACGTGAGGGCTCTTACGTGCTGAATGAATTACATCAGAGCCTAATTTAAAATGGAGGTGTCATCTGGTAAATGAGAGGGAAGAGCTCCTCTGTGGTTCCTTTTAGGCGTCCATCCCTGTGCTGCGGCTAACATTAGAAAGGAACTAATATACGATAACCGCACGTACATTTCTCAGAACCCCAGACTTCCATACTAGCACCTTTTACAGTTCCTGCTCCCAGGAAGACAGATACTTTCCAGAACTTCTAAATATCCATTTTGGCATTGTCCCTGTTAGAAAATTATATTGACTAACAGTCAGCTGGGAGTTTGTTTTTCCTTCTAAGTTGGAATGGTAAATACTTGCTTGGGTTTGCTCATGGGAGAAAAAAAAGTACAATTGGAAGCGTTCCTTCATGCCAAATGTTATTTAGGTTGTTAATCAAATGTGAGTAGAATTAATTGGACAGTGGATAAGGATTGAAGGGCAGACAAGTGCTTCTTAGTAAAAGGACACCAAAGAATCAGAAGTAGGAACTGGGGTGGTCAAGGTTGCACACGTCCTGGAAGAAAGCAGCTTTTGTAGAAGTCTTTTCAGCAATGGAAGCTGCGGCACAGGTGCAGCATCTGTGATTTGTTTTGTTCCCACGTGATAAAAAAGCCTTGCACACCATTGACAGCATTGCATCCATCACCAGCAATGACTCGGTGTAACAAGATGTTTAGTATCTTTTCTCTAGAACAGGAAAAAAACCCACAAAACTTTGAGAGGGAGTTAAACAAGGAAAGAGGATGAGTGTGTGGATGACACAACTGTTTGGATTAGTAAAGGCTCCCAGGAGCAGAAGGATATAAACAACTCTGTCTGGGCTGGACAAGAGCAATCTGAATATAGCCTAGGGAACTCCTGAGGTATAGTTTGCATGGAGACATGACTTTATTTTTCGTTTTTGAGCTTGATAGCTTGATCCCCTTCTCCACATGTGGGATCATTCTATCAGTGCTAAATAAGCCAGAAAGAACACAGCCAGGTGCATTCTTAGACTCTAGACTGGTTTTCCTAGGCCTGGCAATTGGTGAAAAAAAACCACCATGATTTTTTTCTAGCATAGTTAACCATCTTGATTTAGTCATTGAGAAAAAATTACACAAGCTGGGTGCCAGTATTAGAGTTTTGGTTTACCCATCCCTGTTATGTATTTTAAGGAGAGGAGAGAAGGTATATTTCTCATTTTCACAGATTCCTTAGCTAAAGACTTTTCACCACCTACCTCTACATGAGTTTTCCACTTGTAAGACGGTAATAATTCTTTGTACCTTATTTTTCAGGACAGTGTAAAGGGTTGTAAGTTACTCTTTGAAAGCGTGTTTTCGTACAATCACTAATTGTCAAGTTTAATTGTGCGAAGTGATGCAAAGGAAGTGCATTTGTGTCTGCATATCAGCCAATCCACTTTTGCTGTATGTTCTTTCAGGTTTATGGCCACCAATGACCTGATGATGGAACTGCAGAAAGATTCAATAAAACTAGATGAAGACAGCGAGAAAAAAGTTGTGAAAATGCTTTTGAAATTGCTGGAGGACAAAAATGGGGAAGTACAGAACCTCGCTGTCAAGTGGTAAGAGCCTCGGCAATAATTACCATATTCCTTGGCAATAACAAAGCTGTCACAGACTGCAGAGAGTGCATTAGAGTGGAGCCGGGCCCTGCAGCGCTGGCACCTTACTCAAACCTCCCTTTGTACGGGCTTTCCCTCTCGTGCCGGGCACAGCACTCTCTGTTTCAGCTGATACTCGGAAAGGGTGAGCACACAGATATCGCTGTACAAGCAGTAGGTGATTTTGGAAGTAGTTCAGTGTTTATATTATGAATCTTACCATATTACAAGTAGCATGCCTAAGATTTTATTTCTTCAGAGAGAAGCCCAGGTTAAAATTTTGGTCACCAAGATCCTCTCCTTTCTTGGGCTTTGAAATCTAGTGCTGAATTTCCCAGTGGTCCTGTCTTTGATAGAGATGGTACTAAACATGTATAGCCCTTCAAAAATGGCATTTGAATTTCAGGTCCGAATCCTATTCTTCAAGGGCATTTTCATTAAAATTTATAATGCGCTTGGGTTTTTTTCCCCTGCTTTGACTCAGCCTGTGCTGTTGCTTTGCCTTTGACCATTTCAATGGTTTTTTTAATCCAAAAGAAAAAGGCAGAAGGTTCCTTTATTAGTGGATCATCTGAGGAAGTGGTCCTACTGCTGACACAGTCTTTCCTGTCTCTTTCCCCCAGCATGTCTAAACGGGAGCGTTCATTCTAGAAATGAAATTGAATGGGTCAGTTCACGCACAGGGCTCCAGAAAGGTGGGCCATTTAAAGACAACTTTGGGTTCCTGTATTTTTTCCTGTTGTGGACTTTATTCATAGTCCCTTCTTTTTAACCATATATTGCTTCTATCCCTGTACTTTCCCTGTGACCTTTGGGCCTTTCTGATTCCCAGTGTCCTGACCTTTTCTGGCCCTGTTCCTGTCTCTGCCTGCTTTGGGTTTGTTTATTCTGTTTCTTAAAGCAAAACTGTTGGGCACTGAACAGAGTACAAATTTCTTTGCCTGTTTATCTATGGTTGCATTAGCAGTAAGTCCATGCTCACTACAATCTCTAATTCATCCAGAATGTTATAATGAGAAGGCCTCAAAATGGAACCGGTAATACTTCCTTTTTATACTTAAGGAGGTACTTGTAATAGTTAATGTCCAGTCAGTTATTCCCAGCCAGGTGGCAAGGATCTCTAAGAAGGAGAAATGTGATGGTTTGAAGGACACTGGCTGTTGGATTAGGCCCAAGTGCGGATCTGTGCAGCCCACATCAGGATTCAGGAGTAAGTTAGGAAACTTCCAAGAGGTCTTGCAGTTGATTTTATCATCTAAAACTATGATCTTATTTCTCCAGAGGAATGCTGAAATAACACTTCACACCCAAAAAACCTCACAAATTTGAAATCCATATAAAGACTCGCCCTGTTTCTGGTTCCATGATTTTTTCTTTCAGTTTAGATGAGTTTCTTAGCTTCTCTGTGCCTCAGTGTCCCTGCCTGTAAAATAGGGATAGCCATCAGTTCTCTTCTGCATGTTGAGGTGTAAGATTGAACACTGCTTGGACTTGCACAAAGTCTTATTATTTGGTATTTCTTTTCTAATTCTTGTATTTCAGAGTAGCTACTCAGACTCTAAACAAGCTGTTAATGTCCCGATTGTTGAATTTAGGAATAGTCTTATACAGAGCAGCCTGCGTGTGCGTTTGCTTTGTGTACTCTGGGAAACACTGTGCATACAGTGTTTGCTAAGCATGCTGTCAGGGGTAGTTGTGGTGTGCCAGCAGGGAGACAGCTACCTGTGCATAGGTGTTCCATCCAGCTTGCGTTACTGCAGCTATGCTAAAAGGAAGAGAGAAAACGAAGACAGAAAATGCATTTTTGTACAAGGATTTTATAAACTGTGTCCGGCAATAAACACTGTAGAGTGCTAGCACCATCTCTTCTCATACAAGCTCTTAAGAAAATGTAAATCATCAAGGCCAATGTTTTGACAGTCCTGTTCAGCTCCCACTGAAGTCAGGGAATTTCACCTCTAACTGTCGGGAGCAGAACCTCTCTTGTGTGTAAGGTTCAGTGAAAGAAGGGTATGTTGAAAGCCCAACATGTCTCTCTGTCTCTTTTTGTACTCTATAGGCAACTGGTAGCCTTTCCTTTTGAGCCCTGTGGGCATGTAGAATTGATGATAGTCCCAGTGGCTATGCCCTAGTATTATACAGCATACAGAGCCAAAACCTCTAGTCCCTCTTTTCTGTATAACATGTAAAAAAAGAAAAACCAAAACTCCAAAGAGGCAGATTAGTCCTTTCCTTCACTCTATTTTCTATTTTCACTTGGCTATGTGAAGGGGAAGGGAGAGGGAAAAAGAACTGTGAAACCTTCAGGAACTGGTTATTTAAATATATTTTATTTTATTTAAATATATTTTTGCTCTGGAAGAGCAGCATGATGGTACTTTTAAAACTCTAGAACCCTGTTTAGAAAAATGGTTGTGCTGCACATGAATCACAGGGATCTGTTCAATTCCCATATGTTTTTTGAACCCAAAAGAAAAGATCTGTATTATTCAGTTCAAATCATTCAGTTTTGACAAGTCCCCACAAGAAAGGGAACAAGGAAGCAGTGACTAACATTTTGTACCTGGCACAGAAATTGGAGCGCAGCCACGTCACTGCTACAGCAAGTAGCGGCTTCTCTGCAAGGTGGTATCAGCTCATGGGAAATAGAAAAATACCTATAGCATCTGTCAGAAATCTCTGTTCAGGCCCAAATCCTTCCAAAGTCTTTTCTAGATTTGGACATGAAGAATTGCCTAGTGGTGTTAATCTGCAAGCTGGGGCCCTGGTTCATCACCTGGGCAGACCGTTCAGTGGGAGAGGAGGGGTGGCATAACCACAGGGGCTTGGGCATGGATCTCGGCCGCTGGTGGGTCATGGGGCCGGGGGCAAGCTCACTCAACCTGTAGAATAGTGATGTGTTATTAGGATTGAAATTGGGCTTAAAGTATTTTCTGTGGATGTTCACTAAAACAAGAAGATGGAATTTTCTATGCAGTATGATGTTTCCACTCGTCTGTGTTGGCTTCTCACGAAAATTCTAGCAACCAGATTTGCTGTCTGTGAAACAGCAGTTTCTTAGTAAGGGATACAAAATATTCATGGGAAACAAATGCATTTCGAATTGATTAGCTTAATTCAAAGAGTTAAGTGCAGCCAGTTAGGGAAGGAAAGCTGTAACTGACTTGCTGAAATACAGTTAATACTTTACATTTTAGCTAGTTACCTTGTAAAGATGCAAAAATAAATAGTTGCAAGCAAATGCTGACAAACACTCTATGCGCAATTTTGAATACAAACTTAGCAGCTGGAAACACAGGTTATTAACAGAAAGTTTTTCTAACAATAATATTAGTTAAAAAAAAGTGTGAGGAAAGAGAGCAGTCTTCCCTCTGTTGTAATTCTGAGCTTTGGCTCAGGCAGAGGTTTTCACACGCAGGGCAGAGGGCAATAGGTAGCTAACGGTTCGTGAAAATCCATTTGGCATTTCCTCCTGAAAGTCAGTTTTTGATGGTTGGTTTGGTTTTGTTTTTTTCCAAAACCTGACTATAGATTTTACCCTTACTCTGTGTAACGTGGTTGCTTTGGTTCAAATTCATTGTGTCATAATTCCTGAGCTGCTCCTTCTAGTAAGATATTAACTGGCTTCATGTTTGCAGTAGTTGATGTGAAATGTCCTCCTACAAATGTGATCTAAAATTCACTGAAGTCTGATACAGAGTTAACCAAGGCAACAATGCAGGGTATGTAAACCCAGGGACATGACATGCTGCAGGATATTGGTACCTGACGTTTTGGTAATATGTGCACTTGGGGCTGAGCTGTCTTTAAGGAGGAGCCAGCCTGAGCATCCCTTTTGATGGTGGAAAGCATCCCTCTTCCTCTTCGTTCTGACTGGCTTCTCCTCCCGCAGTCTGGGCCCGCTGGTTGGCAAAGTGAAGGAGTACCAGGTGGAAACCATTGTGGATACGCTGTGTACAAACATGTTATCTGACAAGGAACAGCTGCGGGATATCTCCAGCATTGGACTGAAAACAGTCATCTCCGAGCTGCCACCAGCTTCTACAGGTAAAATGTCTGTCTCTGTTTGTCAGACTGAGGCAATAGGGAGTCACAGACTTTGGGAAACAGGAAAACGTGTAGTTGAGGGCCTAAAAGTTGCAGATGTCTTACTCACCTGCTAGAGGACAAGTAATGAAATAAGGAGGAGAGATAGTAGAAGTTGAGACACCAACGTGATTAAAGATGGGATGAAATGAAAACTGCAGCTGGTCACCCTGAGGATATTTAAGTCTGAAACTGCATCTGAATTCTTGGAGAAATCCATTTTTGTTTACAGCAGTCCTAAAGCATTCAGTGTGCGTCAAGATACTGCTGTTTGGGCAGCCTTGCAGGGCCAGTGGTCTCCACGTCAGCAATGCCGCTACCCTCTGCCATCTCAGCAGTGCCAGCACTGCACCACCTCCTGTCTGCAGCCCGGCTGGACCGGGTCTTCCGACTGCCACAGCTACCCTGGCTGCTTCTCCTGCATTTGGAATTACGTATCCCAAAAATGCAGCAGCTATTCAGGAGATACCTGAGGCCCCCAGAGATTTAAGTTTCCTCTGCAGCCATCTGTTATTACTTCATGGCGGGTGGCTGAGGTAGTGCTGCCAGGCTGCTGGATTTTAGGCTGTGAGAACTAGGATTAGTATGCAAATACTTGCTGAACTCCTCTCTCAGTTTCTGCAAAATGTTAAGCTCTTGTGAGCCGTCCTTTCAGAATTCTTTATTTAACATACATCACGTGAACTGAAACTGTTTTAGGGTAGCAACAGATAAGTCATCTCCTTAAGGGTTGGGATTGACACTGCGTGGGTAGGAGGCAGCAAAAGCAGTGTGGGTTTGCTGCAAAATGGAGAGGTTGGACATCTCCCCCTGTGCTTTCTTCACCCTGAGCCCCACTCTGTGTGGTTGCTGTTGCTGTGGCATTGTCTGGAGCAGAGGGAAGGTTTGCAATAATAGTCCAAGAAACAGCGCGTGCCTGAGGCAGGCTCCTATCTCAGTGTTGTACAGCAGTTAATGATGCTCCAAGGATGATCCACTTCTGCTTTGTCTCTGTTGCATCACAGAGGCTGTTCAGAATGGTGTGGGAAGCAATTGTCCCTTCCTTTGAAAGTTTTGTGGTATTTGAAGCTGCTTATGCTTTGCACTGAACCAACTGGGGAAAAAACCACAACAAAAATCGGTGTTGGGACAGTCACACCCCAGAATGAAGAATACATTTGTATCTAGGCATTGATCTGAGTGTAGGAGACTGGGATTCTAGACTGTGGTTGTAATCTCAACAGGTTCTTGAACCTGGGTTATATATTATTTTGCAACAGATTTATCTAGTTCTACCCTTAAATTTCATCATGGAGCTGAGAAACAGTTTCTGTCAAGACGGCTCTTCCTATGGAGAAAACCTCAATGTGCTGAAACTGAACATTTTCAAGTTAAGAACAAGGGAAAAAACATGCCAGAACCTTCCCACCCGTCTCTGCTCCCTGCATTGCATGGGCCTGGGAGCTGCCTGTGCCACAGCCAGGTGGTTTTAGGGTAAATGACACTCTCCAAGAAGAGGAGCTTCTTCCAAATACTTAATGCATTATACCGCAGAGGGAGATGCCTCGCTGTTTGCAGTGTGTATCCACCATCTCAAACAAAAGCTAGTTGACTGCTATTCTGCTTAGGTCTCCCAGTGGTGGGTTTGGGTTTTTTTTTTAACATAGGAGGGATTAAATGGTTCTTAGCAGTAAAAAAACTTCTTTTTAACTGACTGTGGGTAAAATATCTCTCTTGCAGGTTCCACTATGACAGCAAATGTGTGCAAAAAGATCACAGCCCAGCTGACAGGAGCCATTGGCAAGCAGGAGGATGTGTCTGTGCAGCTGGAGGCTCTTGACATCCTGTCGGATATGCTGAGCAGGTACCAAAGGATTTCCTTCTGGCAGCTGTGTATGGCAGGGGGCTGCATGTATGTGTTTGCTTTTGATTTCTGTATTTCCCTAATCCTACTACGAGGGCTTAAAAATAAAGGATTTGGGTTGGCTGCCACTGGGTAATATCTCAGCAGAGCAGATTCCCCAGCAGAGATGAGAGACGACATGCTGAGCCTTTCTGTGCTTGGGAGCAGCAGTAACATTGGTGATGGATCCCACAGAGGCTCAGTTCAAACAAATGTAGGGAGGGAGAGGGCAAAGCAGGAAAGTTTATTTTAGCCCTGTGATCTGATCACGCATGCATTTTTTTCCCTGGCTGCCTCTTTCTCTGGTTACATAAGTCAGAGTGACAGTGTCATATGTCAACTGCATGCAGGAAATTATTGACAAACCCCCAGGTCATCCAGAAGGACACCTTCAAAATCAAACTGCTCCATCACGGAGACAAATAACCTCTCCCTGCGTTACACAGAACAAGTCAGTGTTCAGACCAAAATGCCAAACCCAGCCTTTTCCTCTCTCTCCCCACAACATGCATGAAAGTCTTCATAGCTGAAGGATTTTTACATTTTTTTTCTGGCAAGAAGGCTTTTTCTCTGAGGCTTTGACTTTCAACTTCTGTCTTGTGCTGTTGATTGCAGACTAGGGGGAACACTCTACTCTTTCCATTCCTCCATTCTCAACTGCCTCCTTCCCCAGCTGACAAGCCCCAGGCTGGCAGTACGTAAAAGGGCCATCATTGCCTTGGGTCATCTTGTCTTGACCTGCAGTGGAAACATCTTCTCAGAGCTCACAGAGCATCTGCTTGCCGAGCTGAAGAGGAATGAGTCTACTTCTACTACCAGGACATACATTCAATGTGTCGCTGGCATCAGTAGGCAGGCTGGACACCGCATAGGTAGGATGAGTGGCTTGAAATGACGCTGGGAAACATGCATGTGTTTTAGAACAGCTCCTTTGAAAAGTGGTAAAAGATGCGTGCTCACTCTGTTCCTAACGTATTAGTGGCTTGTGCTTTGTGATTCCCTCTATGGTCCTGACCTGGCTCTCTGATCTCCACTTGGAAGGGAGGAGGCACCAGAGTAACTCTCTGGCTGCCCTTCTGTAGTGATTTCATCTCAAGGTCTTGCAGCGCTTCCCTGTTGTGAATTAACACCTCTGTGAATTAGGTCAGTGGATTCACCCATTTTAATGAGAGGAGAAATGGAGGGCAGCATATTGTATTACTTGTCTAAAAGATCTGCCAGAGCTGAGATGAGGTCCTAGAATATTTCTAATCACAGCTTTTTCCGTGACTGAAATGCCAGCAAGGGGCTGAAGGCAGGGAGCAAGGGTCGTCTGCTTAAAATCTCTGCAAGGCTGGACCATGAGGTCCAGGGGAGGAATGTTCTGCCAGGCACACGAAGGAAGTGGCAGATGCCTGAAGTGTTAGCTGCTCGGATGAGTGAAGGCTGGAATGATTTTTCACTGCTACTTACTTTGTCTTTCCCAGGAGAACATCTGGAGAAGATAATTCCTCTGATTGTTCAGTACTGTAATGTGGAAGATGACGAGCTGAGAGAGTACTGCTTTCAGGCCTTTGAGTCTTTTGTGAGAAGGTGCGTGCCCTTGAGGAACATCTGTGCACCATCCTTTGCATCAGTGTCCTCCTAGTGTAAATATGTATGCGTTCAGCATTCAGGGTTGAGTGCCTTCCTATATGCATTCCTGTTGGGAAAGACAGTTCACAAATGAAATCCCTTCTTTACATGCAGAGTTGGGCTTGAGTTGTGAGCTAATTTACCTCAACATGTGAGAGTGTGTTTCTGTATTGGTTTTGCAGGGGTGGGAGTTTTCCTTGTCTTTGGAAGATTCCTCAGCAAGAGGGAACTGCCTCGCTCCTGGTGCATGGAGGGAGTGGGGGGCAGGAAGGGGGCTCAGGCAGAAGAGCTGCAGCTCTCCTGTTGTTTGGTCAAACATTTACTGCTTGTCTTGGAAAAGGAGCCCTGCAGAGCTCCTAAGGTTTTCTTCCATGAAGGCAGGGTTCAACCAGGTGGTGAAGGCAATTTATTTATTTTTTTTCCCTTACAGAAGTCATTGCCTCCTCCCCAGGGGAATGTGGTCTTGCTTCGTGCACAGGGGGCAGGAGGGAGTGGCTCTGGTTTAACTCACGTTGACAAAATGTTCAAATAGTCTGTGAAGCATTTTGGGATGCTTTTGACATGACTCATGTTATTTGGATATTTGAAATTGCTTAGTCTTTAATTTATTAACTCTTAGGATTTTTATTTGTCGTGATAGGTGCCCAAAAGAAATTGACCCTCACATCCCTAATGTGATGGGGTTATGTTTGAAGTACATCACCTTTGACCCAAACTACAACTATGATAATGAGGAGGAGGAAGAGGAAGAGATGATGGAAACTGAAAACGGGGAGGATGAAGAGCAAGGTGCCTGCTTGGGAGGATGACTGTGCTCAGCAGAACACTGGGTTAACATTTCTCCCCTTCCTGCTTTCTCACCCTCTGTGATTTTACTTTTCAGATCTGTTAGAAGACAGTCACCTCTTTTAAATGGGTTATTTTAATTTACCAGTGGTAATAATAATTTAGCTGTATGTGCAAAGCTCCAGCAGTAATTCTAAGTTTGTTAGTTTTACTTTTTTCAGAAAAAGTCCTCAGATCTCTGCCTGCCTTAGGCAACAGTGATAACACTGAAACTTGAACTCTGAACTAGCTTAGTGGAGAGCTAGACCAAAGAAACACTGTTTTTCCTGTGCCTGCTGACGGCAGGAGTTTCTTAGAGCACATCCAGCAAGCAGCCAGGCTTAACACCTGGAAATCCCGAGGAGCAGCTCCTCTGCCATCCTGATTGTTGGAAACGCTCCCTTGTGCTCCCAAAGGTGCAGGTGCTGCCTGCAGCCTGCCAGGCAGACCTCAGACCCCTGCTCCAAACAGTTGATATGCATGGGTTGTTCTTCAAGGGAAGGTGTGAATGCTGCTGCTCTTGCCTGTTCTCTGGCCTGTCCAAACCTCAGGTGGGGACACCAAGCGTTTGAATGCAGCTGTAACACCAATTCCTGTCTGTCCTCATAGTTTTAGCTCTATTAGGCTTAGGCTTATGTGAGAGAGATGGTTCCTTACTGGGGTCCTGATGAAATGGTATTTCTTGAAAAGAAAGGTGTTACAGACGGATCTAGAAATTGCCGTTAAACAGTTACCCTCTTACTGCATCTACTGGGGTGTTATGCGGCGTTACCTTTTTTAACCAGGCAGCTAGCCAGCATTTGTCGCTTACTCTGGTTAGAAGAGGAATCAGAAATCCTTGACATGGTCTCACTTATTTACAAGACTGGACAAACGCTTTTTTTTCCCTGGTCACAGGGGAGGTCAGGCAGGCAAGTAGCACTTCCAGGCTGTCGCAGCCAGCACCCCTGCCAGGGTGTGTCAGAACCATGCTGCTTTGTCAGGCTGCAGCTTTTTCTTGGTTTCTGCGTTGCTTCCTCTGACCTCTCCGTGTGCTAGGGTGTTTTCCACACATACACACTGTTCCTGAGCACAGCATCTGTGACAAGCAAAGACAAGCTCGTCTTTGCAGTCACCAAGAGGCTGCAGAGCCTGTACTTGTGCACTTGTGCCCCTCTTTGCGAGGCTGGTTGCCTTTTTTTGCAGGAAGAGGTATATGTTTAACTGCTGTTTTAAATGAAAGCCTGCAATTTTGATTTGATGGTTTCAGGGCAACTTAACTCAGCCTACAAACATAGTAGCCACACAATTATATTTTTACTATAAGGTAGCTATTTTTACTACTTTGTAGCAGAAGAAAGCAAAGCTACAATCCTGAACAATTGAAACTGCCACCATTAAAAACATCTTGGTTCACCGCTAAAAACGTCTTAGTCATCAGTGAAAGCAATCTGATATTGTCTTCAAAAGGCACCTTTCACTTATTTTCTGAATCATGTTTACTTTGAGGTGGATGTTGAGCCTTGGTCAGATAGGAGGGGTACCTTTAATGCCTGTTAGCTATAGGCAACATTTGTTGCTATAGGCAATAATGTCTCTATTTGTAGTTGCATATAGTGTGGCAGCTAAGAGCACAACTTAGAACAAGTTCTCTGGAAGAAAGGCATTTTTGTTTACTCTCATACTAATTGCGGTAAGATCCCTGGCCAACTTCCTGGAGAATATGTTAAATGTTCTGCCAATAACATAGTAAATTGTTATGCTGTTTTGTGCCATTCAGGAATTGCTGAGACAAATATTTACATATTTCTGGCTTTAAAATCTGGGAACCTCAGTCTCCCTTCAAAACAAGAGCCTTGATGCCTGAGCTGAAGTGGCCAGTAAGGGTAGTAACATTAAGGCTTACTCTCCATCAGCTCTTACTTGGAACAGAATAATCTGACACGGGGCAGCCCTGGGTCATATTGACTGGTAATGATGTCTGTAGGGACAAGCTATTCTGGACAATTTCATGTTCCCAGACATGTGTGAGTTACTGGCATCTGTTTGTCTGGTCAGCTGGAGAGGGAAGCTCTGAGGATCAATTGATCCTCCAGCTCTGGTTTTCTCACAATGGTGCACCTTGGTTTTCCTTGTCTTCTTTCCAGAAAGCGATGATGAGTACAGCGACGATGATGACATCAGCTGGAAAGTCCGCAGGTCTGCAGCAAAGTGTCTGGAGGCCATTGTCAGCAGCAGGCATGATCTCCTTCAGGACTTCTACAAAACTCTTTCCCCGGTCTTGATAAGCAGATTCAAAGAGAGGGAGGAGAATGTCAAAGCTGACATCTTCAGTGCTTATATCTCCTTGCTGAAGCAAACGCTGCCCATCCAGAGCTGGCTGCATGCTTCAGATGCCTCTGGCAAAGATGATGTTCCCCTGACAATGCTTCAGAACCAGGTGCGTGAGGAGATGGCGGGCTGGATTAAATCAGAAGGCAATGAAGAGAAGTACGTACCATGCCACCAATGAATATGCCTAGTAGTTAAGCTTGAGAACTAGCTAGCTGAAGGAGCCCTCGGGCACGCAACCAGAGGGGACCAAATACTGAGGGCTGACCGCTTACTGCTTGTCTCCCACCATTCCCAGGGAGAGAATGCTGAGCAGTGCAGGAGCACCGAGGTATAGCCTGCATTGCCCCCCTCCGCTAGCCTCTGGAACGTGTTTGCAGACTGTGTATGAGGCAGGTTAGCCTTTGGGTGAGGTGCCGGCCTGTTGCAAGACAGTTACTCCAGCTGCTGCTCAGGAAACTCATTGACTACGTCATGGTAGAAACGTCGTGGAAGCACAGTAGGGTTTGGATCTGGTCAGTAGGCATATGAGAGCATGCAGCTCGGTTCGTTATGGGAAAACAGCCAGTGGCTTCCAGGGTAGCTTGCTGTGGTTGTGCACACAGCCTGCACATCACTGCTGATCAGACAAACAATAGTGGAAGCGATTTTCCTGACGCTCTGCTTTAATTCAGAAAGATGCAGGAGTAATTACAGTCAGAATAATTTAACCATGCATGCTGGTCAGGGCTCTGCCTAGCCCAGGATCCTTGCTAATGCTGTGGTCCACACATGCCATTTTAGAAGAAGACAAAAGAAACACTGGAAATAACCTTGTTATTATAGAGTAGCATGACTGTGAGAGCAGCTTTTTATGGCCAGTGCTACTACTGACTGGTGAGTCCTTGAAGCAGGAGGGTTAGAATCCCTGCCAAAATGTAATTACATCACTGATTAATCATCTTATGTGTATGAGATACTTATTTAAATAACTTGCACCTCAGTCCTGTGATTTGTTTTTTGATTTCACTGAAATGCTGGCAGGGTGTCCAAGTTTAAATATAGTGATGGGACTAGATCCTTATGCAGCAGACCAGGAAGGAATCATAACTCACAGCTCTTTCGGCAGTGTGTCCTGGTCTGATCATTTTGTTGTGTTTCTGTAAGCTTCTGTGTTAGGGGATAACACCAACTTCAGGAAGGACTGCTTAGGAACCTGTAGAATATGGAAAGGAAGAATAAAGTCCCCTCCAGCTCTTCTGTTTATGTATCTTTTCTTCACGTGCACTGTCTTGTAGTCTATCCCAAGTCCGTTCTTCCCTGGTGAAGAGGTGCGCTGCTTCTTGCTGTCTCCCTGTTAGTTCTCTTTCTGTACTGTTAGTGCCTCTGGCTCAGCAGAGCAAACTGCTTTGGTAGCATAGCTCTGTGCCCTGGAAGCTGGGATGACTGATGTGTTTCTTTTGGTTTTCTTTTCCAAACTGCAGGTCCCTAACATCGTCAAGGCCTTGCACAAGCAGCTCAAAGAAAAGAGCATCAAATCAAGACAGGGTTGTTTCAGCCTCCTGACAGAACTGGCCAACGTTCTTCCCGGTTGCCTGGCAGATCACATCCCTGCGCTCATCCCTGGTAAACTTTTCCGTGGTCTGGGGGTGAAGGAGCAGGGTTGGCTCAGTCCATTCCTAACATGTATGCTCCTTGCCTGCGTGTTCCAGTTTTATTCCTGCATATTATCTCTGCTCAGCATCAGGACATACATATCAAGTTCTGCTCCATGTTGATGTGCTAAACAGCTCCCAGATCAATCCTGTCTTCTGTCTACCACTGAAAGCCAGGATAAGAATATCAAGTTCATTTCTACAGTCCCCTGAAGAGGTGCTTTTTAGGAGGGCCTGTTCCAGCCTCCTTTGAAACCAGCTGGAATTAGGCTGTTAGCCCACTGAGACACGAGTGACATTTTCTTTTACAAAATCTAGTGGCATTTTTAAAATTATTTGTATTTACTGATTATTTAATTTGCACTGCCGCATTTTTCTCTGAGCTTTCCTGCCTGTAGGTTCATGAGGCATCCCACACCGCTGAAAGACTCATATACTAAGCTCCTGCCTTTGCTTTTGGTGTGACTGTATAGTAAATAAAAAAAAAAAGCCTCCTGTGATTGTCTCTGGGCCTGACCCATGCACCTCCCTCTTATGAATTAATAGATTGTAAAAAAACATTCAAACCAAGAATCAGGTATGACTTCAGGGGTGGCAAGCAGTATTCTTGTAAATGTTTCTCATTAAGTCTTTTGGGAAACATAAGCATGTGCCACAGAAATTGGACTTGGAAGTACCTCCCTTCTACAAAGGCAGTCCATCTTTAATGGTACACAGTTATGTTCTAAACAGAAGTTGTAAAACTAGATAAAATAAGAGGCCCTGCTGCTTTGCTTTTTTTTTTTTTTTAAAAGACTTCCCACAGAAATGTGAAGGAAAAACTCATAAAGGGGCATTCCTGCTGCCTGCAGTGCCTGTTGTTGAGACCAGGCTTTCCCAGTCTTGATTTCATGCCATTTTGTCATACTTATATGCGCTTGACTAGCTATCCCTTCTTATCTCGGGCCAGGATGACTTTTTGAATTAACTTTTTAAAAAAGTTTTCATAGCCAGCCATCCAGGACTGCTACAAAGAGCAGTTATGTCTGAATTGCCACTTCCTGGAAAGCAGAAAGACAGCAAGGAGAGTAGCACTTTAAAGGCATGTATCTTCTGGGTGGGGAGAGGAAAGAAAGAAAACAGATTCTGATTGTGTCAGTTTTTGGGGGGGGGGGGGAGTGGGTTTGATAAAAACCACTGGAAATAAGACAGCAGTCGTTCTTGTCTCTTCTGCACAGGTATTGTTTTCTCCTTGGCCGATAAATCCAGTTCCTCCAACATGAGGATTGATACGCTGTCTTTCCTTCACGTTCTTCTTTGCAACCACCAGCCGGAGGTATTTCATCCTCATATCAAAAGCCTGCTACCTCCTGTTGTGACCTGTATTGGAGACCCCTTTTATAAGATCACTTCAGAAGCTCTGCTGGTTACTCAGCAACTTGTGAAAGTTATCAGGCCTTTGGACAAATCCTGCACTTTTGATGCCAAGCCCTATGTGAAGGACCTTTTCCCTGGTACTCTGAAGCGACTGAAGGCAGCTGACATCGACCAGGAGGTGAAAGAGCGTGCTATCTCCTGCATGGGACAAATCATTTACAATCTGGGAGACCATTTAAGCACTGATCTCCAGCCAACCTTGAAGATATTTCTGGAGAGGCTCAAAAATGAAATCACCAGATTGACAACAGTCAAAGCATTAACCTTAATTGCTAGTTCTCCACTTAAAATAGATTTGAGACCCATTCTAGGGGAAGGTTTCCCCATTCTAGCTTCTTTCTTGAGAAAGAACCAACGTGCCTTGAAACTGAGCACTCTGACTGCTCTGGACATCCTGGTGAAGAACTACAGTGACAGCCTCAAGCCTGCCATGATAGAGTCTGTCCTAACGGAGCTCCCCGCTTTAATTACTGAGAATGACATGCATGTTTCCCAGGTGGCTATCATGTTCCTTACTACATTAGCTAAGGTTTATCCATCCTGCATCTCCAAGATCAGCGGTTCGGTTCTTGCTGAAATATTTCAGCTTGTCCACTCACCTTTGCTCCAAGGAGGGGCTCTGAACGCTATCATAGACTTCTTCCAGGCCCTGGTTCTGACGAAGACGGCCACCATGGGTTACTCGGAGCTGATGAAGCAGCTGACTGCGCCTATTTACTCCTCAGGTTCAGCCGGGGCATCAGTGACGTTACACAAACAGGCGTATCACTCTGTTGCAAAGTGCGTGGCAGCCCTTTCCTCAGCCTGCCCAAAGGAAGCCTCTGCGATAGTGAACCAGTTTATCCAGGATGTAAAAAACCCCAAATCCAGCTCTGCTGTTAAAGTGCTAGCTTTCCTTTCACTGGCAGAGATGGGGCGCACCATGAACCTCAGTGCTCAGAGAGAGCTCAAAACCGTCATCCTGGAAGCATTCACTTCTCCCAGCGAAGAGGTGAAATCCGCTGCTTCCTATGCTTTGGGGAACATCAGTGTTGGGAATCTTAAGGAGTATCTTCCCTTCATGCTGAAAGAGATCGGAAGCCAGCCCAAGAGACAGTACCTCCTGCTGCACTCTCTAAAAGAAGTCATCAGCTCCTCCCCGGCCGATGGCCTCAAACCTTACGTGGAGGATATTTGGGCTCTGCTTTTCAAGCACTGTGAGTGCACAGAGGAAGGGACCCGCAATGTGGTGGCCGAGTGCTTGGGGAAGCTGACTTTGGTGAATCCCGCTGAGCTGCTGCCCCGACTGAAAAAACAGCTGTCGTCAGGTAATGGGAAGGGCAATGGCGAGAGTGGGGAAATGCCTTGTTTTGCTGGAAGGTCCTCTTGTAAACTGCTGGTGGGTTCAACAGGGAGCAAAGCCAGTCTGCAGAGGCAAGAAGGAAACAAGAGGGATCTCTGCAAGGGGGGATCAGAGGAGCACTGGGTTGCACGGGGTGCAGGAGGGTGTTAGGAACAGGGACTGCACATGGAGGTTGTGCTGGGACAGGATTTAAACAAGGAGGTTGTTAAGACAAATCCTCCATTCTCTTATCTCTTGAACGCGTGTGTAATGTGACGAAGAGCAGAATATGCAATTCAATATTACAGCAATGATTTTGTCTCTTGATCTTTAACTGTTTTTTCTTTCCATCTTCATTGCAGGCTCTCCACATGCCCGGAGCACGGTGGTAACTGCAATCAAATTCACAATTGCAGACCAGCCTCAGGCTATTGATGCTCTCCTGAAAGGCTGCATAGGTAGGCTAGTACAAATAGCAATGCGAGCTGGGAACACGAGATGTGTTAGGCGTCATTAGCAGCTTGGGGATTCTTCACGCCTATGTGAACCTCATCTAATCCAGTTAGTTTTTATCTGCGTTTCTCTTCTTTTGGGATTAAAGAGCAACACTGCCACGTGAATCCTTGTTAAATGGTCTGATACCTTGCTCCTGGGCATATTCCACTGGTGACAGAGTTTTTTAGGGAGCATAAGTTCCCTCTGCGTTTTAATTTATGATTCAAGCATCTCATGACAAGGGTCTTGTAAAATATAACTTACATTAAAAGGGTCTTATGTCTAGGGAGCCTACATCTCAGATCTGTTGTATAAAACTGGGCCTTCTGTTTCAGAGAAGTCTGAGCAAGAAAAAAACAAAACCGATTTCCTTGAATACCGAAGGTTCTGATTTGACTTTAGGATGAGGTAGCTAGAATCATGCGGTTTGTTTTCATGCCTAAATGCAGGAAAGTCAGGTTTCTTCCATTTACTATATCCCAAGCAAAGGGAGGGAAAGCATCTCTAATGTCTCTGCTAGACTGCACCCCTACAGTTATTTTACTACAGGTGCTTTCATAACCAGGCTCCTTGAAACACATTGCAATATACTTCTACATTGTGATATACTGTTAAAATTATTTTAAAACACTGCAGCAGGACTGACTGGTGTGTTCTTACCCCACAGGTGACTTCTTGAAAACTCTTCAGGATCCAGACCTGAATGTTCGACGTGTGGCTTTAGCCATGTTTAATTCTGCTGCTCACAACAAACCTTCTTTAATCCGGGATTTGTTAAATGCAGTTCTCCCCAGCCTGTATAACGAAACGAAGGTCAGAAGGGAACTCATCCGGGAGGTATGTCATTAGTTCAGTTTGGGTGCAATACAGCAGCAACTCAGCACGTGCGAAGCCAAGATGAAGCCGTCACCCTGTCTGCTGTTAGGTGACAGCTGTATTTTTTTTTCTTGTTTAAGGTAGAAATGGGGCCATTCAAGCACACAGTGGATGATGGCCTTGACGTGAGGAAAGCTGCTTTTGAATGCATGTATACACTGCTGGAAAGCTGCCTTGACCGACTGGATATCTATGAGTACCTGAACCATGTGGAGGACGGACTGAAGGATCACTATGATATTCGGGTAGGTGCTGTGCCTTAACTGCTGGAGGGTGGTGACGGCACTGATGCTATTCGTTCTCTGGCAGCCTGGGCTTGAACTGAGCTCGTGTGTCACCACAGCACGGAGTGACCCTGTCGTACCGTTTCCTATTCTCTGCAACTGCTGCAGCCTTCCATCTGACATTGTCTAGCTCTAGTTTGACCATGCTGGCCTTGAAAACGCAACCCTGGTGTAGCTGGTTTTATAAGAAATTTACCAAAGTCTACAGTAAGTTCCTTCTGCCTTTAAACTTATGATTGTCACTTGCTCAGCGTGGCCAGTGACACTATATTAAAAAAAATTTAGCATTGTCACTGTTGATGGCCTCATAGCTTAATAGGAAGCACTACATCCTTTTCATACTATTCCTTGATTTACCTCCACTTAGACGTGAGTACAGCGATGGCACGATCCCTGTGCTGAACACTGCCGTTTCTCTCAAAGGCTGTCAACCCTTCACAGACACCCGAGAGCAGGGCACCACACGCACCTGGGAGTGGAGCCCAGCTGGGCCGCTCTTGTAGGTTGGCTGCTAGTGGGTGCGTTTCTAATACAACGTAAGCTCTTCCTAAAACCCCTTGCACAAGTGCAAAGAAACCACCGGTGAGTACAGCACACCACCACAGGGAGAGCGACCACAGCAGGGAGATCCATGCTCTAAGCCTGGGGGATAGAATCATAGAATCATTTAGGTTGGAAAAGACCTTTAAGATCATCCAGTCCAACCATTAACCTACACTACCAAGTCCACCACTAAACCAATTAAGGGCAGAGTAATAATTAATTTAATCTTTCCTGGCTTGGTGGCTGGCTTATTTTTCATGAAGTAAAAATAGGAATCATTAAGGTTGGAAAGGACCTCTAAGATCATCAGTCCAACCGTCAACCCAACACCCCCGTGCCCACTAAACTATGTCCCCCAGTGCCACCTCTGCCCATTTTTTGAACCCCTCCAGGGATGGGGACTCCCCCACCTCTCTGGGCAGCCTGTTCCAATGCCTGACCACTCTTTCCATGAAGAAATTTCTCCTAATACCCAACCTAAACCTCCCCTGGCGCAGCTTGAGGCCATTTCCTCTCGTCCCATCGCTAACTACTTGGGAGCAGAGCCCAACACCCCCTCCCTGCCCCCTCCTGCCAGGAGCTGCAGAGCGGTGAGGTCTCCCCTCAGCCTCCTCTTCTCCAGGCTGAACACCCCCAGCTCCCTCAGCCGCTCCCCACCAGCCCTGTGCACCAGACCCTGCCCCAGCTCCGCTGCCCTTCTCTGGACACGCTCCAGCAACTCAGTGTCCTCAATGTCGGCGGGTGCGGTGAAGCAACACCTGTTTTCTCTCTCCTCCTTCGTCTAGATGCTGACTTTCATAATGTTGGCTCGGCTGTCCACACTCTGTCCCAACGCCGTGCTGCAACGGCTCGAGCGACTGATTGAGCCACTGCGGGCAACTTGCTCCACAAAGGTAAGATCAGGCAGAGAGTGTGACGCGCTGGGGTGGGCTCTGCCACAAAGCCACCTGCGCTGTTGGCTGCCTCTGTCGCTGCTTGTGAGCAGCCCACTCCCCACACTCCTGTGGTTAGAAAATAACCGGCTTGTCTCTGTCTCTGCTGGTGTGTCTGTCTTTGTGCCTCTACTGTCTTTTCTAAACACCGACTAAAAATGGTGCTTTGGATTTGCAGGTGAAAGCTGGTTCTGTGAAACAGGAGTTTGAGAAGCAGGATGAACTGAAGCGATCGGCCATGAGAGCAGTCGCTGCTCTCCTGACCATCCCTGAAGTAGAGAAAAGTCCAGTGATGGCTGAGTTTTCATCTCAGATCAGATCCAATCCTGAAATGGCGTCACTTTTTGAGAGCATTCAGAAGGATTCTGCTTCCCTACCTGCCTCAGAGTCGATGGACATGAGCTAAGTAAGATCCGCCTGTGTATGCCACCACCCTCCTGCCCTCGCAATGCATTAACCGAACAGAGACGCCGCAGACGGGCGAAGGAGGAACATCATCGAGCTGGTCTCTACTGCCACAGCCACTTGCAAGTCACTGGGCGCCAACAGAAGAAAATGGCTGCTGCCAGCTGCACTTGCATCAGACACCTCACTGAACTGTAACGAGATAGGTGAGATAAGGGAAATGCGTCCTTACGTAGGGGAGGGGGTGGAAGACGAGTATTATAATTGTTCAGCAAGTTTTTAAGGGGCGTACAAAGCAATGGAAATTGAGCGTGGTTCGGTGAAAAATGGAAACTACTTCCTGAAATATTTCCTTACTGCAGTACAAAGAAAAATAGTTTAAAACGTTTTTTTTTAAACCACTGCACATGCACTTTCTACCCCAAATTGCCTGACAAATGTATTTATATTGTTTCAGTAAATAACATGGCTAAAAACTAGAAGTCACATCTTTAATTAGTGACGGGCATCGTAAGCATAGGCTCATAGGAGATTTGCATTAGCCAAGCTGCAGGAGCTGCGCAGGGGCAGGTCGTTACCCAGAGTGCCCAGGCCTTCCCCCGGGGCTCAACTCCCAAAACTGCATGGCACGGCACGGACAGTTTAGTGTTTCTGCGGTGTTTGGGCGATACGACGCTATCTTGCTTGACTTCCATTTTTACAGTTTTGACTGCAAAATACCTCAACCAGCCGTCTTCCAAAAAGATGATTACTTGATTGCATTACAGTGAAAAACCTTACACTGAGCTTTTCTTTGCATTTAACGCTGGCTTCTCTTTCCCCCTTCGAGCAGGTCAGCGCTTGTGTTGCACACCCAGCCATGAAGGCACTGATCTACACTGAACTCTGGTCACTGCACAGCAGCAGATGCTTGCAGGAAAGCTGGTGTTCAGTATTTTAGTGTCATGTAAGTGAGAGGTGAAAGCCAGTAGCCAGAGGTGCCAGTGCCCAAGCAGCCCACAATATCCTGTCATGAAAACTTACTCTATAGTGGCTGTTGGGTAAAATCCTGCTTTGCATAGAGGGAAAAAAGCCTTAAGAGACAGAGAGGATGTAATAGCAAATTAGAGTAATGCCACCATGACACGCTTCTCTTAGCCATGGAGCTGTAATAAGCTTTCATTTCTCCTTTTTTGACAGAGTGGTTGATGTGAAAAGTATTTACAGTGCCGTGTGAAAAAATATCCATTCTGTTTGAGTGGTATAAAAAATAAAAATATACTTGTGAAGCTGCGTGCACTCCTGAATTCATTAGCTATCACAGTGACACTGCAAATCAGGACCATGAGAAAGCACGCTGCTGTGAGTCCGCCCTCGGACAGCCGGGATCACGCAGCAGCCGCACCAGAGCCACACCGCTGCCCATGGAACCCCAGCGGCTGCCCCACCTGCACGCAGGCACCAAGCCGAGGTCTTTCCCTTTGGCCATTCAAAACATCCACCAGAGTTTGTTTTTACACTTTATTAAATACATCTTGGGTGTAGAAGCCCATTTATTCATTCTCCTCACTGCGCAGTCTGGCATTGGGATTGGTGATCTTGATGGCGAGCTGAGCGGCTCTCTCCACGATTATCTTTCGGTTCTTGGAAGACACGTTGTGAGCAATCTCTGCACAGTACGACCTGTTGGGAACAGACCGCGCGTCAGGCTGTGCTCCAACAGCACCGACAGCAGAGAAGGCAAAGCACTCCAGAGCCGTCCCACCCGCAGCACTCAGACACAGCAGAGCACGGAAGCGTCGCCGCACAAGAGCTGAACCACGCGACTCCCACCCCATCGCCGAGCCCGACCCGTTCTGGCCTGCAGCAGGAGCTCGCCTCCAGAGCAGCTCGACCCTTCCACTTGCTTTCTTGCAAATGAAGAGTCAGGAACAGGTAGTTTTTAAATGGTGTTTGTTATTACTCTTATTACTTTGTTTTGAAAGAAAGCACTACAAGTAGATTTAGGCCTGCATCTGAACAGATAAGGTGGCACAGTTCTGATCACTGTTTTATCAAAGCGACATAGGTACAGCGCTGTTTACCACCACTATAATGTCATATTTTTGCCAAAGGTATGAGTTTGCCAGCCCCGAGACACCCTCTCAGTGGGTCTCTCTTCACAACCAAGACAACCTTCGTGCTCTTAAATACAAGAACTGCCTACGTCTCCCATCAACTGTGCGGCCTTTTCGTCTTCCGACCCAGCGCCATCAGGGGATGGGCAGCGCACAGCCCTGGCGCAGGCAGCAGAGCTGCCAGCGACGGTTCCGCATGGAGCAGGGAGCACACAGCCCCACAGACTTACTTGTTGCTCATCATGAGCACCTCCAGCTCTTTGACGTTGTGGACCAGGAACTTTCTGAAGCCCGTGGGCAGCATGTGCTTTGTCTTCTTATTGCTGCCATAGCCAATGTTGGGCATCAGGATCTGACCCTTGAACCGCCTGCGAACTCTGTTATCAATACCTCTCGGTTTACGCCAGTTGCGCTGAAGAAATGCGGAAAATAAGTAATAGTTACAAAACGAGATCAGTCTGAAAACGCCTGCCTCAAGGCAAGAGCTCCAGCCAAAACCAATCTCCAGAAAGATCCACCATGCCAGGCTGTTACAGCATGGCCCACTGTTTCAACAGTGACTCTTCATGCTTCCACAGAATCATCGAATCATTTAGGTTGGAAAAGACCTTTAAGATCATCCAGTCCAACCATTAACCTACACTACCAAGTCCACCACTAAACCAATTAAGGGCAGAGTAATAATTCCATGTTTCCTGGATTGGTGGCTGCATTTTTTTTTAATGAACGTAAAACTAGGAATCACTAAGGTTGGAAAGGACCTCTAAGACCATCAGTCCAGCCATCAACCCAACACCCCCGTGCCCACTAAACCATGTCCCCCAGTGCCACCTCTGCCCATTTTTTGAACCCCTCCAGGGATGGGGACTCCCCCACCTCTCTGGGCAGCCTGTTCCAATGCCTGACCACTCTTTCCATGAAGAAATTTCTCCTAATATCCAATCTAAACCTCCCCTGGCACAGCTTGAGCCCATTTCCTCTCATCCTATCGCTGTTCCTTGGGAGAAGAGCCCAACACCCCCCTCCCTGCCCCCTCCTGCCAGGAGCTGCAGAGCGATCAGGTCTCCCCTCAGCCTCCTCTTCTCCAGGCTGAACACCCCCAGCTCCCTCAGCCGCTCCCCACCAGCCCTGTGCTCCAGACCCTGCCCCAGCTCCGCTGCCTTTCTCTCACCACCAACCTTAAAGGCAACCACATCCACCTGTCCCAGAATTCATTTTCTAATGAACGTCTAGCAAGTTTTTACCTTGATCTTGACATAGCGATCAGACTGATGGCGGATGAACTTCTTGGTCCTCTTCTTGACGATTTTAGGTTTCACGAGAGGTCTGAGGGCAGGCATGGTGCCTAAGATAAACAGAACCAGTATGAGAAGGGAAACTCGATATGAAGGTGATGCGTTATTCCCCTTGCAGCACCTGTAGCAGACTATCTTCCACTCACGGGCCACTCTGGAGGCTAGCGAGGGAATGGGTGTTCATCTGCAGTCTCTCTCCCTCCCGCCTCCGAAGCTGGCAGAGCACTGAGAGCTCTCCAGATGCGATCCTGGGAGGTTGCGCCTTGCTCAGACGGCTGCCGCGGGCGCCACGTTCCCCGCCCGCCGCCCTCCCGCCCTGACGGCCCAAGGACCCTTCCAGCTCGGAACAGCCGGGCTTCGGCAGCGCCGACGGACGGACGGACAGACGGACAGCAGCGCGAGCCCCCGCCTTGAGGGCCAGAGGCGACCGAGACTCACCCAGCACAAAGCCCCCGCAGGTCCCGCCGCAGCCGCCCCTCGGCTCGGCAGCCGGCACAGCCCGGGCGCCAAGGCCAAAGGCGGCGATTTGGGCTCACGCTCCGCGCTCCGGGAACGCAACGCTCGGCGCCGCCCGGGCCCGGCCCCGCCATCGGCCGCTGCCGGGAGCCGGCACCGTGAGCGCGGCCGAGGCGGCTCCGCCGCGGGTCAGGCCCCAGCGCTGCCCAGCCCACGCCGGCCCCGCTCCGCGGGTGGCGGCCCGCAGCCCGCCGGGGCCACCCGGCCCCGGTTCCTCCTCGCCCGCCCCGGGCAGGGCCCCGCGGCCCGGCAGGCAGAGCCCCCGGCCGCCGCCTCGCCGAGGCCCGGCCCCGAGAGGCCGCCATGGCGGCGCCGGCCCTGCGGGGCGCCGGCTCCCCGGGCCAAACGGGCGGCGGAGGGACGGGGCCGCGGCGGCGGGGGCGGCCGTGCGGGGCTGGCGGGGCTGGCGGCCCGGATGGGGGCGGATGGGCGCGGATGGGCACTCACCGGGTGCGCGATGGCGCCGTCCGCCGCAGGCCCCGCGAGAGAGGGAGGCGCCCCGCGCGCAGGGCCTTATGGGATACGCGGGCGGTCCTGGCGGGGCCCTGCGCCGCCGCGGCTGCGCACAGCGGACACCGCGCCCCGGCGGGCGCTCGCGGGGCACCGGGCCGGCACCGGGCGGTGGGGCCGGGCGGGTTCTGCCCGGCGGGGACGCCCCGAGAGAACGGATCGGAGCTTTCCGCCGCCCCGAACGGCGCGTTCGCTACGAGGCTGCCAGGACCTGCCCGGCGCTACTTCCGCCAGGCTGCGCGCGGGAGGGCGCCGCTTCCGCCAGTCCCGCTGGGCGGCAGGGCGCCACCTGGCGGCGCGGCCCCGTCCCGGCCCCGTCGCCGAGGTCCCGCCGCAGCGGGGAGGCCCCGGCCCCGGCCCCGGGCCCGCCGGGCCGCGCACACGGAGCCACCCGGGGCCCGCGGAAGAGCGGAGGCCGTGACGTGCCCGGGGCGGCGAGGAGCCGTGCCACAAAGCAGCAGAACAGCGAGGCGGGCCAGCAGTCACGGCAAAGGGCTTCTGCAGGTTGGAACTGCCGGCATTCTCCGATCTTCGAACGAAAACATCCCTCGGCTTTTGCCCCAGACCAAGCATTGCAGACTGCCCCACCTCTGCTCGGCCCTTTCCCAAAGCGTTTCGCCACCACGCCGGGTTCCGTTTCACGCTTACAAAGACACTTTAATCTGCAAAACAGTTGGTGCTACACGATGGCAGCAAAACGCCTCTTACCTCAGTGAAAACTGCAGCTTAAGATGACACAGGCACCGTGAGAAGCCTTCGGGTTTGGGTTAGGTTTCAAAAGCCAACCTCTGCTGAATCTGTGTTTTCCAGCTGCCACCAACAGCTGGAGGAAGGGTCTGCTTTTGATCACCTGGGCAATCAATGCTAATCACCGAGATCCAGTGCGGTACGTTAAACCTCAGGCGTCAGATTTGAAGCCAAGCCCAGAAGATGGGATAACCTCCCTCCTGCAGCCGGCGTGAGGACAGCACTGCACAGCGCCTGACTCGGCTTTCCCCCGGGGAACTCTCCTGTCCACTCTGCTGCAGGGCAGCAGCCTCAGGGAGCCATACCCGGGATGCAGTTCCATACGTCCCGTCAGGAAGGGCGCAGAGCCGCTTTCCCAGCACAGTGCTCTCCTCTCACCTCTTTTGGTCTCTCCGGACAGAGGCAACTTCTGGAGACCCAAGGCTGCCTCCTCCCTCCGGGGGCAGCTGCAAGGCAGGCGGGGGGCAGGAGCCTGCGGCCCAGGTCAGCTTGGAAAAGGGAGCAGCTGCTTTTGCTATAGGCGGAACAACGATACACCGCCTGCATTTGGGTGCCAAAGCCTGCTTGCTTGCAACCGAGAGCAGAGATTGGGGTATCTACATTTTGGATGATGTGGTTTGAAGCAAAGCTCCAGGGCCACCTCCAGCTCAGCATCAGTCAAACCCCGGCTGGTCGCACGGGCGCTGCGGGTGACCGTGGGCGCTGCGGGTGACCATGGGTGCCCTCGCTGCAGCCCCTGGCCCCGACTCAGCCAGACAGCGGCAGTGCTCCCACTCCTCCGGCCCGGCTCAGCAGACCCACATGGGAAAGTGGCTGCCAGCGGCAGGGGGGCTCGCTCACCCCAGCCGCCACCGAGGAGCTCCGGGGCTGGCCTGCGCAGCCTTGAACGAACAGACGCTACAAAAACTGGGATACATTTATTAAAAGAATACAGAGATTTTAAACATGTCATTACAACAATGACCTGAGCAGGGTGTTACAAATATTTAAATTAAGAACTTGATGACCAGAACAACGCTTTAAAGACATCCACTGCAGGGAGAGCAAGCTGGCGAGGGCTGGGAGACGAGGGGCGTTCACGGCTTTTTTCAGTCTATGCTCAGTCTCTCCCGGTTCTCCCAGAGCCACGCGTGGTACACATTTAACTTGTGGTCCTGCGGCTGTACCTAAAACGTAGTGAAAGCATTTAACATTCACTAAAACACCTGCTCTTACAACACCTCACCACTCCGATGTATTTCCCGCCCCAGCTCAGGACCTCTCTGTACCTCGCAGGGAGCAGTGAAACGCCGTGCCGCGGCGGGCCGGCCTCCGCCTGCGTGAACCAAGGAACACAGCGCTTGGTCAGCCCCGAAACTGCCCACCCCCTCGTGAATCGGGAGGGGGGTCCTAGGCCAGAGAGCAAAGCAGCCCCTCGCCTGCCCCTGCCAGCCATCCCCCGCAAGAGGACCGCAGCACGGCGAAGGCCCCCCAGCACCCATCTCGGATGGATGCCAGGATCTGGCTGGCAGGAAACATTTGGAACCCAGCTCTTAACCGGAGCAGGGAAGAGGCTCTCACCCTCACATCAAGGAAATAAGAAAAAGAACACAGTGGAAGTGGAAAATTACAGGGAAAAAAAAATGAAGGTGACGCAAATCTTCATTTACAGGATCAGACTTGTAAAAGGTACATTCTGGGAATTAAACCTACTGAAGATGTAGGAATTGCTATCGTTTCTTTAGTCCAAGGGAGTCCACAGGTACAAGCCCAACGACACCCAAGGACCAAGGCCTGGCAGCACGGCCGCACCACCCACCTCCTTCCATTCATTGACACAGAAGATTCTGTAGGAGTCGTTCCCGTACTTCCCGATCCCATGCAGCTCGATGGGGTACTTCCAGCGCTTGCTCAGGTACTCATCTGCAACGTACGGTCACAGACGTCACTGCCCGCAGGCAGGCAGGTCGCAGAAAGCAACTGCGGACAAAATCCTGATTCTCTGCTGTTGTAACACATCTCCACTTTGGAACATTTTAAATGAAAAACACAAGTTTTAGCTATTTCCTGGTGAAAGTAGGCGATGAATTCCTATGGGGTATATCTTAAAACACCTTTTAAACAAATCACTGAGGGTGAGTTTTAATTAAATCTTTAATTAAATCTTTAATGCTTTTATTCTAAGTATAGACAATATCAGAATCATAGAAAAATTCTGGCTGGAAGGGCCTTCTGGAGGTCACCTGATGCAAAACAGAGCAGAGCCACCTTATCATAGCGCCGCAAAACACTAAATCAGTCTTGCAGGTGTTCCTATCTCTCTCCACTCAAAGAAGTCTCCCAGACAAAGGTCTCTTGCAGAACTCATGACGTATGTTATTTCACTCTCAGTTCAGACAACAGGATCAGCAGCTTTGCATATGCAAGACCAACATATCCCAAAGTTGCATAAAATAAACCACCACCAGTATTTGCCAAACAGAAGGAAAAGTCACAAAGCACTACTTGAAAATAATGCTGTTTGCCTTGCTGCTATCATTTAGACCTTTCCACAGACATTTTCAGGAAAACCTACCCGAGAACTTGATGATAGTTTTTGCTCTGAGTTCGTAGAGGCCGAGAGGTCTGAGCAGCTCTGACATCTCTTTCCAGTCTGCAGTCCTGGTTATTTCAGGAGAAGGATACTTCTTAAGGAACTCCCAGAGCACAGGAATTGCCATTTTACCTAGTGGAAGAAATCATCATGAACAGAAGACCGTGCAGGTAATTCTCTTTTTTGATTATCTATGTATGCTTTTTGAAGTGAGCTTTTTCTGAGGCAAGAGTTACAAATTAAAGATTTTTTTTTTACACTGACACAAGTTAATATACATTTATTCTTTCATCACTGCCATTAAGAAATGGTAGCTGTTCTGACACCGTAACACCACCCCAACATTTACACAACATGAAATCATATTACTCTACTTACCTGAAGTTTTATTGAGAAATATGGTTGCAATGAGAAGTTTCCATGGATCGTGGAAAAGTGTTTCTTGGACCAAATTAAAAGGAGAACGTGGAGGAGTCCATTTTCTGAAGGCCTTCCTTCTAGGTGGGCTGGGAGCTGTACACAAGGCAATACAGGAAAATTTATTGGGCAGTAAAGGATGCATCTACCTATGTAAATGAAAATAATTTAAAAAAACAAAGACCTTTTGAAGCAGATTCCTCCTTGCAGGGGCACTACATGTGGATGGAGCAATGGCAATTCACACAAAAATTTTACAGAACCGCAAGGGACTGCGCGTCCCCTGGCACAGGCTGCAGTAAGAGTCAAGGCTGCTGGCACGTGCCCCCATGTTCCGTGCTACGTGTATTTTCAGAGGAGAGAGGCCCTCCCAGCTACCGCCACGCTCCTGCGTAAGTGCAGAGCCGCAGGGTACAGGGGAGCCACCTCAGTGGTCTGAAGAGAGCTTCCCCAAAGACCCTCCACCCCCTCACCTCGCAGCTGCCAAAAGAGCTGCCGAGGCCTTTGGTACCAGCCTTAAGGGTGGTTTGCAAGACAAACCACCGAGGTTTAAAATGGGAGAAGATCGGCACTAGTGCAGCAAGCTGAGCTCTCTGATGCCACCTACACGTGGCCAGCCTAAAACTGGAAGAAATTTTCTGTAACATGAGCTGATCTTGAGCCATCCTTTTCCTCCCCCCCATAAAAAAGGATTTATTTCCCTAAAGAATATTATACCTTCTTTACTGTATTTACTTGAAAAATACGGACTCGTTTTCCTCCTATCCACTTGTGTTCGTGGGATAGACTCTTCTGTAAAGAAGTAATACTTTAGCATTAAAAGGAAAAAAATACAAGTATTTTGCTGTCATGTTTCATAGGCCATTTCCACTCTACGTTGTGATGGAAACACAAAGATTTCTTGTAGGTGTACAGAACATAAACGTGCTTTAGATTCACTCCAGTACTCCTCTGTATCTCAACTCTATGAAAAATCTTCAGGACATAAACGGTGACTTTGCCACAGTCTGAGGAGACAGATTCTAGTACATGAAACAAGCTAAAGCTGGCCTTTTTTATCAGTCAAACTGACCAACTGTGCAACCACGTGAAAAGAGTTAGTGCAGCAAAGGTAATGAACATTATTACATTATACTAGACAGCTAAAGAGATCGGTAGAGTAAGTTCCAGTTGTGAATAAATCTGCATTAAGTTAAATGCTGTTGGATAAAGAAATGAGACGCATTCAGATGTCAAAGCAGCTTGACCTGAAACAGAATATTTTGCTCGTATAGTTAGGAGAACCCCCAGCAGAACATTAGGATAATATTCCGCTCAAAAACACACAAGTACCTGGCGGCATTTTAACTGCTGTGAAGTTTTTCTTGTCACATGGCTGCAAGACATTAGCATCTGTTTCAGTGTCAGATTTAAAATCCTGGTTACCCAGATTTCCTTGATCTGTCTCTTCGCCTATTTCCACTCCGTTGGTTTTCTCCTCAGATTTTGCAGCAGACGCGTCATTAGAACCCATCTCCGCACGTTCCTCCTCTGCTAGGCTCTCCAGCTCCCTTTGTGAGCGAGCTGGCAAGGACCTCAGCTGTGCCTCTGAGCGTGACCTGGGAATTCTTAACAGAGTCTTTCCTGCATCTGTAGGGTCTGCATTCTGATTGCCTACACCCTGACCATCAGCAACACACATGTCTGTCTTTCTACAGAATTTCTTGTTTTGAATGCTCTCAGTTTCCTGTTTGTTACATACTCTTCTCCGTCTCTTGTTTTGGGTACCGTCTCGATTCCTCTTTTCTGAGCTCTTTGGAGTTTTCTTATTCTGAGCACTTTTTCCACCTGCCCCCTTCTTTCTGGTTTTCAAACAGTCCTCTGGGTTTATGCCTTTCGTGATCAAATCTTCGCTTTCCAGAGTGGATGTAACATCTTCCAGGTGTCCACTTCCAGCCTGAACATTTCGAATTTCATCCTCTTCACCATTTTGTACACTGAGGCCTTCCTCTTGACTGTGACAATCCTCATTCTCTAAAACAGTTCTCGCAGCTTTTGTGCCGCACCTTTTCACCTTCGAGCGGGTACTCCTCTGGTAAGGAGCCGTAAAATCAAAATCTTCCACTTTTAGTGTCGTCTCCCCAGTTTTCCGAAAATACTCCACAAGTGCACTTTTCGATCTTATCTTGTTTCCTTCAGGACTATGGCACGAAAGAAAAGTAAATTAGTGAGGACTTCTCCATTCTCTCGCTCTTCACTTAGAAAACCGTTCTAGTGTTTAAAAAAACAACCCAAAAGACAAAAATAGCGGACAGGGTGACGTCCAGACAAGTTTCTGTGACTTGACCAAAAAAGGTTTGCACAGAGAGTTTACAGATGGTCCTACACAAGCTGCACACTTCACCTCCCGCACTCCACGCACGGCCCACACGCGTGTTGCGGTGTCGGGGGGGGGAAAGGTGCGGTTCGCCCAGAAGCGCTGGGCCCCGCGTTTCGGAGGGCTTCCCCGGAGCCAGCCCGCCGGCGCCCCGGCCTCACCTGACGAAGCAGACGTCGATCCTCCCCGCCGTCCTGCCCGACTGCCTCCGCCGGGCCACCTTCTGCCAGCCGCCGGGGACGGCGCTGAGCAGGGCCGCGGCCAGTTTCCTCGCAAGCCGCCTCTCCGCCGCCGCCCCGGGACGCTCCGCCGCCGCCTCCACCGCCGCCTCCACCGCCGCCTCCGCCGCCGCCTCCGCCGCCACCCGGCCTCGGCTGCCGCCCGGGAGGCTGCACGGGGAAGGAGACACCCGGGTAGGGACCCGCTCCGAGCGGCGCGGCGGGCCCAGGCCCGGAGCCCCACACGGCCCCGGGGGCCCACACGGCCCCGGGCCGCCCCCGCCCCACGGGCATCACCCGCCGCCATCGCCGCCGACCGCCGCGCCTCGCCTCGCCTCATCGCCGCCGCCCCGCCGCCGAGCACTGCGCCTCACCCCCGCCCCGCCGCCATCGCCGCCGCCCCGCCGCCGAGCGCTGCGCCTCACCCCCGCCCCGCCGCCATCGCCCCGGCCGCCTCCCCGCCGGCCGCCGCCATCGCGGGCGCCGCCATCACGTGCCGCTCCCGCCTCCTGTTCTGCGCAAGCGCGTCCCGGCCCCGCTGGCGGGCGCCCCCTGCCGCGGCGGCGGACCGGCAGGCCGCCAGGCGCATGCGCGTTGCCCGTGGCGCCGGCGGGGCCGCTGTAAACAAGCGGGGCCCGGCGCGGCCCGGCCCGGCGCGGCGCGGGGGATGCGGGCCGCGCTCACCTGGCGCGACAGGGCCGAGCAGTGGTGAGCGGCCCCGGGGGGAGCCGGCCCGCCCCGCCGTGAGGCGGCCCGCGGGGGAGCGGCGGGCCGGGAGCTGGCGGGGCGGCCGCGGCCTGGCCATCGGGGCGCCCGGGGAGCGGCGCCGGGCAGCTCGTTCGGGCCGCGCTGGGCTCGCCGGCTCCGGCCCCGGCCCCTGCTCTGCCTCGGGGGCGGCGGGAGGCTGCAGGGGTCCTGGGCCCGGCGTCCGTTCTCCAGCCAGCTGCTCTCCGTCCCCTCGGCGGGCAGGAGCGGCTGGATCCCCCCGGATCCCCCTGGATCCCCCCGGATCCCCCCGGATCCCCCCGGCCTCTTGGTTGATGCCGGTGATCCGGTAACGCAGAGTCTTTCTGGGGGCTGTTTCTGCTTCTTTCACTTTACGTGCAGCCAAAGGCCGGCAGCCTGTGCGTGCGTGGCGCTGCCTCCGAGGGTGCCGCTGCGGGCCTCCTCCAAACCTCCCGCTGCACCCGCAGGCCTGGAGCCTGGGGGTGGCCGGTGCCCGGGCTCCTTCCCGAGCGCGGGGAGAGCTCGCAGAGGGTCCTTGCTTGGGGAATTTTCTCAGCAATCAGATACACTCTCAAGTATGCAATTAACAGTTTTTGTTATGCGGCATCCTTCATGTTGAAGGAAATACATTTTCTGCATGCTAATACGGGGTTTTCTTTGGTTTTTTGTTTTGTTTGGGGTTTTTTTCTTCAGTATCTATGATCTCGCATTCAAACCGGATGGGACTCAATTGATAATTGCTGCTGGAAATAGACTGCTGGTAGGGAAACTTTTTTTCTCCTCTTGCATTTATGGCTGTATGAATATGAGTTCTTCCACATTAGCTTATGAATATAACCTATCAAAAATCCTCTTATCTCTACTAGTCCAGCCTCATATCTACATACATATTAATGCAGACTAACTGTAAAGTGTTTTGAAGCTTCTTAACGTTTCTTACCAAGTTTTAGGCTCTATTTCCAAAAGTAATGAGATTTAAGTTACTTGCGTCATCGCATCCTCTCACGCCTCACCCGGTGTTTTGAAATCCATTAGCCTGCATCCAAACTTAGCACAGTAGCATGGTATACAAATACAAGGTTTTTTTACAAGTTTCGTGCAAATCTCTGTGAAAAGGGGAAAGAAGCTCAAATTGATTTCCCTACTTTGTGAGAAGCTTCACCTATAACTTTTTGTGGTTCCCTGCATCTGCTTGCCTGCTGCTGACCCGTCAGCAAGAGCAGCTCAGGACCACGCTTCTCACGGTTTCTGCAAAGCTTTCAGATGGGGCAGGTGTAGAAACTGCAGGGGTGGGCGGATGGATGGCACCATTATAGAGGTGTAGCTCAGAACTGCAGGACAGCAGGCTGTATTATTTTCACTGCTCGCAGAATGGTATATTTAGTGATGGTACTTTCCAGTAATTTATTATGTTTAAGCATCTCATGCAGGGAAAGAAAGGAAAGAAGTACAACAAGCTGGCCAAATGAGGTGTTTGGAAATTTCTTTTGTGTATGTGACTGTCTAATACTGAGTCTTCTTTCATTCCGAGAAGTATTAAGTTAAGGAAAGCTGCTTCTACACTTTAAAACGTTTTGTCTTGCATGGACTGTATGCTATGCAAAAAAGCAAACACGGAAGTGTATAATCTTGTTGCCTTCAGTAATTTTATGTCCTAGTCCTCACTGGAAGATATTATGTATGTTTTTTTAATTTGTATGTTTGTTTTCCCCCATTTAAATAGGTATATGATACTTCTGATGGAACCTTAATTCAGCCTCTGAAAGGACATAAGGACACTGTATACTGTGTGGCTTATGCTAAAGATGGTAAATACCGCTTTGGGGGGCTTTGTTAGTCTGGTTCATAAAGTACGTATCTTCCATTTCTTACTGCCAATTGATAAATAGAGAGATCAGGGTTGTTTCAGTAACAGTATTTTGAACATATGCCTGAGTGCTGGTGTTTTGTTTGGTTTTTAATGCAGAGTTTGCACTGCCATACAAACGCTACATGCGGAAGTACCGTATTTTTTACATGTACATACGGCTCCTGTTAATCCAAGAACTGTAGTCCCCGCTTCCCCTCCCCTTCCACTTCAGTGATGGTTAAGTTTATATTTGTGGGGTGATGTCAGGAGAAGGCTTACCCCAGAGATCCCTCTTCCCAGTACTCCACCTACCTCTGATTTTTATTCCCATAGTTCCTCTGTCCTAAAGCTTCCCGATCTTCTGATCCTTCACACGTTACCATGCACACTACAGGCCTTATTCTGCTTCCAATTCTTTCATTGCCTCCGATTCTCACTCTTTTGGGACTTACTGTGTGGGGACTCAAAGGACTTCCTCTCAAATACCACTGTTTAAATTATAGGGGATACCTGTGAAAATGTACCATATTTCCCTTGACACTATTAACATAAATTTCCAACCTACGACTGATAGTGTTGGAAAGACTGGCTACTTGCTTGCGTGGCTGGGCTTTAGTGAGGTGCTCTCTGTGGGAGTAACGAAATAAAGTCATCGGAGTTTCACGTAGCGTAGTTGGAGAAGCTCAGTCACATCAAGACACTTGCAGTGTTAGGCCCTTTATTACTTGAGCCTTGTCAAGTTCAAGAACTTCTTGCTCTCTCTTTGATTATTTGGAGTTAAAGTGATTCTTGCATGTGTGGGATTTAAATGACACTTAATTCCTAGGCAAACGTTTCGCATCTGGCTCGGCTGATAAAAGTGTGATAATTTGGACTTCAAAGTTAGAAGGAATTCTGAAATACACGTAAGTGATGCCTTTCAATTCTGTGCCTCTGAAAAATGGACTTTGATTATGCACTTCTGCTGTCAAAGAGTACGTGCTGTTAGATTTGGAAGAAGGTTGACTAAGGTCGGAGAAAATGCTGGTGAGTGGGTAATAGGAGAGGGAAGAGGAAAAGAACAGTCAAAGTATCTGAATGAGGCAGGAAAGCAATTAAAGGCATAAAAGAGGGTGGGAAGTCTAGATAAATCTCTTAATTTAGAGGGCTGGCAGAGAGCTGGGGGAACTCCGTATAAATCGAAATAAAATGAAACGCAATATGACTCTGATCTTGTATAATAACACTAATCTAATTCTAGTTCAAAGACTAAAGATAAGGTTTGGTACTTTTCGGTATATTTCCATCTTTCTTCTGGCTTTGTTTTTATGTCATCTCTCTTAAGCAGCATCTTCAAATTCTGTTTATGAATGCGTGTGCATTTATTACTTGTTAGTGTGGCACAAGCTGGTGTACTACTAGGAGCATACATAAGCATACTTGTTTTAGAATTTGGATATAACCTTTAATCATGTTTCACAAACCACCATCTATGTACATTTTTAGCTAATCTTGATGAAATACAGTGAATCCTGCCACTTAGAGACAATTTTTTTAAGGTTTATTACTGATTTAGTTTACAGTAATTGCAGATTAATTTGATGTAATATAAACTGATCAAATTATTTATGGCATCTGGTAAACCTTTCAGCTGTCTTGCTGAAAGTTAGAAAAGGGGGCATTTAAGAATGATTTATTGAAATATGATTGTAACTTCATTCTAGGCATAATGACTCTATACAGTGCGTTTCGTACAATCCTCTTACTCATCAGTTGGCATCCTGTTCTTCCAGTGACTTTGGTATGTCTTCTTCCTCTAACTTTTCCATTAAGCCAGTAAATTCTATTGAAGTTGTATAGCTAAGCTAACTACAGATAGGTGCAGTTGTTTATATCCAGTAGAGATGAGAGATAAAGCTACCTAAAGTTAAGTAACATTAGATACTTATTTAAATTACTTAAACTCAGTTGGAAAGGACTATGCAGTGAGGTGCCACAGGGTAAAATGTACTACTTTGTTACTATGATTTTTTTGCAGAGCCATCTTTTGTATTATATGGATGAATTTTTTTTCCCCCATTTACTGAAAAATAATATGTATTTAAATGTCCTTCTAGCAGTGGATGAGACTTTGATCCTTCTGAAGTCCCAGCTGAGTTTTCTGACAATATTAGTTTCTAATCTGAACACTGGTAAATGCTTACGTGTGATTTACTTTGGCTTTTTTGTTTGCTTTAATCAAGGCTTGTGGTCTCCTGAACAGAAGTCAGTCTCTAAACATAAAACTAGCAGTAAGATTACTTGCTGTAGGTAAGTTTTAAGGATTACCTGTGTCATTTAAGTTAGTTTCAATACAAACAATTGAAAATAATATGCAAGCTTAAAGAAAAAAAGTTCATGTAAAGTAGTTCAATGTGTACAGAGACAGTACCTAGTAGTATGAGAGAGGCTCTCCTGCCTTGCTGTTCAGTAGCATTGTGTACTTCACGCTGCTTTGCCATTCTCATCATTAAAATACCTGAGTAGCATTCATAATGCTCCAGTAGGAATATAACTAGTATTTATCAGAGGATTTGTTCTTCTGTAGTCTTCTCAGAGACAGCTGGTTTTTTCTCCCCCCCAACCCCCCGCCTTTGTTTGTTTTTTTTTTTAAATAGTAAAGGGTTTTAGTTTTTATTTGGTACTCTTTATAACTGAATTCTTCTGAAAGTGTCAGACAGGTGTTCTGGTCTTGAGCAAGTGTCTTAACTTCTCTCCCTCTGTTTAGCTATCCTGTGCAATAACAATAAAATGAAGAAAAATAACTATACTTTTTATTTGTAGAGCTGTTGGTGTTTTCAGTAGAAGGAGATATTACCATTATGGGGAACCTGAAGCAAGGGTACATTAATTTGTGTAAAGTCATCCATCTAACTACAGTAGAGACAAGAATAGAAACCAGGTCTCCTCTGTCCCAGCACCATACAGTTTTATCTGATCAGTGTTCTAAATGTGGCTTTTAAAACAGTCTGGTCTACTGCCAGCACTGTCATCCCCCAAAATGTATCTGTTACTTAGCACATGTTAGAAGTATTGCAAGCAGATGATAGCTTTAATTTTTTTTCTTATTTCTACTGTTTCTTTATTTCTGTGTATATAATAAAATGTTCTTGCTGTAGTGCATGCTGTTGCCATAAATGTGGATTTAGATGCATAAACAAACTGTAGGATTACTGGCTATCTCCCAGAACTCCCCCTTAGAAGTATATTTCAATCTATCATCCCTATTTGAGTATGCTGTACCATCCTACCTTCCTGCTGCTTGTTTTTATTAGTTTGCTCTTCAGTATGTATGTGTTTTATCAGCTGGACAAATGATGGCCAGTACCTTGCTTTGGGGATGTTCAACGGCGTTGTCAGCATAAGGAATAAAAATGGCGATGAGAAAGTTAAAATAGAGCGTACAGGGGGTGCTTCATCTCCAATATGGTCAATTTGTTGGAATCCATCCAGGTAAATAATTTCATCCTTCCTTTTTTTCATGCTGATTAGATAATCCTTGGCTTATTGGTTGCAGAAAGCCTTGACTTTTATCCCTGCTGAAACAGATTAATGCCAAGTATGTTACTTTTTCTTAAGTGATTATGTATTGGGGGTTTGGCTTTGCTGCCAGTCTTTAATTGAATGGAGAAGCTGGGAAAAAGTTCTGCTTAGATAACAGAATCATAGAATTGTTTAGGTTGGAAAAGACCTTTAAGATCATCAAGTCCAACCATTAACCTCACGCTGCCAAGTCCACACTAAACCATGTCCCTAAGCACCACATCTACATCTTTTAAATACCTCCAGGGATGGGGACTCAACCACCTCTCTGGGCAGCCTGTGCCAATGCTTGACAACCCTTTCCATAAAGAAATTTTTCCTAATATCCAATCTAAACATCCCGTGGCACAACTTGAGCCCATTTCCTTGCGTCCTATCACTTGTTCCTTGGGAGAAGAGCCCGACCCCCCTCCCTGCCCCCTCCTGCCAGGAGCTGCAGAGCGATCAGGTCTCCCCTCAGCCTCCTCTTCTCCAGGCTGAACACCCCCAGCTCCCTCAGCCGCTCCCCACCAGCCCTGTGCTCCAGACCCTGCCCCAGCTCCGCTGCCCTTCTCTGGACACACTCCAGCACCTCAGTGTCCCTCCTGTAGTGAGGGGCCCAAACCTGAGCACGATATTTGAGGTGCAGCCTCACCAGAATTCAGGAAACATTTCTTTTTTCTTTTGTATTGTTTTTGGGGTTTTTTTTGGGGGGAGGGGCAGGTTCTGTTTGGATTGGAGTGAGAGGGGAGCTGTTTTTTCACTTCAATTCAGAGGGAATATTGTCCCAAATATGTGAATAAACAATTGCTATTGCAGTAGGTGGGAGAATTTTTGGAGTAGAGCAGATGAACAAGAGGAGTCAGTTCACAGCTGTTTACAGGAGATACCTGTACTGAAATCCAGGCCTGTCAGTAGGCAGTATAGTCAGACAGAGGGAGAAGACCATGAGGAAGAAGAGACCTCTATGGATTTGAACTTGTGAGTGAAACTTCAAAGGAACATCTGTATATAACCTAGAACAGTAATTCACAAAAAGGACCAAGGGCAGAGAGTACTATGCTGGGTACAAAACCAGATAGTCAAAAGCTAGGAAATTCTAGATTAATAGTTGCCTGTATGGTCTTAAATTATTCTGCTAGTATGTGTTCATTACGAGATAGTTCCTAAGTATGTTATAGCATGTTGCTTTTCCCCACAGGTGCATGAATCATGCATTGAGCAAAGGGAGGGTGCTTACTAAACAGCTAGCTTTTAGTTAGTTTTTTTGTCTGTTTCCTTTTTGTTTGGTTTATGGCTAGAGGCATTACTTGCAGCAGAAATGTTCAGATTACCATCTCCCTTCTTCCTAGGCAAGAAGCTGTGGAGAAGGTGACTCTCATGTTTTGCTCCAAGCTGAACAGATCATGTCAGACTACCAAAGTGAACAAATTTGAGACCTGAAGCCTTTCCTCGGTCTGCTGCTGGTCTCACACAAACAATTTCGCACACACCCCCCTTACACTGATAATGGTAGTTCACTCTTGCTCAGCTGCATTGACTTTGATGTTATGGTGGCTTTGTACTCCTGTAGCTAAGATCAGAATCCGGGGCCAGGTGCTTCATCTTTAAGGGACCATTAGTGTCACTGTACCCACTGCTTATATAGCTGTATGTGAAGTGGTACATCAAGCTTTGCAGTTGTTCCTGTAAAGGAGACTGATTTTTCTTTTGTGTCTCCAAGCTGTTGTCTTCAGTTTTAAATGGAAGATGTATCTGCTGTCCTTTCAGTTTGTGTTTTTTTTAAAGAGCAATAGGAAGTAAATTCTGCTATCCTATTACTTGTTTCTATCGCTGTAAGAAATGTATTAATAAATCACTGTAGAATTACTACATAATTTTTTGTTTGTTTGTTTGTTTTGTTAGAGATGAACGCAATGATATCTTAGCTGTAGCAGACTGGGGTCAGAAACTTTCCTTTTACCAGCTTAGTGGCAAACAGGTATGTTTTAGAAAGTGCATTCAAGAGTGGCAGCGTATTTCTGATTCTGTTTTGTGTCCTATATTCAAAGTGTTTGTGTACTAGTGCTTTATTAGCTACATTAAATGTTTTCTGTTTTCCAAACCTTTTATGAGTCTGCTTTTTTTAACCATCTTTTCCTTCAGCTCTTGTTTCTCCCATGGCAACTCAGCTGCTGTCTTAAGCTTCTTGTATTAAAGCCCTTACAACTTTGCTGACTTTTGTGATATGGTTTACTGGTCTGTAGAGGACATCTTTGTATTTTTTCAACTGGTTAAAGGGGGTTCTGTGAGTTACTTGCATTCTGAGTAGACTGGTTTGGGACTGGAGGGATTCTTGGATGTATTTTAGAACTGCCTTTGGGAATCTTAATATAGCCAGTGGTTCTGGGGTACTGAAAAGTTGTGCATGGCCGGAGAGGTGAGAAGAATGGTTTCAGTGACAGCACTTGTTGCTTTGGGTAAATATGAAATGATCCTTTTGTTAATGTTTTTGATTTTTTTTTTTTAAATTTTATTTTCCCTTGTAGATTGGGAAGGACAGAATGCTCAATTTTGATCCTTGCTGTGTTAGCTATTTTACTAAAGGAGAGTATATTTTACTGGGAGGTTCAGATAAGCAAGTTTCCCTCTTCACAAAGGATGGCGTGCGTCTTGGTACCATAGGAGAGCAAAGTAGTTGGGTGTGGACATGCAAAGTTAAACCAGACTCTAACTATGTGGTGAGTGGGAACATTTCTCTGACATTTTCACAGACAATTTGTCATATAAGGTAAGACCATAAATTTCAAACTCAGTTGCTTAGTCTAGACATTCTTGCTGAGGCAGCAGAACCTAAGCAGTCTAGTGAGGTCCCAGAACTACCAAAACTAAAAATACTCTGCAGAAGTAAAACTTGGGCTGTAAGAAGGCTGTAAATGAGCATAACGCCTGTTTTCAGATGGTAAGGCATTTCCTGCATTTTGATTACGAAAGAGGAGGGAAAAGAATTAAAACCAGCAGCTAATAACTTCTAGATCAACCAAATCTAATTCCATGATGGGAAGAAAATGTTCAGATCTGTTTGAGTTTCTAGCATTACACCTTGTGGAAAATGCCTACAAGGCAACTGTTAGCCATAAATGCTGCACTCCTTGTCACTGTACAAATGTGAAGAGATACAGAGCAAATTTAAAAACCAACCAACCAACCCACCCCCCCAAAAAAAAAATAAAAAAAACAAAACAAAACCCCAAAGAACCCAACAAAATACAACCAAACCCCACCCACCTAACATGGTAGTCTCCATGGTCTATGATGAGATCAGTCCTTGTTTTGCTTTGCACTTTTATCGCTGTTTAAGTAGGCTGTAATTGGTATCAATCTATACATTACGCAGGAAAAGGAACATAATGTTCATATAAATACTACACATTTTTCCAATTCTCACCTACATGTACCAATTAAGTAAAATTATTTTCTTCTTGTGTTCAGGCAGTAGGATGCCAAGATGGAACAATATCCTTTTATCAGTTGATTTTCAGCACTGTTCATGGCCTTTATAAAGATCGCTATGCTTACAGAGACAGCATGACTGATGTTATTGTCCAACACCTCATCACTGAACAAAAAGGTAATTTCACACTTGAGGTCAGGCCAAAGCTTCACTCTTATTCTGTTTTGTTTTGGTTTTTTAATTAATATCTATTGGAACACTTGGAATGTATGCTAGATGTACCAGACAGATTATTGTCACTTTGACAGTAAAACTGAGGAATACTGTTTGTTGTCACTTTGACAGTAAAACTGAGGAATACTGTTTGCAGGATGAGAGTGCAAACTTGGATTCTGGAGGATCAGCGCTGACAAGCTTAATGAAAGATGTGGGGATTTGAAAGGACATGGGGAGGGGCAGAGGCTATTAAGATAAGGTTTTAATCTCTGCGAATGAGATAAAAGTACTGTACATCATATTGAGCTTCCCCCCACCCCCTTACTTGCAGCCTCAAGGGTTTGTGCTGATTTTGTTTCTTCGTATCCACTGGCTTTTTATGGCAAGGAATCAAAGCATTGTTCCAGAATGTGCTGTTGACAAATAACAGAGGGTGATAAATTGTGACAGGGATAGTAGATTACATAGATGCAGAACAACAAACATATCTGAGCAGGAATCTGCTTTTAATTTTAGAGGTGCTTTAGAAAGATTCAGTTTTAATGTATTAGGAATTTTTCTGATTTATGTATCCATTATTTTCATGTCAGCCTATATTGTATTGTTTTTGTGTTTTTTTCTCTCTAGTTAGAATAAAAGGCAGAGAGCTTGTGAAGAAAATTGCAATCTACAAAAACAGATTAGCAATCCAGATGCCAGAGAAGATCTTGATTTACGAGTTATACTCGGATGATTCTTCAGATATGTATTACCGGGTGAAGGAAAAGATAGTAAAAAAATTTGAATGCAACTTGCTGGTTGTATGTTCAGATCACATTATTTTATGCCAGGTATGTGCCTTAAAATCTGGAGTAGTCTTGGGGTGCATTCAGACTTTAAGGTAGCTGTCCAAATAGCTGGTAGGAAAAGACTGTACTGTATAATCCATTGCAGTTTTTCCCCAAGGGACCGACGTGTAGTGCTGCCGTAACGTGCAGTGCTGACATACTTCTGAGCACTTGCTGTGGCATGACACAGGTGGCTCTGTTTCAGTAAAACAGTCTCTAGTGAATTTGATAAATTAGTGCATAATCCAGGGGAACTTTTGGGTGGGGGTGAACTACTCTAAATTAAACTGAGGGTTTTTTTTGTTTTGTTTATTTGTTCATAGCACTGGGAAACCTTAAAGAATTCACCCTGTTAAATTGACTATTTGACTTTATGATTTTTATACGTAAAAGTAGGCATACATGCTAGTATAGGTATAAACATAGTACATCAAAGACCCAGGGTTTTACCTTTACCTCCATGGACTATTTTGTACGTTATTGTGTCTTTAGGAGAAAAGATTGCAGTGCCTCTCATTTAGTGGCATTAAAGAACGGGAATGGCTGATGGAATCTCTCATTCGTTATATTAAAGTAATTGGAGGACCTCCAGGAAGAGAAGGCCTCTTAGTTGGTCTAAAGAATGGTCAGGTAACACATAATGTCTGGTATGTGTCTTTTCACTGCAAATAAAATCTGTTCTATGCTCTTAGGGGGAGACCTTAGGAGCAGCGAGCTCTTTCACAACCTAGAATTCTATTTGACAGAGTCTCATCTTGTGATTAAAAACTAATTACTTCTATCTTTCGCATTCTCTGGCTGTAAAATTAATACAAACGTGTTTAACTTTGTCTAAAGCCCATAGGTTGTTAGGAACACCTGACAAAAATCGAGTTCTTGGTGAACCGAGAGAGGGTTTGTCTTTCGTGGGGGTTGGTGCGTGCATGTACACTTCTCCCGCTGACCACTTGTGAAGGTGTGGATGTTGTAGAGGTGAAACTGCCGGCTGTTTCACAAGCCAGTTAGCAGCTGAGAATGTCAAACTGGAGCCCAGAGGTATTGATACAGAGAACAGAAATAGAGATGAAGCTGGGATCCTTTGTGTCTTCTGGATCTGTGCTATATATTCCTGTAGTAGTATGTTACTGTAATTGTTTAACTAGTGGAGCATTAAAAAATCCAGGATGTATAGTATATGATTTGTTTGTATAGGCTTGCAACCTAGAGTATGTTGTGGAGACAAGTCTTTTCAAGATGCCTCAAACCGAAAGCATTTCCTTAATTTTAATGAATGGTTTCTCTCAAAAAAAAAAAAATTGCAATTGCATGCTTTAAACAGCATTAAATTTTGTTCCTGCTATGCTATTTCTAGTTTTAGGAACAAAAATGGATGGACTGACTTTGTTTTCTAGATTCTGAAGATATTTGTCGATAATGTCTTTGCAATTGTCCTGTTGAAGCAATCGACAGCTGTGCGCTGTCTGGATATGAGTGCATCCCGAAACAAGCTGGCAGTGGTTGATGAAAATGATACCTGCCTAGTATATGATATTCATACTAAAGAGTTGTTGTTTCAGGTAAAATTCAAAGTTTTGTTTTGTGGTGGGTTTTGTTTGGTTGGTTTTTAAAAGGGAGGGGGGAGGGACCCAGGAAGTGATTTGGAGCACAGAACATACCAAAAGTGTTGCTGTGCAGAAGTTCATATAACTGTCATTTAAGCCATTAATCAAGTTTTGTAGGATTTAAGTGTAATCTATTTCTCTATCGAAACTACCCTTTTAGAGATGGTAGACAAGGAATTAGAAGACAGGAGATATATGTGAGCAACAGCTGAACAAAGAGCACTTAAACATGTGACCTTTTCAGTTTAATTTAGAGCTCTGTCCTGGTTCCCTTTGAAGTATTACAGTTAATGAGCACTTTGGCTTTATCATTAGTATGAACAGACTTAAAGCCTAAACTTCTTTGTTCGTTGTGTATTCCCAGACTGTAAAATGAATAATGATAATTCTCTCTTCATTGGCAGTTTAGCACTCTAAGGGTTCACTCATTAATGTTGATGAAATGTTTTCAGGGAACACTGGATAGAAAGTATGAAGTGCTACAAAGATAGGGTCTGTAACATCCTTTTTTAACAGGCAGAAAAATGATCAATTAAATGTGCTAGCTAACTAACAGTGTATTATTGTGGAATTTTATATTATGTTCTACGGTTTGATAGTACAGTTCATTAGTAAATATGAAACAAAGGAAAGGCAATTACAGCTGTTTATTAAAATGTAAAATAAGTCCCTGTAAATCTGTTTAGGAATACCCTAGGCTTTAGAATATTACAAATGTAAACAATAAGCGTGTGTGTACGTACACACGCCCAGGCTATAATGGTCAAATGTTCTAGCTGAAGGATTCATATTTCTTAGGAAGGAAGATGTGATTGCATCTGTTGTAATCATCCGTTATTTTGCTCGTTAGGAACCCAATGCTAATAGTGTGGCTTGGAATACACAGTGTGAGGATATGCTTTGCTTTTCTGGAGGGGGTTACCTCAATATCAAAGCTAGTAACTTCCCTGTCCATCAGCAAAAACTCCAAGGCTTTGTTGTGGGTTACAACGGCTCCAAGATCTTCTGCCTTCATGTTTTTTCTATGTCAGCTGTTGAAGTTCCGCAGGTAATCCTTTAATCTCATTAAGTGTTGCTTTACATTTCATAAACATCAATGTTTAAGAAGTGAAGAAGCTTTTCTGAGATTTACTCATATTCCATTACCAGAATGATTGTAGTTCACGCTTTCTTCATCGTTATTTAAGTTGCATTGTATTTTGTTTTTATTTGGCATTAATTAAGCTAACTTCCTTTTTGCTGTTTTTGATTGTTTCTAATTCTCCCTTTCTACTTGCAAATGCACATAATCTAAAAGCAAAGATGATGAAATGGTGCCAGTGTTACCTCTTCCTGTATTTTTACTGTAGTCTCTCTATGTACCTTTTCTCAAGTTGTAATTTCATTTTTCTTATGAGTACATCAAATACTGTCTTCTTGTCACTTCATCTAGATGTGTTTAGGCAGTATTTAAGCTGTATATTTTAGTCTGAATGTATAGTACGTGTGTAGTCTTTATATTCTAAATCTAGAGATTGCCTTCCACAAAATGCTATTTTCTGCATTATGGGAAGCAATGAAAGAGTCTAAAACAGTCCAAGAAACAAAACAAAAAAGGAAAAAGCTTTAAAAAAAAAAAAAATTCAGTCTTAGGCACCTGAGTGTGGCAGGATTTGAAACAGAGTCAATGAGGAAGGCAAAAGTGCCATGTGCTTTTATTAACTAATGGATACCTGTGTTACAGACCCTGTCTGTTCCTCTGAGGCATTATGCAGATCCTTAATTAGGCTCTGGGCTGTCCGGTGTGCTTGACAGCCGTGAGATCGACCAGGCCTAGTACACACTTTGGTTTTGGCATGCTGGAGGCACCAATATGCCACAAAATTGCTGTGAAGTATCACAGAGGCAGCTTTTTCAAAGCTACGCTTTTGGAGGGAGGGAGTACCAAAAAGTATACAATTTTCACATAAATTGATAAAAATAACGTGGAAATCAATCTGCATGCCGTCTTTGGTTGCTAACCCAGACTTAAAGGTAATCTAGCTGCAGTGCTCGCTGTGTGTTCAAAGGGTTCGAGCTGTAGCTGCAGATCCTGAGCCTTAGTCTGTCCGTGTCAGCCTGCAGTTGACACTTTCTCTCTTTAATTCCTTTTTAGGGCAGGTCCTCGAGGTCAGCATCTTTTGGGCTTAATAGCTGCAGTCTTGGTAAAACAGCTTTGTCATCAGGGTCAGCACAGAAGGGTTACTTCCTCATGATACCTCTTCCTGTTGTGTCTGAATATTTCCAGGGATGCTTCACACCAGGCTGTTGTGCCACTTCTCATGCTCTTAGGCTTTGAGAACAAACTACCCCCTCCTGTTCTCTGCTTCCATAGTATTTAAAAAAAGGAGGCTTATGTATTTAGCATGTACAATGCTCAGAAGAATTCACATTCTTAACTACTTCCTAATATGCAAGGAACTGAAGATTTCAAGATGGATGAGTTTGGAATATAATTAACCCAGCTTGTCTGAATATACAAGAATAATCACCCCAGAATGTTGTTCTATTACACAAAAAACATACGTTTATTCTCTGTGGAGCTTGTAATGGTTGTGATTGGAATTTTTTTTTTTTTCTCCCCCAATATATGTAGAGAATTTCACTAATATCTCAGTATTTTGCTTTCTAATACATGTTTTTCAATTGAAATCCTCAGTCTGCACCCATGTATCAATATCTGGAACGAAAAATGTTTAAAGAAGCCTATCAAATTGCGTGTTTAGGAGTAACTGATACTGACTGGAAAGAACTGGCCATGGAAGCCTTAGAAGGGCTGGAGTTTGAAACTGCTAAAAAGGTACAGCAGATATTTACTTATTTAGCAGAAAGCCTGGTTTATATATATCTTTTTTATATATATATATATGAGAGATATATAGTGTGTGTATACTGTATGTTTTATGGCTGGAATACAAAGTGGTGTTACCGGGTTACTATCTTGCTTGCCTTTAGCGTATATATGTTATTCCACGTACCAAAGAAAACATTGGTTTATTATATACTCAGGATCTTGAGATGAGGTTTTAAACTGAAATTGCGTTTATTTCTCTAGATAAATGCCATCTTCTAAATCGGTGCTAAATGCAAAGAAAATGGTTTCTTTCATCTGCTGGAAAATGCGTTAATGAGTTAGAGGGAGATGGGACTGGGAAGTTGTTCGGTGCTGCTGGCCGCCGGGTGGCAGCAAAGAATGCCTGGGCTGGCTCCCCCTTCCCCAGCACTATAAACTTACTCTTTTTTTCCCCTAGGTATTTAAATATAACCTCAGTTCAAACGTGGAGGCTTCATATTCTTAGTTAATTTACACACTAACGTTCTTGAAGGCAGTGGTGATGGGATGTCATCATTTTAATAATATTCTATCTGGAATGCCTTGTTTGTGCGAGTGGTCTATAAATGGGCATATACCGAAGAACAGAGTTTTTTCTGCCATAAAATACTTCCCTATTTTCTTTCACCACCTTTTCTCAAATAAGAGAGGGTGAACGGAGTTCAATGTCATGAATATTGTATGAAAGACAAAACATTCTAAAAATATGTGGGGAATGGCCTGTAATGATAGGCATCTTTTAATAACAGATTTTTTTAAAAGGAAATGAAATGCTTTATTTTTCTTTTTTTTTCCTTAAGTGGAGGCATCGGAATAATTCCAGTTTCATAGATGGCTTTATGCAAATAGATATTCTTAAAAAGAAGTTTTCAGTGCCTCCTTGGAATTTTAAAGTAGTGCCCTCTTAGAATTAGAGCGGATTAATCTGAACAAAAGCAGCTTCTTGACATTAAAGGCTCTCGTAGTTCCTAGTCCGATCTAGTGCAAGCAGAATATTCTATGCCCTCTTAAGCATTAGTTTGGTTAGAAGTCTTGAACGTGCAGTCTAAAGAGTTAAATTTCTATTTTTTGATGCATGTCAAGAATGAGCGTTAAGCTGCTGTAACTCGCATGTGACTTTGCCACTTGAGATTGTGGGTTGCACATTTATCTCCATTTGCAAAAGATATTATGCTGTTTTGCAGTACTGTTATCTTACCATCTTCTTACTTCATTTCCTCTCCCTGAGCTACTTCCATACTGAATTTTCAGAATGGTATAAAAACTATAAGCATATGCAGTATGCTTTGGCAACACGATCAATTATAGGTTCTACCTTGTAGTAGTTCCCTCAAATTTCTTTGTCTGTATCATGCCTCGCATCAAAATGGAAAAGCTATAAAATAGCCAGAATAAAAGTATGTAATATTTTAAATGGCACTTTGTATTTCTTGGGGGACTGACATATGTACACCTACTAATCCCTGACTTTGCTGTTTATTTTAAACTGTTTGGATTGTACCCTTGTCTTACTGTAATGCCTCAGGGGCCACAGCTGTAGTTAGAGCCCATCAGGTTCGGGACTACACAAACACGAACCTCAGCATACTTCTGTCTGTCCTGTTTGCACGAAGACAGCTTGATTTATGCGTAACGATATTCTGTTGATTTCTTTTTTTTCTGGCTTTTCAAGTTAATTCTTTTTATTCTTTTTTTTCTTTTCAATAGGCATTTACCAGGGTACGAGACCTTAGATATTTAGAATTGATCAGCAGTATAGAGGTAAGAGAATGTTAAAGACAGTGTATTTTCTTACACTTAGTACTGTACCAAAATCAGTACTTTCTATTTTAGAAGGACTTTTGTTCAGACAGTGCTTCTGACAGTTGGAGATGTGTTTAGAGTGAAAAATCCTGATTAGCAGAGATGACTCAAATTCTAGTCATATGACTGAAACTTCACGGGGAAAAAAAAAAAGGGGATGTGGGACAATGAGAACTTATAAAACTCTCTTCAGGAAAACTGGAAAAACGTTCAATATTCAATTAATAATTGGTAGAAGACTACTGTGCTAACAGAGCTTAGTACAGAATACTTCATAAACATGAGTTAATTAAGCCTTTCCTTACCCCCTGGAGGTAGGTAATTACTATTATCTCCTTTTTGCAGAGCCAGAAACAGGCCCAGAGAAACAAAATGACAAACTCAAGGTCTCATGACAAATCTGTGGCAACTGGAAATAGAATTTGGGATTCCTTGCTTCCATACTGTGCTCTAATCACTAGTTCTTATTCTTTTCACACTTCTTGATAGAATTTTGCTAGACAATAACTGTCTGTCATGAGCACATTAAAAGACATGGTATCACCCTTGTCCTTCTGCAAAGACTGCATGATGATGCTTAGTTTAAAGATCTGTGTTGAGATGGCATAAAGGGAATTTCTCTTTCTCACGCTAATTAGATTTACACCTTCTCCGAAAGAATACATTCCTTGTCTTCCATTTCTGCAGAGCTGTCCTAGTCCTGTCAAAACTCTAGCTGGTTGCAGTTAACGTTTCTTGGTGTCTAACATGTTCTGCATTATGACACCCCCCCTTCCTTTTTTTGGCCTTTAAAGGTGGACAGGTAGATGAGAGCATTCTCTCACTACTAGCAACCTTTCTTTTCCACACATGTGTCTCCAGATCTGCATCTATTGAGGATATTCTGGAATTGTCATGTTATATTTTGTTTAATGAGAAAGATTCCCTTTGTAAATAGGCATAAACTTACTTTCAGACTTCTTGAAAATGCTCCTTCTGAAGTGAGAGTTCTGCATCACTGCTTACTCTTGCTTGTGGTGTATTGGATTCCTTTTAAGGCTTGCAAGGGTGTAACTAAGCACACATGTGCCATTAATATGATGGTTTTCTCTCATTAATGACATTTTTTTTCTAATTGATGACAGCAGGAAACATAACTGCTGGATCTCTGTATCTGGCAAGATTCTGTGAAGTCTTTAAAAAATGGTGTAACAAGTCTTCCGATTATTCTTCTAACCAAGTTTTTAAAGGGAACTTTCAACACCAGTCCAGTATCAGCCTAGTCAACAAGTGTCACCAGAAGGAGTGATGGCTGAGTCTCCTTTGGCAGTAGGGAATTGAATTTGTATGCTCATGGAATGCTTTTCCCCCTTTAATGCAGTTTTCTTTAAGTTCAGTTCACGTCTGTGTATTTCCATATGAGGTGGGCTAACAGTAGTAGTAATTTTGTCCAAAGCAGGCTAGTAATGTGTTTCCAAGATATAGGATAAATATAAACTTACACATTAAAACGCACGCATGCACGCACGTGCACATGCGTGTGCATATATGTGGCGTTGGTCCCTTGAAGTCGGTGCACCTCTGTGGGTCTGATTCACATAAAAGGGTTTCTCTGTGGCACTGCACCTGCTCTGCCTCTGCGGCCCCTTCCCACGCGATGAGAGCGAGCAGTTCCAGTTAGCAGGAGAGTGTGGAAGCAGCTGCTGCCTGCCTGAAATCATGAGCTCTTGCATGTGAGGACAGTGGTGGTGACACTGCTTTTTTATTCAGAGGCAGGTTAACTTACTTTTTCAATCTCCTTAATGCTAGCAATTATTTTCATGTTTGTCATCCCACCCACACATATTGTTAATTTAGCCAAATTATATGCTAGTGAGTTTCTACAGGAGAAAATAAGGAACCCATCAGATGCCTTTTTTAAAATAGCATAGCATAATGATAGCGTGTGTTCATTTTCCTGTGTGAAATCAAGAGAAGTGATTTTTCATCACTTTGGTTTGTATAGTGACATTTAATTTTGCTCTTCCTAATTTTAATTAAGAAGGGATTTAATCCTTTAATTATAAATTCACCAGTAATGTAGGAGAGGCATAGTAATCATATCCTGTTACAGGTTTTTATTAACAGTTAAAATCAAAGCCTGAAAATCTAATTCTTCAATGGCTATTTCTCATCTAGGTCCTGATCATCTAGAATATTTTCTACATCTCGCTCTTTTTTTCCCCCCTCCCCCCCCCCAGGAGCGGAAGAAGCATGGAGAAAACAACAATGAACTGTTCCTAGCAGATGTTTATGCCTACCAGGGAAAATTCCATGAGGCAGCAAAGTTGTACAAAAAGAGTGGACATGAAAACCTAGCTCTCGATATGTACTCTGATTTACGCATGTTTGACTATGCAAAGGTAGTAGTTTGCAACTGAGTATTTAAATGCAGAAATATTAATGTACCTGTAACTGTTTTCAAAGTATGATCCTACAAAAGGATTGGGTGAAATGCAGGCTTTGAGTTCCAACTTTATTTTCTCAGTTAATTGGTTGAAGTTTGTTTGGCTTATAAGGGGAAAAATGGCTATCTTGAGTGTCTAGATGTAATGGTCCCCTTTTTCTTCAGAGTCTACTACTGAGGTAGCAGATTGTGTTTTGTATAGTCTCAAATGCGTCCATGGAATTCATGGCTTTTCAGTGGATTTTTTTGTTGGACACCACCAAAGGTGACTCTTTGATATTTTCTTTTTTTTAATAACTAAAAATCTCAGGTTTAAGACTGTTTCTTCCCCATTATCTCGCTCAAGAGTCCCTTTTTATTTTTTTGTCTTCCAAAGATGATAAGGTAGTACACATGCAAAGTGGAGGTGAGTGCACCATGCATTTAATTCACTTCCGTATTACAATAACATTTTTCTTTCAGAGTTTGAACTTAAAAAGGTATGTTATTTCTATATGACTGTATTTTATAAAGTGTATAATATACTGACTTAGTATATTTTTCTTTACTAGAGAATTTTCTTCCAAAGATTCAGTATGTCTTGGCTTTTTTTTTTTTAAACTCTGTTTCCATGTAGAAAGAAATTGAATATGGTTTTAGAAAGTTTTTATATGGTGATAAGAAAGCATTACTTGGCTTTTATGTCTTCTATGGTGTTTTCTTATCAAAATCCCTGAGAATGCATGCACTGTTCAGTCTCACTCATCACTCATCAGAGCCTTATTCTGCCCAATACAGGACAAAGACTTTACCATGACATGCATATAAACTGTTTTAGCATAGATTCCACAAACTGTGCTACAGAGAGATCTTTTTCTTCCGAGAGCTTAATATAAATACTTCAGGGCTTTGCTGATGTAAGTCTGACTTCCACTATTTTTGGCTGATGAGTCTTTGTTAGCTTCAGTGTTTTGGCTGCTCTTGAACATAAATGTAATTCATAGATGAAAATTTTCCCATAAGTCTTCATAAGAATCTTTTAATTCTTGGACGTAGTCATGTCTATATTTAACTAGCAGAGAGCAAAAGGTCTTGTGTCTCCTATCCCTGAGAGTAACTCCATGCAGAGGAAATTAAAGGTACTTCATAGAATATGAAGGAAGCTTCTTGTGCAGGGAGTGCACGATACACGAAGAATATGTAAAACCCCCTTGTTTGACAGTTATTTTTCCAAGGAAAGATATACTGGGAGGGGGGGAAGGTGTTTTTGTGTTGGGGTTGGTTTGTTTGTTTTCTTAATGCTGCCAGAATTACACAAAGGCACCCTTACAGAATCTGATTTCTTGTGCTTGTGCTTGACTTTGATTAGCGCTAGCTAGAGAGTCCAGACTGGAGGTGGAGGTCAGGAAGTTCTTTGGTATCTGGTCATAGGCTTGTTATCGCAGTACCAGATCACAAATTACTGAGAACTCACAAAAAACTCTTTATACGGTAAGAAGCTGAGCTTTTGATTTTGGGCTTATTTTGGTGACCTAAGCTGGAAAACAAGTTGTGTCAAAAATACTGTTCAACTTTATTCTTTCGCTTCAGTTTTTCATGTTCAAAGATTATCATGACATCTTTATAGTTATTCATTTGAATCAGGGCTGTGTTGCAGCTGATAATGCTAGAGCAAAATGGAGTTCATTTGAGAGCTGACATAGAGGTGGGGTATAGTTCTGTACCTGTTGACTGGCTGCGTGAGGGAAACTGCTGAATTGTGGCAATGGAACAGATCTGTTGTGTGGGTGCTTTTTGTGTGTGGGTTTTTTTTTTTTTTTAAAACCTCAATCAGAATTTACTGGCAACACAGAGGATAAGGTAATTTTCCACTCTCTTCTCACCTTTCCATTTCTCCTCTGTTCTAATTTTTCATTTGATAGAAGCTGTTTTAATGGATAGTAGCCCGTTCTGTTAACAGACAAAATTGCCCTTAATCGATCTTCTGGTGTTGAAGTACTACTCCCCCCCACCCTGGCGCGTGATGTCAACAGATGTGAACCATATGGTGCCAGGGTTTTGATAATGGCAGAAGCAGCTGAACTGTTAGAAATATTTCCAAAATGGTCATCATCACAGCGTCCAGACTTCAGGTTTGCATTCCTTGCAGAAGTCCAACCAGTAGATCATAGAATCATAGAATTGTTTAGGTTGGAAAAGACCTTTAAGATCATCCATTCCAACCATTAACCTACACTACCAAGTCCACACTAAACCAATCAAGGGTAGACTAGACTAAACCATGTCCCAGAGTGCCACCTCTGCCCGTTTTTTGAACACTTCCAGGGATGGTGACTCCACCACCTCTCTGGGCACCCTGTTCCAATGCTTGACCACCCTTTCCGTAAAGAAATTTTTCCTAATATCCAACCTAAACCTCCCCTGGTGCAGCTTGAGCCCATTTCCTCTCATCCTATCACTAACTACTTGGGAGAAGAGACCAACACCCCCCTCACTACACCCTCCTTTCAGGTAGTTGTAGAGAGCGATCAGGTCTCCCCTCAGCCTCCTCTTCTCCAGGCTGAACACCCCCAGCTCCCTCAGCTGCTCCCCACCAGCCCTGTGCTCCAGACCCTTCCCCAGCTCCGCTGCCCTTCTCTGGACACGCTCCAGCACCTCAATGTCTTTCTTGTGCTGAGGGGCCCAAAACTGGACACAGCATTCCAGGTGCGGCCTCACCAGCGCCGAGCACAGGGGCACAATCACCTCCCTGCTCCTGCTGGCCACACTATTCCTGATACAAGCCAGGATGCTGTTGGCCTTCTTGGCCACCTGGGCACACTGCTGGCTCATGTTCAGCCGGCTGTCTACCAACACCCCCAGGTCCTTTTTGGCCAGGCAGTTTTCCAGCCACTCTTCCCCAAGCCTGGAGCGTTGCATGGGGTTGTTGTGACCCAAGTGCAGGACCCAGCCCTTGGCCGTGTTAAACCTCACACAGTTGGCCTGGGCCCATGGGTCCAGCCTGGCCAGGTCCCTCTGCAGGGCCATCCCACCCTCCAGCAGATCGACACTCCCACCCAGTTTGGTGTCATCTGCAAACTTACTGAGGCTGCACTCAATCCCCTCATTCAGATCATCGATAAAGATATTAAACAAGGCTGGCCCCAGAACAGAGCCCTGGGGAACACCGCTCGTGACCGGCTGCCAACTGCACTTAACTCCATTCACCACAACTCTCTGGGCTTGGCCACCCAACCAGTTTTTTACCCAGCAAAGACTACGCCCGTCCAAGCCATGAGCTGCCAGCTTCCCAAGGAGAATATTATGGGAGACGGTGTCAAAAGCTTTGCTAAAGTCCAGGTAGATGACATCCACAGCTTTTCCATCATCTACCAGGCGGGTCACCAGGTCATAAAAGGAGATCAGGTTGGTCAAGCAGGACCTGCCTTTCATGAACCCATGCTGGCTGGGCCTGATCCCCTGGTTGACCTGCACTTGCCTGTTGAGTTCACTCAAAATGAACCTCTCCATAATCTTCCCCGGCACCGAGGTCAGACTGACAGGCCTGTAGTTTCCCGGGTCCTCCTTCCAGCCCTTCTTGTAGATGGGAGTCACATTGGCTAGCCTCCAGTCATCAGGGACCTCCCCTGTTAACCAGGACTGCTGATAGATGATGGAGAGTGGCTTGGTGAGCTCCTCTGCCACCTCCCTCAGTCCTCTCGGGTGGATCCCATCTGGCCCCATAGACTTGTGAGCATCCAGGTGGCGTAGCAGGTCGTTAACTGCTTCCTCCTGGGCTATGAGGGCTCCATTCTGGTCCCCATCCCTGTCCTCTAGCTCAGGGGGCTGAGTACCCTGGGGATGACCAGTCTGGCTAAAAAGATCAGTCACTCTCACTTTTCAGCAACTGTCATTCCGTCCTTATAAAAGAACTTCTTTGCTATATTGTAATATAATTATCAAGTGTCTTTGCAGAAAAGAACATTTCAGCATTTAATTGATTTGTGGCTGGGCGTCCGGATGCTAACATGTGATTAAGTGGATATATTATTGTTAACTAAGTGTGGGATGGGGCTGGGTCATCTTTGAGAATGAAACCATACCTTCTTGGTTTGCAAAAGAAAATCTGAAACTTGGAATTGATCTGTTACAGTTTTTGAGATTAGTACTATTTTGTTTTGGAAAGGCACATCCCTCAAAACCATGCAGAAATTGTAATTTGTATCCACTTAAACAGGCTCAACAGAGAGCAAGCTTTCCAGGAAATTAAGTGGGGACATATTTATTACCTCTGAGGCATCTGTATTGTCCTTCCCCTGGCCCTCCCAGAATCTCCCGCCTTCTGTTTGGTTGGTTGTTGTGGTGTTTGTTTTTTTTAAATTGAAAACTACCTAAACGGGAGACTTGCCATTGTTTCCTACCAAACATTGGGCCTTGATGATTAGTTGCTGAAGGCTGGATCAGTTCATGTTGCTCTGCATGCAGTATTTCGGTTTTTTAGGAGGCATAATGATATTCATTAAAAAAGCCTTTATGCATTTTAGAATTTGGACTGTTAATAATGTTTGTGACCAGAAGGTAATACGGACTTTGTATTGCATCATTTCAGGATTTTCTAGGATCTGGAGACCCCAAAGACACAAAGATGCTAATAAAAAAACAAGCTGATTGGGCCAAGAATATCAATGAACCAAAAGCAGCAGTGGAGATGTACCTCTCTGCAGGCGAGCACATGAAGGCCATAGAAATCAGTGGGGACCATGGCTGGGTTGATATGTAGGTTTTGGTTCCATCTCGGAGATACTCTATAATGAAAACTCAAATGAGTAGTTATGAATTCTGCATAATTTTAAAATAAGACAAAACTCGTTTGATACGTGCCTTTGTTTATATCAGATTGAGTATTTGAAGCACATCTACAATTAAAAAATGTTTTAAAAGTTACACATGTTCAGAGGGTAGGGACATAAATATGTTATGAAAACAAATGCATTACAACAGTAGAGAGACTGAATGGGTTCATCTGTAGTATGAGACTGTCTTCTAAAATATGCATGCCTTAAGCTTTTCAGAGTAATCATCACAGCAGTGCTTACATGTGATAGCCTATCTCTGTTGTTTTAAGCTGTTAAGGATAATCATTTAGTGGGTAGAGAAGACAACTGGAGCACAGAATCCTTAGAAATTCTGGGGCAACTCCTGTCACCGGTCAAGTTCTCCTTGATTTGCAATAGGTGACGCTTCGGGTCATTTGCAGAGTTGCCATAAGATCTTGGACTGGTCACTCAGCCTTCCCTTGCCGCAGTTTTGCTGTGCGGCAAAGCGGGTAATGTTTATTCAGGAGTCTTTTGTTTAGGTCGGGGTTGAGGAAGCGTGTTCCATGTCACCTAGTCATGTAGGACCTACTCCCTCCCTCCATCTTCATGACTCTGCAAAGAGTCTGAGATACGGAATTGCACGTATGAGTAAAGATTGAAGGAGCGGCTTCTGAGTTTGTAAAAGAAAAAAAAAAAAAAGAATTTGGAATGTTTACTGAAAACTATTTAATAAACAGTGTTGCATGGTGCTACTATCATGATATTTATTAAACAATAACTGATTAAAGGTGAAGTTATTACAATAATTAAACAAAAGGCAAAACAACAAGTCAGAACCTGAAACATCTGGCTTCTTTTTACTGGGTTTAGGTTAATTGAAATTGCTCGAAAACTGGATAAAGCCGAGCGTGAGCCTTTGTCGAAATGTGCCTTCTATTTTAAGAAACTTGATAACCCTGGCTATGCAGCAGAAACCTACATGAAGGTTGGTGACCTGAAAGCACTGGTCCATCTCCACGTGGAGACTCATCGCTGGGAGGAAGTAAGCGTGCCCTTGATGCCTGTGTTTAAAACCACTGCTTCTTACTGTCTCTGGTTGGAAGAGAGGGAGACAAATGTCTGACCCCCCACCCCTGCAGTGAAGGGAGGGGCAGGGAGTGAGGCTTCTGTAGAATGTGATTCAGGGTATTTAAGCTAATTTTGTATGCTCAGTGTTTGTTTGTTGGGTTTTTTTGGTCGTTGTTTTGGGGTTTTGGTGGTGTGGGGTTTTTTGGTGGGTTTTTGGTTGATTTTTTTTTTTTTCCTTAGTTTCCTAGCTTCCTGGTTGAATATTTCTTGGTCTCACTTGTGAGCACCTTTTTTTCCTGTTGAGTTATAGTTGCCCACTTCCTCTGGTAATACATGGGATGCTTCTAGTCCGTGAGAAAGAAAAAATAGTAATTATATCATGGGAAATCCTGTTTTGAACTGTATTATTTATAATTTGGACACACCTGAGTGAGAATACCATATGCATAATTTAGATCTGATGAATGTGTGCTGTGTTAGTGTAGACCCCACTCTATAACTGGATTTATGCTTCTGATGAGGTAAAGTTCTGACTTCACTGGGTTTTTCCATAAAAACATGGGTCTGTCAGTACCACCCACTTCACAGCTGGGGTCTCCGTTAATTTTGTTCTTGTTTCTTCACATTAAGTTTTTGATAGGTGTAGTTGCCTCAGGAAGTGTTTTCAAAATGCTGCTGCAATTGACAGACCCCCTCCCCCAGTTATACGGGTGCTTTGGAAAATTGGAGACTTAGTCCTTTATTGAGTAGTTAGCAAGTTTAGAAAGTGAATCTAAACTGCATTTATAGTGTTACTTCAATTTCTTTAGAAGATATATTCAGTAAAAATAAAAATATTTTTTGTGTCTTGCTGTGAAATCTACTAAATTTCCTAGATAATCACTTTCAAGTTTTTCCGTTTCAATAACCAGACTGTTACGGTACTTAGCTTCTTTTCTTTTGTTGTTGATTGCTTTTTATTTTAAAATACATTAGTTTCATACTGGAGAAAATATGGATTACACTCTCTATTCTGTGTATGTATTTTTATTGTGTATTTACTTAGAGCTAAAGGATTGATCCCATGGAATATTCTAAACCCTTTAACTGTTTGAACCACGTAGGGTTCTAAAAATGAATTTTTTATTTACCTCAGGCATTTGCTTTGAGTGAAAAGCATCCTGAATTTAAAGATGATGTCTATGTCCCTTATGCCCAGTGGCTTGCAGAGAACGATAGATTTGAAGAAGCCCAAAAAGGTAAGAATGTCACTGACAGATCACTGGTCACTCAAAATACTCTCCATACTCTTCCAATACAGAATATGCAGTCTCTGCCCTGGACAGTTATCCCCTTATCAGTGGGATTCAAAACCACATCGAATCCGTGTTTTCATACTGGTCTTAAATAGATGGAAATCTCCTTATTTGATAAGAAAAATGTGATGGATCTATAAAAAAATGATGGCATCTAAATACAGGTCCAGATTTTCCAAGGCATTGTATGTCTGAGCGTGGCACGTGGCAACCGTATTTGGCATGTAAGCTGAACTGTCTTTATTAATTGTTTTTATCACAATAGAAGTCAAAATATGACATCCACCTTATAAACCTGAGTGGAAAGTATAGTTTTTCCTTATATTTAGGTAATGTTGGGTTTGTACAAGTAAAATTTTCCTGCTTCTTTAAGAATTTTCATGTATGTTGTTACGCTTATAAAATGACCTTTAAAGAGAACTGTCAACCTTTCATCATGTGGATGGGCTTCAAAATTTAATTCATAAACTATTCCAGGGACAGGAGATGTTGAAGCAAGCTGCATGTGGAGCCAGCATGTTTTTAGCATAGTTACTTTCCTCAGGTGCAGCTCCATGTGACTGTTGCATCTGCTGTTTCCAGAGCCAGCTCAGATCTAAGCGTGTAACTGCTTTTGCTTATAAGGGCCAAGCTAGTGAACATGCCAGGCATGATCTGTCTCCGCACAGAAGGAGTTTGTGTGTCTCAGCGCCAAACCTTTGAGCACCTGGTTCTAGGGCGGTTTGGTAGTTTGCGCGTAGAACTCTGAATATAGGGATATTGTTCCCAGTTTGTTCCACAAAGCTGGGTGCTGCTGTGGCTCAGCAAATATAAATGCCCCAGAACCGGGTGAGCTAGAGATGATTGTGTAGCTGTGTGAGAATTTGGTTGTATCTGAGCTAGCTGAAGTGAGGAGGCAATTGTGCTGTGGGTTGGGTTTTTTGGGGGTTCGTCCCCCCCCATCCCCATTACCCTATATGAAGACCGTGTTTGCCAAATGCATGTTTACTAAGTGAGAATTGAGGATCTTACTTTATACTGGCTTCCAAGCATCAAATAAAGAAATGCTGCTAATAAATAATAGAAGGATGTAGCAAATTCTGTACCCTTTTAAAATATTCAGCATTACAAACCAGAGCACTAACTTCAAACGTTAATTTATTGTTTTGAAGTTGTGATTTGCAGTGTTTAGATTGCCATTGTTTGCATAGAGATCTAATTGTCATAGCGTTTTTGCTCTTTTCTATATTTAAAAAAAGCAACCAAGTGTTGTACAAAATCTGTGAGCTCAAGAGCTGCTGAGGCAGTGCAAAAGCCACAAAATAGCTACAGATTCTTCTCATGTTCTGTTAGTGTCACTGCTTTCAAGGAGAAAAATACCAGTGTATAATCCTTTTATCCTGCCCTGGGTAGACTGTTTGATACTGGCTGAATAGACTGCTCTTAATTTAAAAACATTAATTTCAGTTAATTGATATAATTGCACTGTAAAATCCTCTTTGTTTTGGCCTTTGTAGCGTTTCACAAGGCTGGCAGGCAGAGTGAAGCTGTAAGAGTGCTGGAGCAGCTAACACACAATGCTGTGGTTGAAAGCCGATTTAACGATGCAGCCTATTATTACTGGATGCTTTCCATGCAGTGTCTAGATATAGCCCAAGGTAAGTAACTGAAAGGAAGTTTATTTGTTACCTTCTTGTGCGTGTAGACAAACAACTGCTGACTTGTGATAGCATTGCTGCAACTACTTCCCTGTTGTGTGGCTTTGTTTTTGTTTTTTTTAATGCTGTGCTTAACTCTGGCTTGTGCTATTTTTGCAGTCCCCCTGGTTTTCCCATGTGCTTATTTAAAACAAATAATCAAAACAGCAACATCAGCATGCATAGGCCTCCTTTTGAAATCTGACTAGAATCAAAATTGTGTCTTCTGGGACCATGTATGCTCATGTACCTTCCCACAACACACTTTAACTAGAGAAGTGATTGGAGGGTTAAAGTACTAGGAAATAAAAGGTGATCTTGGAGTGGAAGATACATCTAGTATTTGAACATAGGTTGGAGAGGTACTTTACAAATTATTTCTGCCAACAGAGATCAAACGGATTGTTCGTTAGCTATCATCTTGTCTTCTGAATGTATTTCACTGGGAGAGAGGTGGAGCCAGTAGTTAATAGGTGTAATTTAGTAATAATGAATACAAAAGATTGATAATACTGCCTTTTGCCTGGTGCTGTAAGTACCTTTATCAAGTTGATGCATGATAGTGCTGATCTGTTACCCCTCAGGTATTTTATAGAGATGCAAACTTTTCCAATTGGCTTAGTAGTGTATTTAATATTTATGAAATAAATGTTTCGAAACTTGTTTTATTTGTAAACTCCGAAGTTATGGATGAGGCTTCCAGTGATGCACACCTACTATTTTCTACCTTTAACTAAGCTGTAGCCTCTGGCAATGTTAAAACCATTTTTGTTTTGTGTTTTACTATGCTTGTTTTAGACCAGAAATTTGCTCAGACAAATGGCAAGTCTGTATAATGTGTGGTTTGCACAGGTAGATGGGACAGACTTGAACTGGTACATACCTTTTTGGAAGTGCTGGCACTAAAATCATAATGTGCTGTTTTCTTCCAACTGAGTCCCATAGACTCATCTTGGAGACTTACACTAATGCCTTTGCCTCCCACAGAGAATGAACAACAGAAGACTGAAATGTTACAGAAGTTTCATCACTTCCAGCATTTGGCAGAAGTTTACCATGTCTATCACTCTATTCAAAGATACACTGTAAGATACTCACTTTAGAAGTTGTGTATTTATGCTTCCTGAGCATTTTTCTTTAGGGAGTCCAGAAATAACTAGGAATAATTAATGACTTCTCAGGCAATTAAATATTGTAGTGATACTGTATAGTAACTTTATTTCTTTAACTTTATTATATACAGCCTTCTGCTGTACTGTACAAGAACTTCTGTTGTCTTAGTTCCTAAAAACTGCAGTGCAGTTTTAGCAGATCTGTGCTCGTCTCAGTGTGGGTAGAAGATATGACGATGACTGACTTCCCACCCCCAGCCCTTTTTTGCTGGCTATATTGGTTTGGTTCCATAGTGACCTGAGCCTCTGGTCCTACACAGGCTCTGGTTGGCTTTTCCTTTAATGACAGGAAAACAAGATTAAACAAAAAAAGGCACCTTAGGTTAGGGGTTCCTGCAGTGTGGTACGTGTATCAGTAGTGATGTGTGTCAACTGCTCCAAAATGATAAGCAGTCGTGAGTGAGGAGCTTCTGCTACTTCCAGCAGTTACAGTAGCGTTGCCGCCACTGTTGGAGAAAATACCTTTTGTTAAACATTGAGAACCCTTGATCAGTGCCCTTGCCCAAAAGAAGACTCTGTGCTATGGAGGTCTTTGCTGGTCAGACTACTTCAGCCCTTGCAGTGGTGGAGACTATTGCTGGCCAGTCTGCCCTCCTTTTTACGCAGGCTGTTAAAGATTCTGTTTTAGCTACATGGATGTCTCTCTCTCTCTTTTTCTGCATATAGCAGGCATGAGTTTTGGTGATAAAGACATGCAAAATCCATGTGCTATATTCTGTCAGCACCTCTTCTTGTTGCAACTGTATGAAAGAAACGCAGTGCTTGAGATGCCTGTGCTGTGATGCTTAGTGATACGAATTGTCGATGTCTGTATTTTTAATACTGCAGGAGGAGCCTTTCAGTTTCCACTTGCCTGAAACCCTCTTCAATATTTCCAGGTTTCTGCTTCACAGCTTAACAAAGGAGACTCCTTTGGGGATCTCAAAAGTGTATCCTTCCAATACAGTACAAAATCTAGAAGTTTTCTTATGAGATACATGAAAGGAATAATTGATGTTGATCTACAGTGCAGAGATCTCCTGCAGGGCATCTTCAGTTTCAGCTGTTGGTTATAGTTAATGGAAACTGACTTTTGTCCCTGAGGAAACAATCAGCATCTTCAAACCATTGTGTGTTTAACTGCGCTACCTTTTTTTTTACATAGTTTTGGAGAGCTGTACAAATCAACTAACATGTAATTCTCAAAACCACCCACCCCGTCTGGTGTGTCACCTTTGTCAGAGAAGCGAGTTCTAGGATACCAGTCACTGCAACAGGATGTTGGCTCTGAATCTTCACAGTGTTGTTGCAAGGAGACTGAACTGAGACAGGAGCCGGGGAGAAACCAGGAGCTTTTGCTTCACATGAGGCTGGTATAGCTGTGTAGCGTCTGTCAGGCTAACGTTTGCACAGCTTTGTTAGTGCATATTGCATCTCTCGAGAGTACTTCAGAAACGCGCTGTGTGAACCCTGTGGAAATACACCTGTCTGCAAAAGATAACAAGAAGGGTCACTGGATGCCACAGGGAGGCCTGATTTTTCTTGTTTTCACTTCGTTTATGGCTTTGGATAGGATGTTAGCTTTTCTTTTCATGACTTCCTCACTTACAAATGTATAATTGTCCATCAAGTCTTTCATAACATGCCTTGTGATCAGTAGCTTTCTAAACAGCAGTTACTGTTACACAGTGATGAAAGGGAAAGACAACCCTTGGTCAATGATGCAGAGCATATGCTTTATTTCCAATAAGATCATGTGTATTTAGGTGGTGTCTGTGGGTTGCTGGTGGTGTATGATTTTTTTTTTTTTTTTTTTTTTTTTGGCTGAGGGGAAATCCATTCACCCTAAAACTACTGAAATTTTGTAAATGGAGTCAGAATCAATGAACATAAACATTGTAGGGTCAGTTCCTTACCTTGCTAATAATTGCCCACAGACATTTTGATAGTTCTTTCACACTTGTTAAATGGAGCTATGTAAATAGATTTCTCTTCTTAAAGCCTGTTTAAACGGTGTTGGATATGCTTCATTGCACAACTTCTCTGATTAGAAAGAGAATTGCAGTTTTTCCTACAAGCCATTTGTATTTTTATTCCTTAATTAAATTTACAGCAATACATTATTTGCCCTGGCAAAACAGAGTAAAGCTCTTGGTGCATATAAACTGGCTCGCCATGCCTATGACAAGTTACAGGGGCTGCAGATCCCAGCTAGATTCCAGAAGTCAATCGAGCTGGGCAGCCTGACAATCCGATCCAAGCCATTCCATGACAGTGAAGTAAGTTGTGATGTGTTTCATGTTAATCATTAATATGTGGCCTAATCCAAGAATCTTGAGTCGCTGTATGCACAAAAAAATCTGAAATATATTATGCATAGCTCTGTGATATAATTATATTTCTGCTGGAAATGCAGTCCTTTTATTGTTATTCTTCAGGTCTGACTTCCTTTTGCTCCTGAGAACAAATTAAAATCAGTGCTTTCTTTATGGGCAGTTTCCATCCTCCCTCTCCTGTCTTGCATCTACCTTCCTCTCTGCCTATTAATTCTTTCAAGCCTTTTTCTCTCCGATCCACATGCAATTACTCCACAGTCTTTGTGTGTCTCTCCAGCTGGAGGTCACTTTCATTTGTCCCACTCCTAGCACTCCTTCCCTCCTCCCCCTATCCCTTGAATGACCTTCCTTCCTCAAGTCTTATTTTAACACCTTTTCTTCTTTAACTGAAGTCTGACTTTCTGCAGTGCTCTATAAAGCCATGTCTTATGGAGTACTCACTAAAAATAAATTGCATTGTGCAAGTGAGCATGCACCTGGCCACCTGAAATAATAGAAATACAATCTTAAGAACTGCCTAAAATAACTGTGCTCTTGAAAAGGAGAGAGATGAATTAATTGGAGAACTTGAATTTGACCAAACCTTAGAGCAAAAAACTTTGCTTCGGTAACCTTCTCTTCCACTTCTTTTGTCACTGTGTATTCGATGCAGAATTCTGCTTCTGTTACTGCAAAGGCAAGGTGAAAATCTAATTGTTAGAATGGTGAAGACAGCTTTTTTTAATGTGAAAACTTGCTGTTTTATTAAAAAGGGAAAGCATTTTCAGATGTTAAAGGATCTGATTTCACAGCAGTGTTTCTCCAGATTAGCGCTGATGTATCGGTGTAAACCTAAGGAGCCCATGTTTAATTGAAACCAAACAGTTCAGGATGTGCTGATCTGTTTACGATTACTGTGCTCTGTATGTGTTTTTGCAGGAGCTTGTGCCCTTGTGTTACAGGTGCTCTACCAACAACCCTTTGCTAAATAACTTGGGGAATGTCTGCATTAACTGCAGACAACCTTTCGTCTTCTCCGCTTCCTCCTATGGTGCGTTGGAACATCACATTTGATTGTGCTTTTCAATAGATAAATGTTAACTGAACAGAGTGAGTTAGTACTTAATTTGTTCTCTCTGCAACGGTCTGTGGACAAACAGATCTTTCCTTTTAATGTTGTTAGATTTGACTAAGTGGCTGCTTTGTGTCCCAGGGACAGTTGGATTTCATTGCAAGATAGTAGCAGCAGCAGTAAACCATTGCTTTATTATGAGACACCGAATGTATAAAGTGTTTAACACAGATGCAATCCTTTGAGAAGTTGAGGCAGTTTTGGTTTAATTTTGTTTAACTTGCTTCATGAGAACATGTGGGCAGAATGCCACCGTCATAGAAGCCGAGGGTGTTCATTTCTTAAGGGGCACAGTATCTTCTAGGAGGCATTCTCTGAGTTCTTGCAGGTCAAATGCTTCTTGCTTTTCACACCCCTTTAGAAGTGCTGCATCTGGTTGAGTTCTATTTGGAAGATGGCATCACAGATGAAGAAGCTGTAGCTCTCATTGATCTTGAAGCTCCAAGATCGAGTAAAAGAGAGGATAAATGGCAAGAGATGACAAGTGACCGTATCCTTTTGATTAAAATTGGTTTCCAGTCCTGTCCTTAGGGAAAAATGAAACAATTTTAAATTCTGCCCCCCCCCCCCCCCCCCCCGCCCCCGTTTTAAAATTTTCCTTTTGTCATATGACTGATGTGAGTACAGTTGCATCGTGTTTCCTCTTCAGGTTAGTATAACAACCAAAGTGATGTTTTAACTAAACCTAATATTTTCATAAAACTTTTTTTCATCAGGAAAATTTTTTTCTAGTAATGTAAAATATTTCTTTTTAAGGATGGGATGCCATGCTTTACCTATTCTGTTTTAACTGCTTTCTGTAAAGAATGGGGAGAATCAGAGTGTGTTATTCACTTCCAATAACAGCTTACTTTAGGAGACTGCCTTCTCTTAGCCCAGGGAAACCAGCACAGACTTCCTTCATAACCATTCCCGTTGCAATTTGGTTTGTAATGCTTTGGCATCCAGAGCTCCCAGTTGCTGTGGGGGCCATACAATATTAGGTGCAGAGTAATGCACAAGAAAACACAATCTCTGACTAAAGCTGCTCAAAATGTAATATAAATAGGTTGCTTTATTTGCTTTTTGTCATCTGTCAGAAGGGGGCAGAGAGGGAGAGGCGGCAGAGCTGATGTCATACTTGGTTGTGGTCAGTTTTGCCATTCTGCAGCAGCTGCAATGATAAATTTCCCCAGACACTGTGAATCACAGCAAGCCCTTCTCTAGTACTTTCTATAATAATCTAGGCACTGTAGCAGCTTGAGAATACTCTGACCCTCTGGAGCAACAAGGATACCAGTCCTGCTGGTATGCTTTCATATTTATTCTGTGAGTCCTAGCTACTGTGAGGACAGCTAGTTTTATAGGAACTCTGTTTCTTCCTTAAGAAATGCGTCTAGATGCACAGAGTTTGAGGCTTGATGACAATACAGATATTATGGAAGATGATGATCCCTTTACAGCAAAACTGAGTTTTGAGGTAAGAGCCTTACCCGTATCTTCCAGTTGTTTCATTCTTGCTACCAACATAAATGAACAGAAAATCCTAACTTAAAATCCATGCCGCTCTTCTGGTGTGAATGTGTTACAAAGATTACAAGAAGAAAGATGCAAAGCAGGGGACTGGGAGAGGGGGATGGAACTTGAGAGGGAAAGGGATTTACCAGTTAATTCCTCTCTTTAAAAAAACAAACAAAAAAACCCACCACCACAAAACAGCAAAGACCTTAAAGTAAACATTCCTGGAATTTGGTTTTATCGTCATAAAATGATACAATGGGGCTGTCCCCCAGGGTATTTCTGTGTCTAGGCAGTGTAACTATAAAACAGTCGTTACTGTGAGGTTTTAATAAAGGCTGTGGGCTATGGGTGTTATTTACAAGGAATTGTGTTAAAATGAATAATGGGAGCTCGCTGAAACAAAGTTAGAGATGCGGCTGGATGCTGCTGTCGCTGAAGGTATTGATAAAACTGACAGTGAGTTTGGTGGGACTAGACTCAGGCCAATTCTATATTAGCTTTTTCTACTGAATTGTACTTTGCTTCTTACAAGACCTTATTAATCCTCAAAGGGCTTTGCCGTTGGTAACAGTCATTCTTTCTAAACCTGCTCTCCTGCAGCAAGGAGGCTCAGAATTTGTTCCAGTGATTGTGAATCGTGCTGTTCTCCAGTCCATGAGCCGGAGGGATGTCCTGATTAAACGCTGGCCAAAGCCATTGCGTTGGCAGTACTACCGGTCCCTGCTACCAGATGCCTCCATTACCATGTGTCCATCATGTTTTCAGGTAGTGTTTTCATGGAGAAGTTTTAAAACAAACAAACAAACAAAAACCCTACTGAAAACCCTATGCCTGAAACAATTCTAACCATTGAAACCTCATACTTTAAAACGTATTCAACAAATTCCTGAGTGATGCAGAGATAGAGAAAGCAATGAAAACAAAAAAATAAGCTGTGTGATGCACAGAACAACAGCTGCCTTCTGAAAACTTTGAGGTAGCTGAATTTGAGAAGTTGCACTGACAGCAAGTCAGAACCTCTCGAGCAAATCTTGGCTGAACAACAAATGCTGATTTGTATTTATTTCTTTTTGCTCTGCCCCTCTGACTTCCAGCCTGCTCTAGCAGGGAAAATCAGTCAGTAACTAAGTTAGCTTGTGGTTCAGTCCCTCTCAGGAATGGCTTTTTGAAATACTGGTATTCAGTCACATTTGCTTACACAGAAACTGTCTAATTTTTGTCCTTCCTTCTGCAAAAGTAATTAATTGGTTTGTGCCTTTCCAGCAACATCAGCAGTGGTCTGTGAAATGCTTGCTGCTCTATTCCAGGTTATAGCACTCTCAAGCAATTGAAAGTAAGAGGACCAGTTCTCTTGTAATGGTAGCTTCAGAATGCCTGTGCCATAGAGACGCCGTTGAGCTCAGTTTGCATTTTCTTTGAGCTAGTCACAGGCTAACTTGTCCCTAAATCTGTTCCTAATTAACAGATGTTTCACACAGAAGACTATGAGCTGCTCGTACTCCAGCATAATTGTTGTCCGTTCTGTCGACGGAGAATAGATGAGTCAAACCAATGAAGAAAAACAATCTTATACCTCAACTGACAGACTTCCCTATTGGCTTGGCAAAACACTTCTTAGATTCATAGAGTTTTCCTAACAACTTAGTTAAGTCATCTTGTTCCATTTTGTACATAAGAGTGGAACTGAGCGGAAGATATGTAACTATTTTTTTAAATGGAAATGTCTGTTGTTTGTGAATGTCTTCCACGTTTCCCAGACAAGCAGCTGAAGTGCCACAGATTTTTACAGGAATGTTTCTAGGGTCAAGTTCAGCCTTGAAGTAATTGTTTTTATTCCAACTTGTGTTAGGACTTGATTTGCTCTTTCATATGTACCCATTATTGACAGATCGCCAAATAAACAGGACTATTTTTCACTACTGTCTTGGAATTTGCTATAATTGTATTTTTGGTTTTTGTTTTTTTTTCTTTCTACTCCATTTAGGCAAGAACAGCATTAGAGTTCAGGGCTCTTAAAGTGTGATCTTAAGAGTTACATTGATCTTGGCATCGAGGACCATCTCACAGCCACACTGAGTGGAGAAGGGTCGAAGCTTTTAATGTCTGTAGAATTCACCCTTGTTAAAATGCAAAATGCCAGGCGGTGCATGGAAGTATGCATTTCATGCTAACCAAGCTACCCAGACACAAGTACCTCAACTGCGCACTGCCGCATATGTAATCCTAGTAACAGGAACCTGTCTACTACTAATGACCTGATGGGCTAAACTGAATATATTTGCACGCTTATAAATATGTCAGGGTGCAAGGCAGGAATGCCAAAGCAGCTGAGGGCTCATAGTCAGCCAGTGGTTTCCCACAGCGCCTGCTCTGTACCCAAGATAGGAGAGTTCTTCATTTTCTGCTGAGAAAACTGTAAGTGATGTAACTTGCTGTGGTACTGAAATCACGGGATAGTTCCCGTAACTCCTGGTGTCCTGTCAGTTCTTGTGGCGTTTGCGATCTGTGCGTGCCTTCGTGGCGTGGGCGCACGCACCTGCCTGAGCTCCCGCAGATCCCTTGGCCGCTGTGCTGGCCCATGGAGCGATGTGCTGAAGGAGTATTTCTGAGCACTATTTCCCCAGCATTGTTTCAGTCCAGAGCCATGGGCAAACAATGCGTAGAGGTGAGAGGAGATGGACCTGCTGCCTTCTACTAAAGCCCCTTGCTGAGGCTGAGGGCATTGTAATGATGCAGCTGCTTGACCAAACATGGTGGGTCAGTCCTGGGCAGCAACTAAGCCCCCACACAGTAGTTGCTCACTCCCCACCCCGTCCCTGCAGGACCGGGGAGAAAATCAGAAGAGCAAAAGCAAAAAAGCTCATGGGTTGAGATAAAGACAGTTCAGTAAGTGAAGCAAAGCTGTGCATGCAAGCAAAGCAAAGCGGTAAGGAATTTATTCACTGCTTCCCGGTGGCAGGCAGATGTCCAGCCTGCTTCCTGGACAGCTGGGGCCTCAGCACAAGTAATGGTTACTTGGGAAGGCAAACACCACAAAGCTAACATCCTCCCTTCTTCCTCCTTTCCCTGAGCTTTTATTTCGGAGCACGACATCATCTGGTGTGGAATACCCCTTTGGCCAGCTGTCCTAGCTCTGTCCCCTCCCCACTTCTTGCCCATCTCTGGCCTATAGCTGGTGGGGACAGAGCGGGGGGAAAAAGAAAATGTCAGAGCTGTGCAAGCACTGCTCAGCTATAGCCACAACCCTGCTGTGCTGCCAGCACTGGTTTAGACACAAATCTCAACACAGCACCACATGGCTGCTGTGAGGAAAGTTAACTCCATCCCAGCCAGACCCAGCGTGCCATCGTGCTCCCGGGTGCTTGGATCCCCTGAGGACGGTCACTCAGTAGTTCTCCAACAGCAGGAGAATGTACGTGGGTAACCAGCTGGGCTGGATTTGAGCTGGGAAGCGATAGATCTCTTGACTTTAATCCAGTATTAATTGTGCCCATGTTACCATGAGTTCTATTGTTGTTATGACATCCCGTCTGTCACAGCCTCCCTTTGTTTTGAGTGGGAAGTGATACCCTACTCTACTATCCCAAGCTATTGGCTGAGGTTGGTGGGTGCTGGTAAAGCAGCTACCACGTAAACAGCGCTTTGCATGTGAAACCCTGTCTCCGTGTCTGCTTGAGTTCCTCTTGAAAGTGACACTGCAATGGCACTAGAGGGTTTCCGGGTCCCTCAGTGGTTCCTGACCAAGTTTGCTTAATTTACCACTTCAAAAACATTCTGTTCTAATTATCACTCGTCTGCTTTTTGACTCATCTGTCACTGTTTGCAATGAAGACTTTGCGATTGACATGGATAAACAATGCTGTTTGAGATGTGAGCCAGAATGGAATTCAGCTCGTTCTCCCAGAACTGAGCTGGCTTTGCAGAGCTAGTGGGAATGAAAAAATTATAAAAATAAATAGATAGGGTTTGCCTTGACACAGAGACAAGTTGGATCAAGCAAGGAAGCTTTTTTTTTTTCTTTTTTTAAACAGCTCTGTGAATACAGTCAAGGTTTGAAAAGTGTATTGGGCTTTTCCAGGCAAAAACACTTGACATATCTCATACGTTGTGAAGATGTTCTAGTTCCAGACTGCCCTGTGCCATTGAAACTCTTGGGTAACTTCACGATAAGGAATCCCTGGACGTACAAAAGTCCCACCACGGTGCTTTTATCTGAAGCTATTGTGAATGGTTGACCAACTTTTTCTTCCACTTGCCCCGTTCTACCTCATTACTGCTTGCCTCTCCCACTGCTGTACTCCAGTGGTGACGCACGCCAGGCCCTAAGCTGCTAACCTCAGCAGTGGCTTACTGCATCAGAGCTTAAGGTGGCATATTTGTGTATCGGGAAGATAACCCTTTAATCCTTCTCGTGTGGCCAGGTACAACTATGAACGGCTGCATTTGCCGTTAGGTAGTGGCACTGCTCTGGCCTTGGCAACACGTGTGAAAAGTTAATTGAGAGGGATTTAGGATGAGCGCAGTGTGTGTGAGGATGTGGTATTTTCACGTTAGCGTGAAGAAAGACCTTTGGGACTGTCCAGCGTGATCGTGGCCTGCTTTTGGTTACAGCCAGCCAGGTCTTCCTTTGTCCATGGTGCCAGCACTTCAGCTGTTTCAGACCTTCCCTGCTTAGAGCGAAGGTTTCCCAGCTTGGGCTCTTCTTTAAAGAGAGTACAGAGCTTTGTGCTTTTTGCCTTTAAACTTTTTGCATGTGCTAAACTAACCCACGGGGAGCACTGGTGAAAACTAGGCCAGGACTGAAAGAAGTTTATGAAGTCCAAGAGGACGCGAGCTTCTGCCCACCTTGCAGCCGTGAGCTCCAGCAGCTCTGGCACCTGCCCTCCCGTGCCGATGAGGCACTCGGTTCCCCACTCCTCTGCTCCCGGCTGCGAGGAACACGGCTCAGCCCGCCGGCTGCAGCCAAAACAGCAAGGGGAGGTGCTCGGGTCCCCTCCAGCCCTGTCCCCTACCGAGGGGCAGAGCAGACAGCCCTTGCCTGGCCTCCGCGGGGGAACCAGCTGGTACCTGCCTGCCAGCTGGAATCTTACTGACTGCTAATGAGAAAGGTGATAAACAGTGGGTGGAAAAAAAGAGATGGGGAAAATAGCTTTGCAGCTTAAAAGATTAATCATGATGGTGTGAACTGTAAGGAGCCACCTTCTCCAGAAGAGATCCTCTGCGGTTGGCTTCATGGTGCTCACTCTGCTGTACGTGTTGTCCCATTGCCTCTGAAAAATTAAGAAAAGGTAACGTCTAACTCAGTCGCTGGTTGGCACAAAGAATGTTTCAAGCACAATTGAGTGGGGAGGCAGGGAGACAGGGAGTACATGGGAGGCTCCAGTGATGGCTTTCCCTGTGGAATTTGATGATTCTGCAAGGTTTTGGGGAAACTGAAGGTATCTGTCAACCAGCATATGAAGTTGAGTGTTGGCTTCAGCTCAGAACCTCCCTTCAGGAGGCTTCAGCTCCCTTCTGAGCCGCCCAGCAGGCTTCTCAGTACCAGTGCAGAATGATACCTGTCCAGGACAGGTGGACTAGGTTATTTATTAGGTGTTACCAATGTAATCAGTGTGACCCAAAACACATACAAAGCCAGGCACAGAGGAGATGGTACAACGGGAAGCCTGCCAGCGGGGTCAGTGTTTCACTGTGGTGTTCAAACCTCTCCAGGCAAGTCCCGTAGCAGACAAAGAGGTGGCTGAGAGCATGTGGAAGAAGGGTCAGTGATGCTCGTGCTGCCTGAGGGCACCCTTCTGCAGCCTCCCACAGGGAACGGCAGCTTTGGTGGGGATGGCTCTCCAGAGGGGACTAGCTGCTGCCATGGACCTACTTTCCTCTTGTAAGAGCGGGCCTGGGACACCCCTCTATCACTGACAGACCACGCAACCCCACATCTGCCCAGCCCAGCCGCCATCTGCAGCCCCCAAACCCACAGGCGTGGGGTCTTGAACCACAAATTTCCCTCCTGTTAGAAGGGGACGGAAAGAAGCTTCTGTTTGTTGGCGAGAGCCAAAAGCTCAGCCTGGGAGCCTTGAGAAAGTGCGGCCAAGAGAAGGATGGCCATGTGCCTTGTCTTTCCCTGGCACCTGATGGTAACGCATCCCATTCCCGGTACCTCTCTGTGGGGAAAATGAGGCATTTCGCACGGATGGGCAGCATACACCTGCGTGCCCATGGAGGGTGGACTGGGGGCCTTGGGAGCAGGGGGGGCAAGTGCCTCCCCTGGGCGACAGCAGCGTGAGCTGTGGATGTCCAGCTCTGGATCGTGGGGTGCAAAGATTGCCATGGGCGCAGGCCCCACCCCAAACCCTTGCTCCCTGGGGAGCACAGCCATGCTGAGAAGCGAGGCTGTGCGAGTGGGGCTGCCGTCTGGTTTGGGCCCCCCATGAAAGGTGTGGTGCAAAGCTACCTCTTTATATATGACCATGAGCTGTGGTCTCCAGCAATGACAGTGCAGGCCAGAAACAGGTGTCACCTTAATACCTTCCCAGGAAAGCCAATTACCCCTGGATGATTATGATTAATAATTCTCTAAGCCCTAATCGCGCTGACACCAATGCCTGGAGCTTACCCCAGGGGGGCACTTTATAAGGGGTGCCCTGCGGAGGTGAGCATAGCCACTTCTCCTCGGGGTGACGGCAAAGGCTGAGAGGTGGCGGGAGCCCCACTTCAGAGGCGATCCCCCCACGCTGATAAAACACCCCTGAGTAAGAGCAAAAGGCACCTCACGAACCGCAACCATGAACGGGACAGAAGGCCAAGACTTCTACGTGCCCATGTCCAACAAGACCGGGGTGGTGCGGAGCCCCTTCGAGTACCCCCAGTACTACCTGGCCGAGCCCTGGAAGTTCTCGGCGCTGGCTGCCTACATGTTCATGCTGATCCTGCTTGGCTTCCCCGTCAACTTCCTCACACTGTACGTCACCATCCAGCACAAGAAGCTCCGGACGCCTCTAAACTACATCCTTCTGAACCTGGCAGTCGCCGACCTCTTCATGGTCTTTGGAGGCTTCACGACCACCATGTACACTTCGATGAACGGGTACTTTGTCTTTGGAGTAACAGGGTGCTACATCGAAGGCTTCTTTGCTACGCTGGGCGGTAAGTTTTCCAAATATTCAGAAATCTTATGCCAGGAATTGCCCCAGATTTTAGGAGGGGGAGGGAGAACACCCAGATGATCTTGGAAAAGCATGGTATCTGGAAGGTCCTTGGTCTGATGTGGATATGGGCCGAGGCAGTTGCAGTGTTTCAGGGTGGGAGGTGAAGAAAGTGACAAATGACACCTTTTTTTTTTTTTTAACCTTATTTTGGTAGCCACCTGCTCAGTATCCTGAGAACAACAGTGCAGCAATGAAAAGCAACCAGTAGCAGATTTTGCAGTTGTTGGATTTGCACATCTTTTTGGCTTGCTTTCTGACTTGAGAGATGACAAATTTGTTCTTCCTGTTTCTGGGGCTGAGTCTGCCATTCGCTCTGATGCGGTGCGTGGTGGTGCAGGCTAGCAAAGCTGGCTCTCCTCCCCATGCCAGCCAGGCTTTGACCGAAACAGCTGTTAAATAAAAACTGTGTGTCTAAAAATGCCCTCCTCCGTTCAGCTCAGCCTTCAGCCACAGGCAGCTGTTTTACTGGTTTGGTCCTTGTGGCACACGTTTCCTGGGAAGCTGTGGGTAGTGAGGGGAAATCCTGGGATGATGGACACTCACTGCATCTCCGAGTGGGACCGTAGGCTTCCAGGTGCAGGTGCTGTCCGGGATGAGTGGTAGGATCCAGCCATGGATCGCAAAACACAGCAGCAAAGTGGTTACTGTGGGTCAGCAGTGCAGCGAGGAGGTGTCTTCTCATGCCTTCCTGCTGCATCTGCGCTTGGCCTTTGTTCATTTCTCTTTCTGAACCCTTGGTGGAGATTCACCTGCTGCCAGGCTTCTCCCATGGGAACAACAGTCTGAGAAGGCTTTGTGCTGCCATCAGCGCGTTTTTCTCCTCCTGTTGCTCAAAGTCCCTGTGTCCCCATCCCTCTCTCTCCCTGGTGTAGGTGAAATCGCTCTCTGGTCGCTGGTTGTCCTGGCCGTCGAAAGATACGTAGTGGTCTGCAAGCCCATGAGCAACTTCCGCTTCGGGGAGAACCATGCCATCATGGGCGTTGCCTTCTCCTGGATCATGGCCTTGGCGTGCGCGGCTCCCCCGCTGTTTGGCTGGTCCAGGTAGGGAGGCAGGGAGGGCACTGCGCCTGGGGCCGCGGCAGCCTGGCTGGCGGCGGCTCGGCCACGGCTACCAGCTGATCTCTGCTGGGTGCTGACCTCCCCGGCTCACCTTGCAGGTACATCCCCGAGGGCATGCAGTGCTCATGCGGGATCGACTATTACACTCTGAAACCAGAGATCAACAACGAATCTTTCGTCATCTACATGTTTGTGGTTCACTTCATGATCCCACTGATGGTCATTTTCTTCTGCTACGGGAACCTGGTTTGCACCGTCAAGGAGGTGGGTACCTGCCAGTGGCGGGGGGCTGGGGGCTGCCCCCATTCCCAGTGCTGGGAAGGGGCCCATGCCAGGCTCCAGACTGGTGACAGAAAGGGCACTCGGGGGGCCAGCCTGGCCCCCCCGAAGGGGGAAATAGCAAACTCCAGATGTGCAGCTCAACTCCCCCAAGCCCTGACCCCGCGTCCCATGCCGGCGCAGCCCTCCCCAGCTCCATCACGTTTCCATTCCCTTCTGCCCACAGGCTGCTGCCCAGCAGCAGGAGTCTGCCACCACCCAGAAGGCAGAGAAAGAAGTGACCCGCATGGTCATCATCATGGTCATCGCCTTCCTGATCTGCTGGGTCCCCTACGCCAGCGTCGCTTTCTACATCTTCACCAACCAGGGGTCGGACTTCGGCCCCATCTTCATGACCATCCCGGCTTTCTTTGCCAAGAGCTCCGCCATCTACAACCCTGTGATTTACATTGTAATGAACAAACAGGTAAGGGGCAGGGTGCCAGGCGATCTCCTTTTTTTGTATTTTGCTTTATAAGAGCTTGCAGAGAATTACGGCACTTTGAGGTACCAGCGGGCCGGGAGGGGAGTTTGTTTCCAGGTGATCTTCTCCCCGCGTGCAGGAGGGCAACCGTTGCACCTCACCCTTGGCATTGCATAAATCTTACACATGCAAGCCCATCCCGTCTGAAATGACCCAGGCGCTGTGGGGCAGCCAGAGCTGCCTGGCGTCCGCCTGCCTCACCCCGGGCTTCCCTCTCTTCCAGTTCCGTAACTGCATGATCACAACCCTCTGCTGCGGCAAGAACCCGCTGGGCGACGAGGACACGTCTGCTGGCAAGACAGAGACCTCCTCCGTCTCCACCAGCCAGGTCTCTCCCGCATAGGCCCCGCCGGAGCGGCCAGGCCTCGGGGTGGGCATCGCCGCCCCGGGAGCACGAACCTGGCCCCGCCGCTGCCACCGCCCCCGCTTCACCACCGCCACAGCCCCGCGGGGCGGGCTCCTCGCTCCTGGCACTAGGAACCCTGGGAACAAGGCTGTAAATGTGTACACACGTTTTGTAATTAAAATGCAAAGGCTTAGCTCCTCCACCGGCGTAAATCCGTGCTTTTTCTGTTGACGCGCTGAGAGCTCCCGCACCCCTGCTCTGTGTGCAGACCCCTGGCTCTGACGCCCCCGCCACGCCTGCACGCCCTGCGCTGCCGTGTGCGAGCCCCGGGCCGCGGCACAGCCACCCTCGCCTCCCTCGCCCCACCTCGACGGCCTGGCAGGGGCCGGGGCACGTCTGCCTCTGCGGGGGATGGAGCTGGGGCCACCTCCCGGCTCTGCTGCCAGGGCAGCCCCGTCGCGCTCCGGCTGCCCGGGGGCAAGTCTGGGTGCTGCGAGGTGCCCCCAGCCCTGCCAGGCGCTCCCAGCTCCAGCCCTGCCACACCTCCGGCATGTCAGCTGCCCCAGGAGGCACGGGGGGGCGGGATGGGGTACTGGCACACAAGGGCCCCCCCTCCATGCCGCAGAGGTGAGGGCTGCGGATCCTGCCCAGCAAGCAGGCTGGAGGGGACCTGGCAGCACGGCACGGCACGGCACAGCCGCGTGCAGCCGCAGTCAGACGTGCTCAGGGAGGGCTCGGTTGCTTGCTCCCGCAGGCACCTGGTGCAGCAATGTGCACGCGGTGTTTGCACCCTCAGCAGCAGCCCCGCTCGATGCACCAGCCCCAGGGGAAGCACCCCCTCCCCGTAGTACCGCCGTTCATCCTTAGGCATCTCCGGGCCGCCTGCGGCCCGGGGCCGTGCCCCGAGACACGCTCCTCCTGCGCACCTCCCCGTTTCAGCTGCAATCAGTTTGGCATCAGCCCAGGTAGGAGGTTTTGGCCGGTGCTTGTGCTTTTGAGGATTGATCGGTGCATCGCTAAGCTTCCCTCCGTGCTGTAGCAGGCAAGACATGGGAGCATATGGCTCAGAGACGTCGACATATGTTTTAAGCGCTACAAGATGGCATATTGCAATTGTAGCAGTGTTCTTCATTTTTATTTTTAGCTCAGTTATACAAATAAGATGTTTTTCTCGCTGTTCAGTGTTATCAACATTTGAAACTATTTTTGTACATTATTATCCTCTCTGATTTCTAATCCTATGCAGCTTTGCAAGGTCTAATAGGGAACGTATAGAACCCATGCGAGTTAAGCCTTTAATAAAGAGCAATTTGCAAGTACAATTCTCTCATTATTTTTTTTTTATCGATACTTCTGCATATTCAGTGAAATCTAAAGATTAGAGGTTTATGAATAATTCAGTGTTTAGGCTGATGTCTGATTCATGTACTTCAAATCTGGGAGCTGGTTTTGGAGGGAAGAGGAGGAAGGGTTTGGTGTTTACCTGCTGTCCGCGAGGCTGCGCTCCGCGGGAGCCGTGCGATGCTTGGCGCTGCAGCTTTCCCACCCGTGCCGGACCGGTCCTAGCACATGCTGGTGATGTCCTAGCCCGAGCCCATGGGCTGTCGCCCCACGCGATGCCCAGCCCTATGGCTGCTGCTGGCGGTGGTGGGGGCAAGCGAGGGTTTGGGACCCCCAGGCAGGTGCTGGAGGCATCATGGAGCTGCTGGAGAGGTGATGGCCGGATCCAGGAGGAGATGGTTGGACGAGATGCACTCATCCCTGCTGTGGTGCCAGCCCCTGCAGCCTTCCAGTGTCCCCACTGGCCCCTTCCCGGGGAATTTGGAAATGGACTGGAGCTGGGAATGGGCTGGTGGTGCTGGTCCGGGGGGAGCCGGGCATGCGGGGCCCGGGCGCTGGGTGCCTCTCCCAGCTCCTCGCTCCAGACCTGGCTCCTGTTGGCGCCTCAGTCCCCTGCCAGGACCTGGCCGCGGGCCTCAGCAGGTGGGCGCGGACCTTGACAAAGGTCTTGCTGGGCAGCGCTTTGCACATGCGTTGGGGTGGTAACATGTCTGCTGAGTTGGGCCCTGAACCAGCCCTGCCGTCTCACCACATCACGCCCAGCCTGCCTTCCGCGGGCTTGCAGCTCCCCCACGGCTTTGGCAGACGATGCGTACGAAAGCCCCGTGACTCTTGCGTAAAGAGGAAGGGACTGATGCAGCACGCTGTGGAGAAACACAGCGGTCCCTGAGGTGGGGACATTGCACTGTTCCTGCACCAAAGAGCAGCTGGTGAATCACTCAGGCTCGCCTCGCGAGCATAGGCAGAACAGAAAGTAGCACAAAATATCCTACCCCACTGGAACAGTGGGGAAAGTGCCCATAGGATCACAGGAGGAATTATTTTGAACACGGCCATGACACAGAAGTGCCCTGGGCACCTCAGGGACCGCGGGTGGCCGAGGGCGCAGCTCACACCTGGCCCGTGGGACGATGCCGTCCTCGGCATGAGGCGGCTGCTGCACCAGGAGCTGGCACGGAGGGGACATGGAGGGGCTGCCCGCGTGTGGGGCTGGGAGTGCTCTCCCCTGGGTGGGATTCAGCGGGCAGGGGCGAGTGGGGGTCCTGCTTGCGAATGCCCACCTGGGACTACTGCGGGAGAGTCGCTCCTCCTGCCTTCGCTGGCCAGCAAAGCAGGTCTCCATTTTCTTCCTCTCATTTGTGGGATCGTTTCCACCCCCCCGTTATCAGGCTCCCCTGGCAGTGCAGCCCCCCGCTTCCCAGCGGGGCCATCCCAGGCGACGGAGCCGGCACGCCACAGCAGCACAGCGGGAACGGGTCCCGCGCGGGCCATGCCGCAGAGCGCCGTCAGCAAGCTGCAGAACAGCACCCTGCCACCCAGCAAGCAGCGGGCGGGTGCCTTTCCCCTGCGTGTTCAGGGCGATCACCCTGTGACCCCCCTGTCTCTTGCCCCTCTCCAAACCCTCTGCTCAGACACGCCCCTTCTTCCTCCAGCCCCTCGCAAAGCTTTGGCAAAGGGCACTCGGCTTCCCAGCCACCTGCTCCCACCGGGGCGGCAACCAGAGCAATTAGCAGCTGCTAACCAGCCCCTGCAGTTGGGTGCTAATCAGATAAATTAGCTGGAAGTGAACTGAGCCTGTGAGCAAGGGCAGTGGTGCTGCCAGCAGAGCTGGGGCTGTCTGGGCCCGGGGCTTTAGGCTGGAGCACTCTGGTGTGTGTGCTGCCATGGAGCCTCAGCTGGGTAAGGGGTTTGCCGAGCTGCGGGGTCCCGGCAGAGCTGCGACTGCCCTGGGGCTGGGGCTCTGGTGGCCACAGGGCCACCAGATGGGCAGGGTTGTGGCTGCTTGGCTTCAGGGGGTGCTGTGGCAGCCCTCAGGGGTGCGAGTGCCTCAGGGCTGGGTCCGGGTCCCAGGAGCCGCCTTTTGCCTCTCCCAGCAGCCGGAGCTGCCGGCACAGCCCAGCTCCCGCGTCTGCTGGCCCGGGGCCGGCGGCCCCCGCACCCCCCTACCCTGCACATGGTGATCGAGGCGCTGCAGGCCCAGGACCAGAGGAAGGGTGCCTCTGTCATTGCCATCAAGCGCTTCATCCTGGCCAAGTACCCCGCCGTGGACCCCATCCGACTCAAGTACCTGCTGAAGCAGGCGCTGAGCAAGGGGCTGAGCCGCGGGGACCTGGTGCGGCCCCACAACTCCTCTGCCATGGGGGCCACCGGCCGCTTCAAGGTGAGCAGGGGGCTGCCGGCCCCGAAGCGGCGGGGCGGGGGGCTGCCGGGCCCCGCTTCCACCCCTCTCTCACCCCCAGTTAGCCCCCGAGAAGCTGCAGCACAAGCAGCCGCCGGCCCAGGCGGATCCCGACAGAGGACAGGCTGCGAAGCCACGACGGAAAGGGACCACCAAGCCCCCCCGTGTCCCCGCGGCGGGTGCGCAACAGCGAGGTAAAGGGCTGGGGGTGCCACGAGCCACCCCGGGGCTGCCCCGGCCCTGTGGAGAGACCCCGCTTGGGCTCATCCACTGCCCCTTCTCCCGCAGGCGCTGCGGAGGAGAAGCCGGCAGCAGTGAAGCAGAAGCTGAGAGCGAAGCCCACGGACGTGAGTAGGGCCCAGCGGTGAGGCTGGGCGGCTCGTGGCGTGGCGGCGGCCTGACGTGCTCTCTCCCTTCCAGGCTCGGCTGCCGGCAGCAGCGAAGCCCAAGAGCGATGGAGCCAAGGCCCTGCAGGCTGCCAGCCGCCCCCGGGCCCCCGGCAAAGGGCGTTCAAGGCCCCCCGTGGCTCCGGCTGCTGAGGGCGCAGGAGGGGGCCATGGCGACAGCCCCCCGGGGGCTGGAGCAAAGGGGCCCCGAAAGGCCCCAGTGGGGAAGAGCAAGGGGAAGGCACCCAAGGGGGCACAGCAAGATGCCCCCAAGGCGAAGGGGGGTCCAGGCAAGGTGAGGAAGCCCCGGGCAGCCCCAGGAGCTGGCCAGCGGGAGGCTGGGCTGCGGAAGGCAGCCCCCACCCCAGCAGCCAGGAAGGCTCCGTAGGGATCCTGGGCAGCCCTGCTCACCGTGGGAGCATACCCCTGCTTCCAGCTGGGCCCGGGCCCTCGGGGTCTGGGTTGCTTTTAGTCCCCAGGACAGGTTTTAATTCTGTGTTCACCTCCTAGTAATAAAGCTGCTTCACTCCGCTCATGAAATGGCGTGAGTGCTGCTCTTCCCTTGCACTCCCTTCTCCCAGCACCGAAATCCCCCAGCCCTGGCCTCGTCCCGCGTGGCATGGCGGTGAGCTGGTGCTGCAGGCAGCTGCCTGCCGTGCCTGCTCTCCTGGAGAGGTGCCCTGCCTGTCCCCGTGTGTTTGGAGCTGCTGGCTGCAGTGGCACACCGGGCCGGCCGGCAGTGCCGGGCTCTGGGGGCTGTGCCTGTGCAGGCTGGCAGGGAGCCCCAGCGCTGGGTGATGGCCCTGGGACTCATGGGGCACAGCACGGTGGCACCCCGGGCACTGTGAAGCTCGGGCTTGGCCAGTCCTGCCGGTGTGGGGCAGGTGTCCAGCGCCCTGCCCTCCTGCCTGCCCTTGTGCTAATGCCTGGCTGAGCTGGGATTACAGGAGTGCTGGGGCAGCAGGTCTAGGGGCATGCCATGGGCAAGGGTCCCCAGTGCTGGGGGGAGCTGCCTGTGCTCTAACCATGGTAAAAGGACGACAGAAGCGTTTTGGGGCTCAGAAAAAGAGTTTGGGGCGTGTGCTGTAGGCTGCAGCATTGCTCATGCTCTTGTTATCTGTCAGTGGCACAGTGCCCACCTCTAAACCTGTCTCGCTAGCTCCTGTGGGTCAACATATGAACGCTTTCATTTAATGTCTTCAAATGCCTGAATTTCTCTTGCTCTGCACAGAACAGAGCCCTTCTGAAGGTCAGCGTGGTAATGCAGAGGGTTACAGTCCTCCTGGGCAGGAAAAAATAAGTGGAAGTAAAACTCTCTTCCTAAAGAGGATTTTGCTAATCTTCAGCTGGCCTTGCCAATGCCCTCCAAGGCTCCTGGCCTTGCTTTGGGGCTTAAGCAAGAGCTGAGCAAACTAACTTCTCTTTAAACTTCAGCCTTGGCCATGTTGATCCATCTTTAATGGAGCCAAAACTTGTGTCCCCCCAGGGATAGGGTGGGGATGCTGCAGTAGCAGCTGAGCAGAGCTCACCTGGCCCTTCGGTGATGGTTAACCTCACAAAGCACCGCTCGCTAGCATGGAAATGTCCCGTAACGGAGCCTGGCAGGAGCTGTGTCCTCCCTCAGCAGGCACCCAGTGTGCAACACGAGGCTCTTTCCCTTTGAGAGAGGCCAAATCATTTAATGCCTGGATTTAGCTTTACCAAGAATCAACTTTCTAGTGGGAAAAGAAAATCCTTCTGGTGCCTGGAAAGCGCAGCTTTTACTGGGGGAGGTGGAAGAGAGAGGATTTAGCAATGCCATGGTTATTAAGACCTACGGGCTGCGGCTGGTGTCACGGCACTGAAGCCAGAAGCCTTGAGGGCTGGCGGCAGCCGCGGTGCGGAGCAGGTGCTGGGCTCCCCTGGGCCGGGAGAAGACGCTGTCTCGTGGGCTGATGGCAGCTGGCAGAGCTCGGGGTGCCCAGCCCTGGGCACTGCTCCGGTGTCACTGCTCCTCGTGTGTGCAGCACAGCGTGCGGTCAGCTCAGGTGTGTGGTTGCGTCCTCACGCGGATCTTCGCCTTCCCGCGCCAGCCCCTGTTCTGGTGGGAGCCGTGCGTGCCCACAGCGTGCTCTGCGGGAAACCGGGGCTCTGCAGCCCAGAGGGGTAGAAACCCACCTTGCGTGGAGACAAGGTGGTTACAGCTGAGCTGCCAGCCCCGAGCACACTACGCCTTGTACACGTGAAGCTCGCTGTGCGCACCCGAGAGCCGCCCTCCTCCCTGTGCTTCTGCGCCGGGCGCGTGCGGTGTTTGGCGGGCTGGGGGGCACGGGAGGAGAGGCACCCCATCCTCGGGCAAGGGACGGCAGCCTGACCTTGGGGGTGCCAACGGGCGTCTTCCACGATGCCACGTGCACGCAGGCAGGAACTTCACAACGCAGGTTTCAGCACCTTGTTTTATTACAAAGATAGGCTTTTCCAAGAGTCTGCCACTTCCACTACACAGCAGGTAAGGGCACTACACCCACAACACGTGCCAAAGTTTAAAAACATGTTACAAAGGGCTCGGGGGTTCAAGGCAACACTACAAACCCTCAAGCTTCTGCTCCGTTGAAGTTGTTCCTTTAAAATGGTTGTAGCAACTACTTTTTTTTTCTTTTTTTTTTTTTTGCTTTGGAAAAAATTAAATAATAAAGCAATAAGCCCAAATACATGGCCCAGTGACATCTGGAGGCAAACTATCCTATCAACTCACCTGTGTCCTTCCCTTGTAACAATGTGGGGCTGTCGCTCCACGGCCCTTTCCCCCCCTCCAGCCAAGCTCAACGTTCTCTGCTACCTTGGTCCTTCTCACCCTCGCCTTCCCTGTGCTGGGCCTGCCTATATCTCTGGCAGCTATTCACAGTTTCTAAAGGAAAAAAAAAAAAATTTCAAGATTTTTTTTTGTGAAATCACTTTCAAAATAAAATGTAGCCCAGCTACATTCTTAGAGTTTCTATTCTGAAGCCACATCCTCAGCAAAGACATTGAAACCTCCACAGTGTATGTACTTTTTCTGTAGTTCTCTTTTTAAAAAAAAAAAAAACAAAACCAAACCGCTGTTCTTCCCCTTTCCCTCCCCTCCCCTCCCCCCCCCTTTTAACATACTGGATAAAGTCTATCATTTGTTTTAAAATAGATATCTATATACACATACCCAATTCTGATGTTCCAATTTCTGACAAATGTGGCATTACTGGAAACGATGGGATGGAGGCCACCTGTCCATGGCAGTGAGTCACCCAGGAGGAGTTTTGGTGGACCAAAGTCATCTAATACCAGGTTGCATCCTTGCCAGCTGGATGAGTAACGGAGGCTCACCTTAGACCCTGCCTGGAGTGAGGTAGTAACTTTTTTTTTTTTCTTTTCTATTTGGCAGTTTGAAAATGCGGTGGCTACGGCTGGCTTTAGCTTTCGCGGGCAGGTTGCCTTTGCCTGCACGTGAATGCTGGCTCTTCAAGCATGTGGCGTTAGCTGCGGTCCAGCCTCTACAGAGGGGCCTGTGCGATGCTGGAAAAGACCGGAGTGGTCACAACTCCCCTGGACAAAGTTGCCACCAGAAAGGAGAATGGGCCACCAAGCTGGGACGGGAGGGTTTGCCCCAACGCGGATGCCGCGGGATGGCAGTGAAGTTTCTAGGTCTGCGCAGTGGGACCCTGCTCGCTGACCCCAGTGTAACGAGGCGTGGGACGCTTTCTGCCTTTGCAGCTTGGGGTGCTGGAGCTGCTCTGCACGAGTGAGAGCATCATGCTGCCAGGGGGATGGGGTCCGGTCCCTCTGCCCTTATGGACCGAAAAAAAGACCAGATATGCAGCAAAACTGTGCTCTCTTGGCTGCTCTCGGGCGACAACCGCGGTGGGCTGGGTCCGAAGCAAGCAGAACAAGCTGTTTTCGGAAGACACCTCTATAGCACTGACCTTGGTTTTGGTGATGATCGCAGGGAGATGCTGGAGCACGTGGGGCAGAGGGAGGGAAGGTGCTACCTGGTGTTTTGCCCGGCACGTGGCTCATGCCCGCTCTGTTGGAGGGCTGTTGGCAGGAGCTAACCCCTGTTGGCATGAGCGGCATTACCGGGGCTGCGCTGGGGCAGCGCCATAGACGCGTGCGCAGCCAGCGTGGCAGGGAGACGGGAACGCGAGGCAGAAGTCCTTCCCCTCACCCGCTACATCTGGTCTTCTGCTTCTAGGCAGAAGCCATGCCTGCCGTCAGCTGGCTGAGAGCTGGGTGGCTGGGGGGTATTTGCCTACCCGCCGCAACTCCAGCTCGCTGTGCACGCAGATCTGGGAACCCGGGGAAGGGGAGCAGCCCTTCCCACACCGTCTAACACCTAACACACTCCCTGCGGCTCCGCAACAGCCGTCTCTGTTAGGGGATAAAGTGCTTTCACCATGCCTTAGCTATTTGGGAAGCAACTGCTTTGTCTCAGCCCCGCGTTCCCTGTGTTGCCCAAGTCTCAGATGGAGGAGTGGTTATGTTTACACATACAGTACAAAAATTAAAAGGCACAAAAATACACAGAATGCAGCAGATAGTGACCAGTTGATAGAGTCCCTGGTGCTGGAAAAACAAGGATGTCAGAGGGATGGTGTGGAAGGGAGCTCAGGCGTTGCTCTGATGGCCTTTGCCGTCTCCGCTCGTTACTCCCTGAGGCTACCCTTCTGCTTTGTGTCTATTTTTATGGCTTCTGCAGCCCCGTCCCTCATCCTGAGGAACCACAAACAGGGATGCAGGAAGCTGCTGACCGCTCGGGCACAGATCAGTGGGAAGTGGTGAACTGAGCTTGCCACAAGTGTCACGTCTCCATTTCTGGCTGGCAGCAAATAAATTACGGGTGCCACAGTGCAGACCAGAGGGTTTTTGAGCTGCTTGGAAAGGTGTCTCGTGGCTTCTTGTTAGGTGAGGGAGCCCTTCAGCCGCGGGCCAGGCCCACCCCCACCACGAGGCTGGTTTGAGAATGACCCTGGCAGAGGAGATCCACGGCGGATCCACGGCTGAAGGCAGGTTCCCTACGGCACCGCGCTGCAGAGAAGGTCGCTTCCAGGGCTGCAGTCGGCCTAGGCTTCGCTGCAGCACTCGTAGATGTTATCCTCCATGAGCGCAATCACTTGCTCAAACTTGTGCTGGAGCTGGGTGCGCTTCGTCGTGGGGTTGGCGTCCAGGGCAGCCACGATCTGCGGGAGAGGCGGGCAGGTGGGCGGCCGAGGCACTGCGGGATGCGGTGCCCACCCGCCAGCCCAGCTCCCCCCGCCAGCCCTGTTGAGCCTGAATCCCAGCCAGACCTCCGACGGGGAGAGCCCACCCTGCCCCATAGCCCCTGCGCTCTCGCACCCCAGCACCCTCCGGCTGCTCCAGGGCTCAGCCGAGTCCCTGGGCGGAGGGTGGGAGAGGAGGAGAATGCAGCCGAAAACCATTGAAGCTCACGGCGCAGAGCTAGCCTGCAGCGCAGGGGTGCGGGGGTCAGGAGCCAGCCAGGGCGGGTGCCTCAGCTGGGGCAGTGGGTGTCAGGTTATTTTGGGTGTGGACTGTATCAGCCTGCTCTGCCCTCCTGAAAGCATCTGTGGGTCTACGTATCGGGCAGCCCTGCTTCAGTCCGGCCCAGCCAAACGCTGTTAAAGTCAGCCAGGAATAGCTGGCCTTCTCTTCCAAGAAGTCGTCTGCCAAGGGATAGGAGAGCAGGTGCATCTGTGTGTGCATGTATTACATATGTGCGTGGGATTATGCAAAACCCACTAATCCTGTTTCTGTGGGACTGGATGCAGGCGCCTGACCGCTCAGTTACAACATGCCGCTTGTTATTCCCTCCACAGGTACGATGGGGCTTGAGTGCAGCTGAACCCACTTACCTGGGAGCGGTATCTCTTGGCGTATTTGTATATCTCAGCCATGGCGACGTTGGTGTTGAATTCGTTCCGGTATTTCTTTATAAAAGACAGAACAAAGAGAAATATTAATGTGATGCAGCAAGCGAGTCCAAGCCTAATCAGCAGGCATTAACTGGATTAAAAGAAGGTTTTGCCTGGATATTTTTGTTACCGTTGCATTGATGCAGATGGACTTTTGACTTACTTTAAGGAAGGTGCATTTTCTTACATCAGAAATGGTCTCGGGCTTTTTAAAGCCAGCCTTAAATGCCCACACTTGATAGCACTGTTTACCCCTCCGTGCTCAAAGCCATTTCAAAGGATAGGGCTGGGCAGAGGAATGACAGAAAAAAAACCCCACTCAGTGGCTGAAGCTAAAACGCCGTGGGGAGATGGTCAGATTTGGAGGAAGCTGTGGCGCATCGCTGGCAGCAGTCGGATCCGGAGCGTGGCCGCCAGCTCCTGTAGCTGGTATCAGGGCCGGCATCCCGCGCCCGGGCCGGCTGCCAGGGCCGGCTGCCAGTGGCTGCCGGGGACCAGGGGCCGGCCCTGGCAGTGGCGCCTGGGGGGCCAGCTGGCCGGGGGGCTGCGGGACTGCGCAGAGCCTTTTCCAAACTTCCCGGCTCTTTGGCACCGGATTTCGCTTTCAACTCCCAGCGGTGCCAAAGCTAGTTAGGTTCAAGCTAACTCGTGGGTGTTTACTGCAGCTCCGGCAGTAATTGAAGATTCTTGGAATTAGGTCAGATGAAGTTTGTGCGTGGAAGTTTGAGGCAAAATATCCTTTCTTGTTTGCTCCTTCCATCATCTAAGCAGTAGCTGATTGCAGCCTATCCGCATCCCCTGCCGCTCCCAGACTCCGGCTGGCAGCCAGAGCAGAGGAGGCTGGGTGCTCCTCAATTTGGCAGGGCACCGAGCCTGCGGACCCGACCCCATCCCCGGCACGGGGGCTCCGGCCGAGCCCCCGCTCCACCCGCTGCAGCCCCGCGCGTCTTACCCGCGACTCCTCTGCGAGGTGGGCGTTCATTTCCTGCTCGCTGAGCGGGGGCATGTCGTGGATCTGCTTGTAGTATCGCTGCACTATCTTCCTATACTCGGGGATCTCCTTGGCGTACAGTAGCTTATTGGTTGGGGAGTCCTAGAGCGAGATACCGAAATCAGACACTGTATTGTTCCTGGCTGAAAACTTCTTACCCTGTTTGTCTGACCAAAGTGCTACCATCAGACACGGACTTCAGCTACAGCTGGGTTCAGGAAACAGCTACGTCTTTGGTCTTGGCTTTACACAGACAGGCGCGCGGTGGGACGGCACAAAACAGCTAATGACGGAGGCGCTTGCTCAAGCACATCGAGGTGCTGCAGACAGGTACCACCCACCTGCGGAGCCACAGCACTGTCCCTCTGCCCTTCTTCCTAGCACGAGCTAAGCGTTTGTTAGCTACACTGCCAGCGAAGGTGGTCTATATGAATGTGTTTGAATTTGCAGGAAGGGCCAGCCAAAAAAAGCATGCGCAGGGTCAGGCGAGGTGGCTTGCTGCCAGGTGATGCTCTGCAGATGATCTAGCACAACTGTGTTGGATAAAACACTTGTGCTCTGTGGTTCTGCATGTGGAAATTGGTAATAAGGGAAGGGCTTCTGCATGCATTTAGTCAGGTCTCTTGAGCAGCCAGCTTAATTTAAACTGAAGAACAAAGCGCTCTTACAGGCTGAACTTTGTCGGTTGAAATGTTGCTCTTGGATTTTTCATGTAGCTTTGATTTATTTTGCATTGGCTAACCTGGCCTTCCTGGCCTATATTGAGTGCATGTAAAGTAATTAACAGAAAATACCGAGTTCTCTTGATTAATGTCAGCTTGGACAAAGCAGTCTTAACCTCCCAGCCACACAATCGGGTTGTACCAGTGAAGGCATCACCCTGCCTGCACTCCTTGCAAAAACAAGCATGAATGATTTTAACCTCGAGGCAATCCTGCCCTGCTGATATCATTACCCCAGGAATGAACTTGGCTGACTGGCCTTGCGTTGCATCCCGAGGGGAAACAGCCCCAGGCTCGGGGACACAGAGGGGAGTAAGATCAAGGCGTCCCGCCGCCCCGGCACGGGAGTGCGGGACTGCTCCCTGATGCTCCGACAGGTGGAGAGGGGCAGGGGGGTCTTTGGAGGAGACAAGCATGGCAGGGCCCGAGCCATGGAGACAGCATCTTCAGCTCTATCGGGCAGTAAACAAGGAAGCCCGGGGTAACTGCAATCTGCTGCTGCAATATGGAGCGCGGCTACTGCTGCAGGAGAAATGGGAAATGGGCACCAGGCTGTGGCACCAGATCCCACAGCAGTTTATTTTCAAACCCAATGACAAGGCATTACAGGAATATAGCCAAGTTACAGAGCCTGCTCACAAAGCTTTTTTTTTTTTTTTTTTCCTCTTGGAAAAACAAAAGAAACCCATTCTGCCTCCTTTTTAAGTTATTTTTTAATTTGTGTCTGATTTGTCTGTATTATATAGAGACGGGTACTGATTTATTAACTGCTTGCACACTGTAGCTGTACGGAATCTGAGTCTGCTCTCGCATTTGCAGTATCGAGAGCAAAATGCTGAAACCAGGGGAAGAATCCAGCCTGGAAATCATTCAGTGATATACTGGGTGTATATGCAAGCTGATTTTTACGCTGAGGATTTCTTCTTCCCACATTACTCAACAATTCCTTCACTTATGCTATTGTATTCCTCAAAAATGTTTCCATCTGCTGTCTGACTCCAGCTGACCCTTCTTCCCCTCATCCACCGCTTGACAAGGACAAATGGTAGGTGTTTTGTAACACATGCAAAGAAAAGTCCAAAACCCAAACAAACAAAAAATCAAGCGCTCATTAGATCTTCCTCCAGTATTAACCTCTCCCAGTGAGGGCTTCCTGTGGCTCTCAGGCGGGGGACGCACTGAGCAGCGCCCGGCTCCCGCCCCGCTCTCCGTAGGGTCCCCTCTACGTCACACACCGCGCTGCCGCCAGCCCCTGGGGCGGGGGGGCGGCGGGGGACCATTTACAGCATTTCTTAATAAACCTTATTTATGTCGGGAAGTTTCAAATGTCAGCACCGCGCTCAGCCAAACCAGTGGGAGAAGAGAAAACATGCGCGCTGGACGTCTCGCTGCCTCGCAGCCCTGCAGGATGGCTGCGTGGGAGCCCGATGGTGGGAGAGGAGACGTGGCCCGTGCAGCCTCGCGTCTGCTCAGGGCGGGCGAAGCTTTCCAGGCGGGCGCGCCGGGCCTGCCGGGCTCTGACCATGTGCCAGAGGCGGCCAGCGTGCGATGGAGACGCTGCCGCCGGCGGGGAGCACCGACGGCTCTGCGGCAGCGCCCGCCAAGTGCCTCCCAGGTGCCGAGGGATGGTGTCAGCGGGATGGCCCTGCGCGGTCCCCACTCCTCCAGCGGGCCAGGCCAGGGCTGTGCAGCACACACCACGGTCACGAAGGCTCGGCTTGCCCCCTGAGCTTCTCACGGCTCTCCCAGGAGACAGGCTGCGCAGAAACGACTGACGGCGGTGATTAAAGCTTCACCTGAAGCTACGTCATTTTCCATCCCGCCACTGGGAGTTTGTATCATCCCTCAGCTGCTGCTACGGGATTGCTATGCCAATGCTGTCCCCTAAACCAGTCCTGACTGAGGGAGCTGGGCTCCCGTGCTGAGTCTGCCCGTGCCTGTGCCCAGAGCAGAGCTGACACCTGCCGCCTTGGCACATTACACCCCTGCCCGAGCCAACAACAGAGAATATTCCTCTGCTCACGCACCAGCTCAGCCCCGTCGGGAAGCGTTAGGGACACTGTGCTACGCTGGGTGCTCTCCTGCGACGGCAGGACCGCTCTGGGCAACACCAAGCATGCAAGCCAGCGGCTGGGTCTCCCTCCATCCTCCGAGCCTTCCAGGCTGGGGCCTTGCCCTTGCTCCATCCTGCCTGTGACCGCGTGTTCCCACCCCCTGACCGCTCTTGGTGACAGAGGGGGTGCACATTTCGAGCTCAAGCCTGAACAAAGTGGTGGGAAGGGAAGGGAAGGGGAGAACTCATCCTTGGAATCAGCCAAAACTCAAGTGCATGAACGGGAGCAAGCGGCTCCCAGCCAGCCCCGCTGCTGGGGGAGGCCGGACTGGGTACCCTCTGACGGTCCTGTCCCACCCGTACCGGTCTGTGTCTATGACTGCCCGAGCAGGAGTGAGGTGTCCTCGCGGCGGTACCTTGCCAAGCTGCAGGTCAGACAGGGAGCAGGCGTCAATGAAGGCCTGGGCTATCACAGAGAGACAGGCGTCGATGTGGTCTGTCTTGTCAACGTCGAAGACGAACTGGGGGTTCTTCAGGATGTTGACCCAAAACCTCAGAGGTAAGCTGCGAGGGAAACAAGCCAAGAACACACACCAGGTGAATTTTTGTACTCCAGAGGGAGAGGGGAGGAAATGCAGGAAAGATGATGATAGAAAGTGAGGAGGAAAAAAAAAAAAATGAGGAGCCAGGTTGTGCTATTTCATCACATCCTGGTAGCATACGGCTGGAGGGGCAGGCACACATCTTCACCCTGAAGAGACGTTTCTTCAGGCTGAAGCATGCGGCACGAGCAGGAGCCTTCATGCCCAGCCTTGTCTAGGCAAGCGTGTACCCTTGCTCCTTCTGCAGCTCTCTGAGCCAGCTGCGGTCCAGGAGACACTGGCAGGGCTGCCTGCATGGGGCTGTCGGATCAGGCTTCCCCACTTGCTCATTTTTGTGGCAATGGTGTCAGCTCCTTTTCCTTCTTCCCCAACAGTAACTGTCATCTGGTTCTGATGGTAGGCCTGGCCCCGTGAAATGCATTTCATGTGCCTTTTTTTCTGCTTTCTCATAATTTTCTCCTCCAGTTATTTCACTGCTCATTTGGCCACAACACAGTTTCAGTATATCGCTCGCCCCTTCTACCACCCCTCCTCAGCAGCTGAGGAGTGAAAGCCGCTATAAGTCTTTGCTCTACTAGCAATTAAAGGTAATGAAGGGTAAGCAAATCTGCAGCTCAATGGTTGTGTCTGCATGCCTGCTATCCCAGCCAAATTTGTTTTTAATTTTCACATGTTGGGCTGGAAACAGTTACTGTTCCTGCAGCCTCAGAAGCACTGAGCTGCTCCTCGATGCTCCCTCCAAGCTCCCTGCTCTCCCTGGTTAAATCTCCAGGTTTCTCCCCTGCTCTACTTCCCCGCTCTGCTTTGGCTGCTCCACCCCATTCCTGCTGCTCATCACATCCCTCAGCACCGCTCCCGGCTGGTCCCCGGCGCGGTCCCCGGCAGCATGCTACTGTCACAGCACCCGCTCCCGGAATCCCGTGGAGTCTCAGCTTGGTTACTTATCTCAGAGATAAGTCAGGAAAAGTGCCCCCAAGGGCTGAAAAGCTAGAAAGCAAATGAAAGGGAGCCAAATATCCTGGTTTTAAAATCTCCATGATGTTTTAAGACCTGACATGATTTTAGACTCTGTCTCAGATCTCCAGTGCTTGGAGCTAACACCATTGCTGTCTCCCGTTATCCCGTCCTTCTGTTTCTCCTTTAATTATTTGTACTAGCGTGCCAGTTCGTTCTGCCCTTTATCTGCCTATGCCTCCTCTTCCAGCTTGCTGTTCCCCTGAGCTCTGTGTTTGTTCAAAGCTCTCCAAGCCTGTGTTTGGACTCATCTTTCGCCGCCCCCTCCACCACCCCTCCTGCTTTCCAAGTCCCTCTTCTACTCTTAGCAACCTAATGATCAGTCCAGGACACCAAGGCTTTGCAAGCTGCTGCTCCTGAGAGATGGAAGGAAGGAAAGAGAGAAGAGATTTCCTCTTCCAAACCTGTTGGTCTTCCAGATGTGTATAGTGTCAGGGTCTGTGATCCCTCTTTTCTCTGCTTGCTCCTCTAGGAAGTCAAAGAAATACTTCACGGCCACAGGTGGTCTGTCATCTCGGATACTGAGAATGGCTTTGAACAAGTCGTCCAGGAACTTCTGCAGCGTGCCCTGCGGGACAAGCGCACACGATGGAGACTGGGGAAAGCAGCAGCACTCGAGCCCAGGAAAACAGCGTGAGGGGCTGAGACTGCTGCGCACAAGGGGAAATGGTTTGCTGCCAGTTGGATAAATCAGAAGAGAAAGGGGATGCTGAAGCAGGGAAGGAAAGGTTTGTTTGTGCATAGCGATATAATTAGCTTGCATTTGGGTTTAATTTCTTTTGGCATCGAGATTTTCAGTCTTACTGCTAGGATCTCACATCTGTGATTGTTCTGCACAGTAAATACAAAGAAGACTAGAGACTGCTGGCCATTCTTGTGATCTCTGCTCCAGTGAGGCATCATGCTGGGATTAAAGATGGGCTGGGAGCCCAACTGCTGGAGCTGAGCACTTGCAGAGAGTGGGGAAGTTCAAATCTGAATTAAGATCGCACAGACATTCCCCCTGCTCCCAGAGCTGAGCATCTCCATCTCATTTCCCAGCAGGATCTCTCGCTGGGGTTCAGGTCTAAACTGCGCATCATGAGCCCTGAGGCGGTCAGCATCCCTTTGATGTGCACAGACCCCAGACCAGCCCCAGGAGATCGTGTGGGGCTTCGCGCAGCAGCGCTGCTGCTCAGAGGGCGAGCTGGAAAGCTGGAGGGAACGCTGGGCAGTGTTGCTAAACACACTCCAGCCATCCAGGACACGAGAGTCCCACTGCCTCTCGAGAGCGACCGGCCCCGCGGTGCTCCTTCCCTAGAGCAGGCTTCCTGCTGCAGACCCCAAACAATAATTCCACCTGCCGCAAACGAGCGTGTCCTGTCGCCTACCTTTGTGGAGAGCAGCCTGGTCAGGTAGATCTCCGGTAGCACCTTCTTCCGATGGCTCTGTCTGTGGGACTTCTTGTGTTCAACTGATTCATCGGTTGGGAGAACCTGGTTCGATATAAAACACATGTTCAGAGCGCTCCTCTCTGGAAGTGTCACACTGAATTTTCCTTTAAGTATAGAATTTCAACTGCATATAAAATTCAATTAAAAAGCAGTTACCATCTTATAAATACACCCTTATATGGCTTTAAAAAAGTGATTCATAAGACCCGGTTTTTCTAACATTTGTTTCTCTTGCGCTCTTTATTGCCTCTCTCAAGCTAGACAAAGAAAATGAAACAATCAATCTCACTTTGCATGCTAGTCTGCTCGCCTTCCTGGTCTCTGTACAGTACTCCTGTGTGGCTGCAGTTTAGGCTCCCAGAAGCAACGCGCAAGGCTTCTGCGGAAACCAGCTTTTCTTAGATTTGGAAAAAGTGCAAGAACAATCAGCCAATATTCCTACCCTGTCTTTTTAAAAACAGAAATAAATATTCCACTGGTCCAGTCAGATAATTACTGCTCTATAATGACCTAGCAAGCCATTTAAGTCCATCTTGGCAGTGTTTCACATGTGTACATTTGGTTTCCCGTCCCTTCTCCCTCCTTGCGCTGCGTGTATGTGTGTGTGTGCACGTGCGTACATGCACTGTGTGTTTGTACTCTACTGGAGCACGGAAACTTTAGCAGAGGGGAGAAAAAAAAAAAAATCAGGCTATAAAATATTGTTGTTGTCCATAACACTTTTTTTCATAACAGCTTTTAGCAACGTTTAGCACTTCATACTTCCAGCGTGGCGCACAAGCAGGAACTAATAAATCTCCCCAGCCCTGGGAAGCGGGCGGCGTGCCAGGAGCTCCCGGTAGGTGACTTGACCAAGGCTGCGTGGGGTGCTACCGGCAGCGCTGCGCCGTGCTCCGACCGCGCTCCTGAAGCCTCTGTGGCTGCTGGCAGCTAGATCAGGCACAACAATTACTTTGCCATCCTGGTAATTTTTTATTATGTCCCATAGTACTAAAGCTTGTCTACAGATAACCTTTCTGCAGCTCTTTGAGACCCTCTGAAGAAAACTAACGAGCCCTGATCCAGCTTGTTCATCACATCTGACGTTCCAGCCCACAGAGATGAATTAGGTTAATACCAGCAAGGCTGAGAAGATTTTCCCCTCTTTTATCACATACACGGAAAAAAAAAGGACCCATAGACTTAACTGCAGGAGAGACGAGGGACTGCTGCGCACGCACAGCCGGACTGGTCACCTCTTTGCTGCCAGCGCTTTCCGGGCTGCTGCCTTCCAGGGGGACGTCTCCCCGACAGCCAGCCCGGCAGCAGAGGACAACCGGGCCCCGCTGCCCGGCCGAGCGAACACCACAGCCCAGGGCCTCCTGCCCCAGCGCGGCAGGGACCGGCTGCTGCCGGAGACGAAACAGCCTGCTTGGCCCGTTTGCAGGGACGAAAGCAACAGCTTCCATTCTCTGCTAACGGGCAGCCATCATAAGGGCGAAACGTGTCGAAATACACAGGAGAGTAGATGGGCACCCCTCCACTGCTGCAAGGAGCGCTCCTCCAGCCGGGCTGGACCATGCTGCCTGCCTGCACTCCGCCAGCGTCCCTGCTGTCACGGCAGCAGGAGAGGCGCGGGGGAGCGGTGGCCAGCGCTGTGCCACCGTTGTGGCACCGGCACGCCGGTGCCGCGCCGCAGAGTGCGTGTCCTGGCGCATCGGCTCTGCTCCCCAGCAGCGCTGCGCTGGGAGGGCAGGAGGGGAGAGCGGCCCCCGGCCCCCCGCCACGCAGCCACCAGACTCCGTAGCCAGGAGTGGGACACTTACCAAGTGGAAGTACTTCTCCGTGTCCAAATCCTTCACTGTGAAGAAGAAGAAAGAGAGACAGAGCGGCTCAGTCGGGGGACCCAAACCAAAACCCGCCTCCACAGATGCCCTCCACGTCAGGAGGCGTTGTGCTTTCCCCGAGAACCCCAACACTGAGCTGGCGTTCCCACCCCAAGTGACCTCAGCATTTTTCTTTGTTTTGGGGTTGTTTATTGCCTTCTGGGGCACGCGGCAAGTACCTCAGAAGTACTTTAAGGACAACTTGAGGTCTCCCAAGGGGTGTTTTAAGGGGGACCAAAGAGGGCACGAGAGCAGGATCAGCACAGGGGCACTCCTGCATCGTGATGCCCCGCGATGCCCTGTGATGCCCCGCCATGCCCCGCAGCCGCATGCCCTGGGCCATCTCCCCGCCTCCTCATCGGGGCAGCTGAGCCCCAAGCAGCCCCTTGCTCCAGCGGGCGAAAGGACTCCCACTGCAGAGACAGGCTCAGTGCGGGCGGCCTGGAGACGGGGCTTGAAACTCCTTGTTCAATGTGAATTTTTGTCTCCCATCGTCTGTTTTGACTCTCCGCACAGCCTGAAACCTAGAAATATGCTGGCAAGAAACTGAACATGCGTAATGGGGAGGGAAAGGGCTTTTCCAATTAAGTGGTTTCAGATCCTTCCTTTTTTTCACTTTGTTAGCACAGATTGAATGCAAACCTCTAATGAGGATGTGAGAAGGAAGGTGCAACACCTCTGTCTCAAGGGCTGGGAAAGCACTCAGCACCCCAGCAAGCAGAGAGAGGAGGATACCAGATAACACATTTTTAAAGCAAAACCAGAAGCATGACACTTACATATCCCACAATGTGTATATCAGAAATGTGTACTTCCCAGATCTCCTTCATTTCTCCTAGAGAAGGAAAAGCGGGCACCAACCCCCACTTTTGCACGTGACATAGACAAGCCTTAAAGTTAGAAGGGGTGTGGAAGCCGCCCACTCCGCAGGATCAGTCCCAGACTCCTGGGGATCTGCGACCTCTCCAGTGGCTGCTGCAGCTTGGACCTGCTGCCCGTGCCCCGCTCCAGCGGGAGCTCCCTGCCTGCGCCTGGGGAAGGGGCAGCGCGCAGCCCGGCCACAGGCGTGCAGGGATGGGCGGCGGCGGGCAGGGTATTCAGCAGCGCTGACGTGGATGTCCTCGTGCCGAGGCCATCACAATCGCAGCCGGCTGTGGGCCAGCGTGCCTGCTCTGCCCACGCCCTGCAGAAGCCCTGCTCCCAGCTCCTCACACCCCCCTTCCCCCCGGGTGCTGGCTGCGGTTCAGGCAATGCCACCACGCACGGCAGTCATTGAAGCTCTACGTGTCTCCAGTCCGCCTGTCTGTCTCGCCGTCAGTCCCACCTGGGACAGCTGCACTGCCGCTGCCTGCAAGGCAGGGCTCAGAGCTGCAGTCCCTGCGGGGAGCATGGGCACGTCGCTCAGCCATAGCAAGGGGGAACCCTGCGGGAAGGAGGGAGGTGCATCTCCTGCAGCTCCACGGCTATCTCTGCCCCAAATGCATGCTACAGCGTGGGCAGAGGGGGTTTTCAGGAGAGCAGTGGAGACCCTGCAGGACCCGCAGGGCTGCCTGAGCATGTCCCGGGCTGCCGGCTGGCCAGCTCGCTTGTGGTGGCAGTCCCAGTCTGTGCTCAGTGTCTTCCCTGGCACAAAGGTGGCCCGACCGATGCCCAGCTCTGCCCAACACGCCACTACGAAAGGGTGCTCTACAAGCGCTGGTAAAATCAGAGCCAGCCCTGCATGGGCTAACATCACACCCCAACGTCCAGGCAAAGGGGCTGGCAGCTGGCTCTCAGCATCCCTGGCCAGAGACACCCCTCTAAAAACACAAGTGTTTCTGTCCAGTCACCAGCAACAGGGGAAGAGAAGTGAGACATTACCTCTGCTCAGCGTGGTGTCCTTCTTGTCCGACAAACTCATGGCCAGTGACGCCCCTTCGGGGATCTGCGGAGGAAGGGAAGAGCAGATATCAATGACAGGGGCATTAATGGTGCCTCCCACAGAGCTGGGGATGGCCCCGGGGAGATCCCGGGAGCTGGGGGATGCTGGTGCCATCGCTGCTCTGCCACAAACATCCTCTGCGCCTGCCCTGCCCCTGCTCCCCGGCTTGGAAACTGGCAGTAATGGCACTGCTCTGCGTAGAAAGGGTTTTTTAAATGCAAATACGAGATAGTGAGGTTCTCAACTCCGATGGGAATCAGGCAAACACCCGTATCCAAGATACATTTTTGGATGTCGATGCCAGGTAATTCGAAGAGGAAAGAGTGTCAGCTGTGCAGATGCTGTTTTGCCTTTCCCCAGAAGGGGAGAAGGAATCCGGCCCCAGCCCGGACCCGCGGGGCTGGTCCTACCTCCCTATGCTGCGGCTCCGGCTCTCTGCGCAGCGGGGCACCATGCCAGCAGTGGGGCTCTGCGGCACGGCTGTTACCCAAATAATAATATTAATAGGTACTCAGCTCTGTTTTTGATTTTCCATGCACTGTTACAGACCATTGAGGATTATGCTCCCAGGCATACCAGGGAATATAGAAATCATGTAAGAATTTCTGGTTTCATTTAATTTTAAAAGGAAAAACGGTCAAGAAAACAATTTGATTCGCCACATTTCCCCACATTTTTGGCCTCTGATCCTTGATGGCATCCCTAGCCCCTGCTCTCAGGGCAGGCAGCAACAATTGTGCCAGTGATTTCAGCAGGAGCACAGATCAAGAGCAGAATGATACTAATCAGCCAAGCCAGTGGCCGTTGGGAATAGGATCTTTTTTTCCTCCTCTTTCTGTTGTCAGTAATAACTTGTTTTGCATGAAGAGTGTTTAATTAGTTTCAGTGTGTTGCAATATTAACGAGCTTCTCGCCAGGGCAGATGTCTATTCCCCGGAAGCTCTCACGGAGCTATGGCAACCTCCCTGCTTGTTCCTGATGATCCTGTTTTTGGAGGGGGAACCGCAGCTCGCCCCTGAGGCCAGGCAGGCTCCAAGGAAGCAAAGCTTTCCTGCAGCACCGGCAGGTTTACCTTGTAATGTGCTAATGTGTTGAGTTTCTTCCTGCCGTCCTCCACCACCGAGGTGTCATCAAGGTCCCGGAGGATGTAGCTGTCGGTGCTGGTGGCGAACCACTCTGAATGGAGAGGGGAGAAGTGAGACACCAGCCCGAAGGAGGCACATGCAGCGGGGCCCGGGGCTCCGGGGATGGGTCACGCAGCGCTCAGGAGCTGCACAGCCCCGCTGCCAAGGCCCCCGGGGCTCTGTGAAACCAGAGCAGATGTTCAGCAATGGCCTCCAGGGTCAGCCCCTGGAGTGGGGATTTCCAGACTAGAGCGGACCTGGATGGAGCTGAGAGAGGTGACAAAGGCTCCGCTCGGAAAGACAGGGAGGAGCACGTCTCCCCCTTCCCCTCTCACCCCTGAGGGCCGTGTGGGACCTGCCTTGTGGAGCACCAGGCAGGTGAGATGCTGCGTGGCGCGCACGTGGCCACCGCAGGTCGGCGGTGGCTCCCCGCAGGGCAGACCTGGCCATCTAACGGTTGGACTTGACGATCTTAAAGGTCTTTTCCAACCTAAACGATTCTATGATTCTATCTACCCGGGACCGGGGGACACACCATGCGTGCCAGCTGAGAGGAGCGGGGCTCCGTCGCCGCTCCAGCCCAGGGCGTTCTCCTACAGAGACTCCCTCTGGCACTGACTACACTGAACGTCGTGCCTTGCGACTGCTGCCAGCCGGGGAGCGTCTCCATGGCCCGCTGCGTGGCACGGAGGCACCGCAGACAGCATAGGTTCCTCTTGCCAGCATTGGGCTTGGATCCTTCTTGAATTTGGGGATAGGAAGTTGGCCACTGGTAGATAAAGGACAGATCTGAATCTATGGCAGGACAGGAGTCCATGGGCTCAATTACAGCTGCTTTTGGAGAGACATGTATTAACAAGGCATGTCCAGGCTCCGGGCTGTTTCAGAGGGCACCTGTTCTGGGGTTAAGACTATAGGCTTTAACGGGTGCAAGTCCAAGCATCCCTCTGCTCAACTTGGGCTTTCCTAAAGCTTCTTTCCAGTTTACAAGGCTCCCTCCCGCCCACCAGGATCTGGTCCCATCACTCATTCCTGAAGACCATCCTCAGGAAAAGGCTGCCTTGATGCCTGCCCTCTCATCAGCGCTGCTTCACCCATTGCCCTCTGATACACACCAAGAGCTACCACGCAACATCAGGTGCTTCATCTGGTTTTATAAGGACCGGTTGGTCCAGTGCATCCGGTCCTTACCGAGGTCGACGTCTTCCACCCTTGGCCACTGGGAGTAGGGGACATTCTTGCAGAAGGCCTCTAGAATCTTCTCCTTCACTTGGCTGAGTGTGTCCGTGTCCATGGCCCTGACGCTCAGGGAGTCCATCCCACAGCCTTGGAAGGAGACGTTGAGGTTCTGCGGGCAGAGGCCGGGTTAGGGGTGACCTGCCCAGCTCTGCTGGCTCCCAAGGACGCACGCAGACTGCTGCGCCCGCACAGCTCTCGCTGGTGTGCTCTGGGCCCCGCGCTGCTGGAAATCAGGCTGAACAAATGCAGTTATCGAGGCTTTACCACGAGTGAAGGGCACTGATTTATAGCCCTCGGAGGCTGAAGGCCCGTTTGTTGACGGAGCCAGGAGGACACAGGGAGCAACACTCCACAACCTCCTTTCACGGCTGCCTTGCTAATGGGCCTTAGCCCTGACATGCAGAGACCACCGTGGGGGCGGGAGGAAAGGTCAGCCTCTGTAACCAGTCATGTCCTCAGCTCCTTGGCTCCGACCGGTGACGGATGGGACCGCCAAGGCTCATTGCTCAGCCTCTCCCTGACGCAATGGGCCGAGCTCCTTTGTTTAAACAAGCTTTAAGCACACTGCAGCCTGGGTCTGCTGCAACACCCATGTCCACCACCAGCACCACCCAATAACCTGCTTGAGAACGTACTGAACAGCGGAACAAGCAGCTGCAAGGGCTGCAGGCTGCCACGAACACCAGTTCGGACCTCAGGGATGCCCAGATACTGCTACAGTCGCAGCAGAAAGCTGCAGGGCAATGAGAGTGATTCTTGCAGGGCAATGAGAGTGATTCTTCCTATAAAAACCCCTCTCCTCTTTTGGGAGCTGCTGCCACACCAGTCAAGCGAGGAGAGGCAGAGTCCAGGTGCCTCCTCCTCTCGCAAGCTGTGCAGACCCAAACTCTACAAGCATGGCGTCTTCCTCCTGCCCAGGGGCTTTGCTCTGGGACAGCCTCAGCTCTGCCTCTGCTTGAGCCCTCCGCTCCTTGGTGTGCCTGAACCTGAGGGCAACACTGCGCCTTCATTTAGTGGTGGGAGCAACCCTGAAGCCATCTCACTGCCTGGCTGGCACGCCCAGGGCAGGAAGGTGCAGATGCCAGGAGCATTGCTTGTGCGTGAGCACAGCTGCCTCTTAGACGGACACCTGGTACATGCGAGATTTACAGCTGGGATTTCCACAGCCCAGAGATTCCTTTGCAAACACTGCTTTTAAGTATCAGGATACAGAGTCATCATCCTTGACTATGAGAACAATGTGAATGCACAGATGAAGTCCATTTTCTTTCCATAGTATTAAATGAAGATGTTTTTTCACATTGTATACTGTGCAGGTGTTTTTTAAAGCAGGGGTTCAGTTACCAGCAATGTTGGGGATTGCCGGTAAGTTAGCACCGACCCTGCATTGCTCTCCTTCCTCCAACACACCCTTTTCACTTTTGTTTCTCTCCTTGCAAACAAAGTAGGAAGCAGCCACACTTCCCCTGCCTCGACTTATGAAGTTACCACTTCTGCCGAGAAAGCTAATACTTTGCGCCCTGCTGCTAACCCCTCTTGGTCTGCGCTGTAAATTTACAGGTCAATTGGTAACAGGAATCTGCAAAGGATGCAGGGCTGGAACCTGCTCTGAGTTACGGTGATGCACATCTGGGGTAACCACTGACTTCAGTGAATCTGCTCTAGATTTATGCCAGGTAATTGAAAGCAGGATTTGACCCAGGCTCTGGAAAGGTGTCTGCTGAATTCTGTGTCAGGCACTGGAGGGAACTGAGCCCTTCACACACGCAGCCCTCGGCTGCGCTGTTCCCACAGGAGCCATTTTGCAGAACCGCTTTTCAGCACCATGCCTGTGACAGCCTGGGCAAAGCCCTCACCCCAGGGCTCAGGTCTGCAGCCAGCACCTTCCCACTGCTAGTGAAGATGCTCTTTTGCTGGGAAGGGTAAACCTGTTGCTTTAACTCTCTGAATATGGCGGAACAAATTTTCTTACCTCCCTCCACCCCTAATCTGAGGTCCTTAGGCAACCTACCACAGGACGGACATGAAAACAGTCATTACGAGCCTTTTCTGTAGTCATGTGCTTAGGCAGCGGCAAGGTGCCTGCGCAGGTGTATATTTTATGTGGTTATCGCACCTGCATGGGTACCAAATCAGCCACTTGCAGAACCACCCCGCCGGGATACGCGTCCGTCAGACCCCCAGCGTGCAGGTACTCACCCTCGGTTTTGCCTCGATGTTCTCCCTCAGGAGCCACTCCTCGTTGAGGGTGTACCTGGCTTTCCCCGTGATGGCATCGATGGACCCTTTGTTAATCTGCTGTTTGATGGCACAGATCAACAGGAAGAAGGGCTCTCCGACTGTCTCCTGGGGGAAGGCAAGAAGACCAAGTAAGCAAACGGGACCTGGTGGCGGTAACCCCTTCCAGTGGCGTGGCGGGGACAAGCTCTGCATGGACACTGAAGGCAAGCGAAAACCCTGCTGTGCCTCCACGCACCGGGAAGAGGACGGCTCCACGCCAAGCACGCGAACCCCCGGCGGGTGCTCAGTGCTGTCGCCCACCGGCATCTCTTTGAGGCTGCTCAGAAGTTTTCAGACTGGTGGCAATGTGACAGCGCAGACGGGAAAGAAGACATAACAGCCGACAACAGCCACGGGCGATTTTCGGGGAGGGTGAACTGTGACTGTCAGCACCAACATAGCCCATCCAACTCCTACAGCAAGCGCTGTAGGGCTGTGGATTGCCACCAACAGGCTGTGCCAGCATTTGCTGTCTCACGGGCAGAGTGCTCGGGTACGGCTCAGAAGGCAGGGGCATATGTGTAGCTGTGCTGAGTGGGTACGTGCATGCACAATGCTCAGCAAAATACAAATGTGCATTAATTTACATGTGAAATTACACATGAACTGCAGGGAGAATCTGGCACACTCTGGTACAGAGATGTTTCCTGCAGTCTGACAGCGCATACTATACAACGTACTGCACTCAGCAGGACAAGGATAGGGCTGATGTGCACAAAAATCCAGGCCTACAGAGATACTTGGGGCACCCAGCTTTCTGATGAAGTTATCAGCTGAACCCCTCTTTGCGCTGCCTGGTTTGCCACTGAAATCCATGGAAGAGAGCCCACTGCGTGTGCCTGTGGCTCTGGGAACTAGCGTTCATACTTCTCATACCACAGCAGAGCCCTGATCGCAGCAAAACAGAAAGGCTCAGGGTCAACAAGCTGTTCCCATGCGACAGCAAGCAAACACGCCATTTAACTCCTTACATTCATCAAACTTTGTCTTACAGGCGAGAGGTGAACTGTGACACTGCTGCAATGAAAACAAAAACATAACAGAGACCAGCTATTTGTGATGCGGTTCAGCTACGTGGTTTAATGCCAGATTTCTGAGCCACTTCTGTCTGCTACGCTGATATGCAAGTAAAACATAAGCTATTTTCTTAAGAAACTTTTCAGTACTGGAGTACATCCCATTCTCCTTAATGTTCATGTGCAATTTCCTTCCAATGAGACAAGTGCAAATTACTGCACATTTATGTACTTTCTGAGCATCACACACACCCCGCACAAACATTCCTGCCATATGAAATCCTACTCAAGACAACAGATAGTGAATGATTTTATATTTCTCAGCTAGGAGCTGCTAAATCCTGTTCAATCTGCTTCTTAATTAAGACTTGGTGATTCTTCTATTCTAATTGCCTTATAATTGCTAAAGCAATTAGTTTGATGTCAATTTTGACTCGGCTGCATTCAGCGCAGTTGACGATAAGACACTACAGCAGGGCTGTAGGTGGGCACGCACCATCTGTGCCAACAGCGCACCCGCTTTATTTTCCGAGGGCAAGTTTTTTTACGAACGCAGGGAAGCTCCTTGGGCCTTCTGCCGGGGTTTAATGACTTCCTGCAACGCTCCTTCTGAGCACGCAGCATAAAACGGGCTCAGCAGCATAGCTGCCGGTGCTGGAAATGGAGGCAGGCTTCCAGAAAGCAGAGAAAGATGTGAAGTCGTGGGGATGCAGAGAAGCTGGGGATTGTGAACAGAGTGGGGAAAGAGTCAGAAGACATAAAGAAGAGTTAGCTTCTGAGACAACAGCAGGGGATGAGGGAAGAGGCAAGGGGATGACAGTGACGCCGAGCATCCCCAGGCTGCAGTACCTGCTTTCCCCATAAAGCGACGTGCACTGTGGAGCACTGCCAAGCCGACCCGACGCAAGTGCCGACAGATCCCGATGATGGCCCTGCTACCAACAGGAACCCTTGTTTATGTCGCATGTGCGTGAGCACACAGCGGGGACAAACCCAAGGCTAAATTCAGCGCCGTGTTTTGCAGCCTGGCCCGTCCCCCCGTGGGAAGCTCTGGCCCCGGCCACGGCTCTGGCCACGGAGAGATGCGAGGGGGCTGCCAACAACTACGTGGCTGCCTCCAAAAACATAAAAAAGCGCGAGTCCTGCTGGTACAGGAGCTCTTCACGGCTTGAAAGCAGCACAGGCTGCACGGGTCGGGGCTGGCCGTGCGGCACCTTCCCGCACACGTAAAGCTCTGCTGGCAGGCGCAGCCTGGGGGAGCGGAGGGGTGGGCGTTTCGGACCCGCCGCAGTGTGCATGAGCAGGACCAGCCCCAGGACTGGCCGCATGGGAAATAACGACAGCGCTCTGCTGGCGAGATACTATTTCTGTTTGGCTTTTTGGCTTTCAGGCTCAGGAACTGTGGGATGTTATGGAAATCTGCAAAAGTGCTAATCAGACAGCAAATTTCAAAGAGGGGAAAGAAGGGCTGGCAGGCAGGGACTAGAGATAAAATGGCAAACTTGGAAACCTCAAGCATTGTTCGGAAAACTCATCTGGAAACGAATCAAAACTGTCTTTGGACTTGGCTAGTTGGGAGAAAGGAAGTTTAACTAGAAGAGATCAGTGCTGATTCAGGACAAAAAAAATACTTAAAAAAACACAGTCTGGGGCCTTTTTTCCTCCTATTGTGAATGTATTTTAATGAGACTTCATTTTCATTTTTGACTGAACTGTTACGGGCTCTTAAAGCTACCCAGGGCACTGAAATAATGCTGCAGTAATGGAAAGCACAGTACAGGCTGGCATTACTTGAACTGTTTCATGCATGATGAGTGTGGGAGGGCTTGGTTTTTATATGCTTGGAAAAAAAAAGGTTTAGAGCACAGACTGGATTCACATGTTGCTGCCCTATTAACAGGGCTGACAAGTCACTAGAGGTGTCCTCCCAGGAACATGTTACAGCCATTTCCAAAATGTCTTGGTGAGGCTGGGGTGGGAAAAGCACAGAAAACAGCTGCTTATCCCAAGTGCCTGCTAATTTTGGGATGATTATCTCTTTGCGTTCTGTGAAGAACCAAACCTCAGCTCCATCCCACATGCAAAACTTTGGGAAGCTTGGACCCAGACCTAAAAGCTGAATTCCAGGACCTTAATTTTCCTTTGACTCCCGGTCCCCTGATCCTGTTAGGAGCCAGGCACAATGGTGCCACGGTATCTCATGGGGAAGGCTTTTTTCCCAGCCTTTTCCACCAAAGCTGTAGCAGAAGGTAGAGACATGGACCATTTTTTCTATAATTCACACTCAGTTCTGCAGAAACAGACGTCTGCATCGATTGTGCAAATGCTGCAAGTTTCCTCTGAACCCAGTCCCAAGCAGCAAGCCTCCTGCTATTTCTTTATCCTATCTCCTGCACGCACCGAGCCAAACCTCCCGCTGTCAGAGCGGTGACTCCATTGCCTTCAGGTGCCCTCCACATGTTCAGACCACTAGTGACTGTGGCCTGCAACTCCTTCCCAGTTGAAGACAGCTCCTTCAAATCATTCTCCCCCAAAACACAAATGGACGGTCTGTTAGGCAGAGCATTAATACAAAACAAATGTTTCGAGCATGTAGCATTGACTTACAAGGGAAAATACAAGCACTTGGAATTTTTCCACTGCGCAACGGCAGGGACCTTTGCTGCAGCTGTTTCGAATAGACGTTGTGATTAATGGGGATAATTCAGGAATGAAAACCAGACCCATCGCCACACATCTGACAGACCGGTGCTACAGGCAGGCGGGCAGCGTTTTGTTTTTTTTTTAACCAAGAAATGCCTCTCTGAAGGCAACAGAGTTTGATCCAGAGGAACGCAAGGCACATGGGAGGCATTTGACTATCGCTAGTATTTAAATCACAGGCCTGAGCTGAAACCAGCCCACGTGTAAGGAGGTGCTGTCTGTCTGACTGCGGTGGCTCCGTGCTCATTTGTGCAGCGGGGAAGGTCCTGGCTCTGTCGATCCAGACCAAGACCCCCCGTGCCTTTGCTCAGCCGAGCTCGTGCCCACCTGGGACGGTCAAAGGGCCTCTCCGGACATTTCTGTCTGATCAGTTCTCTTCCTCCTCCGTATTTCAGCAGGCAGCACAGTTTCTCCTCTGATCAGGTCCCCACCCTCACTGTGGAGCACACGTGACGTGAAAGTCTCTTGGAAATCAGCTCTTTACTGTGCTCCAGTATGGAAACTGTTTGCTTTTCAGAAATGGGAAATAAGACTGCGGTAGAAAGTGCCACGATGGTCTTCACTGCCACGGCTTCAGGCTGAGCATGCGAAGCAAGGAGGGGGCTGCAAACCCAGTGCGCAACGTTAGCCCCTCCGAGGACCCGTCCGCAGGCGGATGGAAATGCAGGTTCAGCTGGTGGCCCATCAGCTCTGCAACGGGCCACTGCCGCCCCACAGACCCGCTCCGTCCATATCCTGTCCTTCCTCCTCCCTCCGTGGGGTGAGCCAGGGCTGCAGGGCACGGGGAAGCCAGCTCACCCCAGCATCATCTGCGCCGCCCCAGCATCATCTGCGCCGCCCCAGCCGCACGACGGCCACCGGCCCCGCCACAGACCCTGGACAAGCCTGCGGTGACGGGCACCTTCCCACCCCGCGCCCCCGGGAAGGGCGACGTGCCGGCACTCAGGAGCTACTGGCCATTAATTAGCTATGTAACGTGCCCAAGTCTTCAGGCCCACGTGATAAGACTCGACTTTCTTTCCTCTTTTTTTTTTTTTTTTTTTCCCCCTGAGAAAGCCTTCTTGCACAATGTCCATTTTTAGCACAAACTGGAGTTGGATCAGATGCCTCACATGTGGTCTCCACTCTCCAAAAGGAGAGATCAGCACTTTTTTTCTCCAATGGTTTAACTACATGCACAAAAACTGAAGATTAAAAAAAATTCACTAATTCACTTTTTTCTGCTCTTACAGGCTGGATAGTCATGCTGCATCGGCACAGCCATCCTCATTCGCTCCTGTAACTTTTTTTTCATTATACTGGCTAATTATGTGAGCTAAAATGAAAGATTATAAACTACAAAACCACAGGCTTTAGGACAAAAAGTGATCATCAGCTGGGATCAGAAGACATTACGATATGTATGAGGACAATACAGTATTGCTTCTGTGGCTATAGCAAACACTTTGGGAAAAGAGATTTTTCAAAAGCTTTTTCAAGGCTCTCCCCTGTGGGTATAATGGGGTGTCCTCCAATTAACTGCCGTGGAATCAATTAAGTTATTGCTCAATTCTTCTGGGAAATTCCAACCAGAACTGGGAAATGTTGGAGATAAAGCACTGAGCAGATGGACTGCTGATGTGCTCTGAGATGCCAAATATATTCCTTTTTGTTACCGTCGGAAAACAGTCAGGCTTCTGGGGCAGACATTCCACTTCTCCTGCTAAGATCTCCCCGGCCAGCGTGGAACCACGAGGACGCCTTCCACGCAAGAAGCCCCACGTGCCAACGGGCACCGACACGGAGCAGCCCCCTGCCCTGGCACCACCACGCCTCCCTCAGACAGTGCTGAACCGGCTGGCGACCGCCAGTACGGCTGCGCGAGCCGGTCAGAGAAAACAACAAATAACTGGAACAGTTTCCAAAACCTCAAGCCATTCTGGTTATTTTTCAGCTCCCCAACGGCTCTCTTCTCAAGCATGGTGAAAACGTTAGTTCGTGCTCTGGCCTTAGGAAAGGCCTGCCACGAAGTCTGAGCTCACCAAATCCCCAGGCAGAAGTGCAGAAGCAACTGAACTTAAGGTTGCTTTTCCACACTTGAACCTTTCAACACACCGGAGCCTGTCAACCATTAGTGACCATCCAAGTGGCAACGCTGGCAGGTATTTAGGTCCTCAGCTCTCCCATACATCCCTCATTACCGCTGCGTGCAGTGCTGAACACCCACAACAGCAGTGATCTGGTTCTCTTACTCTGAGATAGCTGTACATGCAGATGGACATCCAGTTGGTTAGCATCTTCTCCACCACAGATTCCGTTCTCCTCAGCATCAGCTTGGGGTTTTTGGAAGCTGAAGCGTCTATTAGATCCACCAAGAGGTCCTTCATGATGCTGGTGTAATACTCCAGTTTCCCATGCAAAGCAATAGTAAGCAGGGAGGCCAGGTTACACCTGAAATACAGAATTGTGGATGACTCAAGCACCAATCCAACAAGACTAAATGGCTGACTGGCATTAAAAAAAACCCAAAACACAAAGGCAGTATTTCAGACAATTTTCATGAGCCTTCTCAACAGTGTTAAAACTTCAAACCCTCTTTCAGTGCTGCAGGACCTTGGGTCAGCTTGCACCCTCTTACTGGTAAACCAAGTGTTTAGAGATACAAACACTCACGAGTGAGTCACTGCACCTTTTGGTGCTCTTAGGATAATGGAGGTTTATGGCCATCCGTTTCTAATAGAAAAGTGGGAGGCAAGTGCAACAACTTTCAACTGAAATGCATGGCTTCAGACATGGTCTGGATTGCTTACAAGTTAGGAATAGATCAGTCTCCTCCAGCTGCCACGTCTTTGATTCTGAAGCTCATACCTGTCTCTAACAGCAAAGTCCTTCTGTTGCTCGAGAGCATGGACAAACACGATGAGAAAGTGCTTGTTGTTGAGTAAGGTGGAGAACAGTGAGATTCCTTCTTCCATATTGGGTCTGCAGTTTTCAGGGATCTAAAGAAAAATTTAGAAAGGAGAGTGAGGAAAACCCTGGTTGTTGTTTTCCTCCAGCTTTTACCCTTCCTGACTGCAAGGATGTCCCTGCTGAACGCGGAGGTACTGAGCTGAAGACCCCTTACTCCCTCTGCTCGACACAAGTTGCTTTCCTGGCGAGGGCGCGACTGCGTCCAGGGCTGTATCAGAAGCTGCTCGGCCAGTGGAGCAGTGGCAGTGGCCATTCCTCTCTGTTCACCGCTTGTGAAGCTACCTGGAGTACCACGGCCAGATTTTGGGCTCCCCACTATGAGATGGATGTTGGCAAACCAGAGCAAGTCCAGCTGAGGGCTGCCAAAACAATTAGCGGGCATATGAGGAGAGGTGGAGAGAGCTGGGTTTGGTCAGCCTTAAGAAGAAGCGGTAAGGGGATATCGCACTGCAGCCTTCAGCTGCCCCATGGGAGGGCAGAGAAGACAGAGCCAGGCTCTCCTCTGCCAGCGCAGTGCTAGGACAAGGGGCAAGGGACACCAGCTGGAGCATGGGACACTGATTAAATATACAGAAGGAAGTTTTCACCTTTAAGGTCGTCGGACACTGGAACAGTGCCCCGAGAGGCTGTGGGATTTCCATCCTTGAAGATATTAGACACAGCTGGACAAGGCCCTCAGCAACCTCATCTAGTTGGAGCTGCTTTAAGCAGATCTCCCTTCCAACCTAAGCAACTCTCTGATTCTTCAATTCCTCCTTCTTGTCCACATGAAACCCAGCTCTGGGACAATAACAGCTTTTACCAAATCCCTGCTTGGGAGGAATCTCATTTATGATGAACTGCATATGGGACTGAAGTGACATACGATACGATACACCCGGGGAAAAAAAGCCCACCAGAGAGCTGGGGAGGATCTCAGGACAGAGCTCCTTCGTGTGAGAGCAGATCCACAGATCTGCCTTCTCCGATCAGCCAAAGCTGATCCGATGCTGGCACGTGTTAATTGTTTTGAGTGAACAAGCATCCCCCACACACCACAAGAAAACGCGTGGCATTGTCAACACACGCGAGTATGGTTAGCAACCAGGCAAGAGCGTTTGTTTTGCTAATGGGTTACTCACTTTCCATTCCCCCACCAGGAGCGGATGAGTTTCCTGGACCTGGGAGCCCACCTGGGAGCTGAGCTGCTGGGATGGCAGGATGTAGCACTCCTCGTAGAGCGAGGAACACTGCAATCAAGCACAGCGTTAGGGGAGGGCGGCTGCACCCGGCCAGGGACCTCCTCGTTTGCCATGCACCGCAAGGGAACGAGACGGAGAGACATGTCATCAAGCCTGAAGACCACCCATTATGAAGAAATGCATTGGTATGGCTTACGAAGCCTTTAAACACTTTGCAAGACCCTCTTGAATGAGCAAACACCACAAGAATGGGGGGAGGCAGATGTCTGCACAGACACGAGGCTGCTAGGGTATGGAGACTGCAAATAGACTAATTTGACAGATAGAAAAATCCCAGAAGAGAAAGCATTATAGAAGACTAAGTCAAAATAGAGGAGTACTGGGTGTTTTAACATATGTAACTTTTGAAACAGATGGGAAAAATGTTTAAATCTCTAACATTCATATAGCAGCCTGAATCTTAAAGACTCTAGTGTGCAGATATATAGAGATTGGATAACTTTAAAACCTGAGTAATAACTACTAATGAAACACTCTGCAGTCATAAATCATCATCTCACTCCTCACCACTGAAAAGCAGCTGCCTCAAGGGTGAAATACAGCCGCTGTTAAAGGCGCACAGCGACACAGCGGAGCAGCCGGTGACGGGAATTACGGCACCGGCGTGTCTGGTGCGGCTCTGGAGGAGGACTCTGGGTAGACAGACTGGGACTGGGAGCCCAAGGGACGTCTTACTGGGAGCACCAGCGCCCAGTCTTTGACAGAGAGGCGAGAAAGGGGGAGACGGAGACAGCTAATGAGCTCCTGAGGACCGGCGGAGCAGCTGGGAATGCTCGGTGGCACGCTGCGTGGAACAAAAAGCCCCCTCTCCCTGAACACCGACAGCAGATATGCCCTTCAGCCACCCTCCAGCCTCTGCTGAACAGAGCGGGGCGACACTGGAGCCCCTGGGGAGAAGGGGGAGTCCCCAGCACTTTCTGCTCACGTGAGAGAGCGCTTTCAGAAGGGGGGGGGTCTGACGGCATCGAACGCGCGAGCCAGAGCGACTCCTGGGACGGTGCCGCCGCCAGGCTCCTGTCGTGTGCGAGCAAGCCTGACCTGACTTCACACCCCAGGAGCTGCGTTATTCTGACGATAATTGAGGCTGAAATATGTGACAACTAAATATATAACAGTGGAATGATTTTGTTACACTGTAGTAACCCTTTAGCAGAGGGAAAGCAGAGCCCTGACCTGGTTAGGAAGGACCTGGGAGCAATTAGGTGCCCGTGAAACGCGGTATCGCCTTACTTTGGGGAAGAACGTCCGGGTGACAAAGTGCTTGTACTCCAGGAACGGGATCCCCTGGCTGCGGTTTAACTCCTTGGTCAGGTCTGTCATGTCTGTCTGCAGTTCCGCAAAACCTTACACAAAGAGACCCACAGAGGGTAAGAGCTCAGGTACTCTACCAGCTGAGACAGTAAGCAGGCTGGCACTGAAAAACGCGGCATGCCTCACCTCTGCCTCCTCGAGCCTTTCCCTCGAGTGGGCTGAAGCAGGGTTTCTTGAGGAGCAGCAGATTACTGCCACGGTTTAGCCATCAGGACATTCATCATGTCCCGCAGCACTGACAGAGAGAACGTCTCCCTCGGCTCCAGGAGAGCAGCCCCCGCTCTGGTTCTGCAGGAGGAGGACCCCAGCCTGCGCTGCAGAGCGCCACGTACCGCAGGGACAGCAGACGCAGACGCTTGGATTGCTTCTCCCACTGCTCTAGCAGGAGCGTGCTGCAATTTTTGTTGCACCCAATCGTAAAGCACGCTAAAGATTAGCGTGGTCTTCAAGCAACCCTCTGACGTGGCCAAGGGCCGTCAACCCGAGGCAGGGAAACCAGCGGCACTGAAGATCAGTGGCGTGCCCAAGTCAGGCAGCGAGACAGCAGCAGAGCCACACTTCCAGCCACCGAGCCTCATTCACAAACCCTGCCGAAGCTCAAAGGCAGTGACAGAAATTCTCCTATAAATAATTCTATAAACTTCTACAGAGTAGAAGGTGAATGGCTTCAACCCTGCTATTCCAGCATCTCCCTCCCAGTCCTGGCTCCTCCTCGGTGCCCAGCATGGTGACTTACCTTTGCGGATTTCCTCCCGGATCTGCGACTCCATCTCCTCCATCTGGAGCAGGGTTTTCTGCCAGTAGCGCTCCGCTCTGCGGCTCTTTGTGCAAAACACAAAGAGAGCTGAAAAAGAGGAATGGAACAAGCCTTTGGGACTACGGCTTCAGAGCAGCTGCAGCTGGGATCAGAGCGGTCCTCTGCTGACATGGGTGCGGAAAGCTAAACTCAGTATTGGTTTAACACCTACAACAAGACTGGTATCTGATCAGGCAGTTGTCGATTATCTGTAAATAAGTAAAACCAGCTGGAATTTAATGATCATGCTGTAACTGTCATCTTCAATTTAGGTCTGGGCTGTCTATATTCAGCTTAATTGTATATTAATGTATTCCAGCTGATTAATGAATACAGATTTTAAGATGTTTACCACCTGTATTACAGTGTTCATGTCTGACAGTCTTCCCATGCCTCCAGAAATGTTTCTAATGAGGGGTAGTGCATTTAATAAATAGTGTGCATTATAGCCTTTATTAAAAATAAATTAAAACCCTATTAGAAACACCTAATTTGCTGTGAACTGACAGGTTTCTTGCTTCACAGGCATTCTGGGCATGCGATGAGAAGATACCCTAGCCAGAGGACACAGGTGTGTTGCAGAGCTTCCAGTGAGGTTCGCAAACTGCTGTGTCTGCTCCAGATCTGTAGCTAAGGACGCTTGCTCTGTCCTCCATGCTCTTTGCCAGGCGCCTGTCACTGGCTGTTGCTGACGACAGGACCTTGGGCTAGGTGGACCTTTGGGATGGTCTGGGACAGTCATGACTGTGAGCGAGCCCTATTCAAGTCAGTACGAGTCCAAGACCAGTTTCTCACCCCCTTCTTTATTTTGTATTACAGTAGCTACTAAGTGTTGGGGGGAAAAGCGTAAGTTTATAAATATCACAGGCTTAAGTAACAGAGCTGAACTATGGATTCAGCCAGCAAATGCTCCATGCTGCAGGAAGCTTTGATCCTGGGTACTGGCTTGGTCGTGTACAAAGAAGAGTGGCTACTTGCTGTGCCCGGGCCAGTTTCAGATACTGCACAGCTGCAGCACTCGGAGGTTTCCTAATGTGTGAATGAATCATCTTCACCCCTCCACATGCAATGAGAAAAAACCTCGGCAAAGCCTGGAAACTCACTGTTCTGTTCCCTTACCTACAACGGAGAGAACCAGCAAGATGCTGCAGATGACAATGGAGACGATGATTGCGGTCTCTCCTCCCCCAAGGTGAAGCATTGCAACTGTGTAGTTGAACTTTCCAACTTGGATCTAGAGAGGGAGAAGGAGGGAGGAAAAGCAGGAGCTGAGCAGCACGTTGCCAAGCTGCTCAGAGGTCGAGCAAGGAGGGACTGCGGGGCAGCGCTCGGCAGGCCTTCGCCCAAGGACGTACTGACCATGCTGGCTCAGCCCACCGGGCTTCGCAGGGAGCTGTGCCTTTCACTGCTGGACCTCGGGGACTTTGTGTGTCTCAAAAGAGCCCCGTTCCCTTCCTGCGTGCTCCGGTGGAAAGCCAAGGCTGGCTCACAGCAGGCTGCAGTGCTGCAGTGGTGCCCATCCCAGGGCCACCACATGGCCTCGGTGGCAGAGCCACAAGCTCCAGCCCACGTCACGGCCCCACCGTACCCACCCCTGAGCACAAGACAACCCTTTCTTAGAGAGCTCACCGTGCCATATAGTACTGCCCGTACTACTTTTACTAGAAAACTGCTTCCACTAATCATCCGACTTTGTTATGCCTCTGAACGGCCTTTGAATCCCAGCTGCACTCTCCTTTCTCCTCCAAAAGCAGAACTGCTGCCACTCAGGAGAAGGAGGGCAGAGAAACTTTAAAGTCTCTGAAATACAAATAAAGTAAGGGAATAAAAACAAATAATAATGAGACCAGAGATGAGTAATGTTCTTGCGGCTAAAGCAGTGGACTGGGTGTCAGGAGGTGCTGGCTCTGCTCCCAACCTGTACTTCTTGTGACACCAAGCACAACCCACTTGAGCGCAGCCCTTCAGCCTCCTGATCACCAGAGGGGGAGAGGCCAACGCACACCACAGACAGGCTGGCAAGCTTACTCGGCGCTGTTTATAAACGGCTCTCGAGGCCCCTGGGATGAAAGGGTTCAACAGCATCATCTGATAAGGAAAACTCATGACCACGCAAGTCCTTCACTTCTGGAAATGTGAGTTTCACTTCTCTCAAGGAATGAGAAGCCAGAGAAACTCGAGCAAAAAAAATGAAACGAGGTAGGGAAGAGATGGAATAATCTTATCATTGCATCTGCGTCATGGAGCACCCCTGGGCAAAGTGCACACCGTGGCTAAATTACAGTCAGCCCTCAGCAGCTGGGCCAAAGTAGTGCCACAAGCAGGGCCTTCCCACCACGTCCACGCATAAAACACCACGCAGCGCACAGCTCCATGCCCGCCGGGAAACCCAAGCCCTTGCTCTCGGGTGCGCTGGCGAGGGCACTGATGCTGCCAGCCGAAGGCATCCAGACAAGCCTGGGGGTCTGCTCCCTCCACAGGCAAGAGAGGAAGGACTGCCCCGCTGCGGGCAACACCGGCTGCCATCACCCCATCTTGGGGTCAAGAAAACCTTCAGCGCCTCCGACCATCAGTGCTGGACCAGACGGCCAGGCTCCCGTGGCTCCAAGCCTCAAAGTGCCCTTGTACCAACCCTCAGACGGCCTCTGACGGTTCCTGGGGTGGTGCCTCCGGGCAGCATCCAACACTAAGAGCTTCGGTCTCCTACCCAGTGTGCGCGGGAAGGGGACAGGGAGCCATGAGCACTGCACAAGCATCTGCGGAGGTTCGTTTGACACTGCACAGCACCCTGCCTAGCCTCAAGATTTCCACCTCTTTCGTCTAAAATGCTGCAATGAGGCAAGTCCTTGATGCGTTTTGAGTCTTTTTTTTTTTCCCACCAACTCAACCTTTTGCATTTGTCAGAGGAGAAATCCCACGCTTGCTGTTTAATTCAGTGTTTAAACAGTTTGGTCATGAACAAAAATGGGTTTGAAGGCCTTGGCAAGCTTCTCTTGTTTATTTGGACAGATCTACTCAATACAACTCTTTATAAGGGGAATTAATTAGGCTGCAGGTTAAATGGCAGCGTTTCCTGTCACCAGCACGTGGTAGGGGTGCAGAAGGGCCCGGGGCCAGAGGACTCCCCGCTCCCGGGAAGAGCTGTTGGGGCTGGGCAGGACTCCTGGGGCACGGGGCCGCCTCGGGGGTCACCGGGAACCGCGCTCCAGCTTATGGGATGGAGCCGTCGTGCAGCCTCCCACGGTGCCAACAGGATCCCCTTGGGACTAAACTAGACCAAAATCAAGCTCCAGCTCACCTAAGGCACTCCCAAAAGAGCTGCTCGAAAGTGACCCCCAAAACACAGGGAGGCTCAGGAGCCCCATCTTCATCACCAGCTCCTTCTCCCTACAGGCAGCTCCTGCTGCCCTGTGCGACCTAACGTGGACCTGGCCCGAGAACACCTTCACAGAACAGGCATACCCAAAATCACAGTCAGAATTAAGATCAACAGTGGGACGTGTTTTAAAGGGCTGTTTTCCTGTGCTCTATCACTGCAGATGTGAGCTCTACCATCTAAACAAGAGCAAACGGGGCAGTCACAGCAGCAGGCGTCTCAGCTCGCCAGAAGGGAGAATTTGCATCAGCAGACGAGGCTTCTGCAGCCCCCGATAGCTGTCCTTGATGGTACCACATAGGGACCACTGCGCAAGTCCAGCCCCGTGTTATCAAAGCTATCACTGGTATGTTATGAAGGCAGCTGTCGCCTACGAAATGGCCAGCAGGCGATAACTCAAACCACGTATGAAGGCTGAGTAAGCGCGCACGGACATGAATACAAGTTGATTATTTAGCTGCACTCTCACTGCTGGTGCACTCTTAATAGCTATGCGATACTTTAGGGCTGGGTATCATTCTCCTGCTTCCTAGGGACCTACCAGGCCATTGCCCTGAATGTTTTATGTCAAACCAAGATTAGGAAACTCATAAATTCCTTTTCTTCCCCAAAGGGATTTCCCTGTTTCTCAGTTCTCACTAAAACCAAAATTACCCTGTTTAAAATTTCCATGAAAATGACTTGGGGAATTCTGCTACTTCTGCATTTCCAGGTTTCCAGTTTGCAACAGAACTTCCTAGACCACAGACTGTAACCAGTAAACCCGACAACCCTGCCAGTGACTTGGTGGTGCATCTTCATGCCTTTCTTCTGGGAAGTGCAAGTCCACAGCCTCCTCAACTCCCTTTGCAGCCTTCCTCCTCCTCCCTGCCCACGCCACAGGCTCCCACCCATTCACTGCTAACGCACGGACGGGGAGGGGGGCTGCAGGGTCTCAGACCGTGGAGATGGAGGCATTTGTTCTTTCCAGATACAAAGAGCCACAGTCACATCCCTGCGTGGCAATGGGCTGCATATGACATGAGGGAAACTGAGGGCGAGAAGAGCAGTAAGTCAAGCCCTCTGTGGAAAAAAGGACAGTAACAAAGTATTGTGAATTTTGCAGTCACAAAGATGAACAACAGCCCTGAACACTGCACTCTTCACAGTGACAAAACGGCAGCCGCTGGGAAGCAACACGAAACCTTCCAGCCCTGCATACTCCTCTTGCCCTCCCTGGTCACACGCAGGCACCCATCTCCAGTGGCTTACTGGAGCTTGGTAAGGGTGGATTCTCAGGTCCCCTTGTAGCTCTTCTGCTGGCAGGAAGAGGCCAGCTTACTGAAAACTGTATGGAAATCCCCAAATGTATCTCACGAGGGACAGAAAGAAAATTACTGCAAGTGACAAAACCTCACATGCCTGCGATTTCACAGTGCCTTACAAGAACTGACAAAATCTTCCCCCTCACCCCCTCCAGCAGTTTACAGCACAGTTAGCTCAGTAGGCAGCTGCTGGTGCCCCACGGTTCGGAGCGTGGCAGCCCCTCTCCGTGACTCAGGGCAGCCTTAGCACTGCGCCTGCATCCCGCCAACAAGCCGCCCTGGGGACAGGCGCAAGCGCAGCATGCTCTGTCCACCTTTCGGTCGGCGTGGTCAGTGTGGCTTTCTGCAAGGCTGCCTGGCAGCGTGCTTGGCAGGTCCTGCCCGTGCACGCAAGCTGACTGCTTTGCATGCAGGGCTTGCAACAGGGACCCCTTCTGCCCCGCGTGCTCCGTGTGGGGAGGCTCCTGGAACTCACCGTCACCGGTAACTGTCTTTCCGAGGTGCTCAGCGACTCGTTGACAGAGCAGTGGATGACTTTGTCCGAAACAATCTGGATCTCGCATGAGATCAGGCCAATTTTCACTTGGTACTCGTTGCTTTCCAGGCCCAGGCTGTCAGGCTCTTTCTAATGACAAAAATAGAATCAGGATGTCAGTCTGTAGAGTAGCAGTCGGAATTGCAACCGATTTTCCTGCTTTACTTTTTGTATTCCCTGCTGTTTTTCAGACCTGGGAGGACTCTCCCTCACCAGTGACATTTTTCCAGCACTCCACAGGAAACCCTGAACCAGGCCATCCCCCATTTTCCTGTTTCCCATTCCTCACTCAGCATGGGGCATGGGACGAGCAAGCCCCTCATGGAACCTGGAAAAACCTGCTTTTGATCTGCCCCGGCTGTGCACCGCAGATAAGGATCTAAGCGCCCACCTGGGAGGGGGGAAGGATGTACAACAGAGGAGATAGCCGGGGGATGCGTCTGCAGAGCCTGAGAAAGGGGGAGCGCGTTTTCTGAAGGACATTGCAACCAGTGAGGATATCCTGCAGTGAACAATGGCCTTTGAATTACTACTGCACATTGTCCAAGCCACTCAATTGCTGTACCCCGACTTCCTTGTTCACTGAGCTGAATTCAGTAGCCAAAAAAGAAGAATGCATGACCTGTTTCTGCAGGAACAAATATCTATTGTCAGGACCTTCTGGAGTACCTGCCTGACTTCAGGCCAGTGCATTATCATTCTTTTTCATATGTCCCGTATTTTATTTAGCTTCTTGCCATTACATCCTCTAAATGCAGCTCTCTGTCGTCATGCCTCAAAGGGCATCCTCAGGTCAGGCTGTGTCTCCCGGTGAAGATTGATGCAGGTGCAGCAGGCTGAGCAAGAACTGCCTGCTCCTGCACAGCTCCTGCCTCTCCTGTCCTCATCCGCCCCCTTCTCCCTCCCGCGTTTGTGGACAGCCACTGTGCCAGCACTTAGGACTGGAGAGCTTCCCAGTGGGGAGCAGGAAACAGCCCCGAAGAAGCAGAGCTGTAAATGCCACTCTCTTACGTGTATAACCAGAGTTAAGGGCTCGCCAGGATGGTGCTTGATCCACTTCTCCTTCTTGGCTGTGAAGAACTGGGGGTCAGCATAGTACTCCAGGCTGAACTTGCTGATGTGCAAGGCCTCCTCAGGGTACATCTCCTCATCCAGAGCCGGACGGTCATCTGCATAGAGGCGACCGTTGAGATAGAAATCGGCAGGCGCGGGCTTGCTCCCCGCAGTGACGTTGGAGGCAGCTGGAGAGGGGCAGGTGATCACAGTGTCGGTGTGAACCTTACAGCTCTGAAAGCAGGAGAGAGCATGCACATAAAAAAAAATGACATCCTGAGTGCTCCCACGCAGCCTTGCTCCCAGCCCAATCTGTAGCACGGGCTAAGGCCTCAGCTTCACACCCCGAACATCGTCAGGCACCGGGCACGCAGCTCTGCTCCCAGTTACCAGGCGATACCCAGCAGGGACACCCACCGTTTGCTCTCTGCCAATGCCACGGACCACCATGGACACGTTCTGGACCAGCTCAAAGCCTCTTCCGTCCAGGGTGATGATCCTGCCCCCGCTTCCAGGAGAAAGGAAGAAAGAGAGGGTGATTGCAGAGCACAACACAGAGCAGCGAGATGCAATGGCTGGGCGTCGCCTGCTGTCATTTTCCCAGGGACGTTTCCCAGCTGCTTGAGCAGAGAATGTAACCCAACAGCCAAACTCTTCCTCCTACTTGCAGCGAGCACCCACACTGCTACCAAGACATCAGGGAAAGAAGGAGGAGCAGCAGCTGCTGCGGTGGAAAGGGGGGGACCTCTTCCAGCAGCAGGAAACTGCCCCCCTTGCTCCCACTCCTCAGAGGAGCAGCCCGCTTCTGCGTGCCAGGGGTACGCAGCAGGTTGCCCAGGCCACCGGCAGTGTAAGAGGTTAACCTCCAACCCCTCAAAGCAAGGGCCAGGAGATATTCCCCGTCCCTGCCGCACAGTGACCCTCAGAGAAATGTAAGTCTTGGGGAGGGAAGAGACCCGTTTAAGGTCGACAGGGATCCTGCATCTCCCAGTCACTTCTGATTTAGATCAAAATGTGAAAGTTGTTTTGTGTTTTGGATCTGCTGCCTGGAGAATGCGAAACATGGGCGTCTCAATGTGCAGTCAATTAACAACAGTAATGAGGGCCCTGATGCGCACAAGACTGCTAGGCAGCGCAAGGGGTGGAAAACCAGCACCGCTTGTTGGCTCTGGACAGCAGAAGCTCTACCCTGGGTTTACCTTCCCCTTCCTCTGCATCACATTTGATCTGCTTGGAGTATCTGTCAGGAACAGTCAGGACTTACAAATCCCATTATCTCAAGAATACTCCACACACGGTGACTTTGGGTCCAAGGCCTGAAAGTCAGGTTGTCTGAAATCTTTTACAACGCTGTAGATATTACCACGTAGTTACGATCCAAGTTTCTAACTAAGAGCCTGTCACATCTGCAGATGCGTTTACAACTTCTGTTTTGTTTTAAACTTTGCTTACACAGATTATTTTAGCAATATGGTAAGATAAATCAGATACAGCTAAACTTTTTCACAAGTTATTGACCCCTCACGGTCAACAGCCCAGCAACGCATTGGAGCAGCCAGGCTGCATGAGCCACCCAGCAGTCTGAAGAGAGAGACTGTCACATTCTCAGTGGTTTGAAATTTGGAAACTGCTGTAAATACTATGAAAGCAGACTAAGGTGACAGAGAAATACCCTGGTGGTTTCCCTTGTGAATATGGCCAGTGACATTCTTCCACTGTCTCTGTGTTTAGATACCGTTCTCGCCACTCAGCATAGTTTGCAAGCCTGCTAGGAGCTGAGGTTGGCTGAGTCACTGCTGCGCCTTGTCATTAACTTTCCCACAGCCTGCATCTTTGGCGCTGCGCTTGGGAATGCCGAGACACGGCTTTGCTCCAAGGCGATCAGACCGTCAGAGCCTGCTGCGTGCTTGCGCCCGAGCGTGCTGCTTTCAGCGTGGTCCTGCAGGCACAGGCGCTGGACTCTCAGATTTCTTGGTCAACCCTGGGTTTTCCAGGCTCCACAGCTGAGGAAGGTGGGATTTCACCACGGTATCCAAAGGAACAGGAGCCTGAGAGCTCCACAGAGACACATGAAATTAAAAGCAACATGCTTTAAAAATGAAATACTGTGACCTCAGGGAAGGCTGAAATCCAAAATTACAAATCTCAGCTTGTCCTCCAGCAGTTTTTCTGCCAAGAAGAATCCTCAGGGTCTCATAAAGCCCCCCACCTGAACCTCCCTAAAGCACCCACCAGGTGTACACAGTACAGTTACCAAGGCTGACTTTCTTCCATGTCTTAAATGCACTGAAATGAGCTATGGACAGCCCTGGTGTGCGAGACCTCTTCTACTCCAGTGCTGGGGTACCCCAAAGCACCCCGAGAGCTCTCTGTGGTGCCCCTTTCGTAGCTGTCTGCAAGGCAATGTCTCAAACCCCAGGGCTGAGAAAGCCCCTTTCTCCCTGCAGGACCCTCTCCCACCAGCCTGGAGCCGACCCTCCCTTTTGCAGGCAGATACATGAACGTGCCAGCTCTGAAATGGAAGTCGTGATGCTACAACAGCGTGGCACGGGGCCCCGATACCATAGCCTGCCTCCTGGCTGTGCTTCAGCGACTCCTGGGGCTCCTGACATGGGGTTCGCTCAGGACCTACTCTGCGCCTGCTTGGCTCGAAGCACAGACAGGGTGAGCTCGCATTGCAGCAGGCTACACCAGGATGCTGCAATCAGCTCTGCGCTTTCACGGGAGAGCACTGTTCACTTTTTCATTCGGCAAAAATTAAGAGGCTGATGTCAACAAAGGCCACAAATCCTGGCTGACTTAGCTGTCTCTGCTGGGGGAGGGATCTCACCTGATCTGGCTCTTTTTGGGGTTGATATCTGATATAATCGGGTTCTTCTCATACTTGAACGTGATGTTGTAGCTGGCACAAGACCTGTTCTCGAACTGGACGCAGACTCGCACGGCCGTGGTGAGCTCCGCGGATGGCATGGTGCAGGTGATGGTGCTGTCGTTGCGGCTGCGCAGGGAAAGGCAGGGTAAGCTGCAGAAAGGCACGGCGGAGCGGCCGGAGCCAGGCACCGCAGACCTGAGCCTCCCCAGGGAAGCGAGGCGGTCAGCAGAGACAGGCAAGAAGGAGCTGCCAGTCACATGCCAATCACCTATTAACTACATTGCCTACTAACAAGCGGTTCTGTGCATATACCATCCCACGCTGCCAGACTGATTTCCCATATAGCCAAAGGAAAAGGGCAGGCTCCTACTCCTTCCCACTGATGAGATGGGAACGTACAGGAGGAGGCGTTTCTTCCGACCAGCGAGCTGCCGCAGCAGCGGGACCCTGGGCACGCAGGTGCCTTCTGCCTCCAGCAGATCCAGGAACGAAGCCCATGTCTGCTTCACTCCCAGGGTTTTGGTCCTGGTCCCAGCCCACCCAGGGGGCCGGGCAGCGTCCTGTGGACGGTGCGCGAAAGCACGGCGTTTGCTGCCGGTCGCCGCCGCCACATCACGGCAACACCAACGCCATCGCTTTGCCAAAGAAATGCGCCCCATTCTGCTGTCGGGCGCCCACACCGCAGCTCTGCCTTACCACTCCGGGGATAGCAGGCTGATGGGGTGCTGGAAACGGAGCAGGCGGCAGCCAAGCAGGCCTGGAGCTAGGAGCAGCATGCAGTGGTGCTCCCCACCCAAACCCCAGCTCCTTCTGATCTCCTGGGGGACAATACCATCCTAATGCTTTGGCTCTGGTCACTAGTGCAGTGCCCCCAGAGCCGGTCGCACCTGAGGTCAGTGCACTGCTTGGACGTATTGACGAGGACGCGGAGCTCAGAGCCGACGTCCAGCCGGCTGCCTCTGATGGTCACTCTGGTTCCTCCAGCCTTCGGGCCGTTCAGGGGAGCTATGGACTGCACCACGGGAAGCTAAAAACAAAGGGGAAATCTGTTTTCTAGCCTGGTAAATTCGCATTTGGATACTCCACACTGCACACGGGAATTGCTTCAGTAAATTTAAGTACCCAGTATTGTGAGTTTCTGAAACAGCAGCACAACAAAAGCTTTCACTGGCGGGGTTTCAGAACAAGGGGACAGGTACAAGTGCTGAGGAGTGAGATCATAGAAAACCCCTGTGACTCTCTGCAGTCTCTAAATTCTGGCAATAAATGAGACAACAGTCCAAACTGGAGCCCAGGATCCCACCAGTCCCTTGAGATTTCCAACTGCGGGTCCAGATCTGGCAACAGCTCAAGGGCCACCAACAAAAGGAAATTTCTCATTCATGCCAGCTCCCACCACCTCTGCCCTTCCAGACCCATTTCCTCCTGAATGCAAAGGTAATGCTAAAGCCCCGCTGGATGATGGCCTTGAGATCTGTGAAAACAGCCACCTGAGTCTACATAATTGAATATCAAACTCCTTCTTAAGGAAGCTTCAAATCTGAATCTCTTGAGGTGACAGGAACTAAGGGGGAAGTTGCTTTGCCTCTCGCCATTTTCAGCAGAAATTAGCATGTATGTTATCTGCATTTGCAGCCCCTGGAAATCTTCCTGAGATTCATGAGCTTAAGGCTTTGATAACTCATGCAGCGCCGAACCCTCATGCCTGCTACACAGAGCACCCCAGGAGAGTCTGCTGGGCAACTTCCCTGATCCGCTTTGAATAGGACACCGAGGGCAGAGCAAATAATTATTTCAAGGCTCTTCCACAGGGCACTTGGTAATTCCCCGTCAAACACCGCAAACCCCGGAGGCCCGGCGCGGCTGAAGCCCGCTCACTGCCGCAGCCCGTCCCTTGCTGCAGCCGCAGAGCAAAACCACGCCAAGGCAGGCTGGAGAACATGGGCTAAGCTGCTTCGTGCCGCCTGGCGCTAGTGCCCTTTCCTGTCAATCTCAGCCGCACAAACATGCTTATTAATAGCTATCCTTGCCCTTGTCCTACCCTCAGACTGCTTTACTTCTCTACAGACATTTCCTCTGTTGTTTCTGATCATTACCCATTTCCATGGGATTCATTTTGTTAATTTTTATTTCTCTGCGTGTCTGCAGGCAGCTGTCTCCTGCCCTTGGCCCCTAACCTATGCATTCAAATCTGTAGTTACAACAGCAGAGAGGATTATTCATGTTCCCCAAAGCCCTCCAGCTCTTCCCCTCAGCAAGAGCCAGTGGCTACTGCTCTCAGTGCACTGCCAGCACTGATTGCCTCCATCGCAACTTTTGCAAATTCAGCTCATTCGGCAAATTCAGCTCATCCATAGCCTGCTATAATGTCCTGGAGAAGTCTCTTGATCACATTACTCTCTCCTCCTCAGCAGAATTACAGCTGTATACTGTCTCTTCTAGATACGTCTAATGGGGACTTTGAAAAGATGTAGCACACAAACAGCATTTGGTGTTTTACAAAGGACTTTCTTTGGAAGGGCAGTTCTAAGTCTTTTAGACTTTTTCAGGTAAACTGCTATCAATGCTCAAGCTCAGGTCTCACCAAGACCAGCCCTGCATGGTGTAGTCTACTCCATCTTCATGCCACTGTATGTGAGAGGAGACTTAAGAAAACTAAACGGCATTGCTTAGTTTGCCAATGTTGCGGGAGCCACGTTTGGTGTGGAACACAGCAGCAGCTACACATCGCGCAGCTTCACTCGCTGGCGTGCGCATGCGCAGAGCAGGGCGCTGTCTCTTCTCTTCTTCAAGCTTTGCTGAGACAGACACAAGACAGCTTTCTGCTGTGCCACCCGAGCAGAAAACAGCTCCTCTCCTGCTCCCAGGAGGACAGCCTTTGCCATAAGCCTGCTCAGGAGCTGCCAGCACAGAGCTCTCATGGACCCGGTCTGAGTTCAGCGACTGGCTTTTGCTCCTCTTGCTTTGTTTAGCGCTGGTGCATTTGCAGGTGTTTCCTGAGAGGGCTTTTCCTTGCTCACCAAAAGCTGGCAAAGAAGCCGCCCAGCCCTTTCCCACTCCTCAGGCCCTTCTCCTCCTGTCGAGAAGACAATCGGCAGCAGGTGATGTGGCCGAGTCAGCACACACATCCTGATGGCAATGCACCAGAAATCCCAAAGCCAAGGTCTGTTACTGGGTCGTACCCAAGCTGTACCTTGCTCCACTCCAAACCCCTGCATCTCTGAGACGTTTTGGGTGTGAACACGGACACCTGGAAATGATGGGAATGGGTCCCAGAGCAAACATCCTCCTGGGAGCTACTGCTGAGGCAAGCCCGGCAGTGCCCTCGCCCCAGCGGTCCCCTCCTCGCGCGCTGCCAGGCCTGGCTCTGCTACGGGGCGCTGGGATGTGCCATACCTATGCAGGCTGCACTCTGCGTAAACCTCTCTGGACTAAATGCCTAGCACGTCATCGGGTACAGTGGGGGGGATTACATTCCATGACCCTGCCTCAAATTCCTCACAATGGCTACCAGGAATCAGCTGTTGTTTCCTGGGGCTCAAGTCTTCTTCCAAGCCACTAGACTGCAGCACAGTCTATTCTTCCCCAGTGCAAGCACAAAGGCTCCAAGTAAACAGCATGTCCTTGGCACCCATCCTGTTGTGTTTGCCCTGGACGCACGGGGCTGCCTGTGAATAGCATCTAGCCGGAGACGAGGGTGCTTGTAGGAAAGAGAAGAGCTGCATGGATCTGTTTCAGGTTTATAGAGATGAAAGTAATCTTTGTGAGATGGTACAGTACAAAGCTATAAAGGGCTTTTCTTTGTATAATGACACAGGGTTAGCTCAAGCCTAATCCCTACACATTATTCTCATGCAAAAACTAAGACAATCTCTGCAGCAAAAAATATCAGTTCTAAATAATGTGAGTCCATGGCACGTACCTACATAGCAAAAAGAGACTTTGCAAGTCTCAAAAAACCTCACAGGTTGTAACAGCACTTTAGTGAAAGAGGAGGAAGAAAAACCAGGGGCGAGGAATCGCGTCAGCTGCTCCTCAAGGACCCTGCCGCTTTTTGTCACAGATCCTCTTTGTAAGCCAGCTGGGGGCACGGGGGTGGCGGGCTTGCTTTAAGGGGTGCAGGCAACGTCAGCGTGAGCATCACCAAAGAAGCATCCAGGAGGCAGGTACTCACCACGTAGGAGTATCGCTCCCTGGACTTCCCTTCCCGGCTCACGTTAACCGTCACCACATCAGAAAACGCCTCCTGAGCCTCTCCGGTCTGGCACACGATCCTGCGGACAGGGAAGGGGAGGTTGGTGGTCCTGCCGCCCCTCCGGAGCAGAAGGGCAGAGCCCACAACCTCCTCCTCCTCCTCCTCCTCCTCCTCCTCCTTGGGAACGGGGCGAGCGACGGGGACGGGGAGGCACAGGGATGGGCAGGGGACGTGAAGGGGACAGGGAGCCGACACTCACGCCTCGGAGACAACGTATCTGTCGGGCAGCGGCACGCACTGCACGCTGCCTATCCTGACGGCGCCAAGGACGTCGCTGAAGCGGCGGCCCAGGTTCCTCCCGCGGATGGTCAGCAGGGTGCCCCCCTCCAGCGGCCCGCGCAGCGGCTCGATCTGCGGCACCAAGGGAGAGGTTGGAGCAGAACCAGCAGGAAGCTTCCGGCCTTCATCCCCGAGCCTGTGTCCACATCCCACTTGCTCCCCCGTGAAGAAGACAGAATTGCTCCTCATGCTCCTGCTCCCCCCGCAGCGGGCCCACTGCCACGGTCCCCTTGCTGCAGCGTTGCAAACGAGAAGCCACCACTGGGTTTGGTACCGCGGTTTGGTCAGGGATTACTCCAGCTGCAAACACATCTGGGGTGAAACATCGCTCCTTCCACACCACAGCTTCGAATGGAGTTAGGGCAGAGACAAACCCGGAGACTTGGAAACCCAGAGGAGGAGGAATGCTAGCGTGCTGGGAAAAGAGAGTCCTACCACCACGTTTTTAAGGGCTGTCCCGAACACAGCGGGGCCTCTGAGGACAAAAACAAGACAAAAAGCGTCCTGATGCATGGAGCACGGCCAAGACACCAGCACTGCGGCACCCCGGGGCGCAGGACAAGTCCGGCGCTGCGGGAGGAGAAGGCTGCTCCGCATCCATCTCCTGCACCGCTGGTTTTTCACCTGGCAGCTGCTGACCCCGCCGCTGCGAGGGGACGCGGGGTGTGATGCCGTTCTACCGCGCGAGGGGTGTCCCCGGGCAGCGTGACTGCATTATTCAGCGGGCAAGACAAATCCCTCCAACTCAGCAATGTCTCTTTTTCCTTGGCAAAGGCGATGGCACACAAAGCCCACGCAACGTGCCTGGCGGCACCAGCTGGCCAAGCGGGCCATGGCTGGTCAGGGCCCAGCACCAGGCTCGGTGCCCTGCTGTGCCTGCTGCATTGCCCCCCGCCCCAGGAAGGCTCTGCAAGGGCTTGTTTGCTTGCGTGACTCTGGAGGATTTGGATTTACCAGCTACTATTTGCTAAGAAAACAGCGCCAGAGTCCTGTGACGCTCTACGACCTGAACTGTGGTTTCCTTCCATTATTTTCTGGCGAGGTGCTGATAACGCTTGATGTGTGCTGGGGAAAGACAGGATCATGGGGGAGCACCCCTCTCCCACGGTGACGAGAGGGAAGAGGCAGGCGATGGGGATCCTGCAGTCCCTAAATGCAGTGTTACAGCACCCGGATTTTGAGCAGCTATTGCTACGTGCCTCCCTAAGAACAGAAATCCCATATCCCTGCCGATTTTGATGTTCGCATTAGCTGCTTTGCCTCTCCAGCTTCTCCTTTCCTAGGGATCACATTTTAAGATTTGCTCTATATACTTTCTTTGCTACTTGTCAGGGACAAATTTGTTGGCTCATACCATACCTCTACACAGAACCCCAGATCCAAATGCCCCCAACAAACATTCATTCAACTACAATTTAAATAAAACTCATTTCAAAATGCATAATACCAAAAGGTCCCTCTGTCACTGTTAATCTCAGCAGAACTGCAGAGCATGTGCCTGGAGATAGGGCTCACATTCACATTTCAGCTATGCTCCATTAAACACTATTCCTGATAAGAATCCTTCAGCCGGCCCTACAAATCTTTCTCACTTTTACCAACCCCAGGAACTCTGGGGCATTTTGATTGTGCTGGTGGTGTTTTTCCCACTAACACAACGAAGACTGGATCTTGTCACTAGCAAGATGTCCTTGGCATCAGATGACTCAACAGCATAGAAAGTCAGAGAACAATTCAGTGCTGGTCTTGACCCTGTCCTGTGCCAGGGACAAAGCGCGGTTCCTCCTTTGCCCCCAGCTGGGGACAGCGCAGCCGGTTCCAGCCCTCCGCATCGCCTGCCATGCCACGCGCGCCCTCCGCGTTGCATTCGGGTCTTACCTTCTTAATCTCCGGAGCTGGACAGACGTCGGAGACGTGCGGGGGCTCGCTGTGCAGCCTGCAGCTGGAGCTGCTCTCACTCCAGACGCAGCGGTGCCCCAGGTCCTCCCTCCCCAGGCACTGAGAACAGTCAGCACTCCCAGTCGCACAGTTGTACACCTCCACTAAACCACCAGAGACAACAGAAAATGTGAGCTCCTGGGCTGGAGACTTTCACAGCTTTGCTTAGCCTGAGGCGGTCAAACACCCCCCTGCTCCCCCTGCACCCCCCGGCTACATTAATCCAAGTAACATCTGAAATGCAGTGGATGAGCGGAGCAGCTTGCACGTACAGCAAGATGAGGCAGCGCTTGGCTGCCATCCTGAAGATTTCCCAGAAGGACTGGGTGCTTGTTCTCACTGCAATATAATTTAGCACTTTCTTTTCCTTTTTCTTCCCTTTGAAAAACAAACAACACCCAAACTCGGAACCTTTTGTCAATTTATGCTACATGTTTCCAACTCTCAGCATCCACATGGGAAGCTGCTTTTGCAAGGCTGGCTCCATCCTGTTAGCAAAGCAATCACATTGCTTCCACACTCTGACAAAAATCGGATGGTTACAGTGCTTTGTACAGTGTTTACAGTTCCTTTCCTTCCCCCTGGTGACCACGGGCCCCTTTCATTGACTTCTCCCTCCAGATCTGCTCAGCTCAGCTTCCACATCATTTTCCTACACCGCTTTCACCTCTTCATTAGCTAGTGCCCTAGGTTACATTTCCTCTCCAGCCTAAAGACTTCTGCTGCTGGAGTGTGGGTATCCGCTGAGATAAACAGCCAGAAACACTCAGGAAATGTTGCTTTCACACCCTTTCCCCCGAGGAGACTTTGCAGGAGAACATAAAACAAAGAAACAGTCACATTTTGCACTTCTGTTCATGGGAGGATCTCGAGGCGCTTCATAAGCAACTAACGAATCCCTCAGCCCTCAACGCTCTGCCTGTGCTCATGCTAACGAAACGTCATCGGCACCGAGGGAGCCTCCCATTCTCCACAAAAAAATGAGCTTATTTCACCTAATCTTGAGTCTACCCAGTGAATGACACTGGTTGGTTTTCCACCCAACAGCAAAGGGCTGGGATTCCTTCAGTGGACTACCAAAACACAGTTTACAATAAAAGCTAATAAATATTGAAATAACGGACACTAATAGCAGTAATTCCATTACAGTATAAAAGATGCACACATTTATAATTGGCCCGGCAGATCTCTGTCTCTGCTTGCAAGTCAGCCTCTCTAATGTTACTCGCACCAATCTGATCAAGGTGAGGAGGAGCCAGAGCAGTCTAACGGTCCCACAGATCTCCAAATATTGTGGCAAATTCAGATCGATGCAAACACAGTCTGCGTAAGTGAGCTCCTCCTCCGTGCAGGAGGGACGGGGATTCCACACTCTTTCCGCTGTCGTTTTGGCTCCCAGCACCACCCACACTGAGAACTAAGAGTCTTCTCTTGCACATCAAAATAGTCTTAGCTCAGATCTCCCACCCCTCTCCTCGGGGCTACCTCTGTATCTCGAAAACACGGACACCCTCTTCTTTCTGCAAGGAAGTCATGTCTCATGCCTACCCATGCTGGTATTTCAAAGGTTATTTCACCAATGTGGAATGCTTTGCAAGACAAGCCTCCTTTATATACTGGGATTTACTATGGGGAAACCTTTTTATCCTGGGTCAGTGGCTGATGGTATTAATGTCTCTCTACCTATTACAGCCATCCTCTAAAGAAAAAAAAAAAAATTCTCACTTCAGGCATCTAGTTCTCATTTGCATCGAGGGTAAATCAGTTTCTTCTACTACAATTGCTGACACTACTGAGAGGGAAAAGAGCCCAAAGCTGCTGCCTCCAGCAGAGCACATTGCTAGGTGCAACACCGAGTCTCCGGCCAGGGCAGGGGGAAGCTGTTGTGCAAACGCTGGCTCTGTCGGCCGGCTGGCCGGCCTTCTCCTATCTAAACGCCTCGCCTGAGTGCACTCTTGATCTGACTCTCTGCCTGCCCTCCTTAGTCTGCTGATGTAGCAAGGGCTTTTTTGGGAATCCGAGTGCTCTTCCCAGAGACCAAGAGTGGGCCAGGGGTGAAATGTGTTTACACATTTTATTCTTTCTCAGCACAGAAGGAAAAAAAAAAAAAGACTCAGTTTTTACAGCCTGCTGAACCTTGATGCCACGCTCTTGTGAGAGCTCACAGCAGAGCCTTCCCCTTATCTGCTCCAGGAGGAATTCCTCCCCGACCCTGGGGACACCCCATGTCCCTGCTGTGACCGAGAGCACTGGCACATCCCGTCCCATGCGCCGCTGGCCGGCGAGACCTCAACCGCTGCCTGCGCTCAAGGACGGGGCTTGACTTTCCCTGGGGGTAAAGGGGATGGATGTCTGCGGGCGTCCGCCTGGGCACGCGCTCACATGGGTGCAATTCGGGGATGTCTGCGGGCGTCCGTCTGGGCACGCGCTCACATGGGTGCAATTCGGGGTTAATACGTTTTTTGCGTGTGCCTGAGAGAAAGAACCGAGCTGCGCCCAGCTGAGCCATGGTATCTCTCTCCTGAACCCATAAACTTTGCCAGGATTTTAGAGTCATTCAAGCTGACCAGATGAGAGCAGAATAAAAATATTTTCAACTCAGACCTGTCATCTTCTCTGGACTGTCAATAAATCTGTCTGGTCTGTCCTTCAGCTGAAGGTTCACTGGGAAGAGATGGCTTTTTTCTGATGTGTGGAGCTGCACACAAAAAACAAATAAACAGAAGCTTAAGAAATTTAGTAACATACAAGGTTCCATACGCACACTACATGGATTAACATTCCTCGTGCGGCTTCTCTGACCACTGCTTCTCAATACAGGAGGGTCCCATCTTTAGCAGAGAGAAAGAGAGGGAAGGCTGTTTTCTGTCTTAGCTGTTCTGCTGAGGTCCCACCAAAGGGCACCGGGGCAGGGTGCACACCACAGTGAGAGCAGAGCCCTGGCTTGCTGCTATTTCTAGTAGAAACGGACAGGAAAACTAGCAGACTGGCCAGGCTGTGCATTTTCAGTGCCAGGCTACCGTACAGAGTTTTGCAGGTGATGTGATGGGGAAGTGCTCCTCTCCAGCTTCTACTCGCAATATTCCCATCGGTGGAAGTTCAAGCATTTGCTGCATTTCAGAGGTGCAGTTTGCCCTCCAACAACCACACACCGCTCTTCGGTGAGCGTCTGAGCATTTTCTCAGGCCAATTCCTAGTTCAGAATTAAAGCTACAGAAATAGCAACACTGAAAGGTGGCCAAATTTTTTGCCTGAATTGAACTCTTCCCATTTAGAAAGGTAAACAAGCTGCTCCTTCCCAAACCCCAGCGGAGCAGGGACCGGAGCCACTGCAGATACCCACGGAGCAGACCACACAGCATGGGTGACTTGTGAACACTCGTGCACCAGCACACGTAAAGAGCCTCTTGCCAGAGGGGCGAACCCGGTTTGCACTTTCTTCAGCTGGAAGCGGAGGGAGCGAGGAGGGGAGGCCAGCGTCCCAGCCACAGGGTGGGAGGTTGGGGCAAGACCCTCCCTTCCCTTGGACCTGCCCCACGCCGCGGGTGAGCAGGGGCTGGCAGCCTCACCCCCCAACTCACCAGCACGTGTACGCACTCCACGGCAGAGGAGTTCACCCACCGGGCTTCAAATGTCCTGTCTGTCCCAAAATGGCACTCCAGAGCTGTCTCCTGGGAGAGAGAAGAGAAGGGCAGAATGGCTGCAACAACCGTTTTGTGCAGTTCTCCGTCTCAGTCAGCCGATACGGCAGGCGCCGTGTCTCACCTTGTTTCTGCCATCAGTACCCGAACTGCATTCCAAGTCAAATAGGAGATCAGAACCTGATACTGTAAATGGGGCTGGGATCTGTGCCTAATTAGTCCTGCTCTGTTACACGCTTATACATAAAACTGCTGCAGGCTGAGCATTGCACGTGGGAGCCAAGCCCCGTCTCTTGCTCTCGCCCAGCGCGCTGCTGCGAAGCGTCACGACCTGGTGTGGGGCAGCCGCTCCTGGAGCTGGGGACACACGGCACTCGCAGACCAGGGGACGTGCCTGACCCACGGCACTGGCAGACCAGGGGACGTGCCTGACCCACAGCACGTGCAGACCAGGAGACTTGCCTGACCCACGGCACTCGCAGACCAGGGGATGTGCCTGGCCGGGCTATGCTCTCGTAACCCCTGCCAGCAGGGTACCCAGGTTCCTCTGGACCGGGGATGTTCAGAGCTCATGCTGCAATGCAGACTGAGAGCCAGCGTGGTCCCAAGCCGCCTCGCCCAAACCAGACCAAAGCAGTCTGTGATTTGGGCTCAAAGCCGCCTTCTCCTCCCAATAACTTCACAGAGCAAACCCCTAATTCAAATGAGGACCCAAAGTCCTCCAAAGTGAGTACATTCAAAGGCAGATGTGCTCAGTGAACACACACGCGGCCGCGAAGGGCAGACTGGAATCTCCTCCAGTGCATCGCTCGCGCCCAGGCAGCTTCTGCTCTGCAGCCTGGCCCGTGCCCCCCGCCCCTCGCCCACCGCCCGGGCAGCGAAGGTGTCGGGGCACACGTCTCCATTGCTCCGAGCTCCAGCAGTGCTTGTGAGCTCCTGTGGAGGGGAACGGAGAAGGAATCCCGCCCAGTGCCCCAGGACAGTTTGCGGATGGTGGCGGGAGGATGCCGGGCTGCCAGAGCCTCTCCAGCCGCCCCGGTGCGGTGTGCCTCGGCCCCTTTCCTGCTGACTTCATTTCCGATCCGGTTACAGGCAGAATTGCTTCCTCTTCAGCCACCTCCAGCATCCACAGAGGAAGAAGGATTTCTCGCCCACTTCTGCTGATTGCAGAGGGCACATCCTCATTTGCAGAGGAAATGTGCAGGAAATGGCAGCCCCAGCCAGCGGGAGAGCTTGTCTCTGCCCCGTGCCAGAGGGCAGGGGGTCCGGCGGCAGCGGCACCTCTGCAGCGCCCGGCAGCTCCCCTGCCGCCGCCGGCACAGCAAGCCAGGCAGTGCCATCGGCGTTTCCAACCTTCTCCTTTCCCTGCAGAAAGAGGAGTTGCCTTCCGTCCCGCACGCGGGAATCCCCTGCAGGGGCATGGCGAGCCAGGCCCCAAGGGACCCGCTGAAGACTTCACCCAAAATGGCACAGGGCGGCTTTCTACAAATATCAGAGCTTAGTCAAGTATTTTCCCAGTGCTCAGCCTCACTGCCCCACATTCCTCTGGTTCCTCCTGGCGCGTGTCGCATCACCAAAGGCACCATTTGACATCCACTCCCACTTTTTGCCCTATTACAATTCGCATGCCAGAAAATTTCACAGAAAGGGTTTTTTCACAAAAAATAAGAGCTCCGCAGTGACCACCAGCAGTTAAGTTAAAACATATTCCCGAGCTGTACTCCAAGCAGCGGCTTAGCCAGCACAGGGCTCCCTTCCCGCAGCTCTGGGCTTTGTCCTTCGTTCCTAAGCGCGGGGCGATGGGGCCAGGCTGGCACACGGCGCCGGGAGAGTGCGACACCGTCACGCTCTGCGGTGGAGCAAACACCCACAAGGAAACCGGGAACTTTATTTTCCCCAAACATTTTGTTCTAGTGACTGTTTTACAAGGTGTATAAACCTCCTTTTTCCACCGGCTGCAAAAAGCCTGTCACTAATTGCGGGAGATCCCCGGAGAATGCCTGTGCACAAACAGCATCTCCCTTCGGCTTCACCGTGCAACCTCGCTCGCCGTCGGGGTGTTGTTTTCCACCAACATCTTTGGTTAACGCAGTGATTCCAGCTGCTAACGCAATCACCCGCTCCCAAGGCAGAAACCAGCTCGTACTTAAACTCCCTTCGTCTGACCTGGCCACCTTGCTGCGCACCAGCCTAGGCTCAGCTGCACCTTCCCGATCTCTCCAGGAACTCGCTTACCTTAGAGAAAGTTGCGTTTGCCAGTGAGATTGTAATGTCCCGAGATACTCCCGTGGGCATTGGGTCCAGCGAGGCAGGTATGATTCGCGGACAGTCAATTTTCTTCTGTTAGGTACAAAACAAGACAAAAGAAAGAGAGGTTATCTGAGTGCATGCTGAGCATCCTCAGTGATGAGGCAAGAAGACACATCGGGGCCCTTGATAAGATTAATTTCACTACATCTTCAAAGTCAGATCACGCTGTAACCCTAGAAAGTGAAACACCAAACTGGCACCATGACGCACAGAGTGGTAACGCCACGTGGAGCCTTCCTCCCCGGAGACTCCAGCTTTGGCACCGCCATAAGATCCACCCCTCTGCTAGCGGCCAGATATAACCACGGCAGGGTGGCCGGGTTTCCAGGAGGGCTCATCCGCAGCCATGGGCCAGCAGCCATGGGCTGGCGAAGGGAAGACCCCAGCAGGAATTCCCCCCCCGCTCCCACCTGCCTCCTCCGCCAGCTTGGGGACATCGGCAGCTCCCGGCCCCCGGGCAGTGGGGGGCCAAGCCTGCGCTTTTATCTCCCTGCACTGGAAAAAAATGTCCTCCCAGGTAAAAAGCAAATGTGTATGCACTCCTCAGCTGCCACTCAGGGCAGCTCCCTCATTACATGCACTTAAATGTTGGAAGACGGGGCTGGAGTGACACTAAAAGGAGGCACTGCAGCCTACGACGGCAAACCTGCCGGTGCGACCCCCCTCCTGCCAGCGGGAAGCCGACGTCTCACACATTGCAATGCGCATTTCTGCAAGCCCCTGCAGAGATTTCGCTTTCCAGCGGTCTCCCTCCTGCACAGTGTCGTTTCAGAAGTGTGCGGGGGTTTGTGTGTGCACGCGTGTGTGCGCAGAGGAAAGGGTATAACGAGCTGTAGGGGCTTCAGCAAGGGGACTGCAGCGGTAGGACAGCTGAAATGAAAGGCCTAAATGAAGCTGAAAAATGATTTTAAAAGGTCATCTGTCCCCCTACTTTTGTTCTCACTTTAAATTGATGGCTCAGATACTGGAGCTGACTCAGTATTCAAATCTGTATGACAAGCCCATCCTGTTCTCTCATGAGATGTAAACCACACTGCAAAACTACAACAAAAATGAAGCCAGCTTCTCCGTTGCCTCAGGGTATATCCAGATTAATGCCTTTGACAGTGGAGCCATTGGGGTAAAAGGCAACAAAATATTTGGTGCATTATGCAGAATAATTTGCAGCAGGGAAGATTTCCTTCCCACTTGCATCAAGGGTTGCCCCGCTGTGACTCTGCTGATGACAGTGCTGCTGCTGCTCTGATGAGAGGTACCGCCTGCCCTTCTCGCGCCGAGGTGCCTGGCAGGACACATCCCCGGTGCCAGACACACAGTGAGCGTGAGGTTTCTCTCCTGCCTTCCCCAGACCTAGCTAGGGGTCAGGGAACTACCTGGAAATGCCTGTTTGACTGTGGAAAACAGCTTCATTTCTATCAGGACACTCATCTTAACCAAGCACAGTTGGTGCTGCCTAAACAAGGAGATTAAATAACAGAGATGCGCATGATAAGAGAAGTGAAACAACAAAGCAAAGCACTGGAGAGAGATTTCAGTCCCAAGACTCTTCCAGGAGAATCAAAAGAGTTAAAATAAAACCAGCAGGGCTACAACTGAAAATTCATGCAAAAGCTCCTATGGCCTGGTGTGTCCTTGCATGTCACAGCAGCTGGCATAGCTTGCTAGATAAATACACTTTAGAGGACTGATTAACTTGTCGTCTTGCAGCCCCTTCTCCTGCTGTTCATCAGCGGCTAGAAGCAGAGCTTCCCAGCTGATTATATCATTCACGTCTGGATCAGGGCAAAGGGTCTGAATGTTTAAAATGCTGCGGATGAAGCCAGTATGATGCGGGCTTCCCGGCGGCCCAGTTTTCAGGTGCAGCCACGCCAGGAACAGTTTGTTTACTGAAAGCTCTGCCTGTAGGACGAGGCACCATGTTTCCAGGGCTACAGAGCACCTCGTCCTGCAGGCTGCTCACTGAAATCAGCAGGAAGAGCTAAGAAAGGCGCAGAGATAAAACAGGAATGTGCCCAAACCAGGTGCAGCATCCAACTGAACTGCATCTCTGAGAAAGGAGATCAGAGGCGAGAAAGAGAGGATAGGCATGGTTATCCTTAAGGAAGGATAAGCACAGTTATCCCTGCCAGAGGGTAACCCTGGCTCTCATCGTCTGCTTGAGGCAATGGGAGCAGAGTGGGAAGACTGGGCGCAGCTCTCCCTAAAACGCAGGTGAGGCTCCTCGAGACCCATGTCCACGACCCTAATTTCCTCCCTCCAGGCAGAACAGCTATTCCCCACGGCGATGCGCGACCACCCCGTGCCACGCTGTCCCGCACGGTCCCCTTGGCCATGGAGGCAGATCCGACGCTGGGCTGCCGAGGTCCATCCATCCCAGCACCCCTGTGCCCCGCTCCACAGCGGCACTGGCTGTGCGCTCAGGAGCAGAACGACGTCTCTGTTGGGTTTGGTTTCGGCGGGGCCAGTTCCCAGCGTGTGGCTGCAGAGCGCGGGGTGCCGGCACACGCGCAGCGGCAGGAGCGAGCTCAGACAGGGCAGGGATGCTCCGCCAGCTTGGAGACACCAGGCGCCCGTGGTCCCCGCCGCCCCCGGCTCGGACTGCTCCCCGTTCGCAGCGACGCGGGCAACGCCACCTCGCCCTTACCCTGCTCTCCGCTTGCTCCCGTGTCCCGGGACATCCTCCAGCCTCACGCCACGGAGATCCGCCAGACCCGACGGCTGGCATGCCAGGTCCCACAGTGACTCCAGTGCCATGGCAGGCATCGCCGACCGACAGCCACAGCCTCGGGTTTGGCTTTACAAGGGATCGTCTGGGTCCGGCCCCAAGAGGCTCCGTGCAAGGAGCCCCATGCCCTGCCACCAGTGGCACGGGCACTGCAGGAGGGTTTTACCCCCACGCCATCGGTTTTACTGCTCGTCCCCCTCCAAGAGCCCTGCACAGGGGAGGGCACAAGGCCAGGCTCTGCTCTGCGGGGCAGGGATGAGGGACAGCTGGACTCACCAAGATCTGGTTCTCAAATCCACCCCGGCATCTCCCCAGACACAGTCTGGCAGGGACACCTGGGCTAAGCCAGGCAAACACACCGCTCCCCGCTCCGCTGACCTGCCTTTCGAGCAGCAGCTACACTTAAGTCAAAGGACTCAAATTATCTCAGGCAATTTTTGCATTTGCCAGCCAAGTTGCAGGCTTTGTCAAGGAAAAAGTCAATCCAACAATGCAGGACCTTCTTCCGAAGTCCTCTTGCAGCCCAAACTCTTCCTCTAGATTTAATGATGAACACGCTGTGTACCAGCCGTGACTAAAAACACTGATGGAGGACCAACCCGTGGCGGCCCCCAGCTGCTCCCGCAGCCCTGCCGTCACCCAGTGCTGCTGGTGGGGCTGGCAGCCCCCGGAGCCCCTGCCCGAGCAGCAGCCGTGGCAGCCCCGGCGCCGGCGGACGGCGCAGCACGAGCACCCGCGGCTCGCAGCCCTCTGCACTGCGAGGCCGCGTACCCCCGCAGCCCAGCACGCCGCCAGCACCCGGCACAGTTCCGGGTGTCCCGGCACAGGGCAGACACCCCACCATGCAGCCTCAGCACGTGGGTCCCACACCCTGAGCAGCCATCAGTGACAATTTTCAAGTGGCCAGCCCCCATCCAGACAGCAAGAGAAAACGCCAGACGCTTTCTGAAATCTGGGCAGCTGACAAAGCAGAGGGTGCTTCCTCAAACTGCCCGGTACGGACAGACATTCACCGGGAAGCAGAACCCATCCAGACACACTTCACAAGCCAGAGGACGGACCAGCGCTGCCCTGCGCTGCCGGGAGCCGTCCCCCCGCTGCCACCCAGCAGGGACGGGAACCGCGTCCCAGGGTTTTACACCAGACACGACCACGCAGAGCTGTGACATGGTGGCCCCATCTCCTTCCCCGTCCCCTGCACTTGCAGCCACCCACCTCCTCCCCGCTGGAGGGGAGCAGATGCCAGGGCCCGCCCGGGGTTGAGCCCGTGGCTGCGGGTGGGACGTCTGACATGGGGCCAAACTCCTGCCAGCGGCGAGCACGGAGAACCGCTGGAAGAGCTGAAATGAGGGCAGAGCACCGGTGCCAAAGGGATATTCAATTTACAGTGTAAAAGCTTGGCTTGGATCTACAGCAGATTGATTGCTAAAAAGCCAATTTTATTTAAATTAACTTCAATTTAAATTTCAGAAGCAGGAGCACACTGAGCCTCTGGGTTATTAAAGCTGTAATTTGGAAAGGGGCGATTTTCTCCTTTAGACGAGCACCACCAGTGGTGCTCCAGCAAATTATTAACATACCGCAACAGCCTAGTCAAAGCTAAACGAATTGTAAAGTATTGCTACGTTTATTGTATTACTCAAACCCAGGCGTGCCAGGATGCAGAGAAATAGTGGAATTGCTCCAGATGTGAGAGGTGATGGAGGGACAGAGCCCGCTGAGGGCACCGGGACAGCCAAATGCTTTAGGCAGGCTGCCAGCCTCCTCACACACACGTGCCTCCTGGCACGGCACGGCACGGCACGGCACGGCACGGCATGGCACGGCATGGCACGGCATGGCACAGCACGGCTGCCCTGCATGCATCCCCCTCCCCGACACCAGCAGAGGAGGGTGCCCCAAATCCCGCCGGGACAAGCCACAGCCAGCAAGTGCCAGCCGCTGATGGAGGAGACTCAGAGCCAGCCGGGAGGAGCGGCTGAGACCGCGCTGAGCACCGGTGCCCGAAGACCCCCCAGGGTCTCCAGGTAAAGCAAAGCGCAGCCTGGGGACCTCGAGGCGAGACGGTCGGAGCCCAGCCTCAGCCTCACGCTCACCCACGCTGCCGGGGAGCGCTGCGAACACGACGCACGCAGAGCAGCACTCCAGAGCGGCCCTCCTGCTCTCCATTTGCTGAGCCTTTGGAAGCGAGACACGTATCGCAGCATTTCTGACTGCAGACACTCCCCACATCCAGGCAGCGCATCAGTGACGCCGAGCCGAGCCATCCTTGGAGCTGCCCCCCACTTGTCGGGGCAGCACCGCCAAACCCCGGCCATCTGCCTCCGTCCCCGGGAGAAGGAAAACAACAGCAACAGCACAGCGACGTGGGAAGGTCTCCCGAAGCAGCAAAGTTTGACGGGCCTTACCTTCATCCTCAGCGCGTCGTCACACTGCGAGTGGTTGGAGACGCAGGCGTAGGTGGAGGGGCACCAGTAACACTTCCACCTGGTCGAGAGGCAGCTGGTGCATCTGAAATGGCAAAGTGGTGAGAAAAGCAGATTTCAGGCTGCTCAGCCGTGCGATCCATCTTCACACGTTGTGTTCAGTCCTTAATGGTGCCCAGAAAAACCCGTCTGTGGCAGGCACCGGGCCGCCCTCTCCTCCTCTCCCTGGGAGCTGGCAGGGGCCGCGGGCAGAGCCCACCATCCCCAGTGCCGCTCCGAGGCAGCTCCACGGCACCACCGCCTGCGGTGCCGCCACCTGGCCCCGGGCCACGGCAGACCGGGAGCCACTGGCTCTGGCTGCTCCCCTGCTGAGCGAAAAATCCTCTTTTCCCCCAAAATGCTCTTTCCCCCCGTCCGTCTCCCCGTGGAGCCAGGGGAAGGCTCTCCCCCGTGGTCTGCACGGGGTGCGGGACTGCCAGCGGGCAGGACGTGGGGATCCCTGCGTCAGGCTCCGCTGTTACGCTCCTGAAAGCTGGGAGACTCTCTGTGGGTGCCACCAGACCCCTCTCCTCCAGCCCACCGTGCCGATGAGGGGCACGAGGCTGCTCCCACCCGGGGCTGGCAGGGGAGAGGGGGAACGCGCCCCTCCCCACGCCGCTCCCTCACCACCCCACAGACCCCCGGGGATCGCCGGCCAGGCCGGCTCTGCTGCCTAAGGGTTAACACAACAAGCTTTATGCAAAAATATTATTCGCATTTAAAAAACCCCAACGTGTCCAGATGGCTCCATCCGCCGCGAGGACCCTCCTTTGTAAATCCCTGGCAGCGCAGCCACTACGCCACTGCCAAATCCTGCCCAGGCCCCCAGCCGCCGCGCTGGCAGGGTGGCTGCGCTCCCCCATTAACCCCGTGCTGGGGGACCCTCGCCCGTGCGTGCACCCTCCCGCCTTCACACCGCTCCATCTGCCTGCATCGCGCTGGCGTGGCACCACCGGCACCCTGCCCGACGCCTGCCCGACGCCTGCCCGCGGTGGCCCGGCTGCCGGCACACCGGGGTCACTTACGCTCTCTTCGGGTAAATGTTTCCAGTTCTTTTGCAATCGTAGATGGTGAAATTGGCCCGGATAATGTTTTTGCTGTTGACCCGGAGAGCAGTTTCAACGACCACGTGGTCTGAGAGAATCAAGCCAAAGAATATTGGGTCGCAAGAGCCTCTCGCTCGCACTTAGAAGACAAGACAGACCCTTGGGAAAACAAGGGCTAAATCTGATTTGTTTTCTCTAGGGCTTCCTCTGAGCTGCATTTCAGAGCTCGGACCATTCATCTTTTGCCCTCTGACTTTCAGCTCTTCCCTCTTAAATCAACACTTTGCATCACCCTCACCAGAAATGAACATTGCAACTTTCAGCAGAAAATTCCAGCGTGTTGTGCAAGTGTTAATTAGCAGAGTTAATTATTGTCTTCGCTTACAGTTGGTGCTAAATGATATTTAAAAAAAAAATGTGGTAATTAAAACATGTTAGTTATCGTGTTTTAAAACCCTGTACACTTTCCCCGTGACAACAAACCTGCAGAGAAGAGTGGAAATCCCTTTTTTGGCTACTTAACAGGCTATACGAACTTCCCCTTCCCCCAAAATTGCTTCACATTTTTTTTTCTTTGCAATTTTGCCATATAAGCACCAGGGACAAGAGACAATGCCTCTTTCAGAATATGTACAATAAATCAGCGCATTGGATTCCAGAAATTCATTTGGACATTGCCGTAACCAACAATACAGAACAGTTAATGATCTCCCATTCTTTGGATAGCTAGGGAGAAAAACAATGCAGCTTTATAAACTTGCCTATGAAAAGTGGGATTTTCAAAAGGACTGGCTAATTCTTCTCCTACTGGAGTCAGCCATCTTCAATAGAGCATTCACTCCAGGCTTGAAAGATGAAGAATTAACAAGCACTCAAGTCTGGAATGAAGCATCGAACTTCTCAGAAGCAGCTCTAAAATGGGGCTGTCTCCATTGCTCAGCGGCCAGTATCAGATCTGGTCAGCCTGGCTCTCAAGGCTCGGTTGGCTTTCAACCACATCTGCAGGTGCTTGCCACCTCCAGAACGCAGCTCCGTGGAGCCTCAAGATGGGCATCCCGTTTCTGAAAACATCTGAAAGCAGGGGGATACTAGAAAACCTCAGTCTGGCTTTTAATTGCACAAATGACATTAAGAGTTCCTGAGCTGCCTTTAGGTACACACTTGCTCTTCTTCCAGAACTTCTCTTGAAAGGTAGCGCACGTCCGGGAGGGAAATTAAACAAAAGCAATTGAAAATATCAATATTAGTAGCAACATTATTTCCCCAGGGCTAAAACATTTTTGTTTTAGTACTTACTAAATCTAAAGCAGAAGTTCTAACCAGATAAATCTTAATAAAATAAGTACATGAACTGGCTTTTAAATGCTGACGTCTAAACCAGAAATTGATAGATCTGAAATACTGTCAATTCATGTTAAGATGGCGGAACTCCCATGCTTTAAAGTCATACGCCCTATAAAGCAGAAGCAGCCTGGGTCTTTTTTTCCCCTGTATGCATTATCTGCACATACAGCTGGAACAAGAAAAAAAGCCTATAAAAAATTATGTCCACAAAAGTGGTTAGCACGAACCGAGCTTGTTTTCCTCTACATACCTTGGTCATCTGGAAACGCTGGGTATCTGTCACGTGGAAGTAAACTGCAATAAATAAATTGGTTTACATAATCTCCGGCAACTCTGGCTACCATGTGGATATTATTTCCATAGTCACATGAAATATTTGTTCCATTCAGGTTCGGGATAGTCCCATTTATTTGTATTATCAGGGCCTATATTTGGACAGAAAAAAAATCAGTTATTATGACAGAAAAGCATGTTTAGGATTTGTCAATGTTTTACAAGCTTTTCATAGGCGAGCGACTCCAAAACAGGGCCACGGATAGCCGTTTTCTTTCATTTTATGCCCTTCGAACTCTGAAAGTCATCCGCCTACAAAACCTGGCTTCAGAAGTAAGCGCTCGGTCACCAGGAACTCCAACAACTGCAGCTGCTGCGTTACCAGCTGGCACGAAAACCCAGCCCGGGGCCGCCTTGGGACAGCGCTCGGGGGAAGCATGACGCAAGGGCTGAGCCCTCCCGGGCTGCCCAGCCTGCCCTCGACCCACGCCGCCTGCACGAGCAGAAAATATTAACCCCTGCTTCCGAGCGCCCGAAGCTGCCGGCTCGCGCCGGCGCGGAGCAGGGACCGGGGCGGAGGAGCCCGGCGGGAGCCTGCTGGGAGGGCTGCTCAGCGTCCGCCCCGGCACGCAGGGCCGAGCGGGCTGGCTGCAGGCGTTTCTTTTTGCCGTCAGCCTCCGAGGGGAAGGGACGGGAAGCTTTGCGGAAAGGGAATGCTTTTGAGGAGGGTGACTCAGGAAAACGCGCAGCCCACGCACTTGGCTGGCTTCCCCCGCCGTCAGCGGGGTGACTCCCTGGGGACCCGCAGCCCACCAGAAGCGGAGCCGGACGGGTGCGAGGGTCCTGTGGGATCCCCCTCGCCAGCTCTGGCCTGGGCCCTGCCCCAGCCGCTGCCTGTTTACGAGCAATTGCCCCAAGTTAGGGCTGGTCGAGAACTTTGCCGCTGGGAGAGGGTCTGTCTTTAAATGCAAAATATTTTGATGAAAACGTTTAAAATATCATTAAAATATTGTTAAAAACAGCAACATACAAAACCAGAAAATGAGTCGATTTAGCTGTCTGCAACTGGTCTTCTGCATTTTTAAATTTTACAGATCTCTCCAGCGTGTTTATTTGAGCAGCTTTAGAAGTCCTGTTCACCCACAGGCTCAGCAGCTGATGTCCTGCTGGCTCCCAGGGTGTCGGGCGCAGGAGGGCACCTCCAGGCGCTTTTGAGAACCTTGGCCGGACGCGGTAGCACGCAACAGAGCTCAGCATCCCCACGACCCATATCCGAGCCGTGTGGAGCCGTGCCCCCGTGCCAGAGGAGCATGGATATTGACCAGCCCTGAGAGCAGGTAACGACTCTACGAGATGCTGCACATGATTAATTTGGTATTCACACCAAACGCACCGGGTTCTCTTTGTCGATATTAATCTCGGGCTCCAAGATGGTCATGGAAGGGCACTGCTGCACTCCCTCACTTGCACTCGCCCAGAAGTTGGCCCCTGTGAAGTTCGTGCACTCGTGCTGCAGAGAACACCTGCAATGAACAGAGGGACAATTCGCGGTTGATTATTTTTAAAACAGGCGATAAAAATGTTGACTTCCTTGTGAGGGAAGATCCTGAGAAAATCCTGTCCCTACACCTTTTTCCTCCATCCATGCAGCTAAGCTTAAAGCTTTGCTGCTATATTTAAAGTGTCTGTTGCCACGATAAGGGCACATACTCCCACCAGCATCAACGGAGCATCAGGATTCAGGGTAAGCGAGAGCAGGCAGGCTGAACACAAAACCAAAGAGGAGAAGGTGACATTTGGTCCAACTTCTTCAATTTGTAAACACAGAGTCTAATTTTGTAAATCCCTTTTTGAGTGTTGTCTCCTACACATCAGTAATAATTGCAAGGGCAAAAGACAGTCTTTAACAGGGTGTTGGCTCTCTCAGTCCCATGGTTGGATGCCTGCAATATATTCTTTGCACTGGCAGCTGACTGCAGCATTTCAATGCAGCTACAGTTAAATCCTGGCTCTGAAGAGCATCCCAACCGTTTGAGACCAGATGAAATTGTTTTTAAAAGCATGTATTTCGTAAGGAATGGACAAAGACTAATGGTAGTGTGACTGTGTGGAAATACAAAAGGCACCAGAAAACCTTGGCCGGGCTTGAAGGACAAAGGACATGCCAAAGCGCACTAGGACGCAACCATTCCTACCTGGTCTCCATCGTGCACCACCCGCAGTAAGCGTCAGCAGCGGCCAGGCACTCTGTGCACGTCGAGTACTGGTTGCAGGCAGCCACCTTCACCCGCGTCATCTGCACGACAACAGCACAACTGCTTCCAAATGGTTTACAACACCGCAGAAACACTCAACCCGGCCAGGATGTGCCAGTATGGCCACACGTAGCTAGCGGCAAGACACCAGCCTCGGGCTACTTAACCCGTTAGCCTGAACCAAGCCTTACAGAACAGACAGCAAGGAGCAGACCCTGGCACCACCGCCCTCCTCCCCACGTCGCTCAGAGGTGGGTGCTCCAAGTACGACCAGCCCGCACGGGGACCGGCACAGGCAGCTGCCCACTGCCCTGCCGGAGCCCCCAGCAGAGCCCGTCCCAGCCCGGGGACCACGTGCCCCCGGGCAGGTAAGGACGCCCAAGGGACGGGGCTTGCTGCTGCCAGTGCGGTTGTCCCACGGGGTGCGTGGCAGCGCTGAGCTGAGCTGAGCTGCTCCTTTGCAGCCGGCACCTCGGCGATAGATGTGTGCTGGTCAGGCTACGGAGAGCGACACCACACCTTTCTGATGCGCCAGATGGAGATGGTTTCGCAGCTTGTCCCTCCCCATGAAAAGCTCTCACTCAGACCTGCAGAAAGCGCCTTTCTAGACAGAGCTGAATGCTATCTGGCTACTTACAAAATGACCAGAAAGCAAAACCACTCTGGAAACCTTAATTCGTAAAGAAATCAAAGTACCTCTGGGGACTTGCTCGGCAGGAGCAGTTGGAGGGAAAGCATGTGTCAGTTTCTGCTTTTTCCTTCCTCAATTTCTAAACATTTGGGAAGGAAAACTGAGTCGTTCGGTACAGCGGGGACCGACAACACGAGGTGCTGAGAGCCCCGAGCTCCCACCAAGCGAGCGTACCTCAGGCTGTGGGCTCCTTGGCCTGACCCCTGCTTTACCTGCAACACTTCACTGGTCCCCAGCCCTGCGATGCTCAGCACCCCCCCAACCCCATTGAGCTCCCGGGGAGCTTCCCGGGATGCTAATTCCACCAAAGAAAAATTAAGTCATCTGGTTTATTGGAAAAGAAAGAGAGGAGAGCATCACAAGTGCTGCACTGGGTGTTTGATCAAGCCCAAATGAGGCGCACAGCCCAGCCTGGGAGCTGAGATGAGGCAGTGTGAAACATCGGCTAAAGAGGCATCCCGGGAGGGTTCTGTGAAATGATAATGACCAATCTGCAGGGAATTAGGGCTTGGAAAATACAAATGCAACATATAACATTTGTGGTTGTGCATCTGTTTTGACAGATTAAAATGTAATTCAGGACAAACCACCAGCGCCTGGAGCGCTCAGCTCTCGTCTTCCTCCTCTGCTCACTTGACGGAGATGAGACCGTCTGCTCCTACCTGCTGTGGCGCTCCCGGTCTCCGCAGAGAGCCTCCTCCCACCCAGCCCTCCTGCCGGCCAGGCTGAGCAGAAACCTCCCCCAAGGATCATTTCTGACAGGCAGACTTTTTGTCTGTAGGATCTCCTAAAAGCCTCCTTAAAGACTGCGTACCGTAAGTTTCAGGTTTCTCTACAGGAACAACTTCTGCTTATTTCTGCACTCCCATAAGCGGGATTGGTTTTGTTATCTTTCACTCTTCTTTTTACCTTGCCACCACAAAGACGAGAAAGCCTGACAAGCTGGTCTGCTCGGCATGACGCCCACCCTGCACAGCAGGACAGGCACCGGTACCCCCCCGAAAGCCCTGTGACACCCCAGCCACAGCTCTGAACTTCTTGGCTCTGCCCATTAACGTTAAAGCAGGTTTTGTTGTCCCTTCCTGCTCCCAGCTTAGTGCTGAACGCTAAATCAAATGCACAGTGCTCGAAGGACTGTTTTACTGAAGATGAAGATCTCACCTGATAGGAGGTCATCAGATAGAGGTAGGTGGAATCAGAAGGGTCGAACTGCATGATGGGGTGCACAGGCTCTCCATAAGCCACCGAAATGGATCTCCGGCTAATAACCTTCATGGTACTGTCCAGATTAATCTGTAGTGAGAAGCAGCCACTGGTTGAGACCATTTTTCAAACACTATGGGCAGAAGATTATTTTTCCTCGGTTATAAACAGGAATCAAAGTGGTATCTAATGGCGTTGCACATTTTCAAGCGCTGTAAATCTCTACACGCTTCGCAAGCTGCACACACAGAGCTTTACTGAAAAGCCAGCTCTGTGCTACAGGGAAGGCACGAAGTGGCCCAGAAAGCCCGGGCCGTGGCCAGGAGCAGCGCCCAGTGATGAATAACGCTCGCAGCCCTTGGTCCCTCTGCTTAAAGCCCTCTGTCTGAGAGGCTGCCTGCAAAACTTCTAGTCTAAGGCTCTACCCACTGCACGGCTCGACGGGACGGCTGTTTGCAGCAGGCCACAGCAGCGTCACTCTCGCTTTACCCTAATGTAAGTGGCACCAGCCTTCAGCCCTCATTACATACATATGTGCATTTCTGTTACAAAGAACATTGCATTTCCAAAGCTTAATGAAAAACAGTGAAAATCACCAACAGGGCTGTACAACATGGCATCCCCTGCTCTCTGCATATTTGAAAAATAAGTGTTGTCATTCCCAGCCAAAAGAAGCTTTTATCCCTGCTAACTCCAGAAGACCATGGCAGCAGCCGCAAGAGAGCCGAATCCTACCTTGCCTCATGAATCACCAGCTGAAGCGCTGGCAGTGATGGAAGAGGCTGCAAAGCATCAGCCTGCCTTTCAGATCCCAGAATGTCTTGGCATTTGACTTGAAAACTCAGCGAATTAAATGTGGCATCGCTGAGAGGGAATAACAATAGGGCTACACAATTTCGCGTGACAGTCACTTTTCAGCTTAAAACAGAAAGGGAGCGAGGAAAATTCCTACCTCCTTACGAGCAAGGGACGGCAATACTTGTAAGGACCAAGCGTGCCTCTGCTCTCTAAAGTCTGGATTAATTAATTAACATAGGATTAATTAATTCTTACACTAGAGCAGCACCGACGTGTCCTAGTGAGATAGCACAAGCTCAAAGCAGAGGGCTTCCCTCTGCTAAGAACCGTACACAAGCACTGCAAGCTACTATGCAGAAAAAGAAGGGAACTATCGTTATCCCGTTTTTAAAAGCTGGCTAACCAGGAGCTAAATGATTTGCCTGGGATCACCCAAGACGTCCATGAGCCGAGTCCCAACACCCTCCACTTTAGCTCTGCGACCATCCTCTCTCCTGTCTTGCTGAGATTTGCTCTGCGCTTGGCTGTTTCTAGGCGCCTGTCCCTAGGTCCCTCTGCCTCCTGGGCTCCTTTACCCTGCACTTCCACCGCACAGGGACCTTCCCTGCATCCCCGTGAGCTGCGGCCCCCGGGGCAGAGCCACCGCAGCCGTGCAGAGGGGCACAGACCACCAGCCCGGAGCAGGGCCGGGGCGTGCTGGGGGACACGTGCTGCACCGGCGCTGGCGAGAGCCGCGTGGGCTGAGCTCCTGGGCCACCCCACCACAGCTCCTCGCCTACAGCCTTCCAGCCCTGGGCACGTGAGGACTTGCCAGAACAGACCCTTCCTACCCCACCTCCTTCGAGGGCATTGCGCCCTGGCACACCCTGCCCTGGCCACCGCTTCCCCAGGGCTGTTTTTCCTTTAACGACTGCTGGACGTGGCACTGATAATGGCCCTCACGAAATGCCCATCTGCAGCCTATCTGATTAATTCCCCACACATACCCCTGGCAGCCATAATTGCTGCTGGCAGGAGCTGGTCGAGCACTATTTCTGCCCCTTTGCTGTCTTTTCTCAGGCAGCAAATCTGAATGATAACTCACGCAAAGTATCTTGTATCCCGTGCCAAATAACAAGGAGCCCCGAAGGTAAAAGGGCTTCTGGTTATGCAGCTGTGTTGCAGAATTAGATTAGAGCTATCTGAGCAAATTATCCCAGCAAAGGGTAGCCAGGAGCCTCTCCCTAATGGAGGCTCAGCAGATAAGGCTGCTTTCTCCGAGACGATAATGGAAGCAGAGCTGTTAATACTGTGTGAACAGGGGCTGCGCTGCGGGTGGCATGTGCCCCTCCAGCCGGTGCACCTGGCCGGGGTGCCAGCTTCCTCCTCCCACCTTCGCCAATTACCTGCCCCTGCGGGCAAAAATCAAAGCAGTGAGTTTCTTTGCGATCGCTCCCACATTTCTGCCAGGAGCACTTGGACTCAAGTGGAAGAGATTGGATCAGTTTTCTTCTCTTCAAGCATTTTGATCCAATATTCCACAGTATGCACCACTCACCCCAGGCTGAGACAAAGAAGGTATCAGCCCTGTCTCTGCTCCAGGGCCTTTTCCCCCCTCTCCTCTGTGGAATTGCGATGCTGAGAGTACACCAAACTGTTGCGGCTGGCTGGAATCAAAACTTTCTTTGGCAAACTTCAAGCGCTGAAGTTACTGAAACCTTGGCCTTGCATCTTGGCTCTGGAGCCAGGGTATCGCGTTGCCCTATATTGCCTTTGGCACATTATTTAAAAGAGATGCTCCATCAGATGCGTGGGCTCACACCTGCTTTGGACTCAGCTGTGATGAAGCATCTCTCCGTGATTCCCCTGTCTACATGGAGCCTTCAACAGCCATCAGCTTGGAGGGAGAATTTATTAGAAGAGCTGTTAATAATTAAATGCTGCACAACAACATTTCCAGCATAGGGTTCATCAAGAACATCCTGCTCGCATGGCAGCCTTGAACAGTAATTAACAGCCACCAGTCACCAGGCAGCATATATCACTGTACAGATTACGGCAGCATCCAGTTACTTGTCATTGCCAAATAAAAGCAGGTGCTCAGACAAACTCAGCAACAGGCACTGTCCTCTGTGCAAACCAGAGGTGCTGCAAGGGGAAGCCCCACCGCCCGCCCTGTCCCCCCAGCCCTGCCTCCCCCGTGTCGGTGCTGCCGGGCTCCACTTGCCTTCAGGAGTCCTCCGCTGGCAGTGCCCAGGAACACGACGGTGTAGTTATTGACGCTGGCCACCGCCACCGCCGTCAGGCCGCTGTAGGTGAACACGGGGGTCGCTGTGACGGGGTTCACGATGGCCAGCGGGTGCTGAAGGTGCGCTGCTCCACAGTCCAGCTGCTCCGGCTGCAGCTGCGGAGAGACACGCATGTCAGTGGGCTGCAGCGAACGCCAGCGGGTCCCCCCGCCATCACCGCCTGGGGCTCAGGGCGGACAAAGTGCTGACGGCCCTGCTGCGCCCAGGGAAAGCTCCTCGCTACCGAGTCATGGAATAGGAAAATGTAGCTGGTTAATACGGGAGCAAAGAGCTGTAATAGAGCTTCCTTGCTGCTTGCCAGACCTACCCTCAGAGCCAAATCCAGACCGGGCTTTGCTGGAGATGAGCTGCCAGAGGAGCTCTGCCCTTGCCCGTGCTATGGGCAGGACCGGGGCAGCACCGGGATCGCTGCCGGAGCCATCCCGGTGCAGGGCATCCCAGGAGGGCATCCTCCAGCCAAAGGCCCATTTACTGTAGCAGCACCCTCACCCCAGCACAAAAGTCGGGCGCAAGGGTAAAAAGGGACAAGGAGGCTCCTCGCCCCCCTCTCCCACCAAAGCAGTCAGAGGTCTCTTCTTCGGCACGGCGCTGGAAGCCCCTGGCCGGCGGGGGCTGCGCCGCAGGTGAGGTTTCTCAGCCGGCCGAAGACGAGCCCCCGCCGCGCCGCCTGCCCGCGCAGAGGCAGTCGCCCTGCCCGCAGAGGCACGGTCCCACGCAGCCCCAGCGCTGCCGTGTGCCGGTCCCCTTCCCGCCATCAGCACTCGGGATCAGCGCTTGGGAGCACGCGGAGCCCCGCTCAGCCGGGGCGGCCGCAAGCCCAGCAGCCATCTCTGGCTCCTTCCCTCTCAAACAAAAGGTGTAGCGAAAAGTTTCTCCAATAAAAGAACTCGAAATATTATTTCCCTGCAAGTAAGTGAGGAAGTGAGCGAGAACAGAGCCAAGGCGGGGGGGAGCTCGCTGGAGACTCAGGACTGTAAATCCTGGCTCTGATCTTGCTGCTACTGCAGTCAACAGCAAAATTTCCACTGGTCTTCCAGTGGGACGGGACGGGATGGAGGAGCTGCCGAGTGGGAGGAGGCACCGCACTGCGGGACATGGAGGGAAGAGCAGCGGCTGCAAAACTCTGCCCAGAAACACTGGAGCCACCGACTCCATCCAGCCTCAACCCGCAGCCACTCACCGTGCCCCGGGGACCAAGAACAGCTGTGCTCCGTGCCCAAGCCTACAAGATGTTCATTATTTGCCTCTGGCTTCTGCTTTCAAGCTATTCCTCGAAGCTCTGGGGGAGCAGGAACTGCCTTTGTTACAGAAAAGTTAAATTCAGGACAGCAGGACAGCAGACGCCACAGCTCGAGCAGGCGCCCGCGGCAGGAACCGGGGCGGTGGGCGGCACTGCCGGGGCCGGCCCCAGCGGACAAGCCGCCCCGCACGAGGGCCGGCGACCGGGGGCACGAGGCCAGCGTCAAGGCTGCCGCGACAATTCGCTATCGGGTGCCGAGGTGTGAAGGCTGAGGACAATTGTTAAGGACTCCTCACCTGCGAGCCTTGCCTGCGAGCAGGCATTTGGCTCATTTGGCCCAAAGCAAGACAACAGACTCTAGTATCCTGCGCTAAATTAATTAGCACAGCTGCTGCATGACAGCAGCATTTGAAAATGGGACCGGTGCTTCACACTCCTACCCCGCCAAGACGCACCCACGATTTATGGCCACTCTCACCCTGAATCCTCTGAGACTCTCCTTGTAATTTCTGCTCAGTGTGGACGGATTCAACAACATTTGAGTATCGCAACAGCCTTGCTGCCGACCATTCACCTGCTGTCACTCCTACAGCAGCTTTTATGAAGTGCTGTGGGTGCAGCCGAAGCCGTTCAAATGATGGGCATGTTTCAAGGGCCATTACCACATCATCTACAGTGCCATTTCAGGCTCGTCTTAAGAGAAGCCGCAATTGCGCTGTCACCCTTCCCGGGTGCAGGCACGCAGCTGCAGGGCTGACGTGCCGACAACTGTGGGTATTTGCAGGCTGCCTGAAAGCACACCAAATTAAGGGCCTGATTGTGGGAAATGCTTGTACAAAACTCTAGACAAGAGAGTGATGGCGGACTGCAACCCACACCCCGAGAACTAAGCACATTTTACGCCTTCCTGAACTCCACCATAATGTGGATATCCGTTCCAAAATAATCATCAGGAGTGCTAATTTAAGCAGAACAAATGCAGGGATTTGAGGCTGTATCTGTTAAGAAACTGGACCACATGCTTCCACCAAGCAGGAGAAGTTGACAACCAGCCTCTTTAGCATATTCCTTCCTCCCTGGGCTCAGTGCACCAGGGCCTGTATTTTAATTCCCTTATTATCGTCATTATTTCATTAATGGAACCAGACTAAATCTTCAGCTCTCCCCTCTGTTCAGCCCGTTTAGGAGATTAGGCAAATCTCCAGGCTTTGCAGCGAGCGCGTGAGACCCAGCCAGGACCACCCCTCCGCTCCGACCTCATGCCCGGACCCTGGTTTGGGCTGCACCTCCTGCCTTGTGCCTGTCCCCCCTCCTGGCCACAACCACCCATCCTGGGTTAGTGCCACATTACAGCAACACGTCCCTGGAAAAAAACGGGGAAGAAACTTGCTAAAACCCAAAACATATGCAAAGCAACCGGGCTGTGTCTCCAGGAGCGAGGGACGGTGTCCCCCGCCAGACCATGGCAGGGCTGGTGACCCCTCTGCAGGGGCCAGGGCCAGTCCGTGGCGGGGCAGCCGGCATGGGGACCGCGGGCCACGGCACGGCCCCCTTCTCCTCTTTGCATGGGAGAAGACAGCAGCAAACCCCACCGGGCTGGGCGTGAACCGCGGGTGCCAGCCAGCTCTCGGTCTTTTGCAGCAGCTGGCTTCCCGAGTACCTGGTGCCATCACAGACCCACAGCCTCCTCTGTGCAAGGCACACACAGCAGGCAGCTCCCCTGTTCCGCAGAGCGGCTCGTCCCCCTTGCCCAGCGGGAGCGCGCCGCTGCAAGACGCACCCAGGGCTCGCTTCCCTGCTGCTGGACCAGCGCAAGCGTGCTGCCGCAAACGCAGACTGGGTCCTCTCCATGAAACTGCCCTGATCTCGGTCTCCTGTGCCCCAACAGACACCAGACCCCCACGTCCGCTGCTGCTGCAGGTCGCGTCAGATGTGAAGTAACAAAGGCTGATTTGAAAAACTTCCTCTGCTAGAGAGTGCCAAGCAGGAGGCAACACGCTCGGAGCTGCAGCTCAATTCACATGGGACCGAGACAAAAGGATCAAGTGTTGTGGATGCAAGTGACTTTGCTAAATGCATTTCGCAGTTTTACGGCATTTCATTCTATTAAAAAATAAAATTGCAGCCCAAATTCTTAAGTGTGTATGTTTTCCCCTGCAAGTGGGCAACACAACTTTTTTACACCGTACAGAGGATACAGCAGCCATTCATGTTTCTGATGTAATGGTCCCTTCCATTCACAGCCAGACCTTTAGAAATGCACTTGGGTTTACTTATTTGTCTTGGGGATGATCATCTCTAGCCCCTCTTCATTACTCTTTACCAATATTAACCACCCGAAGCTCACAAGGCTGCTTCCAGCCGGGAAGCTGAGGTAGGGAGGCACCTCAGGCTGCCTGGGAGCCCGAGGGATGCTCAGCGCCGTGTCCCCGCAGCAGCTGAGCGCGGAGCTGGCACCGGCGTTTGTCTGCCGGCAGCTTCGCCGCCTCCCGGCCCGAGGGACGCAGCCCTTTCTTCTCACAGGTGGCCGAAATCACGGGAAGTTCCTTATCTGCTGAGCTTGCCCCTGCATAAATCACACATTTCAGACCTAATATCAGCGCAAAGTGTTTTCCACAGTAAACAGGATGCAACTATTCCAACACAGGCCAAGCTTTATTTTGGCCACATACATCCTTCCTCCGAAACACCTTTCTTTAAATGACATCAGCTCTTCTGACGGACGGGCAGGAGGAAACATATGGTGTTTCCCTCTCTCGGGTCTCAAGGTGGGGTGACACACTGTGCTGCTTCTGTCTGTAAACCACAGCACCGAGGGGACATCTTAACTCTCCCATGTTATGGTAAACAGGATACGGCCAAGTCACATCCTTCTGCAGGCACCAGGCAATCACCGCAGCTTGGGAAATCGCACCTCAAGGTTGTGCTAAAAGGCTTTTTCCATGCGGAATGGGTTAAATCTTGCTCCATCTTAGCTCTAACTGCCCTACCCTGAAGTGGAGAAAGCATAAACGTTAAGTTTTCTTCCAAAACCAATCTCTCTATCATCTGCATTTTAAAACAACGCTGTGGGCATTTACTGTATTGCCACTATTTTTCTGCTACACACCTTGGATGCTCAGTAATTCACGGAAATATTGGGTAGGTCTAGATTCAGATACTTCTGCACCCAAAACATTTGACTCTGCCACCTCGACGCTAACGAAAAGCCACCTCTGGCGCAAGCTGGAGACAACGCACAACCGGCACCGGCCGAGCAGCGCTGCTGTCGCCCTGCGCACTTGCAAGGAGGGCGCGCTCAGTATTTTTGGAAAATTTCACAAGTGATGCAAATTAGTTCAGACCAAGGAGCCACATCTAAGAGGAGGATTAGTCAGATTAACCCTGAGTGTGATTGCAAAAACAAAGCAGGACAGAGACAAAAGATTTCCAGCCACATCAGAGCGCAAGAGTTCAGCTATTTTCACGGTGCGAGTTCAGTTCTTTATCCCAGGCCTAAAAGGAGCAGAAAAAGCCATTTCCCAGAATTTCCATTACAGCTCCCCAGCCCTGGGCGCTGCGCCCCAGAGGCAGGCATGCAGGATGTCCCTTCGGGAAGGAAGTCTGCTGGAAACAGAAGGAGGAAGAGGAGTGGTGAGGCAGCACTCAGGAAAACCATGAAACGCACCGATTTCTGCATCCTGTGTTTGTGACCTTTAAAATAGTTCTTAAGCAAAGATGGAGTTTATTTCTGAATCAAAAGCACGCTGCAGTTCAGAAAAAAAGCTCTGCAGCTTTTGCTTTCAGCAAGGCTTTTCTGACTCCACGACAGCGAGTCTGAAAGCTTCGCAGAGCAGCAGTAAGTGGAAGGGGAGTCCGGCCCCTTTCATGCATCGTATCAGCGCAGATTAAAGCGTTGGCTTCCAGCATGCCTGGAGTCCTGGGAAAATGACACAGCCAGCATCCGATAATCCGCTCCAAACTTGTTGATTTGTGGGACTTAGCCATCATCTTCATAGGCTCAAAATTTGGCAGTTGCTCCCACACAACTGACATTTTCAGGCCATTAAAGTCTGTGATAAAAGGGCTCTAGCTTTATCTCTTGCCTCCCTTAACATAAACCATTAGGCTTTTATTAACATTTAGGTATGACTCAGGGAAATCTCTGATTGCAGAGAGAATATTCAAAATAATTCGGATACTGTCCGAAGAGAACAGCAGGGCACGGACTCAAAGTTGAAGAGCAGAGAGAGGCTAAAAAACAACATGGAAGTATTTCATAGACGCCATAGGAAAAGGAGCAGAGCGAGAGATGGTGGCAAGCTGGCCCAGCTGCATTACGAAAACAGAAAGTACAAGCCCTCCTCTGTGCCGGGCAGAGCCCAGACGGGCCACGAACCCCCTCCCAGGCTGAGCCCATTCATCCCCGAGCCCCCCCGCCCCGTGCTGCCAGCAGTTTGTACACACAATCACGCGTTTATCTGCTGGAGTGTCGCAACCAGAGCTGTCAAAAACAGGCTTTTTGGGATGCCTGAGGAAAATGTCATCCTCAGAAGAGGGCTCTACTGTTAAGGCACTTGAGACGTAAGCGGACTCTAATTGTAATGCTGCCGCAAGGGCAGGCATTATCACAGAGCTCCTCTAACTTCCCATCATATTTTTTAGGCAATGGGAGGCAAATCAACGTGCGCTCTTGGCCTGTCGAGGCACTCAGGCTGAGAACCTCCAATAAAATGAATCTTGCTGAATTCTTCTCGAGAATCATCCACACTAAGCAATCAGTGCACCCTCGGCACAGCAGACGTCCTTAAAAAAAGGCTTAAAAACGAGATTTGCACTCTGTTTTCACTGTCTACTTAGACCACAAGTTTCTTGGGCGAGGAAGTGGCGGTTTTGCTGCATTCTGCACGTTTGCACGGCGCCAGCCCTAGCTACAGTGCTCTGCAAGCCACCAGCGCGACACCGGCGACGGGCTGTCCCGACACCCATCTGTCCGCTCTCGGTGGCGGCCCGGACCACGTCCCGCCCGCAGGGAGCCCCGGCCCCGGCTCCACCACGCCCGCGGCTTTTCCAGCCCAACAGCATCCAGGCACGGCGGCGGGCAGAGTCCCGGGGGGTAAATCAGCACTGCCCGACCGATGCCGGGGGCCCGTCGGCGTCCGCAGGACCTGCCCAAGTGCTCCCGAGTGCGCGCGAGGGCGGCTCGCAGCAGCCCTCGGGACCTCGCCTGCAGACCTCGGTGCTGGTTCACGGCCTGGGAAACCGCAAGGATCCACGTGCGGCCCCACGCGCCTCGCCCCTGCACGGGCGACAGCCGGGATGACTGCTGCCTCCATCCCCAGACACGTCTTGCTGAAGCGGAGTGATTGCTAACGAAAAACCATCAGCGGGTTCCCTCTGTCAAACCCCACCAAATCACCGCTCCCCGGCCAAAGGCGCATCCACCGCACCGCAGCCAGCGGCACCAGCAGCAGAGCCGCGTCGGCCGTGCGGAGGGAGAACCGACCGCGTCGGTGCGCCTGCCCCTCCCTCCTCCGCCGACAAATGTCACCCCCGTGCCGGAAAGCATTCCTTCGGCTTCTGCAGAGCTCCTGATGCCTGGCAGTTTTTCAGCCTCTTATATTCATTTTTATTTTACAGGAAAGCTTTCTTCGCCCCCCCGTCTTATAAAACTCATTCTTCTCTCTCCCTGCTCTGGACTCCAACCCTCCTCTTTCCTGCCAGGTCCTGACATTCACTCTCGGCAGCTTCACAGGGAACTTTCACCTGATTAAAACGACTGAGGAATTCAGGCTTGTGTCCCTCAGATGAAGAGAGCAGAGCGAACCGGGCGCGAAGCCCAGCGAGCACAGGGCCGGCGGCCGCGGCGCAAGGCAGGGCGCAGCAAGCGCTCTGCACACAAGTGGTTCTCCTGGGACTTCTCATCGCCTTAGACCTGTTCCGTGCTGCACAAGAGTTACTCGGGAATCTGCACAACCGGAGGCACGAGGTGCCCGGCAGCCCTGGGTGCCCATGCCACTTGTCCTGCCCTTCACAGATTTCTGAGTTTTCGGCAATGGTCGAGGTGCTCGCCTGTTAGAAGGTGACGGGCTCAGCAGACCGTGCCTGAAGCGGGACTCGGGGCCAGAGCTGACCCGACAGGCTGAGCCCACCAGCCCTCTGCAAGCAAACGAGAACCTGTTTTCAGTGAGTTTGCAAAGACGCGGATCTCCAGCCAGTCCAAGGCCAAGCCTGGGACGCGCCAAACTGCTGCGTCAAGGCGGCAGCAGCCACCTTCACCTGCACCGCGGCCGCAGACCTGAAACCACCAGAGGTGAGGTGGTTCGAAACGCCGCAAGACGCTCTCAGCACCCCGTCTCACCTCAGAGGGCGAACCCCAGGCTCTGGCTGCCGTTCGGCAGCGGCAGCCCCGGGCAGACCTCACGTATGCCTGCTTGGCTGCTGCCTGCAAGAGCCGTCTCAGAGGGAAGATGCAGTCAAAAGCCAGGACCGGGGAACAGCCAGGCTGTGGGCAAAGCCAGCTGGGCTGTGACGGTGAGGCCAAAGCCTGACAACGGCTGGAACAAACACAGGCTTCCTGCGGCCATCCATCTTCTGCTGCGACACTTCAGGCGCGGGAGGAAAGGGCGGGAGGTGTCCGCAACGGGAGCCTTCCTCGGGGCGTGAGGGAGGATGTAAGAGCTCCGAGGAGTCCCCGGAGGCTCCAGCCTCAGCTCCAGCGGCGTCCTGAAGCTGGACGCCTGCAGCTAGACGGTGTGATCGTCCCCTCCGCCACCTCCTCCGGCGGGAACCGGCCGGACTCGCGGCCACCCGTCGCCCCGCAAGCGCCAGCCCCGTCGCGCTGACCTTGAGGCTGAACTGCTGGTAAAGAAAGCCAAGGGCAATGTTGAGAGGGGACTGGCAGGACCTGCCCTGCACCCACCTCCCCCAAAACACCTTCCCCCTGGCCTGCGTAGCCCCGGCACGGCTCCCCCTCCCTCGCCCCACACGAGCCCGGGGTCCGGCGCACGCCCGCGCCTCGCGCTGCGGAGAGCTGAAGCGGCACGTGCGACTGCACGGGGAACTGCTAAAAGCAGAGAAATATAGAAAAAGTAGCAGTCTTTTAACTGAAATTGCACATCCTTCATGCTGCCAGGAAGACTGGTCAAGCTTATTATGTTAGCCTTCATCCTGCATTAAATACAATACTTCAGATTATACAATCAAATCCCCCAGGAATGGGCAGGCAGAGGGATTAACAAACAACAGGCTCCAAAGGGGTTGTCATAGTCAAAATAGCACGCGTTTAAGCAGTGAGAGTTTGTATGTCCTTTAAATTCACAGCCGCTGGAAATGCGGCTCCTCGGCCCCGCTCCCCGGGGACAGGGAGCCGAGCGGATCAGCCGAGCGCGCCCCGTCCCAGGGACGCTCGCGCTGCTCTGAAAGCCGAACTGACGCGTCCCCCTCGACACTGTTCGGAGTAAGACACCGGATTTATCCAGGCTGTATTTTCTTAGCTGCTCCTTCCTTGGGAGAGCCTCCCCTTCCACCACGCAAGCTGTGTTTCTCATTTATGTTGAGCCTTGGCTTCAGTAACCAATCTCAAACTATTCAAACTGCTTCCCGCAGGGAGGGATCCTGGGTGAACTGAGAGTTTGGCTCCTCAATCTTTGGGGGTTATTTTTTTATTATTGCTACAACTAACACAGCACTTTAGACGCTCAAAGTGCTCTGAAGGCATATCTGTGCCATTCTGGGCTGAAAAAAGCATCCATTAAAGTGACAACTTCTTACCTAACTCAACCGGTCTTTTGCATGTGTCAGTTCAGATCTGCTTCATTTAGCAATAGTTTATAGTAAATGTTTTCCTGTATTTTCCTCATTAGTTCTGCCGAATCAATTAAGCTCTGAAATAATGAGCAGAACTCTACTCTTCTTTTACGCATCCTCAGCAAAGCCTGCCTCTGAACGGCAGCGCTGCCCCACGCCGCTGTGCCGCCGAGGCATCCTCCACGGGTACCAGCGCACGCATCGCCTGCTCCGCAGCCTTGGCACCGGCGTCCAGAAACAAACCAACGCCACCTGCTCCCGGCACCCAGCCCACTGCAGTAGTTTGGCATACAAAGGTTAAAAAAGGCCTTTTTGCTCATTAACCGAGCAGTCCAAATGTGGAAGTGACCAAGGCAAAAAGACGTGGTCTAAGGGAGACGCACTGCTTCCCCGGCTCACAGACATACCCTTCCTCCACCCTAACACACAAGATAGACACCTCTGCCCTCACTTTCGGGACTGAGAAAATCCAATAGACAGTTAAACGGATGGTTATGGAAAGTGCGAAGAATGCAGGTGTGAGCACAGGCTCCTCCAGCCTGCGGCCAGCCCTCGGACGCGCACACAGTCTCCTCTTGCAGGCGGCACCTGGACAAGGCAAAAGATGTTCTCCAGGCATCTCTCTGAAAGCGCTGCGCTTGTTGACTTGCCAGTGTTGCATCTTTACAGCTGCTTCTTTGGTGGTTGACCCCCCCCCAGTAGGAAATTAGCATCAGCAGAATAATTTCAAAAATCTGTTAAAAATCAATGGTCCTACTGGATTCAGCAGCTGAGCACCTCTCTTATTTAGTCACAGTATGGAAGGCTTTCCTTTTCTCTACCATTTCATTTTATGTTTTTCTCTGCCTGTCTTCAAGATTTGCAGAAACTGATGTTTCCAAAGCTGTCTGGAAAAACCCACTGCACTTTGCAGCTCGCTGTGGTACCAAATCTCAGCAAAAAATGACACTAGTTAGGTGATCCCAGGGACATAACATTGCAACCCCAGCTCCTCCCCAAAGCCTGAAACCTTTCTTCAGCAGCTTATTTGACAGCGGCCAAGTAGCGTTTCCATGTCCAGGGAGCCCTAGCGCGTGGAGGTGGCCGGCACGCCGCCGGAGCGCTCTCCTGGCGGGAGGAATCCCAGGAGGGATGTGCGGGAACCACCACCCTCCCAGCCTTCTACCATGTGGCTCACCCCAGGGGCACACGCGATTCAAATGCAACGAAAAAGCGCGAGGAGGAAGTCATCTGTATCAGTTGCTCTCCAGATGCGGATGCCTGTCCCCTCAAGCAGAGATTTGGCCACAACTTCCTTCCCATTTAATGACCTGCCACACTGACTGCCGAAAGCCCGAGCTGAGCCCGCTGCCTGCGTGAGCCGGCTCCCAGAGCGGGGTGGTGGTCCACCGCTCTCTGAGGAACCACATGGAACAGCACACCATTCCCGGTGCCTCTGTACCGCCTGCAGTTAGCACCTTGATCTACGAGATATACTGAAGGATGACAGGGACTCAAGAGTCAAACAACTGTGGAAACTGCTGCTTTATATTACATTAAAAAAATCCCTCATCTTTCACATCTCCCCTTCTTCATCGAGTGCTATCATTATACTGTAAACTTTTCCCAACTCCTCCTAAAAAGGTCACTCTACACAGAGACGTTGTCTAGAGCATTCCAGGTTTTCAATGGCCCCTTTTAATTAGGCGATCCACCAGAGATGGCTTTTGGCCACTAGCAGCTCACAACCCGTTGAATGTTGGCAGCGGTCAGCAGACGGTGGGATGAAAATCTAATAGCTGAAGGGCTTCTGCTGCAGAAGGGAGCAGTACGAAGCAGCATAATACTTTAAACAGAGATGAGACAGAAACAGGAAGACAAGTTCCAAATTTCTTTCAAATAATAGAGGTATGTGTTTGCAAAATCCAGACTTTCAGGCAATTCTGCTTCTGGGTTAGAATCAAAAGATTTGTATTCCAGTGCCACTTGCAACGCATAAGCTGCAGAAACCTTGTCAGAGCAACGACCCTCCAATGGTTCAGGCCCAAAAGATGGGCAGCCTTGTTCCGGCAGCTGGTCCTGCCTGGCCAGACCGCTGCTGCCCAGCATCAGCTGCCTCCCACTGCCTGTGCCGCCGGCACGGGTTTGGTGGCCGCAGGTCCAAAGGCAAGCCTGCAGCTTCGCTGAGGCCTGAGACTTGAACTGGGGTTTGTGCCCTGGACTCGAGCAGCCCCACCACAAACCCCAAGCTCCCTCTGCATCCCGCAGCTCTCGCAGCTGCCGCTCACCCGTGCGGTGGCTCCCTCGGGAGCACGGCAGCAAACCCGGGGACTGCAACTCCGGCCATGCCACGTTCAGAGGAGGGCACGGCAGAATAAGACCCCCAGTATGGAAAAAAGCCTGAATATCCAAGTTAATCCCTATCCCATCGCCCACCTGAGGAACACCGCAAGCCAATATGCCTCTTGTCCCACCCCTGGCCTGCAAGGCTGTGCTTATCCATAGGTCCCTTCCTCCAAAAAACAATGCACCCTGAACTGGAGAGGAAGGCACAGGGGCTGGCAACAGCAGATCGGCTCTGCTAAGACCACGAGCCGTCACTGCTGCAGCCCGGCTGCTGCAGGATGCCATGGCCCCCGTGCCCCCGTCCCTGGGGACGTCCTGGTTCCAACCCCCAGCACAGATCTGCGAGAGGAGCCAGCGTACGCTCCCCGCGCTGGACAAGCCCCGCTGACGCTCAGCGGGTAACGAGGCGACATCATCACGGGCTTTGATATCAGCCCTGCTTATCAGCGTACCACATCTAACAGGGGCTCATCCAAGCTCTGTTTGATATGGGCCTTCTGCGGAGCGAGCCGTCCCACGCCCCCGCCGGCCTCGCTCCGCCAGAGCAGCGACTGCCAGCAGAACTGCTGTCCAGATGTTAGAAATTAGTACTGCTCCCTCTGCTCAAAAACGTCAATAAATTCTACCGGTCTCTCAAAGTGGGAGATTGCCGTAGACAGTCTGCCACCTCCTCCACTTGCTGCAAGGTGTTAGATCCCAACTTGAAAAGAAAACAAGAACCTGCAATAATTTCTTTACCAACCCAACAAAAACCAAAAAAACCCAAAACAAAACACACAAAAAAAGGCAAAGCAGAGCAGATCTCTCCTGCAGATGCCATGGTCAGCTCACCCTGCTGCCACGCCACGCCGTGCCCCGGGCACGTGTGCTGGGGACGGGGACACAGCAGCACTCCAGCCCTCGGGACCTCAATTCCAGTCCTGACGCTGCCACCCATCTGACCAACGCCAAGGCGCCCATCAGGCGGTCTCTTACCACCTGCTTTCTCCTGTGAAAAGAGGGCAGTAACGCTGCCCCAGCCCAGACCGGTGCACCGTACCAAGGGTTCACAACGACAAGCGGACCTGTGCGTGCACGAGGCTGCAGCAACGCCGCGGGCACGGCCCCGCTGCTCCTTGCACAAGGGGCACAGCGCAGGCAGTGACGCCTCCGGGCACCACCACGTGCCCCTGACCACGAAGCCCTTTCTTCCTCCCAGCCGAGAACGCTGACCCCATCCATCACCTCCTCGGCGCAAACGAGCGGTCACACGCCTGCGCACGCAGCCCCTGCAGCCGGGGAGCCGCCGGCCGTGACGGGCCACCCCTCGCGCGTGCTGCGCGCGAGCCTGAGCCGGGAGGCGCGGCTGCGCTGCTGTAGGTAGCTCGTGGTGGCACTCAGGTGGTTATAATTGATTGCTTCCAACCGCTGCCGGTTCAGGCTTGCCCCGTGTTTGCGTTGAATTACCACAGCCAGGGGCTCAGACCTATTATGTTTCCAACAACTTACTGGAAGAGGTCATCACACCAGAATATCAACAACAGTGCAGTTGCCTGCAAGTTTAAATAGACGCCTACTGGGATTTTCAAGGCGTAGCGAGGTGTTTTCACAGCATCCCCAGGCACCCGTCCACATCTCTAGGTGCCTTACTCACCTCTCCCGGTACCCTCAGCCCCACCAATCTTCTCTCTCAGTCACTATAAAATAGACTTTGAAAAATCAGAAAAGAGATGGCAAATCCTTCATTTCCACCCACCGCGACCCCGCAGCCGAGCTAGCACCTGTCGGGGCTCCTGGGGAGCAGGTTTGCATTGATGCGTGGGAGCCAAACACCTGCCCTGGAAAACATCTGGGGCTACACATAAAAAAGTGGTTGAAAATCCCCAAATGAATGGACTGCTGCTGAGATATGATCAGCACCTCCATACAATTGCACAAGCACCTCACAGAGTGCTCCAGTGTCCTCCCGGCCATGACGTACCTCCACGTGCAACACCAGACCTGGCCAAAATGATCCTTTTTCAGTTTTCCACCTAAACTATTATTTAGTTACAGGAGATTTGATGAGCTCAGTAGATCAAAATGAATCCAAGTTTCTAGCTAGGGAGAATAACAAGGTCTGTGCAGCCAGCCGTGGTTACAGCTCTCCAGAAACCCGAGGGGGCAGCTCTGACCCCCCTCTGCAACGGGACCTGGCCGTGGCTCCATGAGCAGGCGGGCGCTTTGCCACGGCCAGGAGCCATCTTCTGTTCTCTCACCTCAAGCAGCACAGCTTCTGGTTTCCAGGCACAGAAACTTCCGCCACTTCGACCAAATTTCCCTTTGCAATTTGGGATCTGTTTGAGCTTGAGATGCAAAGCAGGGGCGAGCCCCGGGGCCCCCGGGAGGTGCGTTCCCACCACCTACCTTCGGCTCGGGGGCACCGAGCCGCTCCCCAGGAGACTCCCCTGCTCGGCACAAAGCGCCGAGGCCGCGCCGGCCCTCGGCAGCGGGAAAGCCCCCGGGCGCAGGCAGCCCACAGCGCTGAGCCTGCTTTCCCAGGAAGGACGAGATTCACACGGCTCCTGCGCTCTGCTCCCAGCTTGCCTGCATGTGCCTCGGCTGCATGTGGAAAGTCGTTTTTCCACATAAATTCCCAAGGAAACATATCCAAAAGTTGGCCACGACTCGCTAATACCAGGTGAGAGACAGAGCAGGTACACAGTACTCAGGTCCAAGTCCGAAGTCTCGCAAAGCCCGGCAAAGCCCAGGCTGCGGCTTGGACCTCTCACCTGGGGCATCCCAGGTCCCGCCGGCTGCTCCGTGGGCAGACCGGCCCCTCGCCACCCGGCCCTCGGACGGCAGCTTGGAGGGACACCGACTGCCCACTGCTTGTAAAACATCATCCAGAAGCAAAATGGACTATGGCGATACAACAGCACAGTGCAGCTTTGCAGTAACCGGGCATTTGCACCTTCAGGTGCGTGCTAGCAACTCCAAACACAACGCGTTCTGCGAGAAGCAGAAATTAAGTCTGCTGCAAGAACTCCTGACTCATTTTTAATGTACAAATTAAGTGTAAATTCCCAGTTTCCTTTCTGTGGCTAATCCTCTGGATTTATTTGAGTAGATGTAAGGTTAGAACACATTTATTTTCATGTTTGGAATTTCTAAATTAGTATAAACCAGCACTTCAAAGTAACTCGGCTCCTATAAAACCCAATCCCACGGAGATGCCACAGTATATTTGGACAGTAAGTAGATGTTTTGTCATATTCCCACGTGTATATGAGCTTTTTTTCTTTGGGAACGTTTTCTGACTGGTTTCAAACCACATTTCTATGCCCAGGCATACATATATGCTGAGACTGTTTATACAGTCTACCCAAGGAGTTCGTTTTATTTAACAACCCGTTATAGTAAAGCTCACTGGTGGGTATCTCATCATTACACCACAAAACACTGTGTTCAATGAGCATGCAGGATCTGACACAAAACCACAAGAGCCAGAAACTTGAGAATTAGTGCTGAAACGCATCATTATCCCAGGCCACCATGCCTATGTTTTTCAGCACAGGAAACAAACCGGATTTTCAGCCTTTTTTGAGTTGCAGCCCCAAAACATTTCCCAGGAGAGATGCAGATCCCTGGCTAGCAAACCTAAGCCTAATGAAATCAAGTCTGCTCTCCCTAGTCACCTCTCCAAGAGCTTTAGAAGGACAGCGTGGGGCTCAGCATGGAAACCACAGAAGATGAGAGCAGGAGTCCGGCATAGCTGGGAGCGTGGGATGGGGTTACCAGCTCAGCTTTTCCTCAAGCGTGCTCGTTCGTCACGTGGTGTGTTTTATTTTGCGTTATACTCAGACCCCCACATCAGCCAATGTTTGGACACCCAGAGCAGGAGGGTTTGTAGAGATGCCTGGAAATCCACATTTGCTTGCCCTTCTGCTGTGGCTGTGGCCAGGAGAGCAGGGCTGGGACCGCCTGGTAGCCATCCTCATTTCCCTGGCCAAAAAGGCAGCTGCTGGTTGGAGCAGCACAAAGGCACCCGGTCTGTCCCCCTGCCCCAAACGCCAGCCCCCGAGATGGGGCGGTGGCGAGAGGATGCATGGGGGCTTCTCTCCGCTGGGACGCGGCAATACCTTTATTTTCAGTGGCACTGAGGGGGAAGGCGCGGGGACTCCCCGCACGGCCACTCCTCTCGGGCCACTGAGAAGCCAGGGACGGGGTCTTGCTGGTCTGCTTTCGCAAGGTCTCTGGTGTACCGCAGCCACGCTCCAGCCACGCAGCCGGCGTGACCTTCAAACCTACTGGGCCATGATCCTGCTGGGGCAGAACAGTTCAAAATGAAGCAAACCCACTCAGTGTCCTCGGGCTTTGATAAGCTCTGTCAGCACGTTGCTGCAAATGACGTTGAAGACAGTCTGCCACAGAGAGCTCATACTCCTTTTCTCTCCCGAGAGCTCAGGTCCAAATTCCACCCGGGCTTTGAGTGGGCAAAATGCAGCAGCGACTCCGTGCGAGTATTTCACTTTAACTGCATGCGTTACAAAGCCCAGTTATTTGACACAAAATCCATTATAAAATGCTATTTCTGTTGAGGGAAAGCAATCCTAGCACTCACTCTCGGTACAAGAACCCAATCAAACTAAATCCTTCCCTAACACATTCTCCTTCCCCTAAGCTGCCGCTGCAAATTCGCCTCCTCGGTAAGTGACTTTTCAGCAGCACTCACTGAGAACAACCAACCAGCCTCCGCTCCTGAGCCAGACCATCCTCCTCTGCTCGTTTTCTCCACGCCTTACAAAGCCGTTAAGCATGTGCTTAATTGCAAGTTAGCGCTTCCACCAAAGCGAGGGGCCCGTTCCCAGGCCGAGCTGGCGACTCCCCTTGCCCAGCGATGAGGGCACGGGCTAACCGGCCACCCGGGCTCCCCTGCCCGCTGGCCAAGACGCGCCGTCCCCAGGTCCACCTGCCCCACCGGCCCTCCGCAGCCCCCTGCGTGGCCGGTCCCTGCTCCCAGCAGCAGCCGAACAAGTGGCTGCCACCGCACCGACCGCCCCCCGCACAGGGACGAAGCCCCTCTGTTCAGTGCCGGCCTCCCGTCGGACCGCCCGCCACGATGCTGAGGGGTAACGAGCCTGGCCCCTCATCGACAAGTGCTGCTGCAGCGGTGCTGCGGGGACAGCCAGGGACGGCCGGCACGCCCAGGGCCCGCTGCCGAAACCCATCACGGGCGGCCGAGTGCTGCAGCTCCCTGGCTGAGTCACAGCCGAGTGCAGAGGAGAGGAGCATTCAATTAGACCGAAGAGCACACAAGGGGGCAATGATTTTCCTTTCACACCGCATTACGCCTAACAGCCCGTGCTCCGTATTTGTAACAACCGACTACTTCAGCCGAACGCGCGTTCGGAATGCATCAGGCCATCGTTAGGTTTTTATTTTTTCTTCCAGAAGGAGCTTAAAACCCAACGACCTAGTCCACAGGAAGAACTAATGAACCACAATTTTGATAATACCGGAGCACCTATCACTGATGCATAGGCAAAAGAAAACCTGGAAGCCCACTGGCGGGTGGAGAAGTGGAGCTCACAATGGGAAGGCAGCTAGATGCTGATCTGCTCCGCCAAACCAGCTGCTGCTTTAATACATTTTCCTGCTGCGTTCCCAGGGCTGGGACACAAAATGTATTAGAGTATTTCATCGTCTTGAAGGTGGAAATTGATGTTAGGTTTTTGCAGCACAAAGAAACACAGTATTACAACTCTTCTCTTGACACTGCCACTCTGGGACTTGAAAATGCAAACAGCTTGTTAACTTGTTGGCAATTCTAATGATTAAGTAAAAGCCAAAAAAAAAGTGAAAGGCTCTCCTTCTGACTGGTAGGAAGCCTTCTCAGCAGGCTTGGTCAGCGGTTTCGGAGGAATACGCTTCAAATATATGGGTAGAAATATTAGGCATGAGCAAATATTAATGGTATGCTTCATTTGTATCCTGCTGTACTTGACATCAAAGGATCTCTAAGCAGCTTTACAAATGTAATCTTACGCTACATGTGAGTTAGGTTTCTGAATAATAGTAATAAACATAGGAGTATGCAGCAAATCGGGGAAACTGAGGCACCTAGGGTTAAATGACTGGTTCAAGGACAGCGACGCAGCAGCAGCGTCAGTCGGGGCGAGAACCCCGTTTTCCCCGTCCACCCGATGTAACCACCAGCCATACTGCTGTCTCCATGTAAACAAGTTTTCTCACAGCCTGGTCTCACCACAACCGTAAACACGGAGGGTTTCTACCGACTTCTATAGGATTGGAGAGGCTCGGTGATTTCTAGCTTGCTCCTCTGAACCTGACGTCCCCTATTGCTCACCCCTTCAGGAACACAGTCGTCCTTCACGGACCGCCTTGGTGGCATCACCTGACAACACGCTCCCGGCCGCCTTCCTCACGCGCCCAGGGAGCACGCAGAGAGGAGGACCGCTGGCAGGAGCACGCTTTGCAGCGGAGCAGCATCACAGGCCGGACCCAAAGACTGAGTGAAATGTCATTTCTGCGTGGAGTCTCCGTGGCGTCACGAGGGAATTAGCTCTCTAAATACTTCACTGGATATAGCACTTTGTATTTTAAACGTTAATAGACCGCTGTTAGTCACGATTGTTTTCCCTCCTGAACAAAAGTTAGAAAAATCAGTATCTTCCCAACATTCCTGGCGCGCTGAGGAAGCCCAAGGGAAGCGGGTGTCTTTCTGCCACCGACTTCCAGTTACAGCCAGGCTGTTAACTCCCTAAGCACCCTCCAGCACTCAGCCACAATGCCTCCTCTTGACCCGCCGGGCAGAGACGGTTCAGTCTTGCGAGGGGCTGAGGGGCTGATTCGCAGGGAGGCTGAGCTTCAACCACAGCCAACAAGAGCGGCGGGTGCTTTCTCGTCCTGTAAATAGGATTCCTGACTCCCAGTGACTCCTCTGAGAGCCGTGACCGTGCCAAGGCTTCCGGACTGGGCTCCCAGTGTTTAACGCACCGAGTCTTTGTGGAATTAACTCAAAAGCCGGGACAACTACCAGATTTCCTGGCTGTCAGGCAGCTTGTACTTTGCCACCAGGGAAAAACCACTCAACTTTGCTAGAGTAGGTCTATGAACCAGTGCATTAAGACTACATATTTTAACACAGTGTGGAGATGCCACACTAAACACTTCGGTTACCATGGGAAACCTTTCTCTCTTTGCCACTGGCATTGCACAGGGAAGCCCAAGCCCAAAGGCTCTATCTTGCCTTTGAAATCAAACAGATGTTTTTACGATCTTTGATGGAGCTGAGTTATGCATCCTTCCCAGAGGAAGGGAAAAATGCAGCATTAAAGCAGCCCCTTTTTCTTTCTTTCTTTTTTTCCCCAAGCACGGCATATCTTTAGTGAAAGGGAAAACAGGCGTCTTTATCTGGCGTTAACATTTACGGCCACTTGGTAACAAATTGTGACAATGGCAAACTTTTACCCCGAACGCAAGGAAACAAGGCAGCCTGTGTGCGTGTCCCCTGGCAGGGCTGTCCGGCTGCGGCCGTGGGACAGGACGTGGGAAGGGCTGGGCTGGGCTGGCGATGCCCACCGCCGTCCTGGCCACGCAGGGGCACCCACCGGGGCGGCCCACGGGGGACAGGGCCATGGGAATAACGGCGTCCCCTGACAGGCGGGGGGGGTATCACCCCAAAAACACACACAGACACACACACACACATTCTCTGTTCGGTACGAGCCCCGCTGCACGCTTGGCTGCAGGGGGAAGCGGACGGGACCCAAATGGCGCTGACAGTGCGACCCGGCGTGACAGGCTCCCGTGTGAGCGTGCAGCGGTGTGGGGCACGGGGAGTGGAGTGCGGGGAGCAGAGTGTGGGGAGTGGGGAGCGGAGCAAGGGGAGTGGGGAGCAAGGGGAGAGCGGGGACCAGGGAGGGGAGCAAGGGGAGCGGGGAGCAGGGAGAGCAGGGCATGGGGAACGGGGAGAGTGGGGACCGGGGACGATGGGGATGGGGACCAGGAAGCGTGGAGAGCAGGGAGCGGGGGGAGTGGAACGTGGGGAGCGGGTAGAGCAGGGAGCGGGCACAAGGGGGAGCGGGGACAAGGGAGGAGCGGGGACAAGGGAGGAGCGGGGACAAGGGGGGAGCGGGGACAAGGGGGGAGCGGGGACAAGGGGGGAGCGGGGACAAGGGGGGAGCGGAGCGCAGCCGCCCGCCCGCAGCAGCTCCGGCCGCGGGATGCGCTCCCTCCCGGGGGAGGCGGCAGCAGCTGCAGCAGCAGCGGGACGGGACGGGGCCGCTGCCTCCCGCCCGCCGCCGGCTCCCCGCGCCCGGCCCGCCCCGGGACGCCCCGTCGCTGCCGCCCAGCCGCCCCGCCCGGCCGCCGGCAGGTGCCCGCCGCCCGCCCGTACCTGTATGTTCCTCTTCTCGCAGGCCGGGCCGGTGCCCTGCACCACGCTGTCCAGCACGGTGACCATGCCGGCGGCGGGGCTGACGAAGCAGGAGTTGCGGGCAGCCCGGATCGTCTCCTCGATCTCGGCGAAGCGGAAGACGCAGAGCGCGGACTGCGGCCGCCCCCCGCCGCCGCCGGCCCCGGCGCGCTCGAAGACCCCGAAGAGCAGCTCCTCGGCGGGCGGCGGGCCCGGGGCCGCGGGGCCGCGCCAGGCCGCCCGCGCCGGGAAGACGGAGACCAGGCGGGTGAAGGCGTCGGCGGCGCCGCCGCAGCGCAGCCCCAGCTGGATGTAGGACTCGGTCAGCTTCTTGGTCTCGCCGCTGCCGTTGAGGGTGGCCTCGGCCGCCTCGCCCAGGCAGATGCGGGCCAGCAGGCTGTGCGAGGGGCTCTCCTTGTCGCCCGCGTTGGCCTCGCTGTTGAGCGCCAGGTAGGCGTAGGGGCGGCGGGCGGGCGGCGCGGCCCCGCGCTGCAGGAAGGCGCGGACGAAGCTGAGCTTGTGCCGCGCCTTGGCGCCCTGCTTGATCTTGAAGATGTTGTCGTCGGAGGGGTTGATGTCGAAGGTGAAGAGCTTGGCCAGGTCGCCGCGGGCGTTGAGGGCGCGGATGGCGATCTCGGGCGTGTTCTCGAAGCGGTGGTCCTCCAGGCTGCGGTTGCGGGGGAAGAAGGGGCTGCCGAAGCCGGTGTAGGTGGCGGCCACCAGCAGCCGCGCCCCGCCGCCGCCGCCGCCGCGGCGCAGCACCAGCCCCACGGTGGAGGCGTTGGGGTGGTTGGCCGCCACGTTCAGCATGCTGGGGAAGACGGTGACCGGGTCGCTGCCGCCCGGCGGGAAGCGCACGGCCACCGCCGAGATGTTGGCCATGCTGCGCAGCTGGCAGAGGCCCTGGTAGATGGAGCCGCAGACGACGAGGACGCCCTGCTCGGGGTCGGGCTGCAGGATCTTGTTGTAGTTGTTGGTCAGCACCTTGGGGTGCTCGCAGGAGGCCTGCGGCAGCTGCGGAGCGTGGCAGAGCGGGCTGTCCAGCACCGGCCCCACCGCCGCCTCCGCCTCCAGCGCCAGCTCGCCCCCCGACAGCTGGAAGAGGCGGTTGACGGCCGCCAGGTAGACGCGGGAGCCGGGGCCGTCCAGGGCGAAGTTGTTGGTGGGGGTGGGCGAGAGGAACTTGCGCTGCACCTCCAGCCCGGCGGCGCGGCCGGGCAGCAGCGGCAGCAGCAGCAGCAGCGGCGGCAGCAGCGGCAGCAGCGGCGGCGGCAGCAGCGGCAGCAGCGGCGGCGGCAGCAGCGCGGGGAGCCGCGGCTCAGCGCCCGGAGCCGGAGCCGGAGCCATCCCGCCGCCCGCGCCGCCGCGCCGCAGAGTGCATGAGCCCGCCGAGCGGCGGGAGGGGCCGGGCCGGGCACCGCTTCCTGCGCAGGCAGCGCGCCCGCCGCCGAGCGACGCCCGCGGGAAGTGGCGGCCGCGGCGGGCGCGGGTGCGCGGCGCTGCGCGGCTGGGGGCGGTGGGGCCCGCTCGGGGCCGCGCCTCCCGCCCGCCCCCCCGCCCCGCCCCGCCCCGCCCCGCCCGCTGGGTCTCGGTGCGGGCCCGGCAGGCGGCTGCGGTGAAGTTACCGGCGAGCCCCCGCCCCGCCGGCCGCGCAGCACCGCGCAGGGCACCCCCCCCCCCCGGCTCCTGCGGGCGCTCCGCCCTTCCCTCCGCTGCCCCCCTGGCGCTCGCCAGCGGAGCGGGCCGGGGGCGCGGGAGCGCTGTTGCCTGCGCAGCACGGGCAGCCGGAGCGGAGAGAGACCCTCGGCCCGGAGACCCCCGGCCCGGCGGCCCCGTGAGCCGGGCTCGGGGCAGGGCTGCGAGGCAGCGGCGGGCGGGCTGGGCCGGCCCGGGGGGGCAGCACCTGGAGCGGACAAGCACGACCAGAAGGGAGGGGGAGGGGGTCCCGGGGGGGGTGTCCCCGGGGCGCCCCCCACCCCCGCAGCACGGACACCGCGCCCGGGGGGGCTGCCGGGCCCGTCCCGCTCCCGCTGCGGGCTTGGGGAGCAGGGGGGCACGGGGGTGTCAGCGCGGCCCCGGGACACCGCCCGCCACGGCCACGGCCACGGCCACGGCCACGGCCTCGGCCTCGGTCGCCCCCCGGCCCCGCTGCCGCCCGGCGGGGGACAGCTCCCCGGGGGACGGGGCCGGGGCGAAGCGCGGGCCGCCGCCGGGCTCCACCCCCGCAGAAGCTTTGCCCGCACGCTTTGCCAAGAGCCGAGTTCAAAATAGGACTGTGCATCTCCTCCGCCCTCCAACGGGCTCTTTTTTAACTGTGGAGGAGAAAAAAAAAAAAAAAAAAAAAAAAAGAGAAGCGATGATATTCCCAAATTGCACCCGCTGGAATCCACAGCGGGGGGAAACAGCCCGAGACAGCACAGGCTCTGATCCACCCTCCCTTATCGGCGTGGGAACGCTCTACCTGCGTGGGTGAAGGTGTCGATTCGCATCCACCGCTCTTCCCCCCTCTGCGGGCATAGAAGCACGTGAACGTACCCCTCATCCCGGAGGGGAACGCGCTGCGAGACCGAGGAGCGCTACCGGGCAAGGCTCTACAGAGACAGGATCCGTCCCGGGCCAGGAGGCTGGCCGGGGCCATGGCCTCTGCAGCAGACGCTGTTTGCCCACATTAGCCCTGCCGACTAAGTGAAAGAGCCCTGAGCGGTTGCCCCGACCAGCGCTCGCCCCCAGCCGCACCATCGACACAGGGCACGGCCGCAGGCTCAGAGCGCGCCCAGGAGGGACCCGGCTCCTTGGGCAGCGCATCCAGGTCCCCGTGCAAGAACGGGCACGGGTGGGCTCCAGCGCACGGCAGACACCCCGGTCATGGGGCCCGCAGCACTGCGTGGACACCTCTGCGGCGGCAGAGCTGGCAGCCGAGCGGAGCGGCCATAGGACATGGGCGCAGCATCCTTGTCTCAGGCCTGAGCTTCCACCCAGCTGGAGCACCTGCGCGACGGAGGAAGGCAAAGGGCAAGCTCGCAGGCTTGGTACAGCTGTACATCAGTACACGGGCACAGGTCCCCTTGTAAGGGTTGAGCCTGGAGGCACCTCGCTGTCCACAAATAGCCGGCGGCATTTAAAGCCAGGGTGGGAAATGGAGGCTGGTATTTGGTCACGACCGCCTGGCAATGCTCTGCAGGCGAGCCCTGGCGAGCTGTCCTCCCTCTCCCTCTCCCCAAGCATTGCCTTACTGCCCTGCCTGTTCTCGTGGCACGTATCTTCATCTATACAAAACATGTTAGCGAGGCTGATGCGGATTCTGCACGACTTCTGTTCTGGAGAGAAAAAACCTCTGTTGTTGTCTAATCTCATTTCTACACCTGCCAATTTCCCTCACCCCCTTCCTGTCCTCCTCGCCCTCTTCAGAGAGCTAATTAATACATAACTGCTTTGGCCACGGCATGTCCACCGAAAATGTGCATTGAATTAAATGCTGTGCTTTCGTGCTATCTAACTCATTGTCTCTGCTAATCATATCCTTAATTGAGTTATTAGCAGTTTTTAAATGTGGGACTCCCAGTTGTTGTTTTTTTTTTTTTAAACTACAAGTTAGCAATTTTTAAAATGTGATCATGTCTTTAATTGCATAGAAATAAACCCCCATGATCCCAAACCCTTAAGCTGCCTATTTTAGGATTTCTTATGGCTGCTTATCCTGATAGTAGAGCATCTTCCGTGTCAAATCAGCCTTTTAAGGCATATCAAATTAGGTTCCAGATTACAGCAAGTTAAAAAAAAAAAAAATTAGGCCAAAGAACATAGAAACATGTGTGACTTACCCAATGGTATCCAGCACTGGCTTTGTCAGAAGAAATCCCCCAGGAGCTCTGACTCCCATTTCCTATGCTGAGCAGTTATCTATGCTGATACAATTAAAGCCCAAATATTTGTGGTATTGAAGGATTATTTGACAAAGATCTTATTGTTGTTGTTGTTGTTAGGAAACAATCCTCTGGTAAGATGCTTTGAGGGGAATATTTTCCAGAAATGATTTTCCACCCCTATTATCTGGGCTATTAGAAGCTCCAGTGAGTATTTCAGGATAATGCTCCTAATGGAGTAGTAGAGGTTTTTAAATCTCTCATACACAGATCTCACCATTATTTTTTGTTCAAGAAGGAAAAAAGGTCAAAATTAAACCACATGCCTCTTGCCATAGACCATCACCCCCCTGCCAAAGTCCCTTCCTGTTTGACTCCTGCACAGGTTTAAAGATAACAGCCTTTCAGACATCTCTGTGGGGGAGAGGGGCTGTGTGCAGAAGAACTCAAAAACACTTTAATTATTAATAAATATATTTACACGAGAACAGTTTCCCTTTAGGGGAAACATGAGTTACTCATGCAATTACTCAGGTTATATTGACTCAACACTGTCAAAAAAAACCCCAGGATCTAATCACTTTAATACAGGGACTATAAACATCTATTTATTTAGCGGGGTTTATCTGCGAGGTAACCATAAAGCGCTCTGTGGATTTGGGACGAAAGTTCACCCTGGCATGCCGGAGATGGCCAGGTTTGACTCAGCAGCTCTCAGCGAGCACCAGCAGCGCGGCAGAGGAGAGGTGGGACGGGCGCGCGGGACTGCCGCTGCTCGACGCCCGGCGGCGGGGACCCGCCGGGGACCCCCCGCCCGCGGAGGCACGGAGTGCTGGCTCGGGAGCCGGCACCTGGGAGAAGAGCAATGCGCTTCGTGTCCTTGCTTGTGACACTGAGAGCGTTGGGAAGGCCTGACCGGGCGGTGGGGGCCAGCGCGTGGAGCAGCCGTCCCACCTGTGCCCCGCACGGCCCCCCTGCAGGGACGAGCCCCGGGAGCCGGCCGCTGCAGAGGGGCCGCTTGGCACCCCAGCAGAGGAAAAGCCAACACACGGCCTCAGCCAGCCGGGAGCTGCTGTGGGGAGAGCCCCGGCTGCCGCTGCGCAGCAGGTCAGGAGGTCCCTCTGCTCCTACCCAGGCAGCCAGTCCTCTTTTTTTTTTTTTTTTTTAAATCTCCTTCACTCTTTGCCTCTAAGTGTGCTATTTGGGTCATTTTCTGTATGATTGCCGGGCAGGTTGGCAGGAGACCGTAAGGTGCATTCACAAACACTTAGCAGACACGTGTTTTGAATCCTTCTGGCCGCGCGCTTTCCCTCAGAAACCCATACTGATGGAAAATTGGCACTGAATAGCTGCACTGGATCAGAGCAGGCGTCCAACTCATGCCTTTTCCCCACCCTGAGAGAGGCTGCTAGCAGTTTTCCGAGAGAAGAGGGTAAGAGGTAGGCGAGAGCGGAGCAGTCCCGCTTGGCTCCACCAGCCCAGCCCAGAGCCGGCCAGGACAGGGCTCTCCCTGGAGTGGCATTTCTGAAAGGAGAGGAGCCATGCATGGGGGAAATGCAAGGGGAGCTGAGGAGGAACCGAGAAGCGCTTAGAGAAATCATTGCCTGAACAAGAGCCGTTCACCACACTCATCTGATGCTCCCCAGTCCTGCCTGCCACCCTGCCTTCGTCCCGTCAGTTGTCCGTGCCTTGGGTCGTCAGGCTGGGTGCACCAGCAACGTGCTCGCTAAGGCACTTCGGAATAAGGCACTATTCGGTCAGGAATAACAGAGGGCTTGGAAACAGGCTGATTAGCAATCCTCGGTATATTTTTGGATAGGTGTGCGCCAAGTCCCTATTTTATTGTTATTAATCTGTATTGCAGGCACTGCTCATGGAGAAGGAGGCCCGGTTGTCATTACTGTTATTACTAATGATTTAGCACGCTGGGAGTCTGCTAGGTGCTTAGCAGAAAGATTAGGGCAAGGTCCCTTCCCAAACGTCCTTTAATCTAAACACACGCTCCAGTGTGGTCTCGGGCTTCGCTGCAAATGGCCGTAGCAGGAATCACACCGGCACGGCACGCTCCGCTGCCACCCTGCCGCTGGCCTCCAGCCGTGGTCTGAGCAAGGAGGAGAGGGATTTATGGGGACCTGAGGCACTTTCTGAGTAAAATCACACTTTTTTTCCTCAAGCCTCTTTGTTTTCAAAGATGAACCTTTCCCAGTGTAATATAGAGCATTGCTGCCTTCAGAGTATGTAATGCAGTCATAACCTTGTCTGCAGCGTGCAGCCGGCTGACGTGTTCACCGTGAGGGATTTGCCTCCAGAGAGAAGCTGTGCAGACAGAGGTTGTGAGCATGAAAAGGTCTCCTTCTAGGCTAATGACAGATTCCGTGCTGGTGAAAGTTCACACACACAATAATGGCAGGATTTTCCAGACCAGGAGGTTTATCACAAGGCAATAAAAAAAAAAGTCTTTTGTAGCTTGTGCTGGGGTTAGACCCAGGCGCTGTGGGGTGGAAAGCCGGGATGCAAAAGCAGCAGGTTCCCCAGTTTCCCGCAGGTCTCCTCAATGACCTGTTGCTTTTATTTTCTTTAGAGGCTTAGAAAGGGCTCAGCACTCACTCCCCCCAGCTTCACACCAGTCCAGCTGAAAACATGGCTGGGGAGCTCAAATGCGGCTCCGGCTCTGCTCTGCAGGAAATTTAGCACTTGCTGGGGCTAGCAGTCGGATGAAGACACAAACCCTTCGAGCCCCAGCCTCGCCACATTAATAGTCCCCTGTCAATGCAGGCAGGCGCGGGTGCAGGTGTGCACGGCAGGATAAGTCCCTTCTTCAGCTGGATCCCAACCAGCACCAGCCTGAGGGGGTTTCTGGCCGGATGATCAGACCCGATGCGACTCCAGGGTAAAGGAGGGTTTCATCCAGTCCTGCTCTGACCTCCGGGGAAACTGAGGTGCATGGCAGCTCTCTGAGCTTCAGAGGGGTGTCAGATAAAGGGTGTTTCAAGACCGAGTGCCCCGACTGACGTCCTGCGAGGACAGCACAGGCACGTTTCTCGGAGCACAGAGATGGGAAGACGCGAGCCGCCAGCACCCCGGTGCACAGACCCTGCTCTGCGGGTCCCATCCCAGCACCAGCCCCAACGCCCCGCTCCCCACCAGGTCCCAAGAGCCGCAGACGCCGCTGCCCAGCTCGTGATGCACCGTGGCCGGGCTGACGCAGCGTGGCCGGGCCGGCAGAGCACGGGTGTCTGAGGGTGCAGGACCGCGGGCACGGGACAGGCGAGAGCGCAGCCCCGTGGGGAACGGCAGGGCTGGCACAGTCAGCAGTGGTTTTAGCACGGTTTTGCCTGGACTGACCGAGCAGGGGCTCGTTAAGCCCCCCCAGGGCTGCAGGGCCCTGCCCACCCACAGCATTAAAGCTCCCGCTGCAGCGGCACAGCGCCCAGCACGACAGGGGCCGGCCACGTCTAGTGTGCGTCAGGCCGTCCGCGCAGGCCCCGCGCGTCTTGACTGCGTTCCAGCAGTGTAGGATGCAGCACTTGGCTCCGAGCAAAGGAAGCGAACGCAACGTAAAGCAGAGCATCCCCTTGTGGGATTCACAGCGGGGGCCGTGCTGATTGTTCAAAACAAAGCATGGCTGCGTTGGAAGCGAGCCTGGTTTTTTACCCCGGGATTCACACATGAAGGCCCTAGCTGACCCAAACAGCAAAGCCCTGTAATAACAACCAGCGAGACTGATTCTACCAGCTTTGTTCAAACGTCCTCCACCAAAGCCTGGAGGAAGTTTTTCCTTATGAAGTCAGGCACGATCGTGCCACACTCTTTGCAATATGCTAACTTTCCAGTGAGCAGTTGCTCAATGCGTGCTTAAGTGCACAGGCCACCACTACCCGTTAACCAAAACAAATGGGAAAGGAGGAAAGCTTACAACACAACAATTGCTTTCAATTAGAGGAAATATCTATTGCCAAAATATGTCAGCGGGATTTGACAGACTACATTTTTAACTGTGTACAACTGAAGAACTGGCTGCACTAAAACGCAGCTTAAACTAAACAGGGATTTAATCCCCTTCCCTTCCTTCCCACAGTATCATCACCAGGCTGTAAATATACTATTACAGCCCACACTTCCCTTGTTAATTCCAACCAATTTGACTTACCTCAGTGGCTTCAACGTTACTCTCTCCCATGTTCACTGGGCTTGTTGAGGCTTCAGTGCCGATGATCATTACGTGCTTTGAAGTGAAAGGGTTAAATGTGGTTAATCGTAAAATTATTGTTTGCTTTGCATATCTTAATACAAACCTAAGTGTTTTAGTTAAAATCCCATAATTGCTTTAAAAGATACACCGTGCTGCACCGAGCTCTGATTCAGCTCTGTATGTGGTGTGTCCATCCAGCTCTAAGCATCTCTGGTCTGCACCCTGCTGAGCAGAGTAGACCCCAGACCCGCTTCAGACGTGCCCTCAGCTTGGCAGGACCTGTCGCTGGCTGACATCTGGTGGCTCCTCCCGGCGCCATCCTACACCCTCAGTCCCCTCTGACAGCCCCCGTCCTAATCCCAGCCGAGCGGCCACGGCCGCCACCTGCCCTGAACCAGCTCCGCAGACGCCGCCAGACCCAGGGCCCGTGCAAATTCAGGGGCTTCTGCCAAGGTCAGCCCCAGCTTCAAGTCACTTGTCATTGCTACGACCCTTGGCCAGGCACATAGCCCTTGCCAAACGCAGCCTGGCGCACCGTCCCGTAGCTTCTGCATCCAGCTGCGGTACTGACTCACAGCCTCCGCTTGCCTGAGCCTCAGCTGGTTTTAACCTCAGCCCCAGCCCAAGCCTTGTTCATCTAGCCCTTGACAGCACCATCTCCAAAACCTGCCCCAGCAGTCATTACCGCACCCGTCAGCAAACCGAGCGGGGTACCAGCGCCTCTAACTCTGACCCTGCCAGGGACCCTCCTGGCGTTTACCCAGCCCTCACCCACCGGTCCCATCCTCCAGCACCCCAACCTTTACCATCCCTGCTTGAACTCCAGCCCAGAGGTCCCTGCCAGCGACCCACCTGCGGCCAGCCCCGAGCCATACCCCTGCACCCCAACCCTGCCCACGACGTGCCCGTGCCACTTCCAGTAAAGGCAAGGCAGTACTCGGCCGTTTCGGGAAGACCCTCCTCGACCTCGCTGCACCCTGCCTGGGTTGATCAGGTCCTGCAGCTCTTGCGCCATGTCCTGGCATTTGAATAGAGGTGCAGCATCAGCCTCTCTGAGTAACTTACTAGCAGGCGTTAGTTACAAATGCATGTTCCCACTGCTTTTTACCAGGAAACCTGAAATGTTTTATACCTATGCCTTGCAATGGCCTGTTACCTGCAATTTTAAGATAAATCTTTGACGTGCTGCGTCCAGCAGCATGTGTTTTACATTGCCTCTAATAGCTGTCTCTCATTATAATGTCACTTATGGGGTGTCATCTGGTGTTGTATATTTTTGGACATATTGTAAACAGTGTGATCTCGTCCTTGACATGTCCCTGGTGACCCCAACAGTCTTAAAGGTTTACACATTTCTCATGTCCAGTCAACACATTCATTAATCTTAGAGATAAGCCAAAAGTTAAAAGTCACACATACACACACATATATATGTATAAAAAAAAAAAAAAAAAAAGACATTTAAAATGTCAGCAAGTCCTCTACTGGACTAGTTGCAGCAATTTGAATTTTGCAGCAGAAAAGCAGAAAAGGAGAGCTATCAGGTGGTTTCAGTTTAGTGTGCAAAGATACTGTCTAAGTACAATCTGCGTGCTTCTGTGCATACATATGTATTTCTGTCTGAACTCACCACAAAATCAATAATGTAATATGCGATGTTACAAAACTGCGTACTAATGGAAACATTCACATGAATCTTTATACAAGTGAAACCAGCTTTTCCTTTGGACTATCTGGATAACCCAGCAGAACGGGCACCCAAAGTGCTTCGCCCACCAGTGAATGTGACCCTGAAACTGAGCAGAAGTAGTGGTAAAGCAAAGAGAGATGGAGCAACCTGCTGATACAGCTGAGAAAAGTGGAAGAGAAAAGGTAATGAAACAGCCTAAATAGTTAAAATGACCTTTCAACACTCATTCTTTTTTAAAATGTAAACACCATGCAGGTAAAGATTGGGGTTCTTTTATCACTTGAATGTCAGCTGTTCCAACTTTCCATCTAAGCAGTAGTCTTTTTGCTGTTTTTCACATCCATGGTACATGGATGTACGTACATGCATCGTACATCGGTGTGCTGTGTATTTCAGGGGTTGCGGGTGTCGCAGGGGAGCTCCCTTTTCTCAGCATCTTCTGCCCCACAAGGGTAGAAGGAATCTTACAAATAACACTGCCACCTTACCCGAGTTCAACGTAAGCGATGCAGTCATTTGCTTCCACAGGCTGCAGAGCAATAGCTTCATTGAACTAAATGGCCTGCTTCGCCCGGAAAAGCTAGGGAAACGGCAGCAACCCTTCACTTTGTGGCATTCATCTGAAGAGAGAGCAATAACGAGCTTTAATAATAATGAGGACTAACGAGCTGCAGGCACTGGCTCTGCGCTGAAGGTGACAGCCTGGGCACTGAGCTCCTCTGCCTCTCGAGACGAGGTGTGTGTTGGGAGGATTCGATCACTGGGGGCTGGACAGAGACAAACCCACTTCACTCACACCGTCCGTCGGGTCAGATTGGATTCCGTCAGCTTTTGGGTCCTGACAGACCTGAACCCGGGATTTCCCATCCATTGACTTCCAGCTCCTGTGATCAGCAGCAAAACACCTACCCGGGGCAGGACCTGGTTTTGCCTCCTCGGGCTCTGCAAGGCCACCCAGCCCCAGCGCCCGGGGCCGAGCCTTGTGTTGCCCCACTCCTCCCCAGCGAGTGCTTCGGCCAGCCCCGCCGGCTCGGGGAGGCAGCCAAGGGTCTGTCAGAGGTCACGGTGGGAGAACACACATTTCACTAGGTGACTTTAGGACGCCTCATGAAATACGGGGCCTTTCTCCTCCCTGCCAGCAAGTCCTTTCAGGCCAGGCAGCTAAATACCCACCTGGAGAGCCGCTGGCGTATAGGAATTAGTTGACAGGTTTGGGTCAGTTCCCAGGGAGGTGGGAGTAGCACCAAAACCATCCCAGCTGGCGCGCATTAGGCTCTTGCCTGCAACCCATGCAGAGGTGCCCAAGATGGAGCGAGCCACTGAGGTTTCTGTAACCTGGAATCTGACCTCGTGATCTTCTTATCTCCTTCTCGGTGCTCTCTGTCCTCTCGCACAGAGAGCAGCTTGTCACATGAGGGCAGGCTCCTTTAACCTACTTAATGGTACTTTTCACCTTCAGGGTCCTCTCATGCGCCGGGTTTATCTTTCGATCAATGTTCTTCTTCTAAGTGATGTCTATTTAAGCCTGGGTTTAAAAAAAAAAAACCAGCAAAACTTACTTCTGGTTTCAATCAAAACTGTCGATCAATTGCCTTGCTTATTTTAGCCCTGCTTAGCAGTGTTTAGACTTCGTTGCACAGCACTCCTGTAAGAGTCTGGGGGCCAGTCCCTGAGCTCCTTGCGCACACGGAGAGATTTCCTACCTCACAAATGGTCCCATTGATTTTATCAAGCTATTTGCTACGCAGTCCGATAATCATCCCTAGCAGGGACGAGGGAGCGTGGCCATAGTAAACAGTATCTTTGTTTAAGCTCATTCCTGGGACTGCGAAAAGGAATGGCACATTGTTCCCAGCAGATCTAACATTTCTAGGGCTTTCACTCAGACACCCATCTCTGGCACCAATTCGCCTTAGGAAAACTAGAACCACACTCGCAGGGCCCCGTCCTGCACTCGTCTCACTTGCATGAAACCTGCGGAGTAAGCACAGTAGCAAGAGTGGCAGGATCTGGCCTGGTGGCTGTTCGCATGCAGAAGGTTGAATAAATATTAGTGGTTAAACTAGTAATTAACCCACCAGTCGAAATATCCAACAGATCCCATGTTTTCCCCCGGTTGATGCAAATGAGAGTTGATTGTAAACATCTCATGCCTAAATTATACCTTAGAGAATCCAAGTAACACAGTTGGCCTTGCCTGAATTATTTCAATGAAAACAAGACAGACAAATGAGCATAATTGTTCAACTTCTTTCACTCGCTAGCTTTTGCTTTGCTTGGAAACTCTTGCAGCTGGACGTTCATGCAAGGTTTTGAATGTAAATGTACCTCTTGCCTCCAGATCTGGCACTGTTAGCAAACCTGCTTTTCTTTCATTCTTTCTAAGATAGAAAGTGGGGAAGAGTAAAAAAATGGGAAGAGCTTGTTTGTGACCTATATTTCAAATTCACATTGCACTCCAGCTCCCAGACAATCATTAAGAAACGGGTGGCCAATACTTTTGTTACTGTGCTGGGGTCTCACACTTAATCAGCTTCAGATCTAATAGCTCCAATCCCATGCAAGAGATGGGGAAAGACAGCATGTAAAAATATATGTTTCCCTATACCACTTCACTTGTTGCATGAAACTTTGCATCTGTTTTACACTAAGGGCTAATCAGAACAGCCCCTGGCTGGAGCTTTTTGTTCCAGAATCAGACAAAAAAAGCCAATGTCTACTTTCTCCCTAAGGGGCCAATTCTTCCCTCCTTTCATGTGCATATCCTCCATGGACACAGACTGCCGAGGGAGGGGAGGGGGAAGCATCAGAAGAAGCAAACGAAGAATGAACGGATTTAGGAAATACCAAGTAACCGAGGAAGTTGGTCCCAGCACAGCTTTGCTTAGCATCACGTCTATGTAGCACTTGGTAAAGGTGCTAGACACGGACATTGTGAATATTGCCTGCTAGCCACAAAATATTCAGCGTGAGGTACGCAGCCAGATGCCCAGCTGAGCTCTGCTGCTGCAGTATCGGGTCGTCCTCACACGCAGGGACTCAGCGGTACTCTGCAGTCACCGCACACGCGCGTACGCTGAATCTTAGCCTCTGCGCTCATGCTGCTAACAGGTGGGCTCTGCTTGCTGTAACAGCAGGTCTGTGTGCGATGTAGGAGCTGGAATTTGAAAGCAGCAAATGCCTTTACAGCAGCTTCACCAGCTCATCCTCACATATGTTGTTTACCAGGATCACAGTAAGGCTGCTGTGGGGAGCTGCTTGTTGCAAGGCCACATTAGTAACTTGTTGGGAAGAGCTGAAGGGTTGGGCTGGCTGCTCAGGACCAGGAGGGGATGGTTTTCAATAGCATGTTAATCAGCCCTGATGTTGGCAAACGCCAACAGAGCCACCAAAGAGACAGATTGCAAGGTGGCCATACAGACCCCTGGCTCTGTACGTACCAGGAGAGAAATGGCAGCACGTCGAGCGAGAGCGTTAGAAAAAGGCATTTGTATTATACCTTTGCACTCATTTCCCCTCTCGTCGGGAGCAGTTGTCTTTGCAAGATGTCCAACAATGCAACTCTATTGAAGAAAACAAATAATTCTTTTAATTTCAGAAGTGCTAGTTGTGAGCTTAAAGCTAGACACACGATCAAACACCTTCCTGATTTGAGAAAGGAAGAGAATAGGGCATTTCCTTTTTGGGCAGCACAGTATAAGACCCTTTCCACTTGGGAAAAACAAATTCATGTCTCCTTATCTTTTCCTTTGCTGCAGATTGATTAACTAATGAATTCTTACCAGCTGTAACATTCATCTGCACACTTAAAATCAACCTTGTAAAAGTCTACTTGTCCACAGTGAGTAATTCTTTTGATGGGTGAGTAATTTGTCTCTGTGGAGGGGCTTATGTTTAGTTTATGCTTTTGCTGCTTGGGATAACGTGCAGTGGGAGTCTGCCTATTTTGCATAATTGTGTACTTTAACTAAGTGTCAAGGGAGCTCAGAGTCAGGGTGGGTAATTTAATTTTTATTGTTATTAATGGCAACTGAGTAAATAAATACAAAATTTAAAAAAAAAAAATCAAGTGTTGTTCTGATTCTTTGATTTTTCTCAAGATTATCCTGGTAAAGGATGTAGGAGACAATATGATGTCTGGGCTGGAAATTTCCATGGCATTTTTTCAGGTGCTTCCTAAAAATGTTTTCCATTAAGTGTCCCTAGAGGTCCAGTATTTGTGTGATTATCGGAAGGAAGGGGTCTTGATTCTTCTTTCCTTCTTTGGTTTCCTCCATCTAATGGCTCCTTAAGATTCTGCAACCCACATTTTTCTTCACAGAACACAAGAAATAGCATCCCTTGTTTTCACACTTCAGAGAAGAGACAAAAGAGACCTTTTGGCAAAATGTCAGACTGTGTGACTGATAACACCCCCAATCATTTCAGACTATGACTTGTGGCCATGTTAGACTCAGATGTGAAAACAAAACACATACATTTTATGTTGGCCACTTCGCTCCATTCTATTAAATTAGGACTAGTCATTAGCTGGTGGAGAAGGAGAAACGTTTCCATCAAGAACCGGGGTGGGGAGGTTGTGTCTGACATCCCCTCTCCTCCCTCCCCCAACTTTCCAGCATTTTCCCTCCAGAGATACTGGTGTGAAACCAGCTCACATGACAAATTAAAGTGATTCATAACCCAGCTGCAGTCTCTGTTGACAAGCCCCATCGCAAAGCAATCATGCAGATTTTATGCACCCAGAGCGCCAGGGAAGAAGCCTGGTTAGTGGCACACACCGTGCTTTCAAGAGAGGTCCGATACAGCCTGGCTGAATTCATCTACAGCACGTGAAGGCCAAATGGCTGTCACTTGACAACAGTTAATAATGTAGTTTTAAAAGGGATATTTTCCCTGCTAAATTAAATTTCCAAGACATCACCATGCATCTTCAGCCTTATCTTTTTGTCTGGATTTTATTTTTTTTTTTTTTTTGGCTCTCCTATCAGTCTTTAAACACACAAACAGGGATTATACAGATAAGCCCACAGTATGGTTCATTCTGGCAGTGGCTTATCAATCACAGTTAATTAACTTGGTGTATCCATAAACTAGACAATTCAGCAGCAATTCTGTTTTCACCACCATCAAGTTAGGAAAAGCTTAGTGACCATTTCAGATGTGCCAGCCTGTCCTCTGCGGGCAGCGCAGGCAACCGAAGCGCAGAGACCCCTTGCACTTGAGGAGAACGTTTCAGCCCGCACATGGACAAGTGCATTACGGCCATCTCTCCCTGCTTTCTGCGGTGTTATCTCCCCTCCTTTAGGAGGGCTGGACTTGACTACAGGTTTGCATTCATTTCCTTACAAGCTTAAAGCACTTGTGACTGCAGGCCAAATGGACACGCAGTTACCCATAACGTCCAGCAAGCTACGCTGGCCGATTCATTCTTTTCACAAGCACCAATTTACACAACCCTGCTAAGGTCACTCTGAACTCGGTGCCCCAAAGCAGGGGCCAACCTGGCCTCCCCACTTCCCCTCCTGTGCCCAGATGAGGGTGCTGGAAGCCTTGTTCCTTGGACAACCCCCAAAGGAGGGTTGTACTGGTTTGCAGGGGCACGGCTCTGATCCCAGGGAGCTGCACAAGGGCCACTCCCAGCTGTGTCAGCGGGGCCTCCTGTGCCACCTCATGGTGACCAGCAATGCTCTGGAAACCCCAAGTCATGCAAACTGGGAGCACTTCCTCAGAGACTTTACCAGTTTCAGTTCCCCAGGATGGCAGAGGCACGGATGGCCAGCACTACTGGGGCTGTAACGCTTGAAGACCCACCCAACAAGAGAAGGATGCCCCGGCAGCTTCTCACGTTTTTACACATTGCTCACCTGCAGTCCTCAGCAGCTCTGCAGGATGCATCCAACTCTTCTACAGCCTGCCCACGGGCCCCACACAGCCTTGTTCTGCGCTCCTCAACAGGCCACGTTTGCCTCTCCGTGTAGCTGTGTTTCAGAGCTGGTGCAAGGAGTTGCCCTTGACCTCACCTGATGATGCTTCTTGGGGCTGACAGATCCAAGCGTTTGATTATGGATCCATGCATGCAGCCCCTGCTTCCAGCAGATGACTGAGCAGCAGAGACCCAAGTCTCATAGCAGCGGGCTTCTTTCTGCATTAGACAAGGACAAGCTCTGGGTGAAGCTCCATGCGGGGTTATAACATCTGCAATGTTTCCATCTGGGGGAGTCCTCCACCACGGTCTCCTCACCCCAGGCGATCAGAGCACCGAGGTGCCCGCTTTTGCTGTCTCAACAGTCAGAGGGCTGCCAGGGAAACTCTGTGCTCAATAATCTCCTGGGTCCTGACACAGCCCCCCTGCCTCACCCTCTCCTGTGAGGGTTCTTACACCAGAGGTGGCATCTACTTCAGTCTGAAGCTGCACCCTCCTTCGTAAAGCCTGGCTGAAGCTGCTGTGCTTCGGAGCAGGAAATACTACGTAAATAACATGAACATGCTCGCCCTGCATCCAGAGACCCTGTATATGCAGCACCGGCTGAATTAATGGCTCCACTTAAATCATGGTCCTGGGGGGTCAAGCCAAGTGATTCCAACCCCATTGCTCCCATCAGGAGCAAAAGAAGATGGGACCGGGGACAAGGCTGCAGCATAAGTGCAAAGCCCATCCAGGAGACAGGGCTAAAGACAAGACTGGAGACAAGCCGTAAGGCGCCATCAGTGGGCCCATCCAGAAGGCCAGGCCAGAGACAGGGCTAGAGAGGAGCAGCACCTGCAACACAGCCCAAACCAGACCTGAGGGCCCAGCCTGGGCTTAGATGGGCTCCCGGGCCCTGGCCAGGGGTGTGGGCGGAGGCTCCAGGTGGGGCTGCTCAGGGCCGATAAGGGCTGTCGGTGCCCCGCACCAAATCTGCACCCAGGATGACGGCGAGCTCAGGAGGGCCCTTCCTTGTCCCGTCCAGCGAGCGCTGACGGAGCAAGAGGGGCCAAGAGACCCTTTAGTGATACGCCACCGTGTATGGGAGACCCCGGCCTCCCCACGCGATGACTGGCAGCCGCGGGAGGCGCGTGACGGAGGGGGCCGCGCGCCCGGCTCGAGGGGCTCGGCCTGCGCCGGGTGCCCCCGGCCCTCAGGGGACGCCCGCAGAGAGATTCAGGCCTGGCCCGGACCCAGTAGTTTAAGTCGTATCTGACACAGGACACCGGTGCTCCTCCTCAGACCACGGGGCGAAAAAACGGGGAATATCTTGTCTGGCCCTCAAACGGCCGTGTCGCGCTGAGTGGGCGGCGGTTGCTCTGCGAACACCCCGAAGGAAGAGGTGTTTGGAGGTATTTTCACCAGTGCCTCCGCTGAGGGGGAAAAGCGGCAGCAAAAATGCAGAGGAGGAAAATGAAGGATTTCAAAATAATGACCTAGGCTGATTTTGACTCCAGAGTAGATGAAGGGAATGGAGCTGGGATCCGCTCCCATCAGATGGAAGCAAATTGGACTATTTCCCGGACAGATTGGCCCCAGCTGGGAAAGATAGAAAGAAGGCAAGGAAAGAAGATGGTTCAAGTAGGAGAACAGCAGCTCTGAGATACCGGGCGTTTTCAAGAAAGCCAGATTAGATATATTATCAAATCAACAGCATTAGACACGGCTGGCAGTATCAGAGGAGCCAAGACACAGAGCTTGTCAAAGCTGATAGTAAATCAAGGTGGAAAAGCAACCAGGCTTCATGTCATTTTTTTTTTCTGAGCATGACAAAAACTGCGCTCTGCCCCTACCTGCAGCTTGTGGGGCAGAGGAGACACACTGCGGGGCTGGCGGGTGCTTCAGAATCTCTGCCACCTCTCAAAGAGACTTTAGGCAGAGGCTGGAGACTGGTGTGACTCCTTGGGGAAGCGGGGACTCTGCCTATCGCCACACCGGAGGGACGTAGCAGGAGGCTCCGAGCACGAACGTCGGGGCAGCCCGTGCCCACCTTGCAGCGGGAGCACCCGGTGCCCGCCAGCGGGGACACTGCGAGGCCATTTGGCACCGGTGACCCCGTTCAGGCTCACGCAGGAGCAGCCCAGCTTCCTGCCAGCGCCCACAGGGCTCGAGAGTCCCACCCCCAGACCTGCCACCCCTGCCATCGGTGGCCTCGGGGATGTCATTCCACCTCCCTGTGCCTGGCTGGAGGGCTGCTCTGCCAGGCTGCTTGGCAGGAGTCCCTGAGGATTAATTAATGCATCCTTAGCCAGAGTGTCAAGCCAGAGCTCCTGCTCCTTTGGTGAAAAACTTCATCCTTCCCCAGATCCTCCTTCTCTGAAAGGCCAGGGACGGATTACCTGTATGTTGTGACAATTACCTGCACTGTCCAAAATTCTCATGGTTTCCAAATGCTCCAGACAAAAAAAAAAAAAAAAAATCAAACATCCTGGGCGAGAGCCCACAAGCTCAGAGCCAACAACAAAAGGAAACAAACGAGCACTGATTAGTGTTGGCTTGCTCCTCCTAAGAAGCCCGTGGGTGGGGAACAAGGCTTAGGGGAGCACGCGTATATCCTGAACCTCAGCCTGTGTGTCTGTGACCTGTGAGTTACTGAAACCGCTCGTGGGTGAAGGAAGCAGACCAAAGCATGCCAGTAGCTGCTCTGCTGGCCTCCTGGATGGGAGCTCGCAGAGGGACCTCCTTCAGCATTTGCCAGTGACGAGCGGCGGTGGGAAAGGAAGTGAGTCAGAGCTGAAGCGTGCTAATGGAGAAGCAAAAACAGCACCTTGAAAAGCTGCGATCCGGCTTCGGACTGCAGGGATGGCCACAAGCAGCGGAAACGGGAAGCGCGGCGAGAAAAAACAGCTAGTTCCTGCTCGCCTCTGCCCCCGCTCCCTGCCCAAAGCCCGCGCCCACGGGGTGAGAGCCCTGGCTGGGACCCAGCACCAGACCTCCAGCCTCCAGGAGCAAAACCAGGGCTTGTCCAGCTGCCCCTCGAGCGGGGCAGGCAGTGAGCCCCGGGGCTGCCCGCCAGCCATCGGGACTTTCCTGCTCCCGGGTCTGCGCCTTGAGCCTGGATGTGGCATCACTGGGGGGGGCACTCGGGGGCACCAGTGCTGTGTCCACACTCCCACACTGGGTCCGTGAGCTGCCAGTAGCCAACACAGTGCCGGGGCCCTCAGTGGGGCCGCTGGGTCCCTGGCTACGCAGGGGCACCCTGATGGACCTCCTCCTGCCCTGTCCCTGGTCTCGTTGGGGAGAGATGCCTCAGCAAGAGGAAACTCCAGTGTGGAGCCCTCCGGTCTGGGCGGTGCAGCCAGGAGGACCTTCACAGTCCCAGCTGGCCTTGGCTGTCCCTGGACCCGTGACTCTTCTGGATGCCTCTGTCTATGGGGGGAGGCTGCATTCTCCCACCAGCTGAGCCTCACCGTCACCCCGACGAGATCTGCGGGGATGGCAGCTACCCCATGCACATGCTCAAAGGGTAGTCTTAAAAATAGAAGGCAGCAGAGCCTGTGCCAGCTCTGCCAGGTGCCGCAGTGGCAATAAAATCAGCACGGGGCTTGAGCCAAGCCAGCCGGGAGGGGCGCGGGCTTCACCCACACGCAGTCCCCTGGGAAGCTGGCTGGCATGTGAGAGGTCCTACGGCACTGCCGCACTAAGCTCGGGCTCGACGCCCGCGCGAGGCTGCTCCGACCACCCCTGGGCAGCGTCAGGGCAGGTGCCCGGGGCACGGGCACCCGCTGCCTCGCTGCCTGCTGCTGCCTCTGGGCGGCAGGCACAGCGAGTCCTGCACGGGCAGTGCAGGAATCCAGAGGCAGAGGAAGCAAATTGAGCATAATTAAATAAAAGCCCTTTTGTAACCCAGATAGTAGCAATCTGTCTACTCCGCTGCTATTATCACTCCTGCTCACTGCTACAGCTGTGTGTAAAACATGTTTAGGTTAGCCTAGCAAGAGCTATTATCTTGACCTACAAACCGTGCCTTGCCTGTGTTTCCGTATCAGACATGGAGCCTGGGCAAGTCCATCTTTCCCTCCCCTCTTCATACACTTTGTGCTTATCAGCTAGCGCAGCGGAGAGGAAAAGCAGACGCTCCCCCGTGTATCAGCACTCCACGGCAGCTGGCTCCAGATCTCCCCGTGAATGCCCGCAGCAGGAACGGCTTCACCGTCGCAGCACTGCGCGAGAGCCAGCTGTGCCAGCAGCCAGCCCTGTTGCAAGCCACTGTCCCGAGCCAAATGTCAGCCCCAGGCGCAAGCCTTTGCTCACAGGCTTTCTGGGCAACGTGCTGTGGGGCTGGGCGGTTCCCACAGGGCCCCACAGAAGGACCTGAGTCGTCCCCAGCGGGTCAGACAGGACATTCCAGCTCATTTTTTGAGTTGGTGAATTCCTGTGTGGGGCTCCATGGGAAACTCCTGCAACTGTCCATGTGCCAGAGCGAAACAAGAGTGCCCGGGACAGCAGAACCTCAGATTTCTTTTTGCTGATGGGGAGAGGGGGAAGGATTTTTAGCAGCCTAGTTAAAGACATTTCCTAGTCAGCACCCTGCTTTTACCAGCTCACAGCCATGCCCTGTTCCCACACCATGGGCATCCCTCGCTCTGCGCACCGTGCCCTCCCCAGTGTTGGCTGTGTCCACACCCTGTCCCCAGGAGTTAACTGCACTATGAGCAAAAGTGCGGTAAGCAGTGCTTGGGAGGGGGACATGGCAGAAAGACGATGGGCATTTTGCTAACAGGAGAGAGCATCTTCAGGCTGAACCCCTGCAGGCTTATCTCGCCCCAGGGGAAGCAGGCAACTCGTCCCTGCGCTGCCGTGTGCCTGCACGCCCTGTGGGCCATCTCCTGGCAGAGCCGGCCCAGCTACCACCTCCAGCCCCCGCCGATCTGCAGCGCTGCCACTGCGGAGGTCCCTCCTTCCCTGGCTGGCGTCAGAAAACAGGGAATTTATCAATGTAGCCGTTGTTCCTGTGCTCTCTCTGTCCTGTCCCCAGAGAACCTCCAAATCTCATATGATTTTTCCCCCTTGTTTTTTTTGCCAGGAGCCTACCCTGCATCAGAGAAAAGGCCTTTGTGTGTGATCTCTGCTGCTGGGCACACAGCCCCACCAGAGCAGGGCTGAGGCAGGTCCTTGGGGACCCTTGGTCAGCATGGTTCCCCTCCACTGCTGGGGCAGGTCAGCAAACCAGCATGGTGTCCAGGAGCCAGAGGAGACACCAAGCCTCGAGGGCGAGGATTGCCAGCGAACACACATCGTGCCGCAAACAGGAGTAAGAGAGGCAGGGGTCAGACCCTTGCGCCCAGCAGAGCCTGTCTGGCACGGTAGCTACAGTGGATGAAGCAGGGAGGAGCATGCCACCGCATTTTCATAGACTCCAGCCCCACTTTGAGGAGAGGAGAGGAAAGCTCCAGCTCAGACAAATGACTAATTTTCACTGCAATCACAGACCCAGCCATGCTTAACACAACAGCAGAGCATTCAGCCTTACATGAAGGCTGGTTTGAGAGCTATCAACGTGTGCCATAAACAATTACACCTTGGAATAGCTCCCTGCAGGGCCGGGGCAACGACGCGTTGCAGAGCCGCGGCCCGTGGCCGCACGATCCCTTTCTGTGCAGACATCGGAGCTGAGCGCAGGTCTGGATGCCGTGCTGGCAAGCGTGTGTGCAGGGTACGGAGAGGGGCTGCGAGCCTGGGCAGGGAGAGGCTGCTCCTCACCTGGGCCAACGTTGGATACAGGGCGGGATTTAAGCAGTAATAACCACTGAGTCACTTCTGGAGAGACGCCGAGCCATGTGGGAGAGAGGTCCCACGCAACGGGAACAGCTCGGGGTCTTTGATGTGCTGCTACAGTTGTTGCCCGTGGCCCAGCGACAGAGAGGAGAGGCTGGGACGTTCGTACAGCAGGGATGCTCCGGAGCCCGCGGCAACGTCGGCAAGGTGTAACTGAGGAGTTGCGGTCTCCATGTCACCCCTCGGTCTCCAGTCCTGCTCTGGGAGAAACAGCAGCGACAAACCAGAGGAGATGGCTGCGCTGGGGAACACGATGGTTTTGCCTGCCCGTGGGGCGAGCCGGGTGTGCGAGTGCCCGCGGCTGCTCCTTGCAGCCGTGCCCATGCCCTCTGCGCATCCTCCGGTCCCGGTGGGCCAGCGGCACGGTGGGGTGCCGGGACGCAGCGGCAAGCCGCGCAGCCACCGTGGGACAAAGCCCCCGGGGGTCCCTGCCCTCCTCCCGCCCTTGGCCGGGCTGCCGAGGGGCTCCCGGCCCGGGCGGCTGCTCCGGCCCGCTCTGCTCGGCCACGGTCAGCGCCCGCCCCGGGCTCCGGGGGCACCGGCCCGGCCAGCGCCCCGGCCCGGCCCGCAGCCCCCCGGGACCCGGCCCGCCGCCCCCTGCTCGCCCCCCCGGCCCAGCGCAGCACCCGGCCCGCAACGCCGGACCCGGCTGTGCCTCGGGACGCCATACGCCCGGCAGAGCGGGAAACCCCCGGGGGGCTGCTCCGCCCGCACGGCCTCGCACAGGGCGCACAGCGGGGGCGGGCCGGGGCTGCGGCGCGGCCCCGGTGCCTCAGCGGCCCCGCCCGTGGCAAGCGGGAGGGCGGCCGGGGGGGGACACGGGCGCGTTTCCCGCATGGAGCCGCCCGGTTGGCGGCCCCGCGGCCCCCGCCCGGCCCCGCCCCGCCCCGCGGCCCCCGGGGGCCGCGGGGCGGGGCGGGGCCGGGCGGGGCCGGGGCGGGGCCGAGGCTGTGGCGCCAGGCGGCCGCCAGGTGGCGGCAGAGGCCGCGGGCGGCGCCATCGCGCAGTGCCAGGCACCGCCGCCAGGTGGCGGCAGAGGCCGCGGGCGGGCTGTGGCGGGCGGGAGCCGTTGCGGCCCTGTCGCGGATCCCCCCCCTAATTAAAACGATTCGGATGAGCGTGGGTCAGGCCACGCCCCTGCGCCGGGCCCGCGAGGCGCCCTCGGGCAGCACCGGTGCTGCGAGGGGCCCCGGTGCCCGGGCAGGCGTCCCGCGCTGCGGGGGCGGCCTCTGCCTCCGCCCCGGCCCCGGCCCCGGCCCCGGCCCCGGCCCCGGCCCCGGCCCCGGCCCCGGCCCGCCCGGGAGAACGCGCGGTTCGCGGGGCTCGTTCGCTTTTCTGCAGGCCCGCAGCTCGCCTCCCCGCCGGCGCTGGCAGGTTTGGGGCGCTGGGGCCCGGCCCCTGCCCGAGCGGCTGCCCAGGCCCGGGGCGTGCGGGAGCCGGGCTGCGGGCGCGGTGCAGCCTCTCCCGGCACCAGCAGCGCTTCCCAGCTGGGAAAGGCACGGAGCGACAGACGGAATGCCAGCCGACACTTACCGTACCCTTTGCAAAGCGGGAGGGGAGTGCAGATGTGGCCAATGCAGGAGCAGAGTTGATTTGGAATAAGCGAAAGCTCTTTCAAAAGAATGTTTTTGTAAGGAACATAACCAAAGTCTCTGAGCGGTCTGGGAGAGCACTGTTACACCCATGCAGAGCATCGTCGCTGCCTTGGGATGCATGAGACAGAGCAGGAGGATCAGAGGGATGCTATTTCCTTGAAGATGCCTTCTGCCAAGGAGCGCTCCACCAGTGAAACGTGACTCGCTCCTCATACGATCCCTGTTCTCTTCGCAGGATCCCTCCCGCACGTCAGCAGGACGTTCATTTCCCAAATACCCCCCTTAGCTCTCAGGGTGTGCCTGAGAGGAGGATGAGCTGTGCTTCCCGGTTCCTTCCCTGAGCAAACCAAACAGCTCCCTCCCCCTCAGCCCGCTCACCTGTGTCAGCCGCCTCCCCTCAAGCGACATTTTCAGCAAGGCCAAGGATGAATGGGAGTTGTCTTGGCCCAGAGCTTGCGTTCACATTACCGGGCTGGAGAAACACAGGGGTGACACGCAGGTGCGGCAGCAGTGCCCGAACCAGCCGGAAACGAGGAGCCCAGCGAGGAGATGGAGCAACGTGGTGCCACGCTCACATGCTCCCTGTGCTGGCCGGACAGGCTCACGGGTCACTTAGGGCTCCCGCTCCCTACGTATCGTAGCTAGTGTTAGGCATAAAAGTTTTCCCCAAGCAATGAAATTGGAGACAGGGACGTCCTCAAGGCTATCACGGCAGATATCTGACAGTTAACCCCCATGGGATTTAAGTGCTTTTGTATGTGTAGTGGAGGAACTTCTGAACTCCTTCAGCCCTCCTGATTGCAAGGCAAGCTGAGCATCAGCTGCGCACAGGCAGGGCTACAGGCAAACCTGCACCGGGGAGGGAGGCTGAAAGCACACCGCAGCTTCCCAACCTCTTCTTGCTTTCCTCCTCAGGCAGCAGTCCCAATTTTGTGCCAGCATTCCCTATTTTGCCCCTTTTGGGCCACGGCTGGCACAAGGCTGGTACAAAGGCAGAGCACGCATACGTGGTGACTCTTATTCCTAAGTTCAGAGGGGATCTGGCTGGGGATCTGGCTAGGGAATGAACCACTCAGCAGAGCTGGTTTGCCCAGGGATGTTCCATTTCGTGCTAACTCAGGCAGCGGAGAACCTGCTTCCCATTTCTGCTGAACTCCAGTTGGGGGGGGGAGGCCCCACAGAGGCAAACCAACCACTAACCAGCACTGTCTTTTAAAGGAGAAAGTGGATTTCGCACTTGTTAAGACACAACTTGAAGACAGATGTCTTGTGGTAGGGAGCTGTCTGTCTGCCCGCCCAAATTTCCACTATCGACACATCAGCATGTTCCGATTTGACTTGGCAGAATGACTGCTCCAGTGAGGAACATCAGCCAATTCTTCGCCTCCACTGTGGCAACCCAGCACAGCCATACCCTTGCCACATTCCTGTTTGTCCCCCAGGACCTCGGTGGAGCTAGCAAATCACTTCCCACGGACTAAACAAAAAGCTGAGTAATGACTCCTAATCCCCTAAATGATGGGATTAGAACTGTTGACTGGGAGTAGAAGGCCACTGCTTTCACCCTTGGTCATCAGCCCCCCCTGTTGATCCTGAGCCATGTTCAACAACCATACTGAGTCCAACCAGCACCTATCAGGTGACCGCACCAAAAGAATGCGGAAACGTTAAATTCACAAACAGCACCCCTGTCCTGTCTTGAGCCGGACAGCTCTAGCAAAAACAGCCCCATGCACTTCCTTCATCCCTAATCTGCTAGAATTTGCATTCTGGTTGTGGAGAGACTATGGGGAGAAGGTCACTGCAAGCAGCTGCTTTTGCTTTTTGATCTCTTGCTGGTTTTACAGAACTTGTATCTTTTCGTGAAAACAGAGAAAATGACTCAGTCCCTTCCCCTTAAAAAAGCTGTTGCCATTCCCTTCTCAATTCTGTGTTCTCAAGGCCACACGACCAAAACCCAAGAGGAATGAGTATTTTCTCCACATCAGTGAGGAATCTGCTCACTTCCAGCTTGTACAAATACTAAAGAATTCAGAAATTCTTCTATGAAACTTGGTAGATAAAATACTTATGTTTAGAGTGGTGGCCCAACCAACAACATACAGGCTTCCTCAGAGGAAGAGGGAGTGGGCTTTCGTTAGTGAGCGCTGTCCTACCAGCTGAATTCTTCCTCGTCAAAGCTGAGCCGGGGCCTGGAGCTGCTCCATCATGAGATCCACGTGAGAAATACAGGTGAGGCTAGAATTGCACCTTGCTTTGCATACGCAGCTCAGCACAGAGCTGACCCTGCAGTCCCAGCAAGAACGGCCAAAGAAGCAAGAGCCAGCCCCCACCCCTTCTCGGCGGGGACAGTCCAGATTACAGACCTGCTCAGAGGTGGAAAATACAGGACCAACTCCCGGTTCTTCAAAGACAGACACCTCTTGGGCAAGTCATCTCATCTAATCGTACCCACCTCCAAACTGAGGCTTAGAGCACTGCAGGTAGGGAGGGTAGAGAAACGCCGCGAGGTGCGAGCCGCCCAAACAGGTCAGGCGTCTGCGGGAATGGCGGTGACCCTGCAGAGAGGCTGTCCCAGACTCCAGCTGGACTGGAAGGAAACAGGTGAGGAAGGATGCAGTGCTGCTCCTCTTCCTCCTCTGCCCGCAGAGACCAAACAACACAGCCAATTTATTCTCGCCATGCCCAGGTGGTGTATGGCTGATTACAGGATGAAGTTTGATGATTGGATTTATGGAGAACTTGCTCAAATTTTAAACTACTAGGGCTCAGAACAGTTTTAACACACCCCTCTTTCTCTTCCTGACACCCCCCCCCCCCCGCCCCGTACCCCATCCCTTTGGAAAGATCCAAATTAGGCCAATGTTAATAGCTGAGGTCTTTATTTAAAGTTTTTTATATACAGTAAAAGTGTCACAGATAAATCTGCGACAATCAGACAAGACAAATGTAAATCTCTCTCAACAATTAGCAGCTTAAGATCTATAAACTACAGTGTTACGTTCACAAGTGTCATTTCTGTACTTTTCAACCCGTGCAAGTGAGTTTTCTGTTTATTTTTTTACACTTTTAAAACACACTTACAGCTAAGTCAATTGCCTACTACTATACCACCTGGCATACACAACACAGACACACAGGGTTTTTAACTCCTTAGCCACATTCAGAATTCACTTAAAAACTGGCAAAACTACCCAATCTTGAACCCCTTTGTAGCTTGGCTTCTTTTGTTATAATGCTGCTTTTTGAATTAAAAAAAATGCATATTTTCAAAGCTGAAAGACAGTGCTTTTCTGTCCCAGTGCAACATGTACAGAACTCAACATTTCATCTGATCAGACCCTAAGAACTCATGGGATTGGAATAAACCAATGAAATAATTGCTGTCAGCATGCTCAGTATCATTAAACTAAACTAATGAGGCTGAGAGAAAAGAGGACTACATAAAATTTAAAATGGTAAATTTTTTTGCATCAAGATTTTCTTTCTTCTTTACATTAAGAAAGCACAGGGGGGAAACAGATGAACTTCATTTGAACCACAGAATTTCAACGAAGAGCTGCTGCTTTTTCAACTAACACAGTCCATTATATTCTTCCCTTTTTATACGCCAAGTTGATATGTGCTAAACATATCTAAGCAATTTCAGAATTGTTTCAACTCTGAATATGAAATATTTTGGGAAACATTCTGCAACTCAGAGATGGTCACTAAAAAGTTTACATCCATAAGGAAGGCTAATAAAAGGTACTCACACGCACACTCACATCCATGGTGGAAACTGTCTTCTACGTGTCACCCAGAAACGCTTCATCAGGAAAGCTAACACAACCACTTACAAGGAAAGGGAGCTTTAAAGCTAGAATCACATTTCCAACAATATAATCATTGTTAAGCTATCAGAAATCATCACAGACCTTCAAATTGAAGAGGGAGGAAAACCCCAAAACGTTCTGCAAATGCAAAAGGCAAAACACATGGCAGTTGTGTTAGGATATGAAAAGTGGATGCAGCATCATATATGGCATTACTGCAGACAACTTTCTGGAATGGAAGAAACTGTCGAGAGAGAAAGAGACAGACAGACAGACATTGTCCAGAACCGTATGTACATGGCCTTCACCGAACAGTTTTGAGGTGATAAGTTTCTATTAAGCCTACGCCTTCTGGCAAATTAGCAAATGGCATTTACTGAAGACGACACAGAGTTGAGACACTAAATTAAGTTAGGATATAAAGAAGAAGAGGGACAAACACTTCCTTCAGATACTATGGACGAGCGGCACTGAGCATCCAGATCCATTGGCTTTCGACTCCTTCCTGCTCTGACCACATAAAAACCTATCATGAGCAATTCTAGTGCGATCAAAACTGAGAAAAACAGAGGTGCAGAGCCCAGGTTTCAGAAATAAAGGCAACAAAGCTTTTCAATTATGTGCCAAATCAGTTCTTACTGTTATTCACACCTTTGTTTCTGACAAAAACTACGTAATGGGAAGACGATGGTTATCCATGTAATTTGAATCAGCCAGAGAAGCATGGTAAACAGAATAGAGTTTCACTGGAGCTAGAAGCATGGTCTCGGGAGGGAATGTTTATGCAATCTTTGCTCTGTCTGCAACTCTGTGGAAAGCATGATTATTTTTGGCTTGAGTCAGTTGCAACTGGCAATTTAATGTTTTAAGTAGGACAGGAGCAGATTAGTGCATATGGTGACAAAGATAGTGTGCTGGGATCCCTGGGGAGAGGCGTACCTGAGTTTCCTGTGACTATGGAAAAAAACAGAATCTTTGAAGGAAGAAGGATGGTTGGACGGTGGAGGGCTTGCCTCTGCTGGCAATCAGAAGACCCTCAAGGCTGTTAACCTAGTTTGAGGGAATTTCTCAGAACCCAGGATTTGCATCACAGCGTAAAGTCCTTGTCTTCTGTGTATATATATGCATATGATGTACATGTTCGATGTATGTATATGCATGATTTCAACTGGTTTAGGTCACTTGGGCAACTTTGGGTTCCTAGAGGGAACTTAAGCCTGGAAGGAAGGAAAACAGTAAGATCTAACTAAACACCATAAATGGTTTTGAAAGAGAATCCTGGAGTCCTTTTGGATTTCATGGAGAAGGAAGTTGAAACTTGGCTTTGTTACAGTGAAAGGGACACCAGTTAAAAAAGCAGCACAGAGTGAATGCAGGTTCCTTGGACACGAAGCCTGCCTGCCAGTACCAACAGCTCACCAGCAACAGCATGTTGCTAGGACTCAAGAATTACGTTTGAAGTTGACATTTCCTTTAGAGCTTTGAAAAGGTATCTACACCAAGTACTTGCCCCCATGGCTGAAGAAGATGATGCTCTCTGTGGCACACCACACAGGTACAAAGAAGATCTCTACACAGACACACAAATGATCTTACCAGAGCCTGACAGGAGGAAAACTTTGGTTTCACTTTTTAGGGGTTTATTTAAAAATTAAATCAGAGAGATTTCCGAGACAACCATTCTTTTAAGTGGACTGTTGATTCAGTATTTCTTTCCTTAAAAGAACCTGTCTTTTCCCTAGGAAGGGATGAAGAGAAATTCCTTATTTTTATCCTGAGGCCAGGAATGAGAGATGATGTGGAAATGAGAAATATAAACATAGTCTCCTTCACATCTGGAGAAAGAAAAAAAAGCCCTGCATGACAAAGATGTATGGAGAAGATAGATGTTTTTCATGATGCTGCATCTGTATGCTCAGGAGGACAGATAAATGGCATATGAACAGCGCTGCGCTCCAGACAGGCTGGCACTAGAAACTACTCTCTGCCCTCCTCAAAACTGTTTCAGGACAAGACGGCTCACAATTATTCACGCATTTCTTCATTTAAAAACATCACTTCTTTATTTAAAAGGAAAAAAAAAAAAAACCATAACGACCCTCCCAACCCCTTCCAAAAAAACCCCCAATAATAATAATAATAATTATAATAAAAAATCCTATTAGAAACAATAAGGAAGCACTGAGAGTTTGAGTATTACACTCTTCAAGTATGCTGTTTGGATTTTTTTTAAATCTGTGAATATACATATATAAAAAAAACCTTAAAAGTGCGACCAAGGGCTTCTGCTTAAAGATAAGTATTTCAAGGACTACTTCAAAATACTGTAGCACGACCGTGCAGTTACTGTGTATGGCATGAGGCTTCCACTTCATATGCTTAGCAAAGTTAGCCAGCCTTATAGAAAGTTATTGTAAGTCAGGTTAGCACAAATGGTGAACCCAGACGCTGAGCTGGGAAAGAGATCCACACGTTGTTGTTTTTCTCTTGTTAAGGAAAGAAACCACTCTGAACGCATACATTTGGACATGGAATGTGAGCAGACTTCACAGTAAAAGTTTAGTGTTACAGGTTTGCTGTGGTACCATCATTCAAGGCTGTGCACTAGATTTAGCTTTGCTCATCTTAAGCTAACCACATTCTCTTCTTCCTGACAGGTTTAGTACAGTAGTTCAAGCCACAATTTAAATTGCCCATTGGTATGCTCCGAATTTCTGTATTTTATTTGTTTCTTTTGTACACTTTAAAGAATCTTAAGATTTGCATCCAAAGAGAACCATGCTACATAAAAATTATCCAGGATTCTCGCCAAAAAGAGTTCTTGAATAAGATCTAAAAAATACTATTGCAATGCATCTCGCAGAGAAAAAACGTTATTCTAAATGTAAACAAATTCACTCGGACACTTTAAAACTTCAGCGGAGTAGCTGCTGACTAATCTTTGCCACGCTTGCTCACTGAGAGCGCCGGGAGGAGGGCGACGCAGCCAATTCCTGCCGCCATCATCTGGGGGGAGACAAGAACCGTTCCAAGTAGCCGGTGATGGCATCCCAGTGCTTCCACAAAAAGGCAATGAAAACCACTATAAATAAAGTGCTGAACGTCCTATTGCGAGTCTTCATGAGGGGCACGACGCAGTTGGCCACAGTGGAGACGAAGACGAGGAGCACAGCCATGACAGCCAGGAGGATGTTGATGAACTTCCCCAGCAGGTTCCTAGCCGTGGCGTTCTCCAGCCCTTCCAGCTGCACCACTTGCTGCTGCTGCTGCTGCAGCTCCATCTTGGAGATGCGGGTCTGGCACGCTTCCAGTGCCTCCTGTCGGCAAGAACACACCGCTGGGTCGCCAGCACCCGACACGTCCACCCCAGTGGTGGACAGCCCGGCTCTTACCCTACCGACCACGCCAGACCAGGGCCACCCTCCTCGTGCCTCATGCAGGACATGAGTCACCACACCGATTTCATACCCTGCAGCGGGAGCAGAGGAAGCTGTGCCATTTCATGTGATTGAGGGTTCGGAGCCCCTCACTAACCAGGTACTGCCGTTTGTAACGCCACGTCATTTCATTTACACCAGAGAGGCTTGACAGAGATGACAGCCTGGGTGGAAGTCAGGCTCTGTTAAAACACATGCATCAGCTGCCACTTTGCACTGTCAACCGCCTGTCCCTGCACGTGGTGCAGTGACCACCTGAGACCTCGCCACCCTTCCTGCCTTGCCATCAGACCCAGAGGGAGGAGGATGCTGACAGCCCTCAGCAATCAGACAGCCTTTGTCCAAAAGGACGGGGGGGGGGGGGGGGGGTGTGTGTGTGTGTGTGCACCCAGTGAGCTGCTCATTTCAGCTTTGGTTTCAAGAGACCACTGAGGAGATGAAGATGCTGTGTCCAGCCAGCACTCTTCCTCCTCTTCTGGGACGCGCATTCCCAGAGCCTCCCATTTCCATCACTTTCCTTGCAGTGGCTTGTGCTTCTCTGACCCTCAGTGAGCCCACTCAATTCTCTGTTCAACCTGGCAGAAAACTAAGTCAACAAACATATCTAACCAAAAAAGCCTGGCCACGTTCTGCTTCCTTAGTGAGCTGAATGAGCTCAGGGAAAGGTCTGAGGAGCACCAGGGCAGGGACTGCACAGTTGGCATCACAGGAGGAAGACCTCCTCCAGACTGCAGCAAGCTGTGGCACTGGCATAGCTCCAGGTGACACTGCAAGGCTTGGAGAAAGGAGATGTCTAGGAGAAGGATAAGAAGCATGAGATTTATGAAACTGCCTCTAGGAAGCAGCAAAGCAAAAGTACGTGGAAGGAGAAGACTATCCTGTACAAAACAACGTCTCTAAAGCACTGTTGACTTGGGTGTGATTGTTTTCAGACCTTTTCACCATGCTGAACTTCAAATGGACCAACCCAACCTGCAGTACACCACTGGTGACATGCAGCGGGTGGGCTGGGGATAAGGGATAAGGAAGAGGCTTTTTAAGACAATTAATGCAATGAGACAGTTCTGCTCTTGGAGAGACAAGGTTACAATTTTTCCATTAATCCTCCCTCAGAGTTGCTTTTCTCAGACCTAAAGGCCTGAGCCCTAAAGGCCAACTTCAGGTAACATCTAGAAGTCTGCAGCAAGCAGCAGTCTCTCTCAGACTGATCACTCAAATAGGAACCAGGACTCCTTGCCTACAGACTAAGCTCTGTCACTGTTCCTCTGCAACATCAGCCCATGCTCTTAACTAGTTTTTCATGCAACAAAACTTAAAAATTACCTTTTCCCCAGCGATGCTGAGGAATAATCTGTCCCACTTTGCAAGTTTACACTGAAGTGCTGAATCATAAAATGAAAATTAAAAAAAGCTATTGAGAAATCCCCACTTCAATTTAAGTTTTCAACTTAACTTCTTCCTGACATGTTGAATTAGAGAGAACAAAACCTGAATGTTGTAACATCCCCCCAAGGTAGAGCCTCCTGTTTACTCTGACGGAGGCCATGGCACCACTGTCCACAGACACTGATTTATTTCAACCTTAAAGGTCACTGTCACCTGTTACTTTTCTCTGCCATTGCATCATGTCTGTGGAGGTCAATGAAACATGAGGGCTTCTCTTCAGTTATGGTCCCTGAAAGTACAGGGCAAAACTGATCAGCCTCCTGTAACAGCAAGCAACCTGGAAGGACATTGACTCAACTGGACTTGCAGCTGGATCCGCAAGTGTGCCAAAAGCACAGCCTGCTCCGTCTCCAGAGGAAATCACCTGGCTGAAGCTCCTTGGGGGTAGGAAAGAGGGAGAACTTTGACCTACAATTCTCTGCTTACGCTATAAATATCTCACGTCAGCAATCAAAGCTGAGATGCCTGCTCTAAAACTAGCACAAGTATTTAAAATGGACGACAGATCTGCTTCTGAATAGGCCTTTCTTTATAAGGTTTAGCGGCTGCTCAGATCATTTCCCAGGTCTTTTGCTCTGTGGAAGGCCCTCCAACTCCGTAATTTCTTTTTCCATAGCTTTGGTCTTTTACACACTGAAAGAAACTTCTCTTTTAAAAATACCTCCTTATTTGGGCAAAACGAGCAGAAAGAATTGTTTCCTGACTCAGTACAGTGGATACACAAAGACATTTTTCCTTAGACATACGTGATCATTGCTCTAAAATTAGTGACAGAGAAACACACCCTAGGGTCAGCTTACTGGGAGCGCTACTGTAAAAAAAGCATTCGGATCGTGGCCCATTAGTTTCTAATACTCTACAAAACCCTGCACAAAAAGCGGATGCAGGCTTCCACTTTGCTACAACTTAAAAACTCTGCTCCGGACCAAGTGCATGAGCACAGCCCTTCTTTACAAAAGAAGTTACCTGGAGACATACCCAAGGGTCAGAGATAGAATAAAGGCCCTTTCAGAACTCATCAATACGCAGTTTAGCAATACAGCTACAAGGATTAAAACCAAATATTGAATCACCAAAGTACTTCCAAAGTGAGTGAGTTACAGAAAGAGCAGGTGGAAGACAAGGCTTGAGTGTCCTTGTTTCTGTCACCCACCTGGATGTCCCGGGCTCGCTCGTAAGACTGATAGGCAATTTTCTCCTCCATGCTGGCCAGCTCCTGTTTTAAATTGAGGATCTCATTCTGGTGGAGCTCAGTCAGGTCATTTAGCTGCTCTTCGAGTCTTTCACATCTAGAAATGATATACATGGCACAGTAGCTTTCATGAGAAGAGGACAGCAAAATTACACCAGTAACAATCGAGCAATGAACACCATAGACATTTTACTGAAAACTAGTGTGGCTACCTCAGACATTACAAAAGCACGCATTGCAATGTAAGGCGCTCTCACTGGAAATTAAGGAAATCCTTTCTACCAGGTAAGGTATGTTAATCCTGTTTCTATCCTGGGGAAAAACACACAGAGTGGTTAAATGACAACTGTCAAGCAATGCAAGAAATCAAGGACAGAATTAGAATAGAGTAAGTTGTTCCCCAAAGTTTTGTGTAAACCAAACAGTTCCCTTCTAATACGGTAAGCTCTTAAGCATTTTCATCTACACTCGGAACATTAACGGGCATAAAAATGACACAGACATTAAGCGTGACTGATGCCTCAGAGAACACGATGGTCCTGTCTGATCTTTACATGTGAGGTCACATGGATATCTTTGACTTATTTTTTTCTTCCTCTCTCATGAATGACTCAGCTTAACTAGCAAAGACCATCATATTACTTACAAGGAGGCCACATGAATCATTAACCTGCAGGCTTATTTTTCAGTTTGCTCCTGGTGAAATGTCTGGGAGCAGTCCCGAGAAAGGGGGCTGCCCAAAAAACTGATTTACGACAATTCTGGCACAGTTTTGTTTCTCATTGAGGGAGTTTTAAATTGAGTTCAATGATAGCTCCATTATGTTACTTTAGTACTTTCAAAACACATTAGAGATGCTTTGCATTTGTATGTAGCACTTCATTTTTGGAATTTCAAGCCCAAATTTACAAGCAACTCATGCTTCAATACCCTTTTAAAATCAGGCAAGTATTTGTGTTACTTCCAAAAGGTAACACAGAGCAAGCTAGGCCACAGCTCAAGGGCTGGGGGCAGCAAGTTGGGCACCATCCATTGCATCCTCTTCCACCACGCTTCCTGCTAGTTTCTCATCCTTGGGTCATTACGAGCGACAGCTCGTAATGGTGGTAACTAAGGTATGGGTACAGCTATTATGGCCACTGGGGTTTTCCCACTCTAATTTCCACTGACTGTCTTCTCACCGTAACAGCATGGAAAAAGCTTGCTGTGCAGCTCTTATCATGTGACCCTTGATACTAATAACGAAGAAGGAATTCTACGGAATTCAACACAGTGATAACTCCCTGTTTTAATTTCAGTTCCCCTCTGACTCCATCTGAATTTAATTTATACACACACGCATAAAATGAATATAAAATATTTATCTAGAACAAAGAATTTAATTACAAGTTCTGAAACTAAGACAAAAATCCCGCTTCCTTCCCCCCAAGATTTTTGGTGCTTCACAAGCTAAATATTCAGAATCTGTAGGCACAAGCTAGCCTTTAAAAACAGTCTTGGGTGTTTGTTTTTAATTGAAAAGTCTGAAGAGAATTTTCATTTACATTCCCAATGCAATATTGCTTTAAACTAAGAAGGAGTCAGACATAGCATGACAGTTTCCAACAATGAAACGCGTGTGGTCAACCAGAAGCAAGACAAAGAACCCCCAGCTGACGCGGCTCAGCCCAGAAAGGTGCCACAGCAGCTGCGCAACCGAGACAGGACACACAAGAGAACTGGTTTCCCAGGAACGACAAGCTGCAGACAAGGGAATAGCCATGTGAAGACTGGCTAATGAAGAAGGAGCCCAGGTAATTAATATTGCCATTTGTTCCCACACAACTTAAAAACACCCCAACTTGCCAACAACCAAGAAATCACCACTAAACCCACCCTAAGTCCCACAGGCAGGCAATATATTACTTGAAATATATTCAGTTTGTTAATATATTACAAAATTTTCCAGGGGGTTTATTACACAAAAAGAGACCTAAGCATTTCTGAAAATACCATGATTATGTCTTTCAACCTCCTCCTACATAAACGCCCTTCATAAAGCAGCTGTTGCCAGGCAGCTTAAATCCTGTTCTCTAACAAGAAACAATTGTATTTTAATAACTTCAAAACTACTTCAATCTACAGGAAACACAAGGAAACCCTGCAAATCCGTATAGTTAAGAGTTTAAGCATAACATGATTAGCAAAAGGCTTGGCTCCAATCCTCCCTGCCCTGAATGCAGGACTACCGGCTTGTTCCACATGTCATTTCCCTGCTCGACCCCAGAGATTTTGCAGTTTGCACCCAAGAATCATCTGCACTCTCAGAAACTGGCATGTTAGGCAACTGCTGGAATTGGGTTATTTAAAAAAAAAAAAAAAAAAGGTAAAAAACCTCAACCTACCCAGACTTATTTTTGAACGTACACTTCCTCCATTCATCTCATTTTCACTCCTTGTCCCATTATGTACAATTCAGAAAATGATTTTTTTTTTTCCCCCGCTGTTTCTACTGGGGTTCATGTGACTTACAGGGCCCAAAGCCAGGGTCCTCCTATTGAAGGATGCCTCACATTTAACTCAGAGATATTACAAAAATAAAAGGGATAGGACACCTGTCAATAGGGTTAAGATTATACTCACACTTCCCTCTCTAACCCATGAGTGCCAGCATCTATGCAACAGACTCTCACCTTGTCTGTGAACATAGCAGTGCCTTGAATGATCAAATCCCACTTTTATTTCAGGTACGGAAAATGCCTCATTAGAGTCCAAGAATTATTTTTTCACTAGCTAAAAGTGAAATTTCCCCTTAAAATTACTAGCCTCTAGATTAACCAGCTCCAGCACAGAAACTTTTCTTATTACAGACTACCGCCGACTGTCACAAGTATCTCGTCATCAGAGATGTTGGTAAGGAAAACACCCAGTATACTGCTGGGGTGCTCGGCTGAAGTACGGGATATGGGAACACTTCATTTAAAAAAGCCATGTCAGATTTCCACACATTTTCTGAGGCTTGCTGTTTGGGAATTGGGGAACTGATCTGAAAAAGGCTAAGAAACACAATCATGACCATCTCATTTTGTAAAGAGCTTTAAGGCATTTTAAAGTAATAGCTGCAAAATACACGGCTAATACAGCATACATAAGGGAGAGACATGACGATAAAGACATTTTATCTGCACTCAGTAAGTGCTCTGGCAAGTACACAAACTCTGACCAAACAGATGCTAAAAGGTCTTCACAGTACACTGTGAACAGAGTTTACTGCCTCTCTTCAAGCTTCTCTCAAGAGGAACCTATTTTTTTATAGCTATGTCATACAAAATCTCATCTGATCTTTATTTTTATGCTACTGAACACACTGCTTTCAATAGCCGAGTAATAGCTAAAAGCAGTATCTATTTGCAATATACTCCAAGTCTTCTATCTAGACAACAGGTGAAGGACAGAGCTGGCTCCCGAGGGAGCACGAGCTGCTCCCGGTGATCGCATCATGCTGTGCTTCCGCCTCCGAACGAAGACCACAGCTTTGCAAGGACATTTCAGTGCTTTCACAGCGGGGTGAGGATCTGCCTGACCCAACACGCCGCCTTTGCTGGGCGGACACGCTCCAGAAAGGCCTCTTCAACCATTCTAGACCTCAAAGGTTTAGCACATTTGATCTATTTTAAAATAAATCACGAGAACAGACTGAAGTCCAACAATTGGACTACAGCAAAAAGCAGATAAACGAAAGCACCAGCGCCTAGCATTCTGGCTGACGGGTTTCTCCTGACAGGAGCGTGGGACACCTAAATGCCCTTTCCAAGGATGCCGGGCTTGGGAAGAAACCCAAACCCTCGGACTGGCCACACTCCAAATATGTGAGCTCATGATTTCACCGTGTGCAAACAGGTTCCTAAAGGGACACGCAAGATGAAAATACTCAGCAGGAACTTTATTTCAGCCTCAATAGCACAGAAAGTCCCTGCTCATATCAGTAAACAACCGCCACCTTCCAACCGATGAGATAAGCAACAGGCTATTTCAGCACTCACTCCTGGTGCAGAAGAAACAATGACGGCCAAGGCGCCGCCAGAATCTTCCTTCCTCCATGACTCAGCCCCGGCGGAGTGGCGCGGCGCTCCGGGGCCAGCACACGCTGCCAGCACTTGCCGAAGTGCCGCCAGGCCAGCCCGGGCACCCTGCAGCACCAGGGCGGGAGAACTGGAGTGACTGCACCAGCAAGTCCCTGCCCCGGAGCCAGTGAGCAAACCGGCAGCTACACGGATTGATAGGCAAGATCTTGAAGTAGGGAGAGGGAGGGAGGAGATTGAGGAGGTCATGGAAAACCTGCGAGGCAAGCCATGGCTGATAAACAGAAACTGCACGAACATGCAAGGAAAAAAGATAGCAACTTGCAAAAAAGTAGAACATCTAAGAAAGAGGAAATGGACCAAGACCGGGTGAGAAAACGTCATGGCACGTGCTTTGTTCCAGCCTCCAGGTACAGAACAAATACTCAGTGTTGCCCTACGAGCAAAGGCTCCTCCAAAATACTTCTTTTTTTAAGCTCTAACTGAACTTGGTGCGTGTTTTTGAAAGCTTCCCAGAAACAGAGCAGAGTTATGAGGTATTTATAGCTTTTAAAGCCAGTTATGATTAATTTGAATCCCCAGCTTCAAACCACAACCTCCATTCCCATCTTTTCATTTTTCCTGAAGAGAGCCGAGGAACAAGAGGGGTTCCTCGTCAGAGGAACAGGTGCCAGCCCTCTCTGCCAAGGCAGCAGCATCCTCTCTGCCCTCAGACACATCACGTAACTTCCCAGTTCTGAGGGTGATGTTGGCATTTATCTTCATGATATTTTAAAATACAGAAGCTATCAAACAAGACTCTAGATTTGTACAGTAAGGTATTCATCTCGCTGTGATTAACCCATGAGCTCCCTGCAGTTACCTGCTCACCTCTGAAAGCCTGCAGAGGCAAGGGCACTTAGCGTGGTTTAACCAGTCCTCTTTAAGGGTCACACTTTTAATTAATTTGCATCAACATTCCAAATGGCAGGTATAAATTACTATCTTTTTAAGCATTTATAAGCCAAATACAGATTCTCCTGGAAGCTTTTTACCCCAGGCTGCCTTGGTTAGTGGTTAGGCTCTGGGCTCACCTCAGGGGAGCGCTCAGTAAAGGTTAACGGCACATGACAGATATGGCTTCATATTGCACTCGTATGAGGACCTACATGAACCTCGCTAAATGGTATCAGGGAATAACCCGCCAGATTAGCTGACAACATACATCAGTCCCCAAGGTCTTCTACTGCACTTTCAAGCCGCTCCTTCAGCTGTACTGTGCTTGCGTATAGTGTTCCACCACAAATGGCTGCTGCCCTATGTGTGAAACAACCACCTACGCAGCAACAGACAACAGGACCCCTCTCTGCTGGGGAGCAGAAGATCAAACTCCACATTGCTTCGCTGTGGACCAAACTCCACGTGACTTCATGACAATGAGGCTGTAGGAACCAAAGCTGCTGTGCTGGGCGCCGGTTTCAGTCAAATCGCTGATTGTTGCAAAGCGGGATGAGAAAGTGGTGTTGGTCTGCTTTGTCTATCCAAGCTTTGCAAAGCACACAGAAAGCTTGCTGTCTCTACAAGATCCTAGCAGGCTAAGCCTTTTCAAATGTTTTCCCAATGATCTGGCACCAGCATGTCTAAAAAGCTGTAGGGCAACTCCATGTCGTACTGTGCAAACCAAAGCAGCAAGTGCTTCAGAAAGCCTGTCCCCACACCCAGCAGCTCTGCTGAGCCTCACAGGTTGTGTTTCACAGCCTGGCTAAAGGGGCGAAGGCCATAAGCAACCTCATTACAAAAACCTGCTGTCCTCCATCGGAACGAGGACTTGGGCCCCTTGCATTTGTTATTTGAAGTTTAAAAAGTGCAGTTTAAGAATCCCATTGATTTGGACTGCAGTGTCCTGAACGGCTGCAAAAGGGCAGCTGGTAACTCTTCCCTCCAGAGCCTGGGACAAGCCCTTGCTCCCAGCATGTGATGGGGAGGACACCAGATGTTCTGCTGGACAGCATGGGGCAGCCAGCGGAGAGCTTTCTCCGGCCCAGCAAGGAAAGGGAAGGGGAAGCGCTCCCTCAGCACCTCTCGGTGGGTTGCTTTCCTCAGTGGGGAGGTGGGAGGAGCTGGCTGCCACACCACGCTGCCAGGCTCCCTCCCTGAAGCCACCGTCACCTCTCCTCTGTGACCTGATCAGGGACCGGCAGTACCGCAGCAACTCCTCTGCCTTTCCATTCCTTCCAGAGCGGCGAAGGCTGATGGAAACACGGGTTACCCACTTCCAGAGCCACGCAACCTCCATGACAAGCTCTACCAATATCTGACATTGCATTTAACTTCATTTAATTGAACCCTACCGCCATGGGGATGAGTGCAGAAGGGAAGGGGATATGCTAGTTTTGGCACATGGGCAAGATCATGTCTTTTTGGAGAGCCCTAAGAAAGCTGTATAATTCTTTTTCTGGTAGATACAGATCTGAGTGTCGGAGGAGGCAGGGTCAGGATCCTGTCCACATTTAGTTCCCTGTCTCTTGCCTTGACCCAAACCTTTGCAGGACTTTTGCAGGGCAAAACACTGTCTGGATAATAGTAACTGCATCAATATACTCCTGGTCTTTTGGGACACCTTTCTAAACCTCTTTGGCTTGACTTTTTGTCTTGAAAACACTATGAAACAACCTTTTTCCTCGCTATTTCCTTTCTGTACCAGAAAGGGAGATGAGCAGCAAGATAACAGTATTTACAAAATACAAAGCTAGGAGGGCGAAATCCTGAGAAGACCGCAGAATTTCCCATCTGAATCAGGCTGCTAGGAACAGCCTGCTGAGTAGTACTATCCAGGACTCTGGTGCTCTGCAACTCACAGTATTTAATTCTGAAACAAAGTACAAAAGTACATACCTGTACCGCTCCTCCTGCAGAGTCTGCATTATTAATGAGTAATCCCTCTGATAGCGAACCTTAAGGTCCTCAAATGATTCTTCCAGTCTTGCCTGTGTGTCTCGAATTTCTTGAATCTCATGCAGTACTGCATCAAACCCTGAGCTCTGCATATCCAGAGTGTTTGTTTTGGAGCTAGAAGCTCCCACAGGGCCCCCTGTTGTGCTGTTGGCTCCCACTGAGCCCGACGTGGCACTAGAGCAATCCTCCTCACTGCCATATTTTGGGCTTGACTGAAAGTTCTGAATAACACCTAGAGCCTTCCCACCTGTCCCATCTTCCTGGCCTTCTTCTAAGGAGTCTTTCAGATTAGCAATATTGTCTGCACTCCCAAACTTGTTCCTTATGAGGGAGGCGATCTCCCGGGGTTTGGAAACCACAGCTCCTGCTGCTGAATGCGTGGCTTGGGAGAAACTGGAAAGCCCACCCTTCACACTGTCCACTACTCCCTCACTGAAGCCAGTGACTTTTGCTCCAACATCTTTCAAACCCTGATGCATATCCCTGAAGACATCCTTTGGCTGCCGAGGGATCCCATTCTGTTCAATTTCTCGCAGCTTCCGATGGTAATGTTCTAGTTTCTTCTGCAGCTGCAAGATGGTCTGGGCTGACTTTTGATTCTTCTTCTCAAACACTTGCTTAATGCGGGCACTCTGCTGCTTGTCTGCATTGTTGGCCAGTTTCAGGTACTCTGCCACATTGTCATCACGGGCTGTTTGTTCGATTTTGATCTGCTCGGTCAACTTCAGTATCTTCTGTTGCAGGTGCGTGATAGCCACTTTTGTACGCTGAGGATCTGGGGTCCCGTCCACAGAGTCTGCGTTGATGCTGCCATCAGTGCTCGAGGCCACTGCACTGGAGGTCTGCGCTAAGCTGCTGACTTCCAATCGCTCGATCTAGGCAAGGAGAAAGAGAAGTGTAAGCGCTAATCACCAGCTTCACTAATATAAAACCTTTCCTTCTTTGTGCCAAGCCACTTGACAAGTGGATGTAATTCTGCAGCATAATGCACCTTTTTTCAGCTGGCCACAGTACGGTATCAATCGAGCTTCAGGTGCTTTACAGACATCTAGTAAGAGCTGAGAAGAAAGCAAAACCCCTCATACTTAAGCCAACTTAATGGCCTCAAACCACCAAAAACTCAAGCGCCAAGCAAGACGGGGCACCCAAGTTTGGCAGGCTGAGTTCTCTGAAGTTTTGGTATAAGGCCGGTAGCTCTATCAGCTGGCGAGTAAAAAGACAAGAGAGGATAACCGCGGAAGAGCAAAAGCCACACGGGTCAAGTATACAGCAAACCCAAGTTATTCCCACCGCTTCATCCGTTTGTACGAAAGCAAGCAGTAATGAAACTTAGCAGAAAACGAAAGATCTACTAAGGTCAGTGCTTGAAGCAGAAATAAAGAGCCCTTCGGCGCTCTGACATGCCCTGCCTCGCGCCGTCGGGCCTGCAGCCAGCGACGCACCCTGCGGGCAGGTGCCTCCGAGCGGGAGGAAAGCCGGCAGCGCGCTTCGAAGGGCAAACCCCGTTTTTAGCCAAAAAGAAGTTAAACGCTACTTCAGCGCCAAGGAACCACACGCAGTAACCAGACCGAGCGCCGCCGTTTTCCCCTGGGCTGGAAGAAGGGCAGGGCAGGGCGGGCCGGGCCGCACCGCCGCACCCCCCCCGGGCCAGGGCCGCCCGCACCGCCCCGGCGCGGCGAGGCCGGAGCCGCCGTGGGCCCTGCGGCGGGGAGAGCCCGCGGCGACCCCCGGCCCGCCCGCCGAGCCCCTCGGCCCGGCCCCGGCCCCTTGTTCCGGCCCCGTACCTTGTCCCGGCGCGGCAGCCGCGCCCGCTCCCAGTGCATGGCTCCCGCCGGCCGCCCGCATGGCTGCGCTGCCCCGCCGCCGCCGCCGCCGCCACCGCCCCACCTGGGCCCGGCCCCGGCCCCGCCCAGCGCCCGCCCCGCGGCCGCGGCCCCGCCGGGGGTCCCTCCCCGGGCGGGAGGCCCTGTCGCCGGCTGGGCCAGGCGCCCGCGGCCGGCAGCCCGCGCCCCGCCCCCCCCCGCCGGGCTCCCGCCGGCCCCGGACAGCGAGCGGCGGGGGAGGAGCGGCGGGGGCGGGCAGCGCGGCCCCCGCTGCGGCCGGGCCGGAGGGGCCGGGCCGGGCGCCCCCCGCCCGCCCCGGTTCGCGCCGCAGAGCCGGGCGCCCCCCGCCCCCCGCGGCCCGGCAGCCACCGGCAGCCACCGGCAGGCCAAGTCTAGCAACGATGCCTGGCGCCGCTCCCCTTTACGTCTTCAAAAGGCAATCCGTTTGAATTGCTTTTAAAGCACGCAAACACAGCGACCCGTGTCGGCCTCTGCGGGCGCAGCGAGCAGCCCCGCAGCGCGCCGCATGAGCCGGCTGCCGCCCCCCCCGCACCGGCCCCGCAGCTCCACCGCACGCTGCACCGCAGCCCGGATTACTCCAGCCAAACTACCTCCCGGCTTCCTCCCCAAATGCAGAACACATTTCCGTATTTGCCTTGTGAATCTGTCTATGCTTTACAAATGAAAAACGCTACAAGAGTCAATTGCATCCCTCTCCCTAGCTCGATATTCTGTATTTAGCGCAGCGAGACCGACGCCGCAGCAGGCCCGCAGCACTGCCCTGTGCCGCAGCAGCAGGGTCAGCAGGGCTCCTTCCCAGCAGCTTTACGCCGAGGTTCTCTGCTTGCTATCACACCAACACGAAACCCAATTAGACGTATGGAAAACTCAGCTGATTTATTTTCTGGAGGAGTTCAGTTGCTGGAAACCACAGAACATCAGTTTTTAGTCTGTAGTGACTGCAGAAATATCAACTGCTCTCTTAAGTGGGTTTAGTTGTAGAAACCCTGGATCTCTGGATAGATGAATGGAAAATTAGTGCTGAGAATTCCTATTAATCAGCAGGACCAACAATATACACGAGTACTGTACAGTGCTGTCTCTGAGATCTAGAGACGTGTATTTCGGAGCGGTACACGTTCCGTAAGATACCCCTTCTTGGAATTTGTAATTTCATTAAGATTTTCCTAGGACTGTCATTGGTCCGACTTCCTCGTACGGTCTAGACGGAAACAAAGGTCCTGCGCGCACAGGGCATGCCTGACCTAGAGAGCGTCAACCCCAACTCCCCGTGGCATAACCGCCTAGTTCCTTGTCCACAGATCCTTTATGTGCAGTAGCACACAGCTCCATTTACTGCTTTGCCAACTTGCTGTAATCCCTAAAGCAGCACAGCGTAGACTTTTCTATTCAGCACACTGATACAATCTTATTACTCCTCTGAACTGCCTTACAAAACAAGCTGGCTTCTCAAAAAGAACCCCATCAATCCACCTGTAACGATCTGTACCTACTCCAGAGGAAGGAAATTTTAGTATTAATGGCAGATGAAAAAAAAGAAATGTCCACAAATTTGATGCAAATTTTTCAGAAAGTAATTTGAAATAACTCTCCCCCCATAAATAAATACTTCTGTACTGGGCAGTGGTAAAGGTGAGCGAGAGTGGGACTGCCCCAGCGCCCCAGCACCAAACAACTGTTGATTATGTTGGGCTGTCAGCTCTTCACAGCACGGATTCGCTCTGAACTGAAATTTGCACATTTCAGTGCTGTAGAACTAGCAGGACTTCAACATTACTTTGTAATAAAGAGTTTCTATTGGCTCAGTTTACGCCCAGTTGGGTCTAATTTGTGTGTGTGTGTAATTACTATGAATTACACTGATGGTACACTCTTCCTCTCAGACATGGGTTTTGTGAGAGAAAAATTTTGTAGACATTTTCTCTTCCCCGCCTTTTGAAGTCAATTGACTTCAGCGTATCTCCTCCGGTTATCTTCCTATACCTGTGACAGAAAATAAACCAGAACAGCTATAGTAGAATAAACCATGCTGGGATAATTACTTTGTAATTACCAGCTGTGTGGCTATTATTCTGGAATAACAAAAAGGGTTTTTTCCAATTAAAAAGTGAATGGCTGTACAAAGTGCTATTCTGGAACAGAACTGAGATAATTTAAGTACTTTCTCCGTATTGACAAGGCTTTAGAAAGGGAAGACTCAGCACAAACCGGGTCCCTGGGAAATGCTGGTGACACGTTATTGATTTAAGATGACTGGCAATCTGTTCTGAAAAGATGCTGGTAAATTAAATACTGTAATGGTCAACGTTTGTATAAAAATAGGGATTACAATTCAATTAGTCAACTCCCCTTGCCATACAATTTTCCAGTACATTGAGGCAGTCCCGGCAGAGCGGACCTGCATGACCTGCTGCCAGGAGGTACACTGAAAACCGCTCTGGCGTTACGCCATGAGCCGAATGAAATCACATGAGGACCTTACGCTTTCTCCCCCTCAAGATCTTATCAAATTCCTAGCACTTTCAACACTGTCAGGCATTCCCTCCTGCAAAAGTTTTTTCTATGTATCTATTCTGCAACACACAGCCCGAAAAGAACCTGCGATTTTGCCTTTTGGCGTTGCTGAAGATTAAACACAACAGTTCCTTCAAAGGTGTTTGACCCTTCTTTTAAAACTACTTCAGTAAATGCACATACCAGAGTCATTCACCAGGAAGATGGATTGTTTTTTTCAAACAAGCAGGGCAGCTGGCTTAGGCAAACAGCAGAATTCAGAGCAAGCCTACTGTAAGGAGACTGCTCGGCTCCCGCTTCCTCCTCCCTTATTTGGAGCTTCAAAAATGTGACTGAAAAGCGTCGTGTTACTTGGAATAAAAATATATAGGGCAAGGTGAGACGGGAGCTGAGAATGACAACTGCGGAGAGCAGCCCCGGAAGGCAGCTACCAGTGCCTAGGATGCCTGGATTAATCACACTTCCCGGTGACTGAGCACCCCGAGTGGCAGCGAAAACTAATCACGAAAAAATTCAGAAGTTGTTTTGTTTCCTTCCCGCCCCGGTCCATGCTGAAGGCAGTACGGTGATACAAGCAGAAGAATCTCACAAGTCCTAAGTTTTAGACCTCCTGGTTGGAAGCGCCCGTCATCCAGAGCACCGCCGGCGCGCGGGCGGCCCAGCCGGCGTGCTGCCGGGGCAGGGACGGGCGCGGGAGGCAGCCGAGGCACGGCGGCACGGGCCAAGCCCCCGCACTGGCCCGCACCTGGGCTCCCGCCTCGGGCACACGCAGGAGCGCAGACCTGCCACCTCCGACGACAGGTACAAGAGGGTTCATTAGTAAATAAGATCTCTAATTAGCACCTTACGGGAATAAAAACCAGAGGGGAGAAGGAAAGAAGCGTCCTCGGTGTCTGAGGGCGGCTGCCGGGACCGCCAGTGACACGGGACGTACGTGGAGTGCCCTCTCTGATCCCAGACACGAAGCAAGGCTCTGACTGCTTGCTCTCTGCATTCCCAGAACACGCCTTGCGCTTATCATAACCATTAACCGAATGCTCAATAGAGATGACTACTTCTCACGTCCCTCAAGTCTCCTGACACTTTCAGCTGGATACAGGATTATTCACTTCCTGCCCCCCTCTGCTGAGTGCTGCCTCTGAACTCCAAACTGACAAATTATTTTAAGGTACCTTTATATGAAATTTTTAGAGGGGGAAACCCACCACAAATTAATGCAAATAAACAAAACAGTGAAAAATAAAAATGCTTGAGAAAGTTCTTTGCAGAAAAAAAAAAAAAAAACCAAACCGAAACAACCAAAACCCACACGTAATAGTGGGTTTTGAAAAAGGACAGTACTACTATAAAGACAGGATCAAAATTATTTTGGCGAATATTTTACTTGACCAGTTGCTTATGGTCTGCTGCTGATGGAGAAAACAAATGCCAGGGGAAAAGGAGTTGTTTTTTTTTTTTACTTGCTGCTTTGTTGGAAACCATAGCTGGGTGAATGGACCTTGGTAAATTCTCACATTTCCAATGGACTTATTCCTGTATATTTGTCAATGTGGAATGCTGTATATTATTTCTCCTCCTAAAAGCAAAAAGATGGCAAACTGCACCAAGGAGAAGATTTAGAGAACGTATATCCTGACAGTGTTCAGGATCAAGTCCCTTTAGATTCAAGAAATTTTGTGAGTAGGAAGATATCCGTAGAAAAGGGGGCCTGAGATCACTTAAAATGCATGATTCGCAAATTTAATTTTCTTGTTTCCATCCCAGCATGTTCTTATTTTGAGGAGTCAAAGGACGCTTAAGGAGAATACCTTTTACTGCCTTCATACAGGGGTGACTTAAACACTAGTACACAAACATCTGTTCAACAAACCATATGTCACATGAAGCAGAATCAATCTTTTGGATGCTGCTGCACTTTCCACCGAATTAGTAACAACCCCAAATTCATGTAAGTTCCACAAGTTCTGCACTTCAAGAAGAGCTGTCTTTCTAAGAGGTACGAAACTGAGAGCTGTAGGCTCTACTACCTATGGCTGTAGAAAAACCACAACTCTTGATACAGGGACAGGGCTGTTAGCCTCAGTGTCTCGTAATTACACTGTAGTGTCTCATTTGGCCCTGCATTTTTCCTCATTTCTCTCTACTTCAGTATTTGTACAGTGCAAAAAACGTGCTGAGGCCATGCGGCTTCAGTATCACTATAGATCTGCATTAAACCATCTAAATGCACGTTTGTATGAAGCCATACACAGAAACCCTGTGAGGTACAATGAAGAGATATTTAAACATCACAAATTACTATGAGGTACCTTCAACGTATTCAATTAAATGCAACTGGCAGCCAGAAGTCACCTCCCTGCATGACACCTGCAGCACATGATTCCTTAAACATCTGAGTCAAGGTGATACCAACCCTACTGTCCCGTGAGCAGACAGTGCGTAGTGTCCCTGCTGGATCTGACAAAGTCACCGCATACTGCAAAATTTATCGTGGGCCCCAAAGTAAACAAAGAAAGTAATACAAATTACTCTGCCTGACCTACCTGGGTGATGCAATAAGCTATTTATGACCTACAGTTGCGAGAGCTTTTTCTAATGCTTTGCTTTTTAAAGGATGTTACAGAATCACGGACTGGCTGAGGTTGGGGGGACCTGTGGAGGTGATCTGGTCCAACCCCCCACTCAGGCAGGGCCACCTCGAGCCAGCTGCCCAGGACCGTGTCCAGGCGGCTTTTGGGTATCTCCAAGAACAGAGATTCCACACCCACATATTACATTTGTGGATACATCTGTAATAAAAACTTGGACCTGTAACCCCTTTCGTCTGTCTGCTGCAACACTGCCACACATTTGATACTCCCAACTCTTTGGTTCACTATTTATTTCAGATTGCATGTCTGTATCATTGCAAATCCTGTGTAATAGCATATGTAAGGAAGATTTCTGTTCATTCACCTCTCAATTAAATACAGACAGAAGAACCAAATACTACTGCACTGAACCTTCCCTAGAAACACAGCAGTCCACTCAGGTGTGGATTCATTTAAGAATCCACCCTCCCTCAGCAAGCACCCAGCTCCTGCACTACGTAACGTCTGCCTTGCCTTCGCCGCCAAGAAGAATACAAAAGAAAAACAAAGAACAGGTCCAGTGTGATTCCTCATGACACACTGTGCAGTTAGCCTGCAACATTTTATTGGCTGACTGAATCTTCAGAAACTATAGCAGCTTTTGCACTTTAACAGGCTTCCATCTACTTACCCACAGCAACTGCTGGTTGTCGTGGCCAGCAACTGTTTTGAGCAGTCCCTATTAACACTCCTAAATCCAAATCTAAACCAAAACTGGCTAAGGAAAGCATACAAACAGATGGACAGCTCAAGGAAGTCTTGCTGTGTATTTTTCATAGCACAGCTCATTGGCTGGATTCTAAAAGAGGGGTTTCTACAAGAGATAAACAGCCTTTGCCTGTGGTAAAACCCTCAAAATGGTGGGAAGATCATCCTCGTTATGGGAAAAAAACCCACCATGAGAAAACAAAAATGAAAAACAACCCTGAAAAAAATACAAGAAAAAAATTCCAATACAATCCCTTTGCCTGCCTAAGATAACAGCTAGAGCAAGGAACCAACACTGGTAACACCAAGAGGAAATGGCTTTACACCTTACTCACAGTAGTTAAACAATCCTGAGCGATGACTACTACAACACGTACGGGCTCACGGTACATCTGCCCACCCAGAGCCACGCACGTGGTTCCCAGCATTCCTGCACGGCCCGCACACCCTCACTCCGCAGAAAGGGGAAGAGATGGGAGATACCTAACAAGGGACAGAAGGGCTAGGCAGCAACCGCAACAGAGCAACGTTTTCATCGAATCGTTTAGGTTGGAAAAGCCCTTTAAGATCACCCAGTCCAACCATTAACCTACACTACCAAGTCCACACTAAGCCAATCAAGGGCAGACCAGACTGAACCATGTCCCAAAGTGCCACCTCTGCCCGTTTTTTGAACCCCTCCAGGGATGGGGACTCCCCCACCTCTCTGGGCAGCCTGTTCCAATGCCTGACCGCTCTTTCCATGAAGAAATTTCTCCTAATATCCCATCTAAACCTCCCCTGACGCAGCTTGAGCCCATTTCCTCTCGCCCTATCACTGTTCCTTGGGAGCAGAGCCCAACACCCCCCTCCCTGCCCCCTCCTGCCAGGAGCTGCAGAGCGATCAGGTCTCCCCTCAGCCTCCTCTTCTCCAGGCTGAGCACCCCCAGCTCCCCCAGCCGCTCCTCATAAGCTTACAACATGCTCGAGAGATCGCACACGATTCAGCGTTCCCTTTCTTTGGCGGTGGTGCCAAGTTAAGCAGCTCCCCGCCTAACTTTGTATTGGCACAGCACGGGGACAGAAGAACAACTCCCTGCGGGGCCGAGGTGCGAGCTAACCCGGGGACTGACCCACGTTAGGAATGACCCAGAGATAAGGAACTTGGAGATGTTGTTATTCTAAGTTCCCAAACCTGGTTCACCGTAAGGCTCCGCACACTGCACGTCAGCAGGACTGCAGGAACGCTACAGGAGGGAAAAGGGACCTGGGACTGCTTAAGTTGGTGCCAGTGCCAAAAGAAACATACATCAAGCTACGGCCTGAGGTACCCATACAAACCCTCACCCACAACGTGGTTCTGGTAAAGCCACCTGCAGCGTGACTCTCCCACAGCCTTGTCATCTAATTCAATATGAAATGGAGGTGTGACTTCATATGCTGCTTCAAGTGTCAGAAACAGAGTTTAGCTATAAAGCAACCAGCTGTATTTTCCTCGTATCTGTCAGCGGCAGCAATCTCCAAAGGAGACCAATATTTCAACTTTCAGCAGTCGCTGGTGGGTAGGGGGAACGGTGGAAGACGCTGCTGCCACATGACATCGTACTTGCTGTATCAGAAAGAATTGCACGCAGCATCCGTCACAATCAACGTAACCTACTCCACAGGGGAGCTTCAGGAAAGTCCCTGTTAGTACAGCACAGTCGCTGGTCATGGGCGTTCCCTGCAGCACAGCACTTGGCACAGCAGAGCTTGGCAGGCTCTACGCGTTCCCCGTTTGAATCCACCTGCCTGGGGCACCATGCCTCTCGGGAAGCAAATGCTTTGCCATACTCACTAACTGCTTAGGAGGTAACTGAAGCTACAAAGCTGCCTTACAGCCCTCCCAGCTGTGGTTCACACACACGCATCCGACTGCCGGTCAGCCGGGAGCGGCGGGCTGAGGCAAAGACCACGAGGCAAGCAGTCTCCTCCAGCAGGATGGAGACAGGCGGGACCAGGCACCAGCCCTGCCCCTGGTATTTATTTACACCTTAGAGAGAAGGGGACTGACATAACACAGTGTGACAGCTCCCTGAAGATGATTCCTCTGGCTCCTTTAATTCTTTTTAAAAACCCGGTTGCCACCAAAGACCTTACCTTCTTGACCTCAAACTTCTGAAATCTTGAGAAAAGATATTTTTGAATGCAAAAGAGTAAGGCTTGCTGGTCCAATTCAATAATGGTTTTCCAAAGCTACAGACTAGTCAAGAAGGAAATCAGCTGTGCTGGTTGAATAAATGGGGCAGTAACACCGACATTATGGGTCAGGCAAGTCCAAGGGAATGAATAAAACAATCTGAACGGAAAAATAGGAAAGAACTGAATTATACACAAGGGCTTGCAGGAACTTGATTTTTGAGCTGAAAAAGGATGACACAGCAAAAGATACGGCCAAAGTAACATTTGTGGATGTTTATTTTAGCAGCTGCAGATTTTTAATCAAGGGGGGACTGCCAATCAGGCCAGAAGTTACAATAATAAGGATAGGAAATGAGGTAAAGCTGAACAAAAATTAAGTATAGGAACTGGGAGGAGAGGGTGGATTTGGAAACAAGTTTATACCAGCTTTTATCAGAAAATGACTATGTAAAATGACAGGGGCTTTTTCTGTTGGTTTTGTTGTTGTTGTTGGGGTTTTTTTTGTTTGTTTGTTTTTGGTTTTTTTAAACTTGTTCTGGTTTCCTGAGTATGTCCAAATCACATCTCATTACCTTAGAGACAAAATGATTGTTAACACTTCCCAGAGAGTAGTTTGAGGTTTTTTTAGGCTTCAAGCTGCTCTCTGACAAATACAGATTATTACTGCATCTTACATATTCATTTGTAAAGAACAGGGTTTAATTTTCAGATTGCAATTTAAATTTGACTTGCAAAGCAAGAGAGCAAACTGGGTATGAAGTCTGGGAGAACAAACGCCTCTGCGTGATCACTCTGCGCAGAACAGCGAGACCAAGGATCTCCCCCCTTTTCAGGAGATTTTTCTCTGTTGAGGTTTAACATGCAATTCACCTCCAAGTATTTAGTCTAAAGGACTTCTGTACATGAGCACAGCAACTGCACTTCTACACTTACTTCACTTCTGGTTTTTTATTTTTAGTTGTAGTATTTTCTGCAGGTACAACACACAGCATAACTGTAACCAAAATTCATCCTGGAAGCAGCTGATCCGATCAACAGTTTATACAAAAAGATAAATATTTCAAAATAGCAGGATTCATGTTTCCTGTGAACATATTTCTTTGTCGTTCCTGTATAGCATTTCTTGACATATTGTTCCCTTATTTAAAGCCTTTCTAATACAACATACGCATAGTCCATCAGCTGATACTACACTTGCCAGAGAGCTATGCAACAGAGCTGGCTTCAGAGATTCCTTTCCTGTTCAAACATAGCTTGTTGTTTAGCTCCAAGTGCTGCAGGGTGCTCCTACATCAGCGCCAGCCAAATCCGTAAGATTGCTCAAAGTCGCAAACTTAGCTTGTCAAGGACAAGGAGAAGCAATGTAGGCAAGGGCAGTGGCTACAGCACAAAACCAGCCCCCTCCCCGGGGCTGCAGACACACGGCATGCGTGCCTTCAGAAAACACCGAACAATGAGACATCAAAGAGAAAGGTGCGCTCAAGGGATGGCAAATACCCAAAGTAAGGCAACAGGGCACTTGTCTAGAAATCCATAGCAAACGCTGAATTAACTGCGTTGCTTTCAGTATTCTTGTAAAAAGGGAGAAGTGTCATCTAGAACTCCATCTAGAGACAAATCTTACTGCAGCATCTCCTCCACAATACGAGGCGAAAAGCTCAGGCTACCCTGGCAGCAGAACTGCCCGTGTCTGATTTAGAGAGCACACAAGCCGGTATCCTATGCTCTCTACTTCTCTCTCCAGCTCTCAAGAAGTGATGCATTGGCCTGATATTAGACATGCCAAGGTGCCACGTATGCCGATCTATCAGCTTGGAATGTGGAATATAAACAAACCCCTCCTTTCTTACTGCCCTCTACCTCAGCGGTCTGTACCACTTCAGCGCTGCATTTCTAACAGAGCTGTTCCCAAGAGCCACCTGTGTGTCCCTTTCATTATGAAGACTGATGAATGCGGTCAGAAAAAGTACACGTCCCAGTATAGGAGATCCAGATCTTCCCAAAGGAAAATAAAGAGTCTATTGAAGAAATGTGATTAGACATACATGCTTCAAACACAACAGTAACACTATGCAATTTCTCAACCATGTCTTCTACAGGTGATAACAAACCCTAGACAAACATTCATCTATGGCAAAGGGCAAAAAAAAAATCTGGATCCCGTATTTCATTTTTCTCTAAACATTTGAGCCACAATGCACCAGAGAGCTAACTGCAACAACTCGAAGAGAAATTATCTTCTATTTTGCATTGGAGATCAGAGTGGTAAAGCTCTTACTGTCTCTCTTCAATATTTAATAAATGCGGGGGAGAAATACATCTTACTGTTAACTCGGACTTGTAAAAGGGCAATGCCTAGCTACACAGCTAAATGAAACCAAAGAAAAGTACTTATTCATTTCTCAAGGTCACCGACTCCATGGGAAGCATTACATTCTTACTCTTTTTTTTACCTGGAGGAAAAATATGATTCTGCAGTTTGTTTACTACTTCCTGAACATACATTTTGCACAGCTAAAACAGCAAGGCGTCACATTTAAAAAGCTACCAATCCAAACATGTCTCTGACATGGGGCTGCATTTACTAGCCCCTTCTTTCATCATTCATTGTATCATACAAGCCAAACCCCAACAGTCAACAAAAACAGAAAAGCCCCAAAAGCAGCACCATGTTTGATCTTGTTTATAGACTGCAACACTCACTCAGACAGGAGGCTTTTTCATACATCCCAGCTTCCAAAGTGAAGAAAAACTGTATCTATCTATCTATATATATATAAAAAAAAAAAAACAACCACAGAAATTCAACAGCAGTGCCTGGAGGAAAATGCAGCATTTCCAAGGCTGATGCCACAAAACGAGGTCAAGTTCTACCGGAGATTCAAATAAACCAGCAAATGAGATAACTAATGCTGTTGTAGCGATGCTCCGCAGCCCCCTCACCTTCGCAGGCTCACAGAAGTCCCTTTCGCAGCACACGCAGGTACAGCAGCACCACATAAACATCACCGCGTGGCCATCTGCAGCCCTGGCCCCCGTGCTAGGTCCTGCTCGGGCAGCCTCCCGCACTGCCTACCCCGCTCCATCCATCCGCCAGACTGAGAGGGCTCCGGGCGCTCGCTGTGCAAACAGAGCGCCTCTGCCAAAACAAGCATCGCCGTGTGCAGGGCTCCGGCGCGGCTGATGCAAACCAGCAGCCGGGCTCAGGGCTCACAGGCGGGCTGTGCACCTCTCCTTCAGCTGGGAGCATCTGCGTCGGACGCAGGAAAGGGCCAGGACTGCGAGATTTAAAGCTGCAGGGCTTTCCATTCCGTGTTCAACGCAGGACGCTATTTTTAAAGCTGCGCCTTTGAGCCAAAAAAATTGGACAGGGTAACAGACAGCCAAATCGGGAGCAAATCAATAGAACCGAGGCGACATATGCGTTCCTCAGCACACGCAAAACAATGCGCTTGGTAGCAAGATTCAAGCAGAATTAAAAACGGAGATTCAAAGATGCACAGCGGGACATCAATCCACCTATAAACTATGCTCTATTTATAGCACCACTGAAACACTGCTATTTAAAAAATCACTAACTAAAATTTTCAGAAGATTACTGTGATTTCCTGGAAGGCTGAAACTCTAGAAAGTAATTGTCACATAAGGAGTCAAGTATAAAACAGAGCCAGCAACAGCATTTTAACCACAGCTGTCACTGGTGCAAGAAGAAACCTCACCACCTCTTAACCACTATCCTCGACCTCCTCGTCAAAGAAAAGGTGTTTTACTGTCACATCTAGAAGATATAAAGCAAAGGCTCGTTGCCTTGCTTGTGACAGCTCTGACCCACAGCACCTTACGCCACCAAGCCCTACTCCTTCAGACTCATTTTTAAAAAGCCACCTTCACCTCATGGCTGCTTCTCCCCTCGCTCTTCTCCTCCGTCTCACTGATACGTCCTGTTTGTAGCAAATATTATTACTCACCTAGGATAGAGACAGATGATCACAAAGCCAGGCCATATATAATCTAAGTTTGAGATCCTCAGAACCATTGATTCAGAGTATGCAAGGTGCTCCAAAGGCTAAAACACCAGGAACTGCCAAAAATGACAGAATGGAAGTGGGCTTTTACAAGTTTCCTGTGGCGTTAGCCATGCAGCATGTTTGCAGCCAGCATGGACGCAAGGACATAACTTTCAGTTTTTCCTTTCTGTCTGTCCCTTTGAGCCAGATGACTCTTAGAGGCTCTGACAGACATTATGGTTGTTGGGTTCCGTAGGTTGGTTTGGTTTTTTAAAAATCATTCTCTTAACTTGCAGTAGTGTATAAGTAATGCAGAAGTTTGACCCCATGTTGCTTTCCAAAGTCCAATCCCTTTTGATTTGAAGAAATTCTGCACTGACATGTTAATTTATAAAATAGAAATTTCAGCAATGTAACTAAGGAGAAAACTCTTGATTGACTCAAAACATGAGCAACATGGAAGAAAATATTACTAAGAGCAAAATTCAGTTTTCATTAGGGAAAAAAGAGAGAGGAACTGAAACCTGGAAACGTGTTCTGTAGGAACCAGGGTTAGAGGAAAAACATCTACAAAAAACCATTGTCTTAAACTATACTGGTATGTCAGGTGGCATTTCTGGAAAAGCACTGTGATGAAAGAGCAAGTATATTGTAAGGGGCATTTAGAACAGGAATTGAGAATGAAAACATTACATTGAAAAAGAACAATAAAGTCTGATTCATGCAGAAGACAAGCCATGTTGGTGTGGAGATATTAAAAGATACATCCACAAAAGCATTTTGTGATGTTAGAGGACGGGACGTGAAGGGCAAAGGATGAAGGGAAAGGAAAAAGGAAGGTGGCAATCAAAACAAGTACGTGGGGCAATTCTGCAACTGGGCTGCAGGCAGTTGCCAAATTCTAATGCGTCGCACCAGTATAGATCTGGGTTCTGCAGTGGAGAGTTTACCCTCACTTTGCCTAGCACGAACATGCAGCAACAGGTACCAGCACTGCTGCATCAGTAATGTCTGCTCCTAATCCCGTTCTGTAATGCACTGCTACAGCGTAAGTTGCCCCAAAGCCATTCCTTGTTCAGCAGGTCTGTGCATTAGGTAGAGGGATCCCAGGAAGCGCTACTGCAGTAACTGAAGCAGAAACATGCACTGAACATGAATGAAAATGAAAACAACGTAACTTACCATATTACCATGTATTCAAAACCGCAATGTGGTACCGTGAAAGTGATTGCAAAACCCGGAAATCACAGGAAATCTAATTCAACTGACATTTGCATTACCATTTCTCTGTGGGCATTCTCAGGGTTAAACGGTAAAAGGGTCTCTAAAAATTGATTACCTTATGGGAATAATAGATAGCAAGATTCTCTGATCACAAGAGCACTGCTGTAACAAATGGCACACAGAATTCAATCTAGCAAAGCTGTTGTAAAGAAGGCTTTTAAAAAGAAATGTTGGTATTACTGACCTATACCAAATGAGGATCCCACCCCCCATCTGCAAAATCTTTGAAATCAGCTAGTCATCCAGGGCACGCAGAAGAGTTTTATAACAACGTACTGCACTGTATTGCACAACGCTGCATTGTGCTGCATGTCTGCCAGATAACTTCTGACTTTATCAGCTGTGCTCCAGACCATTTCGAAGCAAGAACCAGGCCAAAAGGCACCCACCCTGTTGCAAGAGCCTAGTGAGAAATCTCTGCTAAAAAAAGCCATCCAGGCTAAAAACAGAAACTGAAACAATTCCTATGCTTGTGCAAGTTCAGGGCACACGCTAGATTCTGCATCGCAATCTAACACAGTGACAAGAAATTAAAAAAAGGTCACAATTAACTTTTTCAAGGAACTGTTTCACATTCTTATGGCAGATTTCACTCTCGAAAAACAGTATCTATACTGAGAAACCTCCAGATTTCTAAGACCTTTTCTCTATTAAGGATAGTAGACCCCATCTAACAGAGGTGAAGGGGAAGGGAGGTGAAATTTCTTGTACAGAATGTCATTAGCCTTATTTAGGAAGCAGTTTATGTCAGGTACAACCGAGCTTCATTCACAGGAATTCTACTGTGATAGAATGACCAGACAGATCATTTCACCATGTAAAGCAACAAACAAATCCATGAAAATTCATGAGAATATGCTCATTATTCTACTGAATATAATCATACAGCCTTCACAAGCTTTACAGAGCAATAAAACCAAAACCAACCTACCAGGCTGAATATCACCTCCATTAAGAGAAATCAGTTTCACTCCTCAAAGAGGAATGCATGTTTTCTTCACTAATTTTTGTTACACTCCCAAAGCGTGGCAACAGTGCACTGACGTTCCACGCTGTTAAAAGTGGACTTCTGCGCCGACAAAGAAATAGAAACATCATAAAAAGAGCACTGAGAGCTACTCTTCTATGCAAACCAAATTTAAACAACTCTGGCAAGCTGCAGTCCAGCCGTGAGCCTGCGCAAGCCTCACTGCTGCAACGAGTCCTGTGCCACTGCCGCCCTTGCCTCCGTTCCCCGCGAGCGTCGCACAGCAGAAGACGACTACCACAGCAGAAGCCAGACGATGGGATCAAGCCTCAGTAACGTGGGGGGACACAGATGCTCCCGGGTGTCTGAGCCAGGAACGCAAAAAGCCTCATAAACAGAGACAGCACTGCGAACGGCAGCAGGGGATGGGGCACCGAGCACCCACGCTTGCGCGCAGCCCTTCGCGGCTCCAGGCGGTCTCCCCGCACCTCCCCTCAGCCTCTGCATCAGCAGCAAGGGAGGTGCAGCTGCGGGTCACTCGTTTGCATTCCACAGCATTTCCTTCCTGAAGTTACTTAGTAAAACTGGAGAGAGGAGGGATGGCGGGGGGCAAATGAGCTTTCATGCAGCTTAAAAACTTAGGGAGATTAGATGCTCATATGACCCCTGCAACAAGATGAGAACTCTTTCCAAGACCCCTTAAAACCAAGAAATTTAGGGAAAAAATACAGTAGGGGCTAGATCCATGTATTTGGGGAGATCCGAATGCTGCCAAATATTAAGTAATGCAAAATATGAAGTGAGAGTGAGGAACTGGTGGAAAATTCAAGAACTGAGTTGCAATCATTCCTTCACTGTGCTGTTCCCTAAAGTGGTGCTTAAACTGGGGAGAAAAGGTGACCTCCACACCCTCTCCCTCATCTACAGTATTTCACACGCGAAATGCCTCTTTTCAGCACCTGAGGCGCACATCCAGCTGACGGGAAGAGAAGCCAGTGTTAGCAAGTTCCTCATAGCAACAACCGAACAGTGCACTCTGCATCAGTGAAACTGGGAAAACGAGGACACAGAAGTAACAGCTACAGGAAGACAAACCCCTGAAACCGAAACAGCAGAGGAGTCTAAAAAGGCGGACTATAATTACCAGAAGAAAACTGGGCCAGCACCATAGCAGGACATCCTTGATTTGGCTCCAAGTCCTCAAGAGACACCGGGAGCAGACGCTCCGGACGGAGGCTGAGCACCGCCGCCCCTGCCACCCCCGGGCCCCACACGCAGCCCCACTTGCCGCTGGAACCGAGCGCCTGGGAGAGCGCGGCGGAACGCCGGTACTGCCGCTGCACCAGGCGGGCCCTCGGCAGCATTTCAAGTGATCCGAGGCCCACACTGCCATGGGCACGCTGGAGAGAAAAATCGGATTCACGGTTTGGTAGTTTATGTGATATATATGATGTAACTTTGTCCTGCCAAGCTTGGGACACGGCTGTTTCTAAAGCTTCGTGGTCCAGATTTCTAAACTCCATTACTCGCTTTTGAGACCACTGCACGTGAAGACACTGGAATACCAGGTACAAGTGATACACAGTGGAGGTAAGTGGGAAAAGCAAGCACGTGCTCAAACCCTGCGTGCTAGTGCTAAAACCATATCCTTATCAGAGCTTATCCTGGCACAGTCTTCTTGTGCAGTGGAAACTGGATCCCTCCATTTAACACAAAGCTACATAAAATTGGAGAGGAACACTTGGAGAAATAGAGGCTGAGCTCTGAATTCAGCAAGTACAAACCAGAAGCTTCAGTAATCTGTGGCAAAGTAAACATATAGGGGGGTTTTGGGGTTTTTTTTGTTTGTTTGTTGGGGTTTTTGTTTTGTTTTTAAAAATCCAGCACTGAAACTAGTCATTAATTAAGATCCTGGGTTTGGAATATCTGTTCCAACACAGGCTTTATACTTGTACAGGTCCTGCTTCTTAGTGATTCAGGAAGGATTACTAAGAGGCCAACCTAGCGCTTGCACACAGCACTTAATAAAAGGAGCGTAAGTTGGAGTATCAACCCCTTTCACTCTCTTTCTGGGTACAGGAAAACTGCAAGGCTCATGAAATCAAGATCTGCTTTGAACCTTCTGAATCAGGTTCTCCAAGTGAAGGATGACAGGTGAGAGGGAGGAGAGCCGGAAAGCCAAGCAAGTGGTACGAGCCAAATTACAAGGCAGTAAAGTGCCAGTACTTGGTATCAGCACATCAAATGACAAATATTAGATTACACATCTAGCGACATCCCATGATCAACATAATAGATGAAAAAAAAGAAATAAATCAGACTCAGCCTCCTCTCATGCGTAAAGATTTCATCTCCTCTTCTGCATCAAATGCAGACAAAACCAATCACAAATGTCAGAACAGGCTAGAAGCGCCTCACAGGTGACGGACTCTTTCAATTCTGTGAACAGACACAAATGCAGGGCACACAGACTCAAGCAAAGCTGCATGTATAAGACAGGTCTTCCTAAAAACAGGGTCAGACCAAGACAAACTCATCAACTTCCAGGTATGCCAGGACTCCTGCAACACAACTTTAGACATCAGGAAACTTTTCATGCTTCCAAGTGCAGTTATAAGGGGGGCAAACTTTAAGTTAGTTATATCAGGGAAAAATTTCCACCTCTGACTGTCCTCAAAGGGGGCACTTAAACAGGTGTACAGCTCACAAATCCTGAATATTTATTATAAAAAGCCAGATGAAGTACCTGCTTCTGTCACTGTGTCACTCCCAATAGTTTCAAGACTAAAATGTCAGATAGAGACTCTCCTAAATGTAAGCATTAGTCAGCCATTTACATATAGATGATGCAGCATCAGCCCTCCCCTCCAAGGAAAGTGGAATTACACAGTTGTGTAGGACAAAAGAGCAGATGTGGCTGAAGGCGGAAAGCTGGCCACCGGAGGAAGCAGAATCCACGGGGTAACGCTACAGACGACTGCCCTGCGCGCGGCGAGTTCCGGACAATTAACTGGCCAGCACCGGCAGGCGGGGCGGGAGGCGACGAGCGAGCAGAAAGCAAGGGTGTGTACATATGTATGTGTGCGCAGTAATGAAGGAAGGGATGTGTGTATATATTAGTGCATATGAGGAGGAGGAAGGAAGGGGAGAAGCAAAGGAACAATTGCTTATTAAAAACTTTAAGACAGAAGGACTTGCTTGGCAGCCAACACATTTTAATCAAGTATACATCCAGCAGCTTATGCATGTGTGTGTGTTAGGTTTTCATTTTCTTAACTCTTGATACTCACAGGAGTGATAGCTTTTTAAGTTACATCAGTTTCTTCATCATGCACTTTTTGTGCCAGACTAAATCTGTGGTTCTGCATTGTAAATGCTTTTTCAGATCCAAGCTAAAAAGAATACGAGTATTTATCAGAATACATGTGAACTGTACAGCATATACATTCATTTTGTCTACTTGCGATTGTAAAATAATAAAATGATTGCAACCATTGTCATAGTTTTCAAATTAATAGTCTATATTGTCTAGTGTGGTTTTTCTGCCAGCTCAATTAAAGAAGTATGTGTCAGCAACTAAGCACGGAGCACACGGACTAAAACCAAAGCTCATCCAAATCAGCAAACATTGCCAGAGTTCAACTGGGAACTGTGCTCTAAGCATCAGTCAACTCATTTTCAGGACTTCAGAAAGAAAACATTCTTTCTAAAGTCCAAAGAATTCATAATTCTCCTGATCTGCTTGAAACATAACAGGCTCGGCTTTCTTCTAACTACACTAGGAAATCCCCCCTAGATAAATCCAAAATGAGTGTATTTTATACAAGGAGTACAAAACACCTGCTTTACAGTGCACTTAAAGATCACTTCAGCTCCAAAGGACTCTGTTTATGCAGACAGCAGGCAGGAAGATGCTCAAGCAGTTTAACTCCTTCCTCAAAACACAGGCTCCCTAGAAATACGGATCTTCAGGAACTATCTTGCACCTCTTCCTAACACTGCAAACCTTATTCTTGATACGGCACTTGAATCCGCCAACAAAAAATGTCATGCTCCTTCCCTTTTCATTAGCTCGTTCCCAAAGAACAGTTCAGTTTTGTGGCTTTTTCTAAGTCGAGGTAAACGGATCCTTAACGCTGGGAGCTGCAACAGACACATGACTCATCTCTAAAACGCCTCACCTCGCTTTGGGAAGCGCTGCATGACATAATGATGAACAGCGAAGATTTCCTGCCTTACAGCCTCCCCGGTGGCTACCATCGGCTGGGGTCGCATCACTGCTTATCTGCAGGTTCTAGTTTTCCTTGTACTTGGGTTAAAGGGATCTTAGCCACACTGAAAATATCAGCTTGATAAAATTCAGAAGAGGAAAGAAAAATAGGGAAGAGAAAAGGACTTCATTTGTTGTGCTAAACAAAACTTCTGGACCCACAAACAGGTATTCTCTCTCAGGAAAGGAAACCTTTCTCCCTAACCTTTTTAAAAGCTACTATTACTGCTTTCAAAGCACGAAGGCTTCAGGGCAAGGAAGATCTCCCTTAAAAACCACTGACTTAAAAAATCTTATTTGTCAGACAAATAGGAGATACCTTTAGTATAAAATGACACAACACAATGATGAACTGCTAGAAAGGGCAACACTTAGTAATGAGATTTTTATCCTCTAAACTTACCAATGCATACTAACAGGGTATAAGAGTATCTACACAGCTAATGAATTTACAATATTTGGCTTAAGTAAACAGGTGGAAAGGCTAAACAACTTGCTACCGTAAAGCCTTAAAATGAACACAGATTACTGAAAATTCAAAGCTACAAGATTTGCCTTTATTGACTAGAACTTTATACTGCCAGTGAAGAGTTAATAATTAAACACTACTCCTGGCTCAATAATCTCAGTGATATGAGGCATCTTGCATAAGGCTTTCTGGTTAATTATGTGGTGATTAGTAAGTTTCTGCAGAGCTGCAAGAAGACCTAATCACAGATATGTGGGCTTCATCCATATCAGCCCCCAAAACTGAAAGCCAACAGTCTGTTCCCATGCTTACTGCCCAGCGACAAGGGCTAAAGCCACCTTAACGTTCTTGCAGGCATATACAAATTACAAAACTCTGTGTGATTATAAAAGCCGCAATAACCCAACGCTATAAGGCACCATTTGGATCAGAAGCACTTTAAGTTAATGCATTATTTAACATTTACCTTCTAATTTAAGCTCCTAGACTTCAAAGTCACTGCACAGAACTGGAGTTCCCCTCCTCTGTACATACCCACTGGGATAAAGTTTGTTTTGACTATATTTGCCTTTTTCAGATTTCACTCAAAGGATGCTCTGTATAGGACTCGCTTTCCTTGTTACTGTTTGCAGTTTCTTGCCTGAGTTTTAATCACGGCAGGAAAAACAGCCCTGCCTTTCCCCACACGCCTTTCCAGAAGTATAAAAAATGTTTCTACTAGCACTTAATACTGAGAGAGAGAAAGGTTAGTCCATAAATATTGCACCCTGTAGCCCTGGTGTGAAGTGCGGCCGTACTGATGGTGCTTTTTATAGCCAATTTAGCACACAATACCAACACTGAATCTCGAGGAAGAGACCGTGGCAGGCTGTGATGGTGCAGCTCAAAACTGAAGCACTACCAAAAGGCAATCCACAGTCCCAGCTGTTATTAGCCAGTAGATGGCTCCACGAACCAGGTTAGAGAGAAAACTTGTGCATGCATGGGCAGGTCATTCTTCAGGAGGCTATCAAGGACATTTTCCAAGGGCATTCGCCTGATTACTGCTGCATCAAATCAACTTTACCACAGTAACGATGAGAAAAATCTGGTTGCTGCCTGCCAAATTGCTACTAGACCAGATTTGCATGCATGGTTAAAATGATGTCCTTTTAGGAAAGGACTTTTCGATATTGATAACCTAGTGAGGAGAGACTTCTAAAAAGTTTTTGCTGAGCTTGTCTATTCCAGCTCTTCATGCGATGATCCAAAACCTCACTTTACACTAATTTGTTAGTACTGATTAAGATCCACTTCCAAACCTAGAATGGAACTTCAAAGACTTCTGTCCAAAGGACATGCAAAACTGCACTAAATCCCACTAAAGCAAAGGAGATCTTGGTGCAAAAGAAAATTCTAGCTTGGGGGTATAAGATCAAGTCAGAAGTTTGCTGGTCTTGAATGGAAATGGCTGCCTTTCTTTTTTCTTCCTCATGAGAAACCAATTGCCCGTGCCTCTCGGCATACCCGTGCTGTCAGTGGAGCCCGCTCCTGCCTAGCTGCAGGCTCTGCGTTCCCGCTGGTCTACACTTACACGCCTGCTGCTACGTTCCTGAGGCCAAACAGTTCCTCTGAGAAAAACATCTGGAGATCTGGAGTCACAGTGACCAAGGTGTGCCCTGGCCGGTCACTGCCAGGGTCAGCCCTGTGACATTGCCCAGCGGGTCTCCACGCCCAGAGGCCCTCACGTCACTTCCCAGGGCGGCCAACGCACTCCCCCAGCATTACGCTGCGTGCTCGGACGGGCTCTCAGCACGTCATCTTAGGAGGCACACAAAAATAGCAAGGGCAGCAGGTGCTGCAGGGGGCTGAGGGGTAGCCCTGGCACAGCGCTGTGATGTGGCTAATCCCTCCCAAAGGCATTAGCCCTTAGCCGCGCAAACCGGCTTGTGCCTGGACGCTGGCATGGATCAGTCCCCAGTGACCAGCCCAGGGGCTACAGTGCCCTGCGCACAGACGGTACGGAGGCAGCCTTTGGCGCCCTTCTGGAAGGGGAAGAAAGTCACCTCTGTCAGTCTCCATTCTTTTTGATGTTTCCAGGTACAGGAGAAACTGCCAAATCCACGACGGCTGCCTGCATCTCAGCCCAGAATTAGCACTCGGGGCGTTCACTGACCGTCGCTGCTTCACGGCCCTCTGGGATGCACTCCACTTCTCGCCAGCAGGGAAAGCAAGGGGAAAACAAAGTTAAGCTTTGGCAGGCCTGTGACCTACAGCACGAAGGGACCGCTCTGGGCTTCTGCGCTCGCTCCGCCGCTGCCGGGGGACACCAGCAACGCAGGCCTCCAGAGAGAAGGCGGCTCTGGAAGAGAGGGCTCAGTTCCCCTCGAACAAGGGTGCAGGATCGGGATGAAGACACCTTCAGGTGTCCTGGCACTATACACTTCTCAGCTATTACCTTTTTTCTGCTGTGACCTTACGGTTGATAGCAGCTAACAACACTCCTCTTCGGGCAGCTGTAGCTGTTCTCATGGGTGTCCACTACCTGTTTCTGAGGTGTGACCCCGACAGGCAGAAGGCAGACCCCCCCCTCTCCGCAGCAGAGGTGCTGCACAGGCCAGCCGCGCTCCGGGCGAGCCTGGGGCCTGCGTGGCTGTCAGCTCCCGGCCCCTCGCGAGCCACCCCCAGAGAAGCTTCCAGAGCCTGGCCCGGCGCCCCACCACCATACCCAGCTGTTCCGCTACCGCACCCAGCTCCGTGTTGACGCCCTACAACTAGAAAAATCCTGGAACAATGAACATTTACACGTTATGCCACTAAGGTACAAGTTAGAATCATAGAATCATCGAATCGTTTAGGTTGGAAAAGCCCTTCAAGATCATCCAGTCCAACCATTAACCTACACTACCAAGTCTACTCTAAACCAATCAAGGGTAGACTAGACTGAACCATGTCCCCAAGTGCCACATCTACCCGTTTTCTGCACACAAGTTGTTGTACTGGGAAATAAAACCCCATATCCCTTTAGGATATTGCTTAGAATTTGCTCATAAACCTGGGGGTGTGTAACAGCACAATTATTTTGTTCTGCTATCACCAATGGCCAATCGTTACAGGCCGCCTAACTGGGCCACTGCGCACGGCGGGGCCCGTTCGTCACCGGGAGGGCCGGCGGCGCTGCTGACACGCCGGGCCCCGCTGCGCCGCACCGTGCCGGTGCTGACGGTGCGCTGAGGCGGCCAAAGGTAAACGCGGTCCAGCCACGAAACCGGCGGCGCTTCTGCTCATCCCTACAGCAGTATTTGATCATCAGCTGCAATCAATTCCAGACTTTGGCGCGCTTTCTCTCGATGGTGGTGAAGGAGAGGGGACGTGGGAAGACGCACCGAGCTCCCCAGATCTGTCCTGAACAGACCCACCGTCTTCAACCCGCTTTCGCCAGGTAAGAATCAGGAAGGCAGCTGCTAGCACCCACTATAATTTTTCAACATAATGCTCTCTCCTAGCTCTGACCAGTGCTCCAGAGTTTAACACTGACACTCTGAATCACTCCTCTGCTTATTCTTCAAAGTCTACGGAACTCTTACATCCTTGCCACAAGCCACAAAAATTTCCTCATAACAGATTCCCCCCCCCCCCCCCCCCCACTTTTCATCTCCATTGGGAGTTTTTGTTAGGCAAAATGGTCCAACGCCTGCAGCTCTGAGCGCCAAACCCCATCTTCTCCTGTCTCACTGGCTGCACTGATCCAAGAGTAACATTTATCCAGGAGTAACTACCAAGCTGTGCCTGCAAACAGGAGAAGGCGTGCCTGCAGGACTACTCCTTTTCTCACCATGAGGTAATGCACACCAGGCTTGAAGCACCTGGCTGCTGACAAGAGACAGCACTTCGTTTTCAGGGCACCTGATGCTGCTGTTCCCTGTCTCCAAGAAACCACAACAGGCTGCCACTAGTGTCCCATGAGCCGCCATTGTATAGAGGACAGTGCAAAGAGCGCCTTGACAATGTCACTCATCTGTGCCTATCTACTTTCACAGCTCTGGTTTTCCTCAAATGGCACCAAATGTAAAGTTTGAGCAGTCATAGTCCAGTTCCAATTTTAGACACAGCCTAAGATGTAATATAACTGATTAGTAAATGGGTGATAGTCTTTAAATGGTTTTAGTCTTTATTTTTTTTTTAATAAACAATGACTTGGTTAACCTGTTAGAAATCTGCATATAAAAAACTATCTTCCTTTTTCCTGACACGGTAAAATACAAGATAAAGACTTTTAGCATACTATGCAGCATCACTCTGGTTCAGCAGAAACCACAATCAAGGCAAAACGCCCAGTCTGCGTAAAGGATTAAGTTTACCAATAAAGCTGCAACTTAAAAACTGCATAGTGATGAAATGGAAAGTTTCCAAGTAGGCTTGGTATTTCATTTCTCAATACTGCTGGCATGAACATCATCACATGTCTGATGTAAGTCTAACTGATACAGAATACACCCATCCCCCCAAAACCATTTCTTTTAGTCTTAACACTATGTTTTCTCCCATAACAACCTTGGAAAGGCAAACAGCTCTGGTTGAAATTGCTTTCATTTCCTTTAAACAAAATTTCACTTGTCAGCTTTCAGGTTTTTTGATATCTATGTATTAAATTGATTATTTCTGGCTATCACACTGTTAAAGATTCTTGAACTACCAAACTTTACCCTCTCACACTTTCTTATTATTAGAAAAGGGGGGAAAAAAAAACCCCAACAACAAAAAAACAAACCCACAAAAAGCATCTTCTCATCCTTCAGCAACTGTCTTGGTGGTTTAGTTTTTACCATTCAGTGACCTGACTTTCTTTAAAGCATCAACAAAGAACCCATACCAAGTTGCTGTGTGTTAATCACAGTATTTGAAAACATGAGTTGTGTTGGCCTTGCAACTGTGACGCAGGATGCATTTGCCTGAACCTGAAGTCTGTAGATTCAAGATTTAAGATTTTGTTCCTACCTTGCAATGAGCTTAAAGTGTACAATAAGTACATGACATGATGGGTTACTACAGCTTAGCTGCATGGCTAATTTGTTAACTCAATAATATATCTGAGGTCTTACATTCATTAAAATGGCTTGGATACATTGAATTTGATAGCTCTCCTCTCAGCTCAGAAGTGAAAGATAATCTCAGATCATGCTTCTTGATTTCTAAAGGAGCTTCATGTCCACAGTCATTTATGGCTGTACTTCCTCTGGAAGGCAGTATGCTTTTCCTTTCTTTCTTTCTTTGCTTCTGAATGCTCTTCTGCCATGACAGCAGATGAAAGTCTCAGTATAACTGAAAGTCTGAAGCTATATTTGGAACTTGCAGAACTTCTACAAAAATCATAAAACCAAAAAAGCCGATGAAACTCACTGATAGCAGCACATAAAATTCAGTGAGCCCATCTATCAGATTTGCATAATATGATTTACGAAGTAAACTCATAAGTTACATAGTTAGAACTAATAATATCACAACAGACTGGGTGTGGAAGAAAGCAGGTTCCCCATGAGCCATAAATAAGATGTGAATACATTTTACAGAAGGCTCCTTTATTCCGGAATACAAAACCAAGACGTGGATGCAAACCATGAAGAGGGCCACTGATTACATGGACTAATTCAGACAAAAGAAAATGTTGTTGCTCCTGCAGGTTTCACAGTGAGTATTGAACAAAATAAGGATTCCATTTCTGGGCGTGCTCTAGGTTCGTGATGTGCAAGAGGCTGCTGAAGTCGGTGGCTGGCACGCAACAATCCCTATTTATTCCTTTCTTTAAAGAGCAAAATAATAATTTGAGCGACTTTGTTGATTGATCAATCTAAAAGTCACGAGCTCTGATAATCTTTGCTCATGGTGATCCTATCCAGAAGCTTACAAAATTACATCATACCAGACCACTGTATGTGGGCAGAGTACCATATAATGATGAAATGCTCTCAAGATGCGTTCAAGCTCAACTCACCGACAGAAAGCAGGAAATTCTGTCCCTTCCCATAGACTATAGAGGCAGGTGGCTACCACAGAAACTAGCGTTTGTGTTTTAATATTTTCAGGTTATATTTGTCTTCTCCATCAGTCTTCCCCAAATTAGCATCCTCTTCCTTTCCAAATAAATACTGGTCTATAGGTTATAGTGTACATGACCTTAAATCCAAACTGATGCATTACTGATGGAGAAGAAATGGCTAAACAGATGTTGTCTTTGGAATCGAGTTCTTGACAAAGCAGGAAGCATTTGCTTTTGCATTTCTCTTTCATTTACCTGATTAAAAAATCCTTCAATACTATGGACTGCTCAGGAAGATACTACTGTCTTTAACCTGTTTTCACTGGTTTGTCTCCCACATTACACCCATTGCCAGTACTGACTTTTGGTGTTGATTTACGCATTTGGACACCTTATCAATGTGTTGTTTCTATGTCTGTCCTTTTAGACCATGCTCTCTTCCAGAAGCTCTCTTATATAGTGTTAGCCTTGAGAGCACCTCTACCTTCACTCTTACAGTCAAAAATCATGGGAAATATCCCTTGAACCTACTGTATCGTGTCACCATCAAGAGGCTTCATCCTCAGCTCAGTTTTGCCTCTCCTGAAAGCTTGATCTGCAGGCTGCTATCCCTCTGAACTTCTGCGCTGCTTCTGTCAATTTGCTAAACCCCAGTTCCAAATACGAGAGCATGTTCCAGCCTGACAACCAGCTCCCGGGAGGCAGAGCCGACGTGAATGCCCCAAGTGCTTCTGCTGCCTCGCCCTGAACGCCACCCGCACCGGCCCGAGCCCTTCTCCGACAGGCATCCGATTCTGCTTCCTGACACTCCAGCCATATGCTCCAGACACTCGACTTGGGCTTTATTTCAGTTCTTTTCTCCCAAATATCAACCTCTCCCATTGTGAAGGTTGGCTTAGCAGGGCTTTTCTGGAACTTCCCTTTCCCCTGCTGCTCTCTCATTGTTTTAAGACTGTTATGGTGTTTTGGTTGTTTGTTTGTTTTTTTTTTTAAAGATTTCATTTTCATTTGGCTCATGATCATCTCTTAACAGGTTTCACAGTACAGGGAAATCTGACTAGCAATTAAATTGTTCAGGATATGACCCTAGTTCTGTAAAAAAATGAACCGCTGTTTGCCCTGGCTATTTTAACAGCTTTCTTCTCTGGGTTAATGATAACAATGAAGCTTTCAATTGATAATATCCTGCTAATTTAATAGTTTGGTTAATGTGAGGAAGCTACAGCATCCTGAATAGCAATGACAAATCATCCTGAACAATAACTCACTGTCCTGGTTTTATACTTCTTGGTGGCCTTGGTGAAAGTAGAATGTCAAAGCAGCATTAAAAAAAAAAAAAAAAAAAAAAAAGAAGAAAACCACAAGAAAACAAACAACCCAGAAAAATGCAAACACTCACTATTCTGTTTACAAAAAAATAAACCCCCACAACTCAAAATTGTTTTCAACAACAAATACGTAACTCTTCCTTGCAGATGACCTACAAAAAAGTTTTTTAAATATGTAGCAATATGCTATTTTTTCCATTGACAGCTTATAAAAGACACACATAACGTCCTTTCTGCTACAAAAACCGTTCCCTTTAACCCACATTTGTTTAAAATGTAGGAATATGAATAGCAGACAATCCGATCTTTCCTGGCTTTGCTGGAGAGGTATTGAAGACCCAGATACTTGCAGCTAAACTGACGACACAAGAAAGCTGAAGTTTTAAAACCCAAAGTATTAGTCACTGAAACGGAGTATGTACCACAAAAACAGCTGAAAACAGATTGACTAAAAATATTTTCTCCTTTTAAATAGATCAGTCGTCACTTATCTTTTGTACTAGTTCTGCAGGCATCTTAGCCTCGCTTTGATAATGGCTCATATAAAAATATAAACCCCCTTCCTTCTAAGTTGCAAAAAAGCAAAAACCACACAAGCCAAGATCTTCTTTCTACTCTGAGCTCACCTTTAAATTCTGTCAGTGGCTCTACATGCTGGTCTGGCCACTTAGCAGCGCTCCACAAAAGAAAAAGGCTCCCCAAATAAAAAGAAAATAGTTTGAATGCTTTTAGTATTTTCACTTTTCTTTGTCCCAACAATGCAGCTCTGTCCGCTGGGAATGAGCGTATGCGGGCCAAACACAGTATGCCATTCTCCCGTTCTCGTCCCTGCGGAGCGCCCTGACCCGCAGCCGCTCCCCAGCTCTCCGGGTACGCGCGGCGGCCGGGCCGGGAGCCCCGCAGCCCCGACTGCCCCGCCGTAACCTCGGAGGAAGGTCCCCCGCCCCGCCGACGAGCAGATCCCAAAGCGAAGCAGAACCTGCCTCCGACAAAGCCTGCCTTCACAGGAGCGAGCACAAGGCAGAAAGTCAGCTGGGCACCGCACCGCAGCCTGCGCGGGGAGGCCAAAGCAGCGCTAATGCTACCCGCAATCCAAGGACTGATGAAATTCCCTCCAGACCAAGGGAAGGGAACAGCTGTGGGGTTCACCATTGTTTTCTTAATGAAGCACCCGATTTTAAAGTCAACCAAAATATTTCTACTGAAACTAGGATATACAGGCAGACTTTCAAAAAAAGTGCATTTCGATCTTGAAGAACAGCAAGTTTCCTATAACTACCTTACTGTCCTGATAAAACACAATCATTAAACGCTAAAGAGATTCTCAACATTATTAAAAGTTGATCTCAGCCACGTTTCCTCTCCGGTTCACATTCCTTGCTGGTCTCCAAATCTGTACACGGCACCTTCTGACAAATTCTCTACATTCTGTGCTGTTTGGGACAAATTCCAGAATACTTTGTGGAGGACTACCACGAGGAAGCCTGACCTCAAAGCTCCCTAGAAGAAATCACTTGCCATAACTGGAGAAGCTCGAACCATAAGCCCAAAAGACACGGATTTCGGGTATTAGAAATCTTTTCTAATCAGTAAACAATTCAAACTGCAGATTCTTTACGTTCACAGGGAATCTCCCAACACAAAATCTTTACTCCAACAGCAAGACCAGATCAAACACTGGAAAGACAAACAGCACCTCAGCAGTGCAAGCAGTTTTCCTTATTTTAATATTGAGCCCAAGCTGGGCCACAAACATTGCTTACTACAGAGCAACAGCAGAGGAAAAAAAAAAATCTAACCCAGTCTCATTAGAGGACAGACAGAAGATACTTGATTTCACCCCTCTGGCGTCGCAACAGGCAGCAGCTCACAGACTGATTTTTAAAAAGCAAACGCCAGCAGCAGCAGCTAACAAAAATGCTGAGCCTCGGCATTCACCGGAGACCCAGGTCTCCGCCTAGCAAGCCAGCTGCATTCGCAACCCTAATACCGCTGACATCCGAGAAAGAAGAAAGCCACAAGACGTACGGTTTCGGAGGCAGGCAGCGAGCCCTCCATACTGGCTGCGCAGCAAGGGAAGCATGCAGTCTAACCCCAGAGCCCCTCCGCCGGCCGAACATGCTGTACCGCAGTTACGTTAGCAGAGACCAGCTCCAGCCCCGTCAGGCTCAGTTCTGCCCTGACAAAGCAGGACCTTGTAATACGAAGCAGTAGTACCCTGGGTGCGTTGGCAGAAGCCCCGAATGCATGTTTGAGAAAGCAACTGCAGCTCTGAACAAGCGAGGCATGAATGCACTGCAGAAGAGTCACCAAGTCTGCTAAAAATACTTCATCGCTGACCGTGTCGGGAACGTATCTGAAGCAAGAGTCTTGTTTTCTGGAGAATACTAAAACCAAAAAGCGAAATGCATGTGCTGGCAATGGTCTTGGAAGTTTATTTAAACAAACAAACAAACCCCAACATAGTCTGGACAGAAAAACCCCAAATATTTTCTTCCAACAGGAAGACTGCTGGGGTGAATGACACGCTTTACACCTCTTCTAGAGCTCCAGGCAAGGTGTAACCTCAAGATCTCTCCTCTCTAACCCGCCACAGGAGGATGTTCAGACTCCTGTTACAAGTTAGGGAGCTAACTGCAGACAAATTCAACACCTGCCCTGCTGAAGACAGTGCGGAAGCCTTGTGCACTGCACAGTCCCAGGGGAGACAAATGACAGACCTGCCACCTGGCCGGTGCCCCCGCGCAGCTGTAGGGTGCCCCAATACAGTTGGGATGCCCAGAGAAAAACAGAAGGAGCCGCTGGACTGGAAACATGGCTAAAAGGCATGATGCATCTGGTCTGTCCCTCCCTGGCGGGACAGAGAGCGAGGTTCTTCCGGGAAGCAGGCAGGGAGCCTTCCTCCCGCACGAGGCACGACGGGCAGAACGGATCCCGAGCAATTCTGATGGTGTGAACGAGCCCTCTGGGGAAAACACGTCAAGATGAGGCTTTTATTTTATGCCTTGAGTAAACATAGCAAGCATACCCTGTATGTTTTGGGAAACTGCTGGGTGGTGAGACAACTCACTCTTCTGGGGAAGTGAGAGAGTTCCTTCATAGCTTACTGCTCTGCACTCAGACAACTGCGTTCACCATCTATTCATAACAGAGCTGTCCTTAAAAAGAAAGTTATTTTTAAGTGATGTTAGTTTATTCACCAGGCATGTTTTCACATGGGTTATGTTCTGTTAATTGCTAATCAGCCTGGCTGGCTGTGCCATATTGATTCAAGGAAAGCAGAGGTGGATACTAAGTCTAAGAGACACCACACTGTGTATTTCCCTCACGGTTTTTCAGGTCGCAAACTCGGATAATCTACATTAGCACATTCTCTGGATTTGTAATAACGATCTACCTAGCAGTAGACTGACAAGTTTATGACGCTCCAGTTCCACGGGAAGTCTGCTCCGTTACAACCTGTCCCAAGGGTGGCCCACCAGGACTCAGCCTCCAGCGCCAACCCACCAGTTATTCCCACCCACCCGATTTCTGCTTTTGCTTAGCAGCCCTGCTCAATAGCAACACAAGCAAAGGCCTTGCTTAAAGACAGGAAAATGAAAAAGGTGCAAGAACTGCAGAAATATTTTAAAAAATTGATAACAACAAAAGATGGGCTTAAAACCGACAAGTCTTGTGCTCCTCCTGCCACTCCCCTCAACGTTAGAACACAAGCTTGGTTTTCGGACTTAACTGCTACCTCACCTGGGTTTATGGTTCTGGGAAATAAATGCATTTCAAGTTTAGCCAGTGAGCACACCTTTTGTTCTTACAGCAGTCCCTGCCAACTGATCAGTAACTACGATCAGTTTTTAAAGGGAACCTTGTCCCTCTTCTTGCTCAGCAAGTGTACAGGTAGTTTTCAGGACTGGCATGCTTTAAGTCCATACTGAGAGTGTGAATCTTTGCAGAAGCCACTGCAGTGGAGGGATTGTTGAGAATCCTACAATGCGCCAGATTTATCACGTTATTCCTTTCCCTCAAACTGGGTTAAGCTTTTATACTGCTGAGGATTTGGAAAGCAAGTCCTTTCTTGTGCCCATCTCTCTTTTTTTTTTTTTTTTCCTTTTTTTTTAAAAATTAAAATTACAAAATTTCAGATGTCTCAGTCTGGGTCAACTTAAAGCATCTTCTAAAAAAAATTCATAATAATGAAGGAAGCTTTGGTCTAACTCAGGTTGGTACATTTCCAGTGTGTACTGTAATAATGCATCGATCCCAACTCACATTTATTCATTCTTACTCTCAATTTACCACACAGGTTCCGCCTAGTATTTCGTATCGATGACTACTCAGATGGATGATAAGGTCCCACCTGGGTCACAGTGAGCCCTCACTGATAAGGTCACCTCTCCAAACCGCTGGTGAGCAGTGCTTACAGCTGCACAGACTTGTGCCAGGCCACCACCAGCCTGAGTGGGACACCCGGCACTGCCCACGGCACCGTGCGCTCCTCAAACCCCGCTCCAGCCCGTGGCTGCTCCACCTGCATGCAAACGCCTCGGCACGTGCTGCTCCAAAAGGTTTTGTGGCTGCATGGCAGTGCCATGAACGGAACACAAACACACAAACGCACAAACCTTGAACTGGCGCTAAAGCAAAATTTGTTGCTATGGGAATTAGCTCATAGAGAAATTCTTAAGCTTCATTACTTTTAATCAATAGCTTATAAACCAAATGGCAAAGGCAGCGTCTTGCTCAGCCGGCAGATGCACATTCCCTCCAGGCAGCATCTGTCCGTGCCGTCCCCAGTTCCGTAACACCATCTTGCTCACAGCTGCTTCCGGAGTTGCTTACTGACCTTTCAGTAAAATCACCCTGATAACTAAACAGTTACAGCACAGTATTTTTTGTTACCCAGCTTATTTGGACTAATGTTTGGCAGTTAAAAGAGGACAGTTGAAGTTACATGGCAAATTCCACCAAAAGCACTCTCTGTTTTCCAGATGTGCAGCCTTCAGCATCCATCTCATGAACGGGAGCCACGTACAAACACAGCAGCGAGGCACTGACGATGTGCTGATGAGCAGGCTCAGAGTCCTGCCTTCTCATTGTACCAACTCTAACTGCTTAACAACTCTCCCCACTCAAAAACCTGGCCTCAAACTAGACAATAAAACTTTTCGGAAAGTACCTAGTTGTTTTCTGCTTCCTGACTGGAGTTTTTCCACACATTTTTAATGACAACTGTCATTGATTAGCTGAAGACAGCTCAGCTTTGTTGTAAGACAACAAAGAGTATACACAGAAGATCACACACAAACCTCACCCGGGAGACAGTCAAAAGCAGTGCATGAAAATACCTTCTCAGAAGCAACTCTGCCGAATAATTGCAGAAGAGTGTCTCATGTTGTTAAAAATAGAACTAATTTCTGCATTGGCAGATGGGAGTTTCAGTCAAAATATCCACTGAGCCACTTGAATAATTAAGTGTTGCTTCTCCATGGCATAACAAAGTATCTAATCCAATTTACTGCCCTTTCTATAAAATGTGATATAAATACTGTTTGCTAATTTTTCAGCAATGAAATTAATAGAAATAAGGTTTATAGTACTGTGCAGCAAGCCTCTAGCTGAAATATTACCATGGCTGCCAAGACATCAGCACCATTCTCTACACACAAGCTAGCTATTTAACCTTTCAGGTATTACCTCCTGGAACAGGGCAGTCATTTAATCCAGAAATCGGGTTTACTCAGAGGGAAGCAGAAGAAACTCTAGCCTGGTAATCGTCAGTAACCTGAAACATGTGTCTGGACAGAGTGACAGATAGTAGCTGATGCACAGTGAGATTTTTTTTAAAAGTATATGCAGTTTTAGAAGCGCCACATATAAAATGCAATCTTCACGGTACTGCAGACCCTGCATATTGCACAAACTGCTTCTATTTCACAGAACTGAGTCAAGTTGTTCTTTTCAGATCTTCTTAGCATTTCATCTCTATTTAGAGAAACTTCAGAAAACTGCGTTCTTTCACATATTAACTGGAACATACTACACGAAGTACTGAATGGTTATTTACTTTTATTGCAGGCCTCCTGGAATAACAGCTATATAGTTATGTACTTTTTCATCTGAAGTATTTGCTCCTACTCCCCTGCTATCTCAGTAACCATTTTCAGCTTATGAGGGCACAAAGGGCTCTGCATCTTCCTTACAACCCATGTTATCATCAAAATTCTGTTCCTCAAAGTCTCAGTCCAACAGGATTCCTGGGTTACAGCGCTAAATAAGCCTTTGAAAACCATGGCTGAAGTCCTGAAAGGAGAGCAAATATCTTAAAAGATTTGTCTGTGCTGAAGCTGTTCACTGTGAAGTTATAAAGGATGCATAGGAGGCACTTTAAACATTAAAAAAAAAAAAAACCAACCCAAACCCACAAAACCAAAACAAACCACGCAAGTTTTTTACCGCAAGGGTGATCAAACACTGCAGTAGGCTGCCCAGACTCCATCCCCGGAGTCAGTCAAAAGCCAAGCCATAGTCCTGGGCAACCTGCGTTAGCTGCTCTGGCCTTGGGCATGGGGGTTGGACTAGACAATCTCCAGAAGTCCCTTCCAACTTCAGTGATTCTGTGATTCTCCATTTTGGGATGCATTTTAAATTTGTCAGTATACATAATTTTGGATCTACTGCCAAATGAATCCAGCCACCAGATCATCATTTATCCATAATGAATTATACCAACCTCACACCATTAATGTCCACAGAGCATGACTGACTGTGAAGGAAACAGTCTTGCAAACCCAAAGAAGCTCTACTGTAAGCACATGTCAGACTAGCAGACAGTACTAACCAGTTCCTTGTGGAGCATGTTTATGCCATTCAACTGTACGGCAATATTTCAGTGGTAAAGAACAGAGATCACCTCATCTGTCCTGCTACCTTTTCTCTGGAGGAGACAGTAAATGACTGCTCAGGTGGTAAATGCCAGTGTAATAGCTAAATGTGGCCTTTACATCGTTCCAGCGCGGAGAATCAGCTACTCCAGCCACACGTGGGGATGTGGCAGCGCGTGACCCCAGTCTGGGAGGTGTCCTCTCAGCAGAGGCCCCGAGCAGGTCACAGATGCAGGATCAGGTCGTTGCCCTGACTGGTAAGATTGAACCATCCAAACTTACAAAGTCTTCAGCATACATAGTATACATATATGCCCTCCAACAAATCTTAATAAACACTTTTTCTCTCTTACCTTTGAAGTTAAATAATGTCAAATTTCCCTTTACCTTGCTAAAACCATGAATTATATACAGTTAAAAAACAAACAAACAAACCAAAGGTCACATTCCAGATGGTTGGATCAACAAAAACATCTTGACACAAACACTGTCAATGAAACCTGATCATGAAGGGCGGGGGCACGAGCAGGTAAGAGGAGGATGATCCTTGAGAAGCGTCCAAGTGTACTAAAAATTGTCCATTAGATGAACTGTGACAACAACTCAGGGATGATATCTAGAAAGTACAGAATAGCCTGAACAATCAGGTTTAATGCACCATAGTCAGAAAAACGCAAGCATGCTAAATGAAGTGCTGGTACTGTAAAGCTGCGGAATTTTCACTAATTGTTCATCATACGCCAGACTGCTCAGAGCTTCTTGCCTTCTACACCTAGACCCTATGCGAGCAGATGAGCTGGCACTTTGGTCTCTTTTCTCCCCAGTCTTCCCCCAGGCTCACTAACCAGTCTCGCGTTCTCTATCCTACAGCGGCAGGAGAGGCGCGTCTTCCTTCTAAACGTAAGCAGCCAAGGCCCGTGGGAATGAGCCTTCAGCTGCGGCGTTGCCCTACCCCAGCAGGGAAAGCCAAGCTCCCCTAGCCCTGCCAGGGCGCATGATCCCTTCGGTAATCCAATCCTGTACAGCTGTCAGCAAGAACCCGACCCCAGCTCCACGAGCATCCACGCAGCAGAGCCAATTACACAAGCAACTCAGCAATCAATATGGACGCAGATGGTCAACGTCAGCAAAAAAGGACTTGCAGACTAGTCTGTCCACAGTAACTAAATGCAAGAGCTTCTTTAGCTAAAAAGCACTGAGAGCAGCATTAAAATTTATCCCTTCCGTTACCGTATTTTCACCATTTAACTCAGCTTACATAGAAGGCTGGGGGGAAAAAAAAAACCAAAAAAATCCAGCCCATGCCAGCTAGCAACTCAACCATCAACCTGAACAACAGCAACACTCTACTCAGGAGAATGAGAGTACATCTAATCCTGAAGAACTACTATGGAAACAACACATCAGAATAAGGAATAAATTACTTTAAAGTTGAATTTCCATACCAAATTTCACACTTCAAAATGAGTATAGTCATCTCACTCGCTTGCATAAAGCTCTCTGACCAAGGCAAATTTGTGTGGGCTTCTACTTCCTTCCTTCTACTTGTGTGCAGCGCAGGCATAGACTGAGCTAGACACTGCCAGGAAGCCAGTGCACAGCACCAGATACCAAAGCGTCTAAAAATATGGGCTGCTTTAGAAATTAAATGACAGATTAGTAAATCTTCCCAAGCTACCACAGCAGAGTTCCGAGTCTTTCCCTAAATAGAATGAAGACAGAAGACAACAAACATTACTAGATGTAAGTCTGCTCATGTGAGACCAAAACAGTAGAAGAACCTAATGTTCCTCCCCCTCAGTGTGCTAACAAGTCTAATCTTGAACTTTGCAATTTTAAAATCTCTCTCTTTAAACATTTCAGATCAGCTTTATTACTGACAAATAAGAAACTGACAGAACTGAAGGATTGGGTTGGGGGTTTTTGGCCCCCCTCATTTAACTTGAAGATGAAATAGCTCTGTAAATGGCAGAAGGCTCTGTTAAATAGTATCTGGAATATGTAACCAAACAGAACTAGAAAAGAAACCATACCTCAAAATACTGCTATGGGAGAGAAAAGGCAGGAAGGGTGTTTGGGCTGGAGCAGATTAAGAACAATAAATAACTACATCACTCCAAAACACATTGGGAGGCTCATCTGTCTAGTTAACTACTCCTCTGGATGGCAGCTGAGCCCAACAGCTACAGAGAAAAACACCAAAACAGGGAGAGAAGGGAAGGACACGGCATGCCAAAGGTACAAAAGCATGCAATTGTGGTGGATAATTAAGAATTCTTATTTAGTCTCTCTCATCCAGTGTTTTTTAGTGATTGAGGCAAGAGGGAGGGAATATTTCCAGCTCAGCTGATGAGTAAATTGCACTGCAATCAGCAGAGGATCTACAGTGCAGAAGGACTGTGGCAGCAGTAACAGGACGTGTTCCAAGAAACGGCTGCAAACAGCTACTTCACCAAGTGTAAAGTGTATTCTTCAGGTGCAAATTCACGCAGACTGAGGTAATTTCTCAAGACAGCAAAGAGAACCAAACACCGCAGAAAATTATTTGTAGCATGAACCTACAACAGCAGGATTACTGGAGAAAGGCAATGCCAGGGGAGCGCCTGCAAATAGCTGTCCTCTGGTTTTCACACTCATGCTATGAATCTACAATAATTCCTTCCATTTGAACTCCTGATGTTTACTTACCCAAGGTACATTTCTTTTGTCAGACAAGATGATTCTGGAAGGATACAATTTTGAAGTTTAACAAGTGGCACAAACACCTGTCTGACTAATTTCCAGTGACTCTCCAGTGACATCTGCAGCAAGGTCCATTTTCTGTATTTCTGAGCAGCAGTACCAAGTTCTGTATTTCCTGAGAAAATGAGATGATCTATATGCCTATAATCCAGGTTCAGTGTTTCAGATACACAAAAGAATCTCCTATACAGACAATCACTTAGTATCATTTACCGTTTTTGGGGAGCCACCATTTGTACTCTTGCTGGGTTTGGATAGTCTAATACTAAAAATACTCAGAGAGGAGACCATATTTTTGCATACACATCAGTAAAGTGCAGTGCATACTGAATTTTATTCATATTAAGCAAGATAATATGAAAGATAGCACAGTCCTGAACTTTAAATATCTAACAAAACGCTTACATATAGGCTCATGTAAAACGATACTCTCTGCATCTTCACAATTCTCCTGCTTCCATCAATACAGATGGACAATAAAACCACCAAAAGAGACTGACAATAAAACACTGAAGTTGACCTACTGTCCCTCATAGTTCACCGCAGAAACTTTTCCCACACAGTGAATGAAGACCTTCTCATGGTATTTTGCATAAGAAAACTCTGGAAGAATATGTAGAAATTAAGTAGTTAGTGAAGAACTAGAAAATATCAACAAATCTCAATGGCTTTAAGAAAATTTATAAAGGAAGTATGAGTATCCATCCAAACCAGACCAGACCTTTAAGCAGACTCTTTACGTAGGAAGGATTTCTTTTTAAAGCAGATGTTTGTACTATGTTCAGTGTGGAAAACAGCTTAATGATAGCTGATGATTTCCGAAACCAAAAACCTGCAGCAACTAGCTTTCTATTTTTGCCAGCCGACCACGCAACAGGCATTTGTTTTGAGAAACCTGTAACATGGAAGCCACAAAGCTCCAGTGGTGCCCAAGTCCCTCCCAAGTCCTGCAAGCCTTCAACATTGCCCTGGAGAAAGAACACGTTCTCAGGGGCTCTTTATCGAGCTATGAATAAATGGGAGATGCAGTCACATTACGTGAACTGTGACTGAACTGCAGCGGTCAACAAGAGCTCCTTGCTGGGCCTTTTTAGACCCAATTACTTCAAATCTAAAACGGCACAATGATTTCTTTGCATAGCCTTTAGCTTTTTCACTCACTGCTGGCACAAAAAGCAGTATTTTCTTCTTCATCTCTACTCTTAGCGCAAACCAACAAGCTCCAAAGCCTATTATGTACGTATCATACAAGTCACTGAATATTAATAAAGGATCAACATTTTGATAGCAACCGCAAGCTAATTTGAAGAAACAATTTATTTAAAGATTCCTGTAAGGACAGTTTGGCTGACCATGCAAACCAAGGACAACCCACTGTCATTTTAGCAGCACCCTGCAACTGAGAAATGCCACATGTAGCAGCGTGCTTCTATTTCCTCAGTCTCCAAAGTAGCCACCAGTACTAATTTTTTTAAGGTGGTATTTCAGATCTAGCAGAAAACTGCCACTGAACGAGTGCTCCCAGTACCTTCTCCACACACCCCATCTCCCACACGCTCCTGCCGGTCCCCTCGCATCGGATGCTCGCAGCACGGTGAGCTGGCTCCAGCAGCTGATCCAAGGGAAAACTGTCCTCCCTTCTCCCCCCCTCTCAGCAGGGTTTGTCCTCCCCTGGATAAACCAGCTGAACTGATTCCCCACAGCTGCGCAATCGCTAGATCCAGCCCAAGGGCAGCTGTAACAGCACATGGGCATAACTAAGGCAGAAGAAGGGGTCTGCTCCTGTTAGTGGCAAATACTTGTGTGGTTAGGCTGGTTCTAGTTAGATGACACACCCTAAGACACTTCATAGCAATTTCTTCAATTAAAACTGAAATGCGTTGCGTATTTGTGGTTTGGGCCAAAACCATGTGTATTTCAGTTCCCTAGAAGACCGAAAGCATGGACAGATACTTATGAAAAAACACAATCGTGTGACCTCATACGACCACTGTATTAATTATAATGAAAGCTATTTTTCAAAATAAGTTTGACACGAGCATTAGACATTAATGTACATGCATAAACACACAAGTGCACACTCACACACACAGCCCAGCTGACTTGCCAGCTCCTGCTACTCCTGCAGCAAGGCACAGCAGCACCGCAAAAGGCCCCTGGGCGCAGCACTGAAGCTCCTCAAAGGACAGTAAGGGGGGGTCCAGGAGTTTTAAGAATAGCAGGAACCTGGAGTGCAGTGGAGTATGTGTTGTTCTGTGCTGCCTCCTGCCTGGAAGAGCATTTGGCCCAAATCTCAGGGTTTTCAGAGAGCAGCAGCAGCATTCAGAAATGAAATTTGTGTGGAATGCAAGAATTCTAGTAAAAGTCAAAACAGCTATGGGCAGGGACAGAGGAGTGGTGCATACTTACACAGCAAAATGTTAGTGCAACTGCAGGTACATAAGCCCAAATTTTTGAGGTTGTCTACATGGCATAATGAAGACAGGATATCTATTCTAGCTTTAGTCAAAATCGGCCAGATACGAAGAGAAATCAGCATGTGCTAGTACAGACCAAGTCTCTTCATAAAGCATGGCAGTCCATTTATCAGCTCTCTTTCTTTGTTACAGGCTAGACTACTTAAAATTCTATCTTCTTTCTGGTGGGCAGAAAAGCTCAGAAAGTTTCAGTAGAAATGCTGAATATAAGTTTTCCTTACTTTCAAATTACAGTAAATGAGCTCAGGTTCCCATGATTTCATACTGCTTCCAACAGTCAAGGAGCTAGGATACCAAACCAGAGACAGGATGTTCCTTGAAATTTATGTTCTGCTATTCTGAGTGTCAAGACTCATTAAAAAATGGGCTCAAGCATGTGTTTGGTTACAATAGAAATCAATGTGATTTAAACCCTTAAGCCCATTATTATTTCTCCCCTTCCAACTATGTTTCTTGCTTTGTTTTTAAACAGGGTATGTCCAACCACAATTAACTTTCAGCAGAAAGACAGCGGGACAGAGAGGGAGAAACAGCGAGACAGACCACAGAGCAGAAAACCACTGACCTTGCCTAGCAGTAAGACATACTAACGCTGCAAGGCATTTTCTTGAAGCTATAATGGCGAGTGTAGCTATCAATGTACAGGTGGGTGCCGTGGCCCCATTCTTTCCTGCTAAAAAAATACTTTAATGTTATTTATAGGGTAAAAGGAGAAACAGAAGCTAAATTGGAATGTCACTGTACTCCCACAATGCAGATAGGGATCATGTGCAACGCATGTAAGACCTTTTCTGTTTCAAATTTCTGGGCTGCTTCAATCGGCTGCATTAATGCAAACAGCAGTACTGAAGTGGATTTGCCTGTTTGTGGATTAGGGCAGACAGTCATTCAAAAGTCACTTAGCATAAATATTCCCTTCAAAGATAAGACTGCTTTAGAAGTTAGGTGGCAAAGAAGGTAGACACACAGAACACTGGAGAATATGTGTTTAACAGTCAAGGTACTGCTGCACAAAAGCAGTTTAACACAAAATGTCAGGTAATTTTGTTTTTTTTCTTCGCCCTTGGAAATGGGAAGAGGGGGTAGATACTTGGCTAACTGTTATGAATACAAAGACTTGCTAAGACTATGTCTGAGCTATAGTTACGTTGGCTTGCAATTCCACAAGTGCGTGGAAACAAGTGCAGGCAATATGGAGCTTCTTAGCTGGATACTGTGTGGAGGAAAGCAGCAGTAGGGGAATATGCATCTCCCACAGCAGGGCCAGTTGGTCTCAGAGGTAGCAAAACTGAAGCACAACAATTTAAAGCCATCTGCTCAAGCTCACTAAGACGGAGAGGTACAGAACCTATGAGCTGCAGTTCCACGGTTCATAGTTCCAGTTGAATCTGTGATTGCCCAAAGACTCTAATCACTGATCTACTCTGACATCCCTGTGGCAGTTCCAGTTTGTTCAGGAGATCTTAACAGGTTAACTTCTGTTGGCAGACATCGTACTTCACTATGTAATGTCTGTCCGTATTTCTGCTAGATGCCTACTGACTTCTTTATCAAGCCGTTTCTTTCGCTTTCCCTCCTCTTCTGCAACTGCACTTGGCTCCAGTGCTGGCTGTAACATCAGTTATCCCCTGTCCCCTGGGGAAGCCAGGGTGGTTCCTTCACCTGTGGGCTACAGGGCTTCTGATCATTAAGAATACCCACAGAACTCCTTGCTGAAATTAAGATTTCCAAAAGTATCCCCAAGAAAAACAAAGAAAAAAGCTTCTGACAGCTTCTAAATCAAAACAGAAGAGAGATATACACACAGGAAATTACCATTCAGACAGTATTAGCCACTCGGCATCTTCATCAGAAGCATCCAACTAAAACACGCTTAATGTATTTCGTTTTCCATTTCCATGTAAACCAAATCAGCTTATGGTGCTGCACGACCTCTCTGGTTTCTAATACCTTTTTATACCCTTTTTTGTACAAGTCTAAGCAGTGCCCAGGTTGCAGTAGACTTCCAGTCCCTTGTGAACTGGGACTGTTTTGAATAAGTGACCTGAAAGGTTAAAAGGTTTGCGATTTTTCAGCAATTGCCTGAACAATGAGAGATGCAGTCAGGATGTTTAATACAGCACAGAATAAGACTCTCAATACAATATTACCTCCTAAGGATTATAAATTGTCAAAACGTATAGGAAGTGTTCTTTCTAGCTTTAAAAGGAGAGATAAAATGTGTTTAAATTATTTAAGGAAAACTGTGTGAATCTGAAGGATCGCTGTATTCTACATACCTTTATAAGAAAACACTCTAATAAGAACTGGTATCTCTCAGTAAGAAACTGGGTTAAAGCTTCTAATGCTGAAGAGAGCAGCGTTTCATTTTCCTCCTGTCTGACTGAAGCAGAGTACTCAATAATTCACAGCTTGCTCTGATCAAACTCCAGCACAGGTGCTGCACACTCGAACCTCAGGGAAGGTACCTGCAACGTGCCTGATCATCACAGGCGGACCATGCATAAAATATGTGCAATGCCTGCTTTTACAGGCTTTTTTATTTATGACAATGCTAAACTGCAGATGGAGCCCTGCTTTGAGAAGTCCTTTGCATTAAGAGTCCAACAGTTTCAGAGAAAGTGGAGGGGGAGGAAGAGATGTCGGTGTTAAGAGGAAAAGTGACTGACTGAACTATGAAAACATAACTGTGTGGCAGACCCACGCTGCCTCTTACCGGAGGTAATTCCCTAAGCAGAGCACCCCAGAGGGGTCCCACAGTAAGTTCATAAACAGCAATCGCTCCAAGAATGGAGGCTTCTTGTTCCCTCTCCTCTGTGCCAGTAAGGCAGCTCTGAAGAGAGCCTTACTCACGAAGAAGTGGCAAAAGCGCGTTCCATTCTCCTCCCGGAGAGTCAGCAGAACTGAGAGACACCGTGCCATGCAAATCTCCCTTGAAAAATTAACTACCAAAGTAGTTGTCAGCAGTTGGCTTACCATGTACTCCCAAACCAGAATACAACCACCATCACAGCCAAAGCACAAAACTTACTAACACGCATCCACTCCAGAAATGGAGATAGAAAATTCTTCAGAAAATGAGTTTACGAACGGGGAGTTTTACCTAAATGTGTGAAATTGATGACGGACTGACATAATAAAGACATCTTCATTCCCGGTCTCGGTTGGAATTTCGCAGCTCATTAGTAAGTATGGGAGCTTATTTGCCACATCAGATTCAAAAGAGAAGAGAATCTAATGCTGAAGAAAGCCCTGCTTTGAGCAGGTCACTGGGCAGGTGAACTCCAGAGACGCCTTCCAGCCTGAACTAACTTAGGAGAAACACCAGAGGGGCATGAAAGACACCTCTCTCCCTCCTATCTTTGCAAAAGAAACTCCCCCCCACCAACAGCCTGAACTGTAACCAAGACATCAACAGGATTTTAATTCCTATACCACTGGGTCATAAATGACTCAAAGATGACTTTTGCTGAGCTCTCACAATGCAGTTGGATACTTTTTTTCTCATTGCCTTGATAAAATAGAGGGTGCTGAATCAGCAGCTTTTGATCCAACGCTAGAAAGCCCTCTGTCAGGGCGGGGTCAGAGCCAGCGCACGCCACAGCCTCATCTGCCTGCTTCTAGATCTAGAAAATACCGGTGTATTTACACAGAAATTTTAAGCAAACGTGAATTGAGCTGCTTTTGTAAACCACATCTATCTACCTGATTATTTGGGAGGAAAAGGGAAAAACCAAGCAACAGAAGACCACATTTACTCACCACAATTAGAAGAGTGACTGCAGCATCCGCAAGTGTATCTGAGACAACCAATCTAGGATAATTAATGGCAAAAAGATTAGAAACACTGTTTTCTCGTCCTGAACAATACAAGAGACCAGTCAGTTGTCAATAGTCCCAAATAGTTCTTCAAGACAACATGGCATTGGGTTGCAAAGACATTACAGAGTACTCTGTATTTAAGCTCCCCTCTGGGGAACCAGTTCTCCAAGCGTCCCAGATATAAGGCAAGAGTAGCCAAACTCATTCCCCCCCACCAAGCATACTTACCACACTTGAATCCACTTCACAAAACTAAAGAAACAAAGACTAGAGCCACCTGCTGATGCATTAACCCTCAGTTAATTATCAGCTCGCTGAACCACCAGAACGTGCTAATGGCAGAACCTCAGTGAAAGCTACTTGGCTTTTCAGGCGCAGAGGGGATTGGATCATGCAACAGCGCTGAGCAGCCTGCGAGAGCTGAAGCTGGAAGCATTTAACTGACCAGCCCTAAACCCTGTGCTTGAGACAAGACACACACGGGATGCTGGAGCCAAAGCCCCGCCTGGCAGAGCTCGTGAGTTGGGTTAATATTCAAGAAGCAATGGCAACCAATTAATTCACAGACAAAGCATGATACCGAGTCGCTTCTATTCATCATTTTATTTCTAAGACACAATGTACTCCACTGTTATTTCTTTATTAAATGCTTATATAAAGAAGCATACATTTAAAAATCAGTTTGATCTTTATTCAAGCATTCCCTGAAATAGATGGTTTTATACTCCTCCTCTGAACCTGGCTATCGTAGAACTACTGTTAGTGAGCCTGAAACCCAGCTGGTTCTAATTTACGATGGCTGTTACATGGCAGTTTTAACCTATATTCTTGTCCTCTCCCTCGAAGACTGGGTACATCATGCCTTAGCTCGGATGCTGTCTGCACACTGAACAATCAGGAACATGGCATCACTTACCAGGCACAAGAGAGCACTGCTGCAAGGGCCACTTTCAATTGAATTCATTTTGAATACTGCTCCCTGACTGTGGATATTTGAACTTTTGGTTTGGCTTGGCTTTTAAAGAGGCATTCGCTAGCAACACCAACAGCCTACTTTTTGATTTCCAAGACGTGAGAGGTCAGATGTGGAAGGGCTGCTTTGTTAACTAAAAGCAACACTGTAGTTGTAACTGTTCAGAAAAGAAACTAACAGCTAGGAGGAACTGCGTTCACGTTAATGATCTCCTCCCCACTGCCACATGCATTGAGACCCTGACGGTGTCTGCGTAAATGAGAATCCCCACAGCGCGGAACCAGACAAAACCAGGAAACCCAAAGGCTTCTTCCCTGCCAGACAGGGATGCGGAGAAAGCCAGGCTCGGCAGCTTGCATGCCAAGCCACGGAGCTCTGCCCATCGAGCGTTTCACCAGCTCACACACAGCTCGAGTCACCTGCGCTGGAACACATGGAGGTTTCCACCTCATTTGAGAGCCTGTAGTATTTTTCAAAAGTGATGTTTAGTAATAGAAATATGTTAACGGTCTTCCTGGAGATCCCACCTCTCGGCAGAGCGTCAAGACAGTTGTGCAAGGCCTCTCACTAATGCTGCTTCTTTGCAGTGATGCTGGCTGGCAAGACACCAGCTCTTTTCAACTTTCTGCCTGGCAAAGAAGTACCGCAGTAGCTGCTACCTGCAGCAAGTTTTCTGCACCAGTGCAGACGGACAAACGTAGAAAATGAAGTTAATGTGTAGTGGATTGCAAGTCTGTAGATTTTATTGAAATAACTAACATTTTCTTTCTTCAAATGGTATCACCAGACTGTTAAGCTGTGCTCTGAAACTGCTCTATCTCTGGATATAACAAGCCACTGGCATGTACCTCTTACAGAAAAAAAATAAGGTTTATGAAAAGAAGTTCACCCTCCATTAATATATGAAAAATGCGTCTTCTTGCAGGATTCCACTCTGTACAATATCTGGATTTAGGAGAAATGTGTGGAATCCCTGTCGATAACTATTACATTCAGTATTGCAAGTTATCACACTGTTTCTTCAAACACCATACTAATCTAATCTTGGTAAATAACGCCTAGGGTTTTCTCTTAATGACTGCCAGAGCTTTAATTAGACTGCCTAGAGGCTGCGTATGGTTGCAACATACTGTGATAGTTTGATTTAAGTGTGTGACACAGGTCGAGCTGCCTTTGAAATCTGCAAGATAGCACAGACCCCAAAATGATAAAGAAACCTTGGAATTCCTTCCACGTCTAGCTTTATACCCAGCCTTAGCTATGCAAGGGTCAAGCCTGGAATGCAGTTGTCTTTCTGGGGGAGGAGTTAGCCAGTGTTGTAACTGCAGAACCACCCTGATGTGAGAAGCTCTCCGCTGATGGTCACACACACGCGCTCCCCTGCGCTCCACACCTTCACAGCACTGAAGCCATCCGCATGCATCGAAGAGAGCGCTCCACAGCCAATGCTTCTGACCCAGGCACCTCTGAACTGCTTGTTTGCTACTGACTCTTGGTACTCATGAACAGTTTTCAGTTCACAGCCCAGACCCTGAGGCTTGCATGGAGAGCACCAATTCACCAGGCAAATATTTATATATCCACTTATGAAAAAATATCAGAAAAGCAAAGTTCAAGTTGATCAATAGTACATGCATTTCTTGAGTGTCAAGAAAGCATTCAAAGCTTTGACATTTCAGGCCCAGCAACAAAACATAGTTATAAGCCTTCCAAATGTGTACTGCTTACTATTGAAATGCTAGAAGAAAATGGCTTGAATGATATTACGGAACCAGGAGGCCTTTTTCATCCAGCTTATTATTATTTTTTAATTCTTTAATTATGCATAAAAGGTTCAAATGTCTTTGCTCTTTGATAGAAGTTTTGGTAGTCAGATCTGGATGGCTAAATGAAAGCTACATCAAAGGGAATGAAAAACAGTATTCAGCTGAGTAATGTGCCAGTTGCTCAAACTTATGATACATACAAAGAATATGTATCTGCTGGTTACAGATGGTGTCTGAGGTACATTTGATTAGCTAGAGACATGACAGTATGAAATGGCAGGAGTAGCTGGAACACAGCCTCCTCTCTTGCAGAATTAACCATGTGTTCAAAAAGAGCTGTGTCCCCTTAGTACAGCAGGGATCAAGAGATCTAGATTTTCACTGCAGCACCAGCGACATTCTAGGCTGGGACGTCTCCCTCGCTCTAAAAGCAAGACCTAGGTGAAAGAACATGCATAAAGAGTCATTTGTCTAGTGAGAAATTCCTTCCTCACTACTGATTAGCTAAATTGTTTGGATAATCCACAACTTTTTCTATGTGTTCAGTAGACTATCTAATTTTTGAAATGTCTCATTGTGAGTGCTTGAGATCTCATATTTTATGCAACCATTTATTTCTGGCAGTCTATGTACAAATGCTGTTCTCTCTTCAGCTCCGTTATGGTACAAAAAGGATAACTTTACATAAGGTATGGAGGCTACAGCACACCTCTGAACTTCTGTAGCTGGTATTAAACAGCATTTTAGGAAAAAAAAAAAATTCCAAATTAGATGAACTCATATGTAACCCAATGAAAACACTGAAGGATGGAACAGATCAAGTTATCAGAGCATTGCCAATACATTACCTTAATTAAGCAACTATTTTATTCAGAACATTAATATTGAAAGCACTAAACAAATGTAAGAATAGCTCCAAATCTGACAAGGGTTTAAATTTATAGCACTTTATCCTACCACATAATAACTATGACTAAGACATAATTTCCCTACTCAATTCCAGGACTCTAAGTCTCCACGCCTCTGCGATACACTATTATTTTTGAGATTAATGGGCCTGATCCCAAGATATGCCCAACTCCTACTGAAATTAATGCTTCGTGCATAAAAAGCAGAGGAATGCCTCTCCTCTTTTTTTTTTTTTTTTTTTGGGGGGGGTGGGGTGGGGATGGTCTTTAGCATAAAGAGAAAGGCAACTTACATTTCACTGAAAGAACGAACACACACCAACTAAAAGCTTATTTCAACAGAGAAAATTGTTAAATAGAGAAAACTTTAGTCCCATTACAAAACAGTAGTCCCAAATACTGCAGACCTGTGGGCAACAGTTCTGCACTAATATTTCACATGCTTTGCAATCCAGCCTCCAGTGAAACACCTCCTCCACACCAACTTGAAGCTCTTCATTTCCTCTGCTCCTATTGTCCTGTTGCCAATGTCATCAGGCTGAAATAATTTTTTTCTGACAATAGAAATATTTCTTTCCCCTGTAAGCTTTTGTTCACCACCAACAGGATCCTGGGTCCTTCCACATCGATGGTGTAGGCAGTGGGTTTCAGCACACCCCGAGGCAGACACGCTTGAGCAAGCAAAAATATGTGCCTGCATAAAGGCTATCCCATGCTAATTCAAGCACTCCTTCAAATTTCATTTTCTTTGGAAGCAGTTAGTGATTCTAGAATTGAAACTTTTACTAGTTATGGATTTTCCAAATGTGACATCAGTGCTCGTAGGCTTCTGAGAGTGAAGTATGACATATGATGTATGCAGATAACACGGAGAAAAGATTTTTCTGCAGTTGTTTACCAACAGCACTCAAGAAAAAAAAAAAAAAAAACCCAATAAAACCCTTGTAGTAAAACTTTACAGTGTGCATTCCTGTGATCTTGGACTCCGTTCTTGCTAAGTATGTGCCCTTTGAATGCCCTATCAAAAAAGTCAAATGACAGCACTTATAACATGTTGCTGAAGCATTTTATTACTCTGATTTAAAATCTAATTACAATTTCCTTTTTTAATAGCTACTAAAATGTTCAATGCAATTCTTTGAAGGATTAGAACCTTGCTTCATTTCTTTAGCAATTTTTCTTGTCTATTTCAAATAGTCTCAAAGCTCACAACTCAAGAAGGGAATGTTTTCCAAGCTGAATTCCCTATTCAAATACCAGTTGATCTCAGTGGTATCCAAATTGCATCTTAAGTGAAAAAAAACCCAAACCTTGATCCTTTAGTTTTCCTGTCAATGTCTATCAAAGCGTCCTGGAACTTAGGCTACATTTTCAACTTAATTAATTTCTGTCTTCAAAAGACGGGCTATTCAGACAGACTGCCTCCAAAGTGAGTAGTCTGAACTGCACATACAACTTAATTTATTGTACCCTAACAAAAACTTCCATTGATTTAAAATTTACTTAACATCAGTACGGACCGAGTTATTTGATGGGACTGGCCTCGATTTCCTCTTGTCATGAATTTTGCAGGGAAACTGGCTTTAGAACCTGGAAGACCTGTTTAAGGATGGGATGGAAAGAATCAATCCAAACACAAGAAAGGTTTAACTGCAAGCATGCAACACTAGGATTAATATTTTACTTATCGTAACATCTAAATCAGGTGTTGAGAAAACAAGTATTTTCTAAGACACACAAGATACGAAACCACATTTAAAAATAATAAAAAGCAGGCAAAAAACTTCACTTGCAAGGTTCTGCTAATCTGTAATTGCTGTGGAACACGCTTGCCCTCTTCTCTTTAATTAAGAGGGCTGCGAACTTTTACATGAAGTAGCAGGTCATCCAGGAACTACACTTTACGGAACAAGAAGGTGTCCTGTGTTCTTACGAGCCTCGGAGGGCCGAGGGGATAAGGGCGACAGCTACAGCGGTTTCAGCAGTCAGAGAAAAAGTCTGTTCTGTCATCCCTCAGTATTCCAGCAAACCAGATTTTAAAACACCAAACCGCCCCCGCAGAGCTGGGGATACCTGCTGAGAAACAGGCGGGCGGGGAGGCCGCAGCGGAGCGCGCACCGGCGCAGACCGTGGGCGCAGGCCGTGGGCGCAGGCCCGGCAGCGCTGCCCTCCAGCCCTGCGCGCAGCCCGCCCGCCGCCTCCTCGGTGTGCTCTTCCCACGTGTGCTTTATTGACTAAGGGGTCTGCAAAGAGACAGAGAGGCTGCTGTGGAGAAGAATTTAATTTTTTAGCCAAACTCCAATGGAGGCAGATCCTACGACAGAGACTTATTGAGCCTGCCAGTCCCGCAGCAACATTGCTGCATTCTCAGACCGCTGCGTGCTGCCATACCATCCGCTCCTCAGCAGGCGCTTGGAGCAAAGACACATCCCCAGCCTCTTACCAACACCAGCGTTTCGTGGGCTTGGAGCGGGGCTACCTCGGTTGTCTGGACTCCCTTTGGACTGTCAAACCGAATGGAAGGTCTGCTGTATCATTTACTCTGAGCTATGAAAGCTTCTGACCACTTTTCCCTGGAAACGTCTCAGCTGCTAACCCACTTAGGACTGCCAGCATCAGCGTATTTTCTTGCACGGACCTGGCCATCAGCTATTTCTGCGGACACCAAGGGCAGCACGCGCACGGCCGCCGCGGGCCCCGCCGGGCGGGTGACGCCCTGCGCAGACATGCCGGCGGCGCAGAGCTGGACCACGCCGGCCGTGAGCGGGCTGGCACCATCGCAGTCCTCAGCTGCCCACGCCGGAGCTGCTGCTGCCCGCGCCCCAGCAGCAGCTCCCAGAGCAGCGCCCGCGGCCAGAGCGGGGGAGCAAAGCCAAGCGGCTCCGAGGAGCAGGGGGCACCAGCCCTGCCAACAGCGGGGAGTGGGCCGGGGTGCGAAATGGGCCCTGCAATTGCGGGCTTTTTATAACCCTAAGGCACCAGGCACCCGACGTCAAGGCGGGGGGGGGTCCACAGTCAAAACCACCCCGTGCTGAGCATCTTTCTCTTCTTGAAACAAAGACTGTGTTTGCCTTGAGGGAATAACAGCCCCAAAGGCAGAAGTCAGTTTAATGGAGAGATAACTCATGGGGGTGCCCTACTACCTGTCAATTTTTCTTAAATATAATCCCAAATATGAAATTCATGGTGTGAAAAGATACTCTAGAACTTTCATTATTCCAGTCAGGTGCTCGTGTGCCCATCATGGAGTGTATTATGATGCAGTTACAGTCTGGCAGGAACAGGACTGCACCACTCAACTCACCTTACAGCAGACACAGCTGCCTCCAAGGGATGCCTTTGGGAAAACTGAGCAGATCTGATGGACAGAACAGGCAAATCCCATCTTTGAACCACCAAAATCCAATAAATGAAGCCTCTACCATCCACTTCTCTGCTCACCAAACACAAGCGTTTACAATCTATCTCTGGTAAGAATTATTCTGGAGATAGTTGTCACATCCTTTGTCAAGACAGGGAGTCCCAAACTGGGTGTCATGTGAATGTTGAAAACTAACTCAAGTTCTCTTGCTCCCGTTGCTTTATTTCCCCTAGACTTCTGAAGGACTTCTTCCTTCAGCATAGAAGCTTTTCTATCCTTTCTGGAAAGGACCTAGTTTACATATGCATTTTGATCATTGACTGTCACATCCAGAATGGAAAGATTTGCAAAATGAGAGCAAACTCTCCTCTGCCTCTGAAGAAACACTGGCTGAGGAAGAAGCCAGCTGGTTTATCAAAGGGAATTGAGGGGAGAGGAGCAAATACTACACAAGCCAAAATCTCTACAAAGGACCCCTAAAGGTAACTAATTCCGAGTTAAGATGCCAACACTTACAATGCTGCCTTTGATCACTGCTGGTAGGAAATTCCAATTGTTATTGCTATCCAGTCCCATGTAAGCACCTATTATAAAGTATGATGATATTCTGTGTAGCAAACTGCCACGAGCTGTGGAATTCCATTATTAAATGGAAAGATGCATTTATGTAAGCTGCATTCCACCTGTAGCCTGTGTTTACACACTTTAACATCCTAAGTCTATTTGGCAATAAGCTATCACATGCAATTCACCAGACCCCCAGCTGGCATGTGTACAGGTAATTCTTTGGATTATTAGTAATGTTTTTTCATAAAGAGAAGTCCCTAGTCTTACCTCTATTATCTCTGCAGGTATAGGCTCACATGCCCTGTTAATTACCAATGTGGGAAGGTGCTTCAAGTCTATTTTACTTCTGCACTGTCATGGCATTCATGAAGCTGCTACACTGAGACAGGACAAACTCTCACGAAACCTGTTACTCCTACTTCTTAAAACAGAGTGCCAGAAGCTCATTTTCCTTTTGTAAGATGAAGGCGATAGCTCTGCAACATCTTCCCACACGTTCCTACGAGCAAGATGATGCAGTGGAAGCTCATTCCCTTCTTGAGGGACCCATCTTGCCTAGAAAAGTTCATGGTATTTCTAATCGCTGCCAGTACTCATTCAACACCAGCATGGCCAGCAATTCTTGGGGACCTGTTTGCATCCCACCACCTCTCAGCTTTGTTTAGACAAGCCTTTTGCCCCGTAAACCTTACAAAGCATCCATGCAGGAACAGATTCAAAATTAAATAATGTGAGGCATAATACACGGAGATGATCCAGCTGGCTTGTCTACAAGGGCAGTCAAAACGGCCAACTCAAGCAAACCTGCCTTTCCATTAGGAGCAACAGGAAATTTCTGAGTAACTGCCCTTGCACTGACAGTGATAAACTAATCCCCTACTTGACCCAAGGCAGCGCACATACATTTGTTATGGTATTACGTGGTATGCCAGAGACAGACTTGCAGCATACCAAAAAGTCTGCTGTGAAGGTGAGCGACCTTCTACCGGTTCCCCCAAACAGCAAGTTGCTTCAAGCTGCATCACAGTTACCACGAAAAAAGGTAATCTAACAGTAATCTACTGTTGAGCAACTGATGTGGTAACTTATGTTTCCTTCTACCCCCTGAAGGTCCCATGATCAAGCCATCCAGCCAGCTTCGCTCAGCCATGGGTACAACGATGTTACTTCAATTCTGTGAGCAGTGCAGAACTTGAAGAGCCCCAGGAAACCCGTTTGCTGCTCTATTAAACGTGAGAATAGAGTTGAAATGCATCAGACTTCCAAACCCTCGTCTTACTTCTCACTCTCCTCCACTATTAACTGTAGCCAAGCTACGTTAGACATCAGCTCTATGAAGTTTTACTGAGAACTTGATGAGAGCTATTATTTTATATATTTTAATAGTGAAGATACACTCTGAACATAGCTATGATTTTTGATGCTATATATCATAAAAATCAAGTAGGCCAAACAGATGGAAGCATCCACCTTTTGACCATTTTAGCTATAAAAGTGGAATCAGCACCGTATCTTTGCTAAACGTAAATTCTCCATTGAATATTCAATATTAGGAGAGCTCTGCCCTGATAAACTGGTTAGCACAGCCTGCTGTTTCTTGACATTTGGCAAGGGTTTACCAATGAAACATGCTGCAGTAAGAACGAGCTCACTCCAGATAAGAAAAAATTCTTAACAGCTGAGCACCTCCAACATCAGATCTTATCAATAAATACATTTTTTCCATGTAGAACACTGACAGATGGGAAACAGCCACATAACAACTGGCCCCAGAGCTCAGAAGTATCAAGTCACTCTACTTTTAACTTCCCGGGTAACTGTTTTACTGACTTGAGAAAGGACGGCAATTTTATTTTGCATTATAAACTTCTTTAGGGACTTTCTCTCCTCAAGACAGAGGCAGACACAAAAAAAAAGGAGGATATAGCCATGAGCAATTCAAGCAATATGCTCTGGAAATTCACGGAACTTAGCAAACACCATTATTTACCTTTTTTATTCTGAGACAAACAGTTCTTGAATCACAAGCATTGTGATTCTGCATAGGAACAGGGGCACAGTCTTAAGGGGTTAATTGCTTTCATATTATATATTAGTCCCTATCTGTTCATTGTAAATTTAGATTGCCAAAAAAATTATTTTATACTACATTCATCTTTACCAAAGAATTTCTATCTGTGGATAGAGACTCCCATTGATGATCCTATACCCACAAAAATACAAGGTCAGCAGCATAAAGAATAAAGGAAACGATCCATCGACACTGGCTAACAAACAGAGCTGAAGAAGAGCAAATCACTTGGGGTATAACATCAAGTGCTGGGTCGTATCTGCCCAAGATCAATGTGGTGCAAGAGAAGCATGACCCAGAGGAAGCTGAGGAGGCACTGCTGGAAGAATCAGTGACAAACAGGAGCGCAGGCGGCTATCGGCACAACAGCACGCTCACCCGCTGCAACCCTTAGACAGGCTGACAGAACTTCTTGTAGCTCAACTAAAGGTATTGCAAGGCTATTTCAGCGTAATCCACTAAAGTTCCTCTCCCATAAATAAACTCAATCCACATCAGTGACAACACAGAGACAGTTCAGATGATAATAAACCCAAACAGTATGTAAGAGCAACACAATCCAGTCCAAAATTTTTAACATTTGATGTGTTAGTTAAATGAACTGAGTTTCACTGCAGTTCACAAAAAATACTTTTTTTTGGCCTTTCCTTTCTTTAAATTGAACCTGGCCTTTTCTAGTCAAAAGTTCAGCCATATACGAGAGCACTATTTGGCTCACCTGAATCTCCTCTGGGAGAGAACCTTTAAAAGAAAGCGTATACATTTTAACTTCGAAAAACTGCCTTAAATACAGTTCAATTTATCTCCATTAGTTTCCTTTCATAAATCCAGCTACAACATCTGGACAAAGTCAAGCTAAGTAAAACCTGGATACAGTTTTGTACTATCCCTCCAAGAGTTAGGGAATTCCCCAACTAAACATAACACAGCAGCAACAATGCTTCTTGAGGTCTTGGGTGACAGTAATTGCAGGCTGTCCAAGGATTTCCAAACAGTACAAGATGGAGAGTGGTTTGAACCAAAATACTTGGAAAACACTTTGGAAAACACTTTGGATACTTAGGGAGGCGGGGGAAAAAAAAAGGGGGTGGGGAACAAAGCGAACAATCTGAGTTTGGCCTGGGGAAGACATTTGTTGAACCAATCCAAAAGCCATCAAGTATTTTGCCTTTAAGTCTTAACAGTAAGATGCAATAATTTACGACTCTTTTTTTTTTAATACTTACAGACACTTAAGGTGGCAAACTAACACAGAATCCAAGCAGTAACCCACAAGTACTAAATGTTGATTTGGTATATATGAAATAAGAAGTAACACTTGAAGATAAGTCTGTGTAAAACTTTCCGAAATTCCTGATAGAAATGGGTTATCAAATGCAAACATTTCATAAGTTAGTATACACTTAAATGCTTATATAGCTCTCCCCAGAACAGTACTTCAAAATTTGACAGCCATCATGTAAATAAGAAAAAGGCATTAACCCCATTCATAGAAGGAAGACAGAGACTGGGAGAGCCTAAAGGATTTGACCAAAGCCATGCAGTACAAATAGCCATGCTGGAAAGGGAAACCAGCTATTTGAGGCTAAATCCTGTATCACGAAGCCGTATTTTTCCTTCCTGCATGAAGTCCTGTGTTTTCTTTGCTCATGTTTTATATGCACTGGTGGCGGCATTTTTCAGTTTGTAGCTCTCAAATCTGCACAGTCATATTCTATTTGAAGCCTCCACCATTAAATATGGTTAGAAACTGGAATTTTGACTTTGCAGCTGCATGACACAGGCACACCATTGAACGATGTCCTATTTCACTCAAGAAGTGAATACATCCTTGGAGCAAGCGCTCCAGGTCCTACGTAGACGTTTACCAACTTTGAAGCCTAAGTCACCACCCATGAAAGAATCAAGATCTTTGCACAAGAAATATTAATAAAGTACTACTTTATTTTATATAGTCTGGCACTCATTACATCTTGGCTGATAAATGGATTAGCAAAATTCTATGTCTTTTCTATAGTTTCCCTCCAGCAGATGATGAAGTGCTTTACAACACCATTTGCTACCCCTTCTCCCTCGCCCCCCAAAGACTCAAACACAAAGGGACTTCCCAGTCCCATTCTCAAGAGCAGCGAGGAGACAGGGAGATGAAGTGCTCATCCTACATCCAAACCTAGATAAACACAATCCATTTTGATTGTTCCTTCGTACAACTACACTTTTTATTCTGGTAAATACAGACCAAGCTCTCATTTCTTCCTTCAGTTCATCTACTGTAAAAGTTGTGCATCTTTTACAATTAAAACAAAGAAGTCTAGCCTTGACAGCTTCTTAACAATTGTTTAAAGTGGGCTTGACACAACCAGAGCTAATTCAGTGCAAGACACAACTGTGTCAGACAACACAAAAATGGAGAGAGCTAAAAAAACAAATCGGAAACAGTTCTCCTATAGTAAAAAAAAATGAGTGTAAACATTTCTGCAAATCACCCCACCCACCCTGATAAACAAGAATTAAACCAGAGTTATCCAAAGGAGTTAATTTAAAGCTATTTTGGCTGCCCCATGTAAACAGAGCTTAGATATGAAGTTCACTACTAAGTAGATCAAGTCTCTTTTGAGGGGATGATTAAACTCTGTAGTGCCTGTGGAGACTTCATTGCTTGCAGGCACAGCTCTTGACGGGGAACAAGGTAAACTCTTAAAAGATGCAAGTTTCACTTTTTCACACCCCCTTGAAATGGCCACATCGGTTTCTTTAAGATGAGGAGATACTCAAAAAATCACAAATAAATAAGAAAGATACCAACCTACTGCTAAGCCATACCTTTTCCCAAGAGTCTGCAGGATGTGAATTCTGACCTATTTTAAATGCTGATAACAGCATTTTAAAATTTTTATGAATGCATTTTAAAACCTTTCCAAACACACACATGGGGTGGGGGAAGCTTAAATGTAAAGTGAAAATTCAGCATGCCGTTTAAGTGTCCAATTAATACTGTAATTCCTACGTCCAGAGCCAAGCCTGCTCAGCGGGAAGGGTCAGCTGCGAGAGCAGGGCTGTGCTGGCAGCTCCATGGAAGCGCTCTTACCTGTAGTGCACCACGCAGCCTCGCTTTTATGCATGGGCTGATCTTCTCCAAATAATTTTCAAACTACGTGCACTGGATTGATTCAGTGACAACACTGCAAGACTGCATGGATTAACTATTCGCTCCTCTAAAGTCGCTTCTTGAAATGGATTAGAACACTTGCAATTACTGAAGAGCAAAACCTGTTCACAGCAACTCCTTTGTTCTTACTGTATCAGCAGCAAGCGCTGCCGAGCACTTCAAAGAGAGGAGGGCAAGCTTTCCTCCTGTTTCTGCAGGCGTGTCGCCGGGACAATTGGTATTGCCGGCTGCTACAGGCGTTCTAGCCGGCGTAAAGCACGCCCTTAAGCAGCCGCGCAGGCAGCTCTCGTCCCCGCTTGCCGGCACGACTGCCGGGGCTCTTCCCTTTCCGCGCTCCCCCTCCTTTCCGTCCTGAGGCCGGACCGAGCGAGGGAGCCGCAGCCTGCGCACACACCCGGGCGGCGGCCGCAGCGCTGGAGCGGGCCCCGCACCTGCCGACAGACGCCCGAGACACCCGCCTCCGGGCGCCCGGCGCGCACGGCCCCTTTGTGTCTCCGGGAGGCGAGAACAAAAGACGGGGCCGCCCCCCCCGGGCGGGCAGAGGCTCCGCCGGCAGCAGGCGCGGCGGCGCGACCCACCTTGGAGAGCTGCCTCCGGAGGCTGAAGCGCTGGACCATGGTCTGCCTCGCTGCCCGGGCACAGCGTGCGCGGCGGGAGCGGGGCGGCTGCGCTCAGCCGGGCCGGCGCCGCGGGGCCCGCCCGCCCCAAAACCGGAGGCGTCCTCGTCCGGGGGCGCCCCGGGGAGGGGAGGGGAGGGGAGGGGAGAGCAGGGCAGGGGAGGGCAGGGCGGGGCAGGGCAGGGCGAGGGGCCGCTGCCGCTGCCGCTGCGGGGGGCGGGCCCCGGCACCCCCGCCCGCCCCGCCCCGGCGCCGAGCGGCAGCCGGGAAGGCCCGGCCCCGCGGGGAGTCGGCCGGGCGCTGCCCCCGCCCCGCAGCACAGCCGGGCCCGGCGCGGAGCGGAGCGGGCAGGGCCGGACGGGCACGGCCCGGGCAGGGGCTCCGTCCCCGGGCAGGCGGGGGACGCCGTGCCCGCAGTGCGCGGCGAGGGGGCCGGGGCGCGGCCCCGCGGGCGGCCGGCGGAAGGCCCGGTGCCCCGGGAAGGGTTACCCCGCCTCGGTGCTCCGCCCTCGGCGCCGCCTTTCCTTCTTCGGGACAGGGCTCCCCTCGGCACCGCCGTGCCCCGCTCCTGCAGAGCGCTCCCCGCAGCTCCGCAGCGCGGCCCCGGCCCCGGCCCCTCTCCCACGCCTGCCTTCCGACAGGGACACCGGCACCCGACGGCTCCAGCCCCCGGCCCCTCTCCCACGCCTGCCTTCCAAGAGGGACACCGGCACCCGACGGCTCCAGCCCCCGGCCCCTCTCCCACGCCTGCCTTCCGACAGGGACACCGGCACCCGACGGCTCCAGCCCCCGGCCCCTCTCCCACGCCTGCCTTCCAAGAGGGACAGCGGCACCCGACGGCTCCAGCCCCCGGCCCCTCTCCCACGCCTGCCTTCCGACAGGGACAGCGGCACCCGACGGCTCCAGCCCCCGGCCCCTCTCCCACGCCTGCCTTCCGACAGGGACAGCGGCACCCGGCGCTCCTGGAGCGCCCCACGGCCCCAGCGCAGGGTGCGGCGGGCACGAGCTGCGGCCCCCAGGTCGCACCCCGGCTCTGTGCCGAAACAGCCCCAGGCAGACGGCCCCGCTGGGCCGTGCCCCCGGCCCCCGGCGCAGCTCCCGCCGCCTCCACGCGTGAGGGTCGCTTCTGTGGGAACCGGCGCAGAACGCCCTGTTGCAAGCACTAGAAAATACTTGAAGAAAACGTTTCCCTTCCCAGCACATCTACGCAATGAAGATCTGCGGTGAAATAGTCAGGTACACTTTCATTTCTTCAGATGTCTTGGTCAGAGTGACTTCTGAATCCTTAAATCGCTCTTACTCCCCTTGCAGTGTTCGTGGGTGATGGACATGGTACTATCTTCACGCAGAAAAGGGGATTACAGGACTCCGTTAGTTTGCTACAGTATCTGCAGCGATGCTCTAAGGGCTTTCAAGAATATCTCCAATTCGTGCCCTTCAGACAGAGGTCCGCATCTCAATGAATTGGCTCAGGTGTCTGCCAGGATGTTCATAAAAGGAGGCAGGAAACCGAAGACCCAAAACACAATGAGGAGCTCAAAATCTCTGGAAATAAATCAATTTCTCATGTAGTCCTGTCTGAGCATTTTCATTTTGGACATACTCAGTTTCCAGAATGGGTGTCTGTGCTAAAGTAGTATACTAGAAAAGGGTTTGGAGTTTAGACCACCAGATCCTATCCCAAAGTACCCTTCCATAAAATTTGTCTCCCAGAATACGCTTTTCAGTGTCCTTCAGCGTGGAGAAGGGTATATCCTGCTGTAACACACACAACCAAGGAAAATGCCACTGACTGGGCCAGGAGGGGGAAGAAGGTTAGTCTTCTGTTCAGTCACCACGTGAGAAGATACAAAACTTGAATAAAAATTATCACATGCCATTGCAAAACGCTCGGCAGACAGGCTTCACAAATACTAGGCGCAACTCCTATAGTGCTCCTCTTTCTCTCAGATTTTTGTCAATACTAATAGAATTCAGTGACTGACTTTGCAGGTACATTTGTTCCGCAAGCAGATGACCTTCATGGCTCTCAGTCCCTGTTTATCTTTACACGCAGGGTTCAATAGCAAGTTTGAGTTTCACAGCTAAGGTGATTCACGTCTGGTGAATACCCTGTCAGCTGAGTTCTGCCTGGCATGGAAGACAATGAGCCATAAAAAGTTGCGCTGGAGTTGTTAAATGGTGAACACGGGTATAGTCCTAGACACCGTAGGAAAAAAAATGACATTTCTAAGCAGCACGATCACCTTTCTAACGGCTAGTTCTTCTCATTTACACTGCTGGTGCCTTCTAGTACAAAGGGACACTGAGCGCCACCGCATCTCAGCAGCTGCTCCAGCCCTTCCTCTGTCCACAGGCAAAGCACGTGTGCTTTATTTTCAGTACCACCAGTCTGCTGCTGCAATGTGCTGCGGTCTTCTGTACAGATGAGAGGAACAATGCGTGCTTCCTTACAGTCTTTTGGTTTTGTATTGTTTGACAGTCCTTATCGACAAAAAGCCTAAAAAAATGCATTGTCTGAGCTAAAACGCTACTGATAGAGGCCAGACTTTTGTAGAGGGTGCAAAAAACATTGCGCCTGCCTTTTTGCCCAGTACTCTCAATATTGGCCAGGCCATAGACACCGCGGAGTTCCTTTAGTACTAGACTAACATTTTTACATGAAGATAAAGACTTCAATTCCAGTTTTTCAAAAGCAATTATTTGAAATGAAATTAAAAAGAAACCACACCTCAGCGAATCTGAAATGCTATTCAGAAATTCCTTTCATGTTGGAGACAAAGTTAGAGGCATGCTTCACCCATAATACGTAGACAGGTATTTTTCACTACAGAAAACACAGGAATTTGTTCATACGAATATCAAAACTTTTCCTCTATTTGATTGCTTTTACGTTCTTTTTTCTGTGTCACAGTTTTAAAGCCACATAAGTTACTCCTCCCCGTATATATGTTGACTTAGGACATCCAAAGACGACAGGTCACCAATATGGATGATGTTGTCAGATGGCAGAGATTAAGCTAACCACCCACCATGAAAGATTTCATATTCCAAGTCTAATTAAACAAAAGCTTACTGTTCAAACAGCATTCAGCTCATTTGCTCCAATCATCTACAACAGCAGCAGCTATTCAGTGCCAACTACCCAGCCTGATTTACTAGTAAAACTTAAACCTTAAATAGGCTGTCATTATGCAACTCAGAAGGAACATGGAATTAGATCAAAAAGTCTGCTTGGGATGGCAGAAGTGCTCACAACTGACTATTACTACTTAGCCCACAAAGCGCATTCTGCACCACCACCAGAACCACCAGCTGAACGCTCTATGCATGTAGTGCTAACTTGTTAATTGCAGTATTTCTCTATCCTGACTACATCCACGACCTGTATTTTGCAGACTAATGCAAACCAGTATGCTTTCACACTCGGCCACAAGAAAGTTACTTTCATGAATGTGTGGGCATTTTTAGCCTTAAAAAGGCAAATAAAATCAATGCATCAGGCAGTGATTTGCTGTGTTTCCTTTAACATGTTGGGCACATCCTGAAACTTTAAAGCAGCAGGAAATTTAAAAGGATCTGATATTGAAAAAAAAAGTAATAATTGAAAAAAAAAAATTAACAACTGCCCTACTGTTGCAGACTCAGTCCTCATGATACAGACTTAGTCTAACCAGAGCCTGAGTACCAGTACTGCAAAGTAGGTTCCAGCTGCTTCAGAACAGCTGCTGAAGTCAGGAAATGTCTGGTTTGATGCTGAACACCTCCAAAACTACATGCTTTTGTTTCCTTTCTGCTAATTTATCCATCCACTATTAAATGACTGGGGACCCACGTACCTGAATAACATTTGTCTGCATCCTCAGCATTAATTCTGAGAACTTCCACATCATGTACAATTTTTACAACACAACTCAAACACAGACACAAAATTGCAACATGAATCCAAAAGGGAGGGCTCCTTTTTGCATTACAGTTAAATGACTATAGCATTGATCCCTTCAATACGTGGACTCACCTACACATGAAAATATTTTCTGAATAACTCTAGTCTATGAGCAAAACTACCAGAATCAAGAACAATTCCCAACTCTTTGGGCCAGAGCACGTCCCAGCTGAGTTTTGACTCCGTATCAGGGCAAGGCTGGGTTATCCAGCACTCCACTGCTCACCAGCACTCTCCTCAGACCTTAGATTCAATGGGAAAGAAGCCCTGGCACCATGGCCAAAAGGATCCCATGGATGCTCCAGCTACGACACATCAAGGGACCTGGATCCCATGGTATGCTATGCCAATGGCATGCACCCAGCTGTTAGAAGTCAGTTGTGCGCTGACTCCATACAAAATTACTCTCTATGGTATGTATTAGGAAAGTACACTTCACTGCCATGCATGATTGCATAGTCTTGTAGAAAAATGAAGGTGACTTAGGCCAGAATATTTGCCTTGTTAAGGAAAAACGGTTTTAGCCTATTTTTAAAGTCATCAAATGACTTGGAGGCTAGAGACAGAAGAGACATTTGTGGTTGGGCCATGAAGGGTTATGAGAAGGGTCAGTGCAGTTCTCCAAATAGAACTTGATGGGAAAGTTACAAAAAGATTAAACGAAGGTGTTTATTTTATAACTGTCAATCCAAAAGTAACATCTATAGATGCATATGTCAGCACTGAAAACCCCAGCTGTGACATGAGATCATTATTTGGTAGCACTGTGCCCTGTCAGTGGTAACTCAGAGGTTTCAAAATGCAGAAATGTATTCTGTACAGAGGAAGTGCTCCCTGCCAGAACTTGGACTCCTTTCCAAAATGCTCACTTTTCTTGGAAATACATAAGATAGTACATTACCCAGCTACGAGGCCTCAAATTTTATAATGACCATGTCGAGCCAACAGCAAAGGAAACTGATGGGACTCAGACACTAGCAAAACCTCCTCGTGCTGGCGAAGCACATACCAGATGCTCAGGGGATTCTGCATCTAGCAGCCGCATCATTCTCCTCTCTGAACTGGGTCAGTACTTCTTGTTCTGCAGTTTGACTATATTCAGAAGCCTTGGGCACACCGTTCGATTCCTACCGCAGGAAATCTCTACCATCTTGAACAGGCTCTGTGTCTGGAAAGCTGCCACACACTGCTGTCGAGACCACCAGCCTTGTCAGCATTCCTATGACAACATCCTCCTGGGGCGGAAAATAGCTTCTCCAAAGAACTCTCCATTGTCTCCCGGTCTTTTTTGTGTGCTCAAAGATACACCTAGGAGTTCTGTATTTCACGTGGGAACCCAATGACCAGTCAGATGGCTTGTGAAGGAAGCGCAGTCAAACAGTCGGTAATGCAGCGTGGGAGACAAACTCCTTCCACCACCGTGCCAGAACAAAATGCTGGAACAAGGGCAGCCAGGGAAGGCTGGTCCACCCTGCCATTTTATCTGCTGCATCTAAACTTTCCTGTCTGACAGTATACACAGGCAGCTCTGGGTAATCACCCCCCCCACCCTCAGGGCTCGGTGCCAAAAGTCCCAAGGACTACCTGGCACCTCCTGGGCCCAACGCTTTGGACACATCGTGCCTCAGTTCGCTCCTGGACACTCAGATCGCTTTTGCCCCTCAGGCTGCGTGGCTCAGAGCCTGGGCAAGACAGCGATATAGATAAGGGAAAGGAGCCAGCTGGCTGAAATTTAATCCACAACAGACTGAGATGGAACTGGTAGATTAGCAAAACTGATGATAGCAACGTTCTCCTTTGCCTCTGTAGCTGAGGCCTTCACACTCAGCATTTCTAAACTGATTTTTATGATCTGCATAGTTAATGAACAGCTTTTACTCTTACGTAGAGACAGATGCATCTTTTTTCCTTAGTCTCCTTTCGCTGGGCTGTCGTAACTCTTTTTTTCCTAGTATTACCTTCCTACAGCAATTCATTCCTGTGTAATAGATTAATTGGTGAATTCTTCTCTCTCTATGCAGGAACATAAAACACTTTAACCAGTCAAAATAATCTCTCATCATGCTAACGCTTCCAAAACTGCCTATAATATATAGTACTTCTGAAGCCACAGACAAAAGCAGTAATGTGAAAGATTTGGACATACCAAACTTCTGAAGAGATACTCTAAACAGCATACTGCTATCAGAATTCCTAGAGGCAATGGCATTAATTATATACAGAAGTGTAAGTATACATAAATGTGTAATATATAGACAAACAATTACATCTGATTATTTAGCAAATATTGAAAAGTAAAAGCAGTGGAGTAACAGAAAGCTTTCTATATGCAAACTGGTATAAAATGTGGTTATAAAGAACAAACAGTATGTTGTGTAAATTAAAGGGAAGGAAGGGTGGAAAAAAACCCCAGGAAATATATTTATGCTATGTGTACAGACACTCCAGTGTCATTTATCAACATACTATCCACACATGAGACTTCCATAATTTTAATGTATTTCCACCCAGGGTATTGTCTTTATGGTTTTAAAACTTCAGGAAGCCTTGTCCTCCTGAAGAAATCCTCCTGAGAAAAATTTTCCCCCTGACCCCCTCCCCCTTTTTTTTTTTTTTTAAAAATAAGTTGGAGAGGTTTGTTGCAATCATCTGCTTAGTTTACTGTTGAAATGGTAAATTTTTAGTAGCAGCACTTCTACGTTAAACAAAGATGATGCAATTAAGGTTTACGCAAGAGGGTTTACGCTCTTCTCCTAGTTTACACAAGGCCAAAATGCTTGCAGTAGAGTTTAGGGCCTTATTAAGAGCTTTGCCAACAAGTCTAGCCAAAAGGAGCGTAGAAGCCAGCATGTGCTGTGTAATCAACCCTAGCAGAGACAAAGGCAGGGACCCCGACTGCAGCACTGCCTTCACTTAACGGGAGGCTCCACTCCGTGCTACCGGTTCGGAATTACCCCGCTGTACGTCTGCAGTTCTGGGAACATGTCCCCACACGGGCAAGGCTTGTAACCAAATGAATGGCACATTCCACAGACAACGGGATTACAAGAGAAACCACTGCCAGCTAATGCTTCACAGTCACATTGCTCTTATGTGAATGGATCCACGCAGCGTGAAGTGCAGCCACCTCTGCGGTGAAATGCCTCCGTTGTTCTATTCAGAGCAGCGCCCCTACACAGTTAGGCCAAAAACTCAATTTGCTCCTCTTGTGATAGAGACACAAGTGGAACTTGGGTAAGGAGAATGTAAAAAAAAAACCCAAACCTTGACCTTGTCAGCGGCATGAACGTTTCTGGCTGGCTGCAGAAAACACGTGACTTTTAATTACAAGGAGCAGTCAAGACAATCTCACCCAGCAACCATTTAGCAATTTGAGATTTTAAAAATTCTAAACCCAGAAAGACTTCAGTCAGATTGAGAAAACACAACGAAGTGGCCAAGTGCTGCTTCTGTATATGGAGTTGGCACATTCAGCTCCTTTCAGAGGGCTGACGAGGCTCTGTGCAAATCAGCCTCGTGCAGCACAGGGCCATGCCGCACACTGACTCTTCCCGACGGCAACACAATGCCCAACAGTGTCCTGCACACGTCAGCACCTCTGTCTTTGTGTGCACTGCCAGATTTTTTTTCTTAAAGAAAAGCTTTGGTTACAATTTTTATCAGTTAAAGAAACCCACTCGGGCATCCAAACCATTTGTCAATCATAATACTATTTCCTGAAAAGAAGAGCAATCTCCCCGACTCACCGGTTTGATCAAGTACGATGCAGTGCCAGGAGCAACCCCCCTTTCACCAACAGTTTTGTCACTGGCTCTCCCAGGGCCAGTCCACTGCGCTCTGCAGCCTAGAGCCAGCCAAAGCAAGGCGCTCGCACTGCCCAGGTGGGAAGAGCTGTCCACACCTGGAACAGCCGCCGGTCCTTCCTCCACACTCCTCTTCGCTGTACTGCTTCTCCAGAGCACGACTTCTCTTCCTCCCGCCGAGGACGTTCAGCAGAACCACCCGTCATCCTTACACGCCCAATTTAAAACGCATGCACTTACGAGATGGGGGCCCGCAGCACGCGTGATGCTCTGCGCGCAGCCGACCCTTCCCGGTCCGGGGGGCTCGTGAGGGGCCAGCGGCACACGTCCCCCACAGCAGCCGATGCTGCCCTGTTTATCATGGCTAAACCGTTTCAGAGGGGACGTTACTACGGTCTTGGAGATAAGTCTAAAAACTTAATTCAGCAGTGCTGGAAATTCACTGATGCCTTCCATGAAAACAGCAGCTTACCATATACAATTCTTATTTCTACACAGTCCCTCTCCCGAACCCCAAGCCTGTTCTCCAAACAAGAAAAACTATTTATTTTGTTACCACATTCAGGATGGAGAAAATTCAGACTTCAGTAAAAGCCACCAAATTTTATTTTCAAATTTAAAATTAACTTGACCTAATGAACTAGTGTGTCTGCCTGATATCCTTTCATGAGAACACAAAACACAGTTAGAATTTATTTTTAGTATGAAATATCTTGTAACCACTTTTCTTTTTGAAAATGCTCAGTAGGAATTTAATTTTTTGGTTTAATATCCCTCTCGTTGAGATCTGCTACAGCATTTTACTTATACATCAAGTTCACAGTTTTTATCAGGGTGGGTTTTTTTACATTTTTTTTTAGCATTATATAAGGTTAGCAGAAATGTATGTATATGAAAGTCAAATCAACACTTTATAAATTTAAATGAATAGGCAGATGTCTTACTGATAACCTCTTACAGAAGGACCTGTTGGAGTAACCAACAGTAGAGAAATCTTACTGCAGAAAGTTTGGAAGGTAAGAATTTCATGCATTCAAGCATACACATTCTCAGGATCAACCCTTTCAGGTTTATTTTATATGTATTTCAAAATACAGTACAATATTTTAAAGATACCTATACATTCTAAATTTATTACTATCAGCCTACAGTTTTCTACATACAACAGGGTATAAATTGCTTTCGGAAAACAAAATCAGATTCAAGTGTTTAAATATTTTTCTTCTGGGCTATTTAAATTAAACTACTTTCATAATCACTTGTATTTTCCAGAAAACATTTGATTTCGTTGTTAAGATAATTCTCTCTCGACCGTCACGCGGACAATAAGCAGTACCTCCCAAGGCCAACTCAGTAGCTCCAACCACTCCAGAGCACGTGAACTGCTTCTGTGTCCATTTTCAGAAAACTCGCAGCTCCCTCTGTTGACTAAAGCGTGGCTGCCATGAAAACACGCCGCAGGGAAAGCGACGGCTCCGTACGCACAGGTCTGGTTGGGTTTGGCTTTCCGGCCGCCACCGCTGCGTGAGCGGTGGGGATGGGGGACAGCCGTCCCGCACGGAGGGGAAAAGGCACCGCGCCTGCATCTCCCCAAACCACCTCAAGCGCCTTTTCCTCTCAGAGCCCTTCACGTTTAAGGATCACCAAAACACTCTCGCATATAAAAGATGTCATCCCCATCTAAGAAAATCTCAAACAGCAACGCAGAAATAACCAAGTTCACAACTAAAGTTAATGATTGAGCAGAAAACAGAAATCTACTTCCCTTAGCCCAGCACCTTGGCTTTCAGGCCGACAGGGCGGCTGTGCCACTGGCATGTCTGCTCCACCCGACGCACCAAACACCGCTAATTCAGGCTTCCTCGTCCGCTTTTTAGGCTGTCTGTCTTTGGGTAAGACTCATCTGTCCTGCGCACATTCAATGCTAGCAGGAAGTGGGACGTGTACATAGCACTGCTTAGATACTTTTTTTTTTTTTTGAAACTGGAAGTAAAAATTACTTCAAGTTAGAAGAAAGTTTTACCAGGGACCATATTTCCGTTCCTGGCTGGCACCAGTTTGCTGCCCAAGTATGGCAACTCTCCACTTCTCATCAGTAAAGTCACAGCCTTCCCATCTTTGTAAAATATTTGAACATACCCCAGTAAAATCTCCTTCCTTCCTGCACACCACAGGACTAAGAGATTAGATTAGCTCTTTTATTGAGGATCTCTGGCTGCAAACTGCACAAGGCATACAAAGACGAACAGCGATTACTTGCTATGAGCGCCCTGGCAGAAATGTTACGATACCACTGACACCTCTCCACTACAACGCCCACTTTTTCATTTGAAAAATAGCAAATGGAGGTATAAGGGCTACTGCAAGGGAAATGCTAAAGTTTTATTATTTTAACATTAATTTCCACCTAAATAACATTTAGAATTACCACAGAACAGCAGTTTCAGGAAGCTTCAGAAAGCACTCATGACAATTTGCAAAAATGATTATAAATAAGATACATACATATTGCAGTCAATCCTACAATTAGAAATTACTTAGAATGTTTTTGAGTTGCCACGGAGTTTGATATTAGCACAGTAACTATCATATTCTATATACAGTGTCGCCACAGTAAACAACAGGCAAACAAAGCATTCTCTTTAACTTTGGTGACATCACCAGAGTTAAAGATAATGTGGATGAAGCTGGTTTGGCACATTTCCTAATTGCTCAAATCACCATTTTACTGAAATAACTCCCATCCTAAGGGAGATCTGGGGATAGTCTTGGATGGCATTCTAATCTGGAAGATACGAACCTGTCAAAAATACTGGTTGCACAGCTCCAGTAGCTCTGCTACCAGTTATAGCATATCCGTGTCTCCATAGCTTGCTTTATTACGACTCTGAACGATGTCAGCAAAAGATGTATGGCTGAGCTTTAACAGCACTGCCTATGGAAGTTTGAATTTTCAGCTTTGTAATTGAGTAACCAAGTAACCAGCCGTTTGTGGAGAAAGAGGTAACCGCAAATAGCATATGCTCTCAGCTAAAAACCACAGTATTGTATTACAGAGAACGTGAAGACGCATGATGCCTATTAAGTCATTCCATCTACTTTCTAGCCCATGCGGATTGTTCACCTACATTATATTTTCTATTGTCTTGGTCCATTTCATGTTGTGGTGTCAGAAAATATCCTCTTAATTCCGCATCTGCTGGTGTCTACTGATGCTCTCTTAATCATGATGAATGATTCCTCCCATTCTACAGCATTTACTATTATTCACTAATACATAATACTGCAGCAAAAGCTTCGGAAAGCGTCAGGCAATTATATCAAACAGTACCTCCCTACTCTGGAAGACAAAATAGCTTAGGCAGGAAAAGGCGTTCACCACGCTGCATCTAACCAGTGAAACCTACGGGCTTGCAAAGGGGCTTCGATCTACAACACTGCGTTCTTGAGCCTTGCTGTCATTTTAGTCCCTACCAGCAAAACAACTGTTATCTGTAGAGTAAAAACCAGTAACCTGAGATAAGATTAGGTATTCAGAGTAGGGACACAATCCTCAAATGACCAAATCGCACACTTGCACAAGAAAATATTAGCAAGCTTATTATGGAAAGTTAATGTGTTTCACTTACTGTCTGTCAGTCACAAGGACCTGTTCTGACTCAAAAACCCCCAAACTATACTAAAATATGTATATTTATCCAAATGTATCATTACAGTGCCACTAAATTTCCAGATGTATAGACCTCCTTTGCAGAGGGCACTTCTTTTCCTTAGTTTTGTGCCCTGACCTGTCAAGAGCAAGGAGCTTCCCCGACACCTGCAGATGCAGGCTTCCAGAGCACTGGGGGAAGGAAAGTGACCTGACCCAAGGGGGTCTGCGGGCCTTTAGAAAAAGAACTGTGCAAAAGAATCAGACCTACAATTCTCAGCTGAAAAAAATTATCTTTCTGAAATCAGACACAGAGAAAAGTACTGCAAGTTGAAAATGAGAGAAAAGAAAAACAATTGGATTGGAAAACTTGCGAGTTAGAGGCATGCACAGCAGAAAAGTCACAAAAAACAGGTTTGAAAGGAATCTTTAAAACTCTCAGATGGTCTACTGTTCTCCTCCATGGAACTGAATTCTGGAAGAAAAAAAAAAAAATAATGAAGAAAACTAGCAAGAGCTGCCACTTTCCAAAATTAGAGACAACAGTCATAGATAACACTGATATGCTTGTAGATGGATAAATGTATTAACAGATTTCTAGAATTTTTGGTTCCTCTGAGATGAAGTTTAAATTATATGATAACCCCAGGAGTAATACATTGTCTGGGACTCGATTAAGTTATGCATTGCAGCAACAGTAAATATTATATAAAGTCTTACTAACCATTATTTTCTTCCTTAACATAAACAGCATTCAGATAATTAACAGTTAAACAAAAAAATAGTCTTAGAGCTCCCACAGTCACTGTGTAGCCCTATAACACAGTATTGCCATCACTAGTAACATGCTGCAGGCTTCATGCTGAGTTTGCAATGCCTCAGGACCGAGGCTTGCACTGTCAGAACTTTCCTGATCAGCTGGCAGCTTTGTTTCATTCGGTTTAGCTGCAACAGCTATTTCCCCAACTGACCAGGTGTCTACAGCTAATCTGCTTCAGTTGTGTTTATCATCGTGAGGTACAACCATTGTTTCATACAGATAGCAGTAGCAAGCAGCTTTCCTACGCGGAACGAGATACTTATGGCTGCACAGTACCGATGCAGCGCCATGAAACACAGGCCTGTATCACAACAGGGGAGGCCGTGACGAGTGGAGACGTAGGGGCGCAGGCACGAGTCGGTAAGAGATGGGGCACAGACTTGACACTGGAAACCTCACTGCTACAAACAACCTGCCGATGGTCAGTTAAAGAAATGTAGACGTGGAGCTGCAGAAAGCTGTTTTAGAGGGGGGAGAAGAAACGGGGATGACACAAAGAAACAGTATGCAATATACAGAAAAGGCACCATGTGTAGTACATTTGAATACACATGGAGCTGCAGACTAATGAAGAAAGAGAAAGTCTAAATGTTTGTTTGCAAACACATAAAAAAACACCCCAAGTACATCCTAGGGTGAGGAAGAAGAAACAATCAGCCTGAACACCGAATTCCTACCAGTGAAGGACTCCAGATGTTGACAACCTGCTGCAACACCTGCGCACCTCCACCCTGATCAGAATGAAATCACCAACTGCAGGATACAGAGATGCAGTGGAAGGGGGAGCACAACCCAAGGAAAGGGGTTATAAACTAAGAAGTGTGCGTATAATGATTTTAACAGGTTTTTGGGTTTTTTTTTATTTTTACATTTTTCTGTAAGAGTTAGACCTTGACTAATGATGAGTAGACCCTTAAGATTTCAATTATACTAACATTAAATTCTTGGCTTTCCTTATGTACAATTTGTGTCCTCTTTGTCCATAACCGAGACTTTGAGCCTAATGCCACTCTTGTGCTTCACAAAGGTTACTGTTACCAGCCAGGGAAAAGCAGCGCCTGGTACAGCATGGTCTTTCAGAGCAATTAAGCAAGTGAAGATTAATTTCTGAGCTTGTGAAGCAATCCTCGGCCTACTCCTGACCTATCTCAATCTGCAGTTAAGCCATTACAGTGACCTGCCAGTATCTTATCTTGTTGCAAGATGCAAACAATGCAACCCTATCCCCATAGAAAGCATCAACGTTGGCTTGTGCTTTTCTGCTCGCTGCCACCAGGGCTGGAGCTGCATCAGTCACTTACGTGCAGCACACAGCGGTGCATTCACATTTGCTGGAAGCCCAGATCTGTAGCTCCAGGTGTTTGCAGCACCAGTTTTAAGAAAGAGAATAAATTACTGTTGTCCTGCTCCTCATACACCAATCCATCTAGGTTCTTGTCCGCCTCGCTGTCAGAATACAGGTAACTCCTACTTTACCCTCCCCAACGAGTAAAAGCTTTCCCCTTACAGTAACTCTGCAAGATTAGTGCTGTTTTAAACATGACTCAGCTGCAGGTACTGGAAGTAAAATCATATATATTATTTCCAGAAGGGCTTGTGACTAACCTGATCTATTTATCTGACAAATATTATTTTCAATAAAAACAGTCCTTTATGGCCAAAGCTACAAAATGTTTTACTCAGGATCAGTTATGAAAAAATTTCAGAAATGTTTACCACCTACAAAAGTTGAATGGGAGAGCAAACACTACAGTATGACGTTAAGAAGACTGCTTGTTCTTTTGGGAAATGGGTTAAAGCCTAAGTGATCTTTTATAGATCTAAAGACATATTGTTTATAGCCGCAGTAGACTTTCCACACAGTTTTAATGTTATAAAAAAAATCCATCTTTTGTCTTTTCACAGGTGGCTGTCCCAGGTGTGTTGCATGGTGTTTAGGACAAAAGAATTTGTGAAAAATGTTTCTGGTAAGTAAATTACTGCTTTAAAAAACTATTTACAGTTGGAGGGAAACTGTTCATTCTTCCACAGCTCTTGCTACATATACTGAAAGGGTGGCACAGTTGAATATGCTACCTTGTTTATGTTAATACGTAGTTTGTAGACCACTGTGCCTACTTGAAAAGAGTCATTAGATGTAACTAAGAAAAGCAAGCGTACCGTTAGCAGGTTTTTGATACTCATGGGGTCAACATCATCACTAGAAAATATTGAGGAGTCTGCAAATAAAAGACTGGAAACTGTTATTCCAAAGTGTATGTAATCATTTTTTTAAAGTGTGGACAGTAACAGAATACAGATTTAAGCTGTTAACCAAAATCCAAAGATATTTGAAGTATTTATGAAAACCGATCATCAAAACTAGAAAGAGGATGAGGACACAGGAAGTCCCATCAGGACGCAGCAGAAGTGAAGTGAGTGGTGCCTTAGAAAGCTGCCCTACGGGGATCTTGCTGCAGGACAGCAAATCCTTTTCCCTATCATTCCTGTAACCCTGAGGCAAGCAAATGGCAACCTGGAAATGTTTGGGCCCGTGGAGACAAAAAGCTGCAAATCCACTAAACAATTTGATACTAAATTAATTCAAGTTGGTCTGCCTTCTTAGTGACACCAGAAGATGTCAGCCAAGGGCTTCCACCAAGTATTCAAAAAAAATTCACTGTACAGAATCCTGAATGAATAAACTGACCTCACCTCATGATTCTATGATTTTCCTGCCAGCAGGGAAGGGAGCAGGACATCATTGAGAAATCCCCATCTCTACGAAAGCAAACATCAGCCTTCAGGTAACCATCACCAGAACTAACTGCAGAGGCACAGGTTGCAACGCAATGCGGTGGTTGGGCATTGTCATTACCTTGACGGCACTGATAAAAGTTCATGTGGACACAATTTCTCACCAAAGTACCGCTGCTTTTGTATCTCTGGAACCTGACTGTTTTTCTGTTTGTCCATGTCTCCACATGAAACTCATTACCCCACAAAAAGCTCTGAAAGTACAGTAAACCAAAATGAGACGCATGCCGGCTCAATCATTTTCAAACCACCACAATCCTGATTTCTCAGCTCAGCGAGCTGCCTCTACAAGAAAGGATTTATGCAAAAATATTTAAATTTAGACTGCTTGAAATACAAGACCAAGTGAAGTATCTTAGTAAGACTTTAATTATTACTTTATTTTCCATACTATGACAATCTCATTTCTTAGTTTTTATACAAAGCCTGACAACATGCAACAGGATTATTACACATGCAAATGTATGTAAATGAGGTGTTAGAAAAAATTCAATCTGTGGTTTTGGGATAACATTTCGCCCTTCTATTCCAACAACAAATTGAGAGGAGAGGGAATGGAACAATACCGTGAACTAAAAGTATTTTGTGTGCAGATGATGATTAAGAATTTACTCTCCCTTACACCACAAAGTATTCAATGTCCTTAATTCCCACTGGGAGCAGAGGATCTCAGCACCGCACAGTACCAGGCTCATCTAATACTCATTATTGTGGAGGACCATACAAACATGAGTTAACACTTAACAACATCAACCTATTTACAAGCAAAGTTAAAACAGTACCACAGTTCTCCACATTTACACAAAGGGACCATCCCACGCCCTGATAAACTCTGACAGCTGCCCCAGACTTAACCCTGTTCTTCACATAAACTAGTGCTGTAAAGACACAGATGAGGTTTTCCTGTGCTTTTGGTTTACATGGTAAGAGAACCTCTTCTAAACTACACCAACAGACTAAGCAGGTAGCTCCAATGCCTTTGTGAGCAGCAGTGACAATGCAATGAACACTTCAGTCTGACCCGATTACCCCGGGAACTCGCTACCTCACCGAGTCCTGACCTTGTCCGAGGGGCTTTGCAGAGCGGACAAGAAATAAAGACTCTTGACTCCAAAACTTTGCAGCATCCACACATAAAACATGGGGAGGGGAAAAAAAAAAATCCAACCCAACCAAACAAAAAACGCCTCTTGGGCTAACAATACCATATTCTGAGGAGATTAACCTCCTAAGCTTCCTGGCAGTGTGTTTAGTGTGGGGGATGTAATGGGGTTTATAAGCATGAAAAGGAGAGTGTAGGTGTATCTGATCAGGAGACAGCTGACAGACCCTGTCACATGAAATAAGCAGGACGGAGAAAGAGGAAGCTCCTGGAAAAGGGAGAATGAAGCCTAATGAGAAATCTGTGGCACAGAAACTCTGGATCAGGAGTGAATGACAGACATTGACTGTAGGCATTTTTAAAAATGCAATATAAATGACAAAATCGTGCCCAGCAAGTGAAGAAAGAAGAGTCAGGCTCATATAGTTGGAACAAAGACACCAGGGCGAAGAAAAAAAAAAAAAACAAAGAAAAAGAAAAAATGGTGATAGGATAGGAGCGTGGTAGTAGATGAGGGCTTTCAGAAATTCAAAGAAGGACAGAACAGAGATGAGACCAGAGGTATCAGTACCGTATCTGTTCAGCCTCTCTTCCTGGTAAGAGCTTGCACGCAGCACTGGTGCACGTCAGGCAGGCATGAGAAACTGCTTCCCCACAAAGGGACTCTGAAGAGCAGGCTGGAGAACGCAGGTTCCAAGATCTGCTCCACGTCTTTCCTGGCCTGAGCAGTCCTGGCCTTTCACAGCGGCCCCTTGCCAGTGTGGCCTGAGTTTCTAAGTATACCAGGAAATTTAATGACAAATTTTCTTTTTCACTTCTGCCACTTACCTCATCAACATGGCCATGCTGATAAAGATAAGGGTTCTTTCCTTTGTCCAAACTGTATCTCAGATACAGAACCTAGCGTTAAACAGCAAGTGCAACAGTTTCCAGCAGGACCAACTGAGCAAGCAAATAAATCGCAAACATTAATTAAGCTCAGAACAGCATTTAAGTAGGCAGAGTCGAGCAGAAACTTAAATCACCGTGCAGCCTCGCCTCACACAGAAGGATGAAGCTCAGGGCTTGACCCCGCAAAAACCGGAAGATACGGAAATAGTCTGGATGAGTTTAACAGGTCTTAAGCTTCAGCAGTGAACTCTAGACAGAAGCACAAGGGCTCCTGCTCATCCATGCTTCACAAAAACATTTGCAACAGGTAAAGTTCCTGCCGTTCCAATAAGCAGCACTGACAATTTCATAGCAGCCCAGAAAGGCTTTTAGAAGCCTCTAATAAAATGTAACAACTGAATGCTAATTTCTCAGCAATCTGAGTCTGCTGAATTCCTACATCTATACGTAACAAAATCTTCTGCAGTCACAGGCAAATTTTAGTCTTAATAACTACAGATGCTGTGCAGCATTATGTAGTAGCTACAGGATGCTGTCTTACTAACAGGACGCATTGCCACTAATTTCAATGTACCATAGTGCAACAACAAAATCATTAAAAGAGAACAAAGTGTCCATTACCTTTTCTAAATGACAGAAATCTGAACACTGGGAGGAAAATAAAGAAAGAAGGGAAAGCAGAGCAGGAGTTTCTGCTACAAGAGCAGCACCAAGCACAGCCGTAGAGATGAACGCCTGGGCAACGGGGGAGGAGGGAGGCACTAGAAGCAGCCTTGCACAGTTTGCCACCGAATATCGGAGGGGGGCAGAAGAGCTCCATAATAGACGGCAGGCACCTACTGCAGACAAAAATAGGCTACGTCATGACAGTGGTAGGTGCCAGCAGATCAAATGATGACGGAAGACATGAATCAGAAAAATGAGAACTATATTGCTTGACTACAATTCCTATGTTATGCATTTTTGTCATTTTTAAATGACAGCTTTTCCATTATATACGTTGTTTCTTTGTCCTTGTAGCTTGTATAGCCCGTATATTCACAACAGATGGATCAACGCTGTAGATCAGTGATATTTTTCTAATTATAGTAGGATTTATGAAATTCTTAAAGAATTTCAAAGGACATACTCCCTGCTGAGGCAAGGTGAGTCAGCATTTCTTCACTGTCATCAAACACCAAAATCAAGGAATTGAAATTGGTAGTGCTTCATTAAAAACGCCAACAAACTCGTTTAAAAGATAAAAATCACAAAGAGCTGAAGGAGACAAATAGGCAGAGTCTTGAGAAAGCGACTATGAAAGAAACAACAACAACAAAAACTCAAGTGAAGGTTTGCTGTATACACAATCCATAGAGACTTGAGTAGAACCCAGGGGTCCAGAGGACTCTCAACCCTGATCACTGGATGTTATCTGTCAGATATTTTAAATAAATTATTTCTATTTCTTAAGCTTCATTAAGTAATTCTCAATGAGATTAAATAAATTAGGAAAATTTAGGGTTAAAGTAACTCTGTGTGAAAAAACTTCAGCTGTCTTCTAACTTAGAGACAGTGTTTAAAGTTTGAGTTCACACTTAACTTCATCTCTGTTGCATTTAAGTTTGCTCTAATAATTTCAGATTTTACCTGGCTCTTTACTGACTCCATCATTTGAACTGTGTTGTAACTAATTTTGCAATACAAACTGTTGAACGAAGAGTTATAGTTTTAGCAATTTAGCAATTAATTTAGTCAAAAATTATGACATTGTGGCAGACTGAATGCTAAACTGGCTTCTCAAATGCCAAAAACACTGATGTCTTTTATAAGGTTGATTTAACAAATGGCTGCATCAGGCTTTCCTGATTTCACTGTATCATAAACCAAGAAGCTCTGCTAGTACTCATATCAGTGATTTAAAATTTACGTGTAGTTGACTTCTAAATGCATTAGGTCTTTTATACTGTAAAGTCAGTAAAGGATGTCATATGTTATTTAAAGCTGCATAATCATCTGCACTTAACCTGTGAGTTGTCTACCATTAATTCGTAACTTCAAGTGGAATCAACACACTTTAGACCTCATACCTACAGACACCTGCCATAGCTAAGATAGTATCTTGCACTTATTCCAATCTGAGACATACTACGTTAATACTGCAACACACATGGTGCTTTTCACAGAATATCGAACAGACAACATTCTGTCCTTCTTTGTAAAAAAAACCCAGCATTAATATTTTCCAATGTTTACTGTGTGTTTTCTATGCAAGTTAAGTCAAGGGTAGCTCACATGACTATTACAGTTCCCAAAATTATGCAGATTTCATAATGATACTGCAGAAATCTTAAGTCTAACTCTTTTTAGGGGGGAATAGAAATCCCCACTTTTTGAAGTGTAGGATTGCACTGAGCTCCTGAATAACTCTCCCAATTCTTGCGCCACATTGTGCTGTTGTACAGCTGTTACCAGCTCTTGGGAGAGAAAATGGGGTACATCACCTGCACTTGGGCAAAATTACCCAGGAAAAGAAAGAATCCAACTCTCCCACCAAACTCTTTTCCCTCTCCTATAAACTACCTGCTAAAAGACAAAAGGCAGTAACAGATAACAGGCAGGCACAACATAATTTCTTTACCAGTGATTGAGACTAGCATCCCCCCCTAATTTTAGGTCTCGTTCTCCATAGCAGTTGAGATCTGGGCAAGCTGTGGGTGGTGCCCTCTCGAAGAATAATTTCCAAGGGACAAGCACATTCATGGTCACTTGTGAACCAAACACTTTCTTGAAAAGTGTTTTTGAGTTCTTGGCAAATAATGGAGTTACTGTTACCCAAAAATTAGTGGCCCTCTCTGAAAGCATTCAAGTTTTGTCCAAAAATATCTGCATATACGACAATATCTAAACACATCAAGAGACCCTGCCCACAGACTGAGACGAGGGCCAGACATCCTCTGCCAAAACATCTCTGGGAGTTAGGACATCACAGTCCCAACAGCCGAACTGGCAGATTTTCCCTTTCCTTATCCACATCAGTGCAAAGCCAGCCAAGGTACTTCAGATGACCTTCAGCAGCAGGTAGTGCTCACGTAGCTGCCTTCCCATGGCAGCAGATGAAGAACTTCACTAGTGAGTGAGTGGACTCCCTCTTCGCCCAGGCAAGGTGAGCACACCAGGTCCAAGGCTGGCAGCTGGGTTCAGCCAAGCGTCCCGATCACCACAGGGGTCCGTAGCGATGAAGCAGGTCCAGGGTTAATCTGGGAAGTCAGTCCATAGGTCTGGGTTCAGATCAACTGAGAGCGCAAGAGCGTCAGCTTAAAAGCAGCTCCCAAGGAGCAGGCCCTTGCTGAGACTACACCTAACCTTCTTCACAACAGCTCTTACCAGCCCCGACTCTGAACGCAGACAGATAAACTTCTAGAAGCCGGGGAGCGCGCTCAGGGCCCCGATACGCACGCACGTATCCTTCAGTGCAACCAGCCCATCTAGGACGGTCATTTTGGCCGTGACCAACTCACTAGACATTCTGTCTATCACAAATCCGTTCAAATTAAAGTATTTATTTCCACTTCTTTCTAGTTCTTGGCCTTGCACCAAAACCCAATAAAACCATGTGCCAATGAAATTTGTAAAATAATGGAAGAATTTTTTTTTTTTTTTTTTTTAAACTGCTAACCCCAGAGATGCTGCAAATAACTCTGTATAGCAAACTGGATTCCAAATTCTTTCAAATGTCTTCCAGGCTTTCATGGCTAGTCACCTGATACTAATTAGTCAAGATACTGTACTAATCTGTACTCAGCAGATGATCTCCCTTTCGCTAGTTAGAGATAACATGTTGAATTACCTTGGGGACTATGTCAGTTTTGCTCAAAGTCTTTTGAGCCAAAAGGCTTCCTGCTTTCTACAGACTTTGGGTGAATTATTCAAGTGCTTCCATTTTCTTATCAGAGAGCCCAGCACAAAGAAGTAGGATTTAGGAAATGTGGAGGAAAAGAAAGAAGGGAGAAATGTTTTATAGCAGTGAATTACTTCAGCTCAAAGATACGTAGCGTGCAGAGACTCTGGAAATGGACATCCATGGAAAGCAAAACTGAGCAACAGCAAAGCTCCACGCTGTGACTAGATTCCAACAATCGTGGCTTTAATTCAGCACTTTTCAAAGCACAGAAATGAGAGATGCTGTGCTTGACTACACGGTCTCACTGCCTGGGATAGGAACGACAGGTGCAGCTACATGCTGCCACCATGTTTTTTCCAAGCACATTGATCAGATCATTACAGCCAGTCAAAGTATGAACCAATTTTCTCCCTTTCTTGCTTGTTTTTATATTTTACACACTAGAGAAAGTCACTGTTTGGAATCCACAGCACTTTTTGTTTTCCCTTACCCTCTTGGCTATTTAGAGCATGTTTGTATCACCATCCTTAGGCAGGAAACAGATGTTCCTTCAGACACTAATCAACTTTGGTCACAGCTGAAGCTGGTTAGAGATACATTTACAATTTATGCACACACCCATCTTCCATGAAGATATGAGAAAGTTTCAGGCAGGACTGGGGTGAGGAAAGACTATATTTGAGACTACTTAATCCCATAGTCTTTTTCACAAAAGAAAAAAAAAAATTACATCACATGAAGTACAAATGCAGAATGCTCAATAAGGCGAGCAACAGATCATTTAATTGCATCTTGAATTTAATGCTGTTAAACAACAGGCCATATTTATCTCGTAATTTTACATGTGTAAATAAGTGCACAGCCAGAATCAGTACTGCCTCAGCTTGCGTGCACACTCAAGCATATCAAATCTCTGAAGTAAACTGTACCTTACACAACTCAAGGCTTTTGCCTTTCACTTACTTAGAAAAGGCTGATTAGTCTGAGCCCACTTAAGACTATGCACAATCAAGAAAGTTCCTGTTTTGTCCTATCTCTGGGCAGAATGTTATATTTAACTAAAGCCAATGATCAAGCATAAACACTCAAACACTGAAATTACAATAATGCTAAAGCAACAGCAGGAACACACATATTCCTTTCAAAAACTTGACTAAACTAAGAACAAACTTGAGAGCTGCTTTAGCTATGTTTTTTACTTCGTTCTGGTTTTTAAACCAATTTTTTGTGCTCTCATTTTAAGTCTTTGTTCACCAAATAAAACACGCAAGTGCACATTGAAACTAACAGCAGTCAAAAGAATGGGTAAACTTTACACATAGCTACAGAATACTTCTTTAAGAAAATATAAGTGTTCATTGCAAGAAGATTGGTATCAGAGTTTAAGTTTTAGAGTTGCCATGATACCTAAATTTGTTTTGTTATATGGTCCTCTGGCTTCTTCATCAACATGAACTATTTTAAATAAAAATACCTGTAATAAAAAATTCCTTTATTCAGCTGGAAATTCACTAAACTCTACAGAGCAATAACTGGTCAGAGGACTCTGGATGGTTTAGCCCCCAAAGAAGGCCTTTCCTCACATGCATTTCATTTTCCTCTTTCAGACTCCAGTCCCTTCTCTCAAACACAGAGGGGAGAAAGCCTGAACAGCCAGCCCCTTTTCTTCAAGTCACAGGGCATACCAGCCGAGACGCTGACATGACACACAGCAACGAGAAGCGCTCTCACATCCACCTCCAAGATGACTACTTGGTTAAGTAGCAGAAGAGCCACCGTTCATAGAAAACACTTGTCAACAGGAAGAACAGCTAGTTTCTGCTTCTCAGTAATCAAAGGCCATATCTACCAAAAACTGACTCCTAAATTTGTTCTTACACATAGCAGATGTTGTAGCAGAATGCAGTTACTATCAGATTCATAGTTCTCATTTTTCCAGTCACTCCTGCCAAGCGATCCAATTCATCCAGGCCAGTGGTTTCCAAACTTTGATTGCGCACCCCTACCAGTAAAAGATTTTTGAGCATGGACTGCCGATACATGTGTATTTATTTATAAACTATATACATGTATTACTGAACTAATACATTATGTACATTATAAAACATACACAAAAATAGAAAAGGAAAAGAGAGATGAAACAAACATTATTTCAAAAAATTATTTTACTTATTAATGGTAGAAAAAAATATTTTCTTCCCACACTCCAATGGATTGTCTTGCGCACACCCCACTTTGGAGACCACCGATCTAGGCAACGGTGGTGACATTTCATCACACCAGCTGACATAGCTGGAAGAAAGGACATCTCACTCCAGGTCTTTTCCCGTATTCCTTACCTAATATGCTTAGGCCTGTTCAGTCTCCCTGCTCATACACGAAGTAAAGGAACTACAGTTTTAAACCAACAAATCAGAGCTTGCTTCATAAACTTAAGTTGCTGGATTTGGGTACAAACTCGGAAAACTATCAACTTCCCCCAAAACTCTCCTGAAAGAAAGATCATGAGTTCACTCACAATGAAAAGAGAGCCAGTAAAGCAAAGAAACCTGAAGCTATTAAGAGGCCTCTTCTTGAGGCCTCTTGATGGCTCAGTTGGCATGGTTCAATTGCAAAGTTAACCCATCCTAGCAGAGCGTGCACTTTTCCTAACTACATTATTACTATTTCTATTCTTTTAAAGAAACAAAAATCTCAGATACAGCTCCAGGCAGACTCCTTCAATGCTTCTCCCAAGAGAAAACTTTACTGACTGCCTTAGAATGATGCTGTAATTTTTGCTAATACTTTGTAATTACCATCTATAAATGCAAGATATGCCAATTTCCAGATGACTATCAGGGAAATACATTGAAAGTATATTATATCACCAAGTACTCTGAAAAGGTTTTCACTTGGAGTATTTCAAAGTAGGCTTCAAGAGGAAGAAAAAAATGTACAACAAGGGAACAATCTTGCTGCAGAGGCAAGGTGAGGCAACCTCCAGATGACTGAGGAGATCTTATTTGGCCCCAATCTATCATCATCTAGCCAACATCAAAGAAACTGTAGTATATGAGAACAAACTTTCACAACAAAAAATCTACATAAGCTTCAGGACCATGCTATCTCAACAGCATCAAACACTAGCAGGATTCTCTTGGTCTGAGAGTCATGGTCAGACTCTATTTAATTAAGAGCATACAAACCAGAAATCAGTTTCACAATGCTTGCTATCTTTATCAAAGGGTTTGTCCTCCAATGAACAAACCTGCAAAGAATTTTAGGAAAATATAGGTTATAGCTCAAGTTAAATCAGAAATCTAGTTTTAAAAAAAAAAAAAAAAAAAAAAAAGAGTGCTTCAACTAAATTGATCCAGGAAAGAAGACAGATGGTAAGACAAACACTACTTCTTGGTATCATCAATAAGCCGATATGCATAGCTTTGCAAAAACATGCCACAGAACAGAGACTGTCATTTCAGTGAATGCTTTTTCCACACAGGCTAGGCAAACTAAAAGAGACAGCAGTGATCCCACAGAAGCAGAGTAGCCAGGCCGATCTAAATGAGATTCAGTCAGCCTGGCATTGCAGTTCAATCGCAGGCTGCAGCCAGTGTTCCCAGAGCCTCTCAACAGCCGAAAAGATCAACAGCGCCATTCACTCAAACTGGAATTCCTCACTTTTATAAAATACACAATAAAACAAGAGGGGAAGAAAAAAGCCATCTACGTAAATGCAAGGTTTTGTTGCAGGAGCTAAGTAACAGCTGCTAAGGAGGATTACTCTGGCTGCTGCTCTTCCCATCACTCCTTGTTTTGACTGTGGTGTGCCATCCAACCAACCAAATGTGTTTCAAAAGCAGCTCTCATTTCACTGATCAAATACATATAAAATAAGCCACCTGCCATGTGAGAAAATGACTAATGCTCCCATCTTCTAAGCTCTTTGCTTCACCACTGAACACTTTTGAACACAGTAGCATTAGTGTTTGCTCAAAGAAACTTGCTTTTAAAAAACAAGATTCAAAAGGCTTAAGAAAACATACAAGGAGATGACAAAGACCAAAGGTAAATGCGAGTAACTTACTGCTGCTGCTGTGGCCTCCTCTCCACCTACATAGATAGAAGAAGCAATCTCCATCACGGACAAGTTTGTGGGAGCATCTGTAGTAGATGACGATCTGGGCCGACCTGACTGAATATCTTGGGCAGACCTCCTGTTGATCTGCGGGCTTCCTTTCGGGGCGTCTGCCTTGCCCCGCCTGCTGTGCAGGCTCGTGCCTCTCTTCATTTTAGGTGGCACTCTGATCTGCTGAAGCACCCGGTTCAGAGCTGTGGGGTGGGTGGAGACACCATCAATTTCAGCACAGACGCTTTGGCTTTCCAGATCCATTTCAGGCTCCAGATCAGCCTGAGCTTGCTGAACATCATGTGGAGAGACTGACGACCTCCTGCGCTGATGCTGGAAAAGGTGCTTCAAGCCTTGACCAATCACATTAATGTTCTCCAAAGCATTATGGGTTATTTTGGATAATTTTTGCTCTGATTCATGTTGTTTTTTGGTCTCTTGATCTTGGGATTTGCCTCCAGGATCAGGGTCATCACACAACTGTTCAGTGCCAGAGGGCTCCATTGATGACACCCAACAGGTTTATTGGACTATTCATACATAAAGAAGTCCCCTGTCTTTAAAAGGCTTGTGTTTGTTTTAAAAATGCCAAGATTGTCAGCCAATTAGGTGTGCAATTGCTTCAAGAGTGACTACACATGCAGCTGTGCCACGGTGATCTCATGCTTATCTAATGTTAAACAAAAGAGTCATTATTATACATCCATGCAGAAAGTAGTGGGTTAAAAAAATCCAATGCGCAAAACATGCCATTAACAAAACAAAATGCATCAGTTTTCCAAGCATCCCTCCATGTGGTATTAGTTGCATCTAGGCTGTACGCAGAAGCCAAAGCTTGTATGAGACAAGTCATTCATTGCCTAGGGGAAAAAGCCCAGCACGAAGGGCACAGGAAAGCAAGAAAGGTAAAAAAGCTGTTCAAAAGGGGGAGAAGCAAGGAGAAACCAGTTTTTATTAAGAACAAGCCCATAATAACATTGAACAGAACATGAGGTTAAACCTCTGAAGAGCATGTTAGTCTCTTTGGCAGAATTAATTTTGTTCCTTGACAAAGATCTGATACTTTGTGCTTCAAATGTAATGTCTGCTCTGCCCATCTGATTTTCCTATAGAATACCTAACTTCACAGTATTTAATATATGCAAGAAAACAGAGCATTTCCAAATCAGTTACGCATTTCCAAATAGTAAAAAATGGCTTATTACTGCCAACATCCGCTGATGGCACAGGAAACTAGATGTGAAAATCTGTCTTCAAGCAAGAACAGGCAAGTGAAATAGTTTCAATTGGCATAGTCTTGTCCATAGTTCTCAGAGAAAACAAAAATGCCTTTTAAAGGTAGATTAAGCAACCAATGTGAAAGGGAGCAGCACCATGTATGTGTAGCTCAGTCTCTAGCAGAGAGGAAACACACAGCTCTTCTCCAAGAGATCTCAACCTTACCTATCAGCTGGGCTCAGGCAGGAGGTGCTTATATGACATTGCAGCTGAGCACTTCTATAGCAACGCACTATTGGAGAAGTACAGCAAAGGAATGAGGAAGGAAGAAAGGACACAGTATCGGAAAGTTTCACATCAGCACCATGAGATCACATGCTCGGAAGCTGATCATTGTTTTCTTGCAGGAGAAAGCTTTGATTAGGTTTCTATAAATAAAGAAACCAGATCACAGAGGTCTACCTCAATCTTGGCAGAAAGCAGCCTGTGCTTTGAAAAAAATGTTTTATTTGAAATGCAACATATGTTTGGGATTTGAAAGCATTCATTTTTATCTTAAAACAGCTGCAGAAACATAATGCACTGAGGTTACAATTAGAGCGCTCTCAATTTTGTGCATCTGAAACCTGACACAATGGGTTAAACAGATATTCCAAAATGCCTTCCAAATTGGCATCCAAAAATATCAGAAGAGCTGCCTCACACTCTCTCTTTTTCAAATGTCGTTGCTATCAGCTGGAGGCAAAATGAAATTCAGTACTTACAGAAAGCAAAACACTGGAAGCATACAGGATTTTATCTCAGTACTCTGAACATGTTATAAGCATTGACTCTAAATATATTGGCAAGTTTAATCAATAACACATTAAATGCAAAGTAATAAACTACATCCCAGGAAAATATATTTACCCATATTCACGCAGAAATTGTGTGGCAGATTCAAAAAAAGTGTGCAACCCACCTTGTATTTTTACATACATAATACTTTCTTAAATGACTTCAAGTGCCTTTATGACTAGTATTATGCTTTGACTTTTGAGCTTGCTCTTTCTTAATATTTCTTTTTTCTCATGTAACAGGTTTTCCAGAAAGTTGAATTGCAGGTCTCCACTCAGTTTAAGTTTTTGGGGAAAAAAGGCAAAACTAGATTTCCCTTTTCATCCAACAGACCAAATAGTTTAGTGAACAAACCTCACTGGCTAAAAAGCAAGACTCCCAAAATTATACGGTGTATAAAACACAAACCTGACAGTTGACCCATAGCTGCCTTTTACATTTTAGCTAATTCCCTCAGTATTCATTTTTCAGTCAGGACTCACTGAAGAACTGTAGTTCATATCAAAAGATGCCCAATATACTCTCTAGCAGTATCTTTTTGATCTGCTGTACACTTTCTATCCAGATCACCACTGGTGATACTGCTGATCTTAAAGAACACCACTTCAGTGTAACTAGAGTTCCATGCATTATCTGCTGGAAACCATTAACCTGCTTAAGTTAGCCCTATGTCAATTGACGAACCAACCTGAACCAAATCAGCCTACAGTTAGCTCACAAACAAGTCACTACCACCCCGTGTATTCTGTGACTGATTTCTGAAATTACACTGACTCCTGTCTTTAAGAGGCTCCCATAGGGAGCTCTGCGGTCATCTGTTCATATTTCCATAGGAGTCTGTTGTGAGCCTGGAAAGAGCTTTTCAAATTGTGTATCTGGTATGAAGATCCTTAAAACTATTTATTTGTCCTAGTATCTATTTTTGGGGAAAAAACTACTCATAAATGTGAGGAACTGTGAATCGGCAGAATTAATTAGCACATTTATTTGCATTAGGATTCAACTTCTGTGCTTGTTTTTTTCACCCACTTATAACAACCTTTATACGCTGTTTGAGGGAGGAAATGGAATACTTTATAGCATGAAGTTCAAAAACATACATTTCTTATTTGTAGGAGAACACCATACATCAGAGACAAAATTCACAATTCCATATGCAGTCATACTGAGCAGATGTTACAACATTATTACATCCCGGAACATGCTAATATAGTCCTTCATTTCTGCAATTATTTCACAGCATTACTGGGAAACAAAACAGTTCAAAATGAGAAACTGGCAAAAACAGTATTAGATAACTGTGAATATATAAACTAGTACTTGCCTCCATCACTTGCCCTTTAGCATGGCTGACATACAGCAGTCCCTCCACTGAACAAAACTGCAAAAGAAATTGGGTATGAGATGCAATTCTTGGAAATGGGAGGAAAGACGTACACAAACAACAAAGTGAGCAAGGCTCCAACTTCTAGATATCCCCCCCCCCGCCCCTTTAAATGCAAGTGCCTCTGGAAGCTGAGCTATTTTAAACTCTTCCAAATAGCTGAAGGGATACAAATATAATTGACGGTAAAACTGAATCTTACAGAGTTCATCAGGAAGCTCTTGCGAAGGAATGTTTTCTCTTGGGATTTGTGGCCACCAGCATGCACTGAAGCACAGGCAGATTTCAGGGCCCTGGCCTGCAAGGTCAGACTGCTCCACACAGATTTTATTTTCTCCTCCTATTTAGTCGTTCAAATGTTCTGGGCACAGGTCAAACAGCTTGCTCTTGTGTATCTGGAGTTCACCTAACAGGAGGTGAGAGCTGTGAGCACTCAGACACGAGCACCTTTCAGCTCATCTCGCAAGGAAGCTTCTGTCCCCGTGGCTGAACCACTGCCGTGCTGACAGCAGCCTCTGCCAGCAGGCCAGCAAAGCCAGCCGTCCGCCGCGGCAGTAACCGCTGCACAGCACCCTTCCGTAAGGGCAGGCCGCCTGCGCGCTGAACCCGTCGACGTGGAGACGCCGCAACGGATCCAGCCACGGCCTTCACACGGAACGAGCGTGAAGGATTCGAAGGTTTGAGTCCAACCCAGACAAAGCACACCACGCCTGAGGACACCACCCTGGCTTTGCTCGCCTTTCCTACAGCAGGGAACAGAGTGTTTCACGGGCATTTTGATGATCTGTTCAACATTTCTGCGGCAAGCCCAAGGTAAGGCCAGGTGCTGGCTAGAATACGACAGAGGATGACGAGAGGACAGCTGAGAGCAGATACAATGACTGCATTTCTCTAGCCAGATTCACTTCTTACGCTGAACCACAGCTAAATCACCCAGATTTTCCAAAGGTCATTATTACTCAATCACTTCGTGAAAACAGGGACACAAGCTTCAGAATACATTAGCACTCAGAAGAAGGCTACAAGACTGCACAGCTGGGGCATTTTGACTATGTTATTACACGCCAGATTCCCACCTCCAAGAAGACAGTAGAGATAAAGAAAATGTTAATCAGAACCACTGAAGTGGGATGCTAGAATATGAAGAAAGTGATGACAGCAAATATGAAGAACTTAGGAAAAAAAATGAATGAACGCATTTTTGAAAAAGATCTTGACACAGAAGAAATTACATTTCTACAATAGTTTGAGTGGAGAACTAGGCACAATGTGTGAAGTATTGTTAACACATGAGGTGCCGCTAACATAACTTCATAGCCATTCTACTTGTCTTTTTTCTTTTTTTTTTTTTCAGTTTTAATGTTATTTTTTATTCATAAGAACTTTAAGAGCTTCTGCCAGCGAGGTCTTCATACATATGCCCTACAGCACTACAGGACCCTGCAGGTCAACAGATGCTTTTGACTCAAACTTGCAGCCTTTATACTGCAGAGTCCACTTTCCAGAGCATCCGCACGGGGGCTTTGTGATGCAAGGTCATGAAAACTACTTTATTTTCTCCCTTGTGAATCACAGCCTTCACTGACATACAAATCAAATCCCCCATTTTCTGTCAGAAGCTCGATCTTTTTCTAAACTTCCAAAATACTGCACTGGGCTAATCAAAATTCCCCCACTTCCCTGTACTTATGAAGAGCAGACACAATCTCAGCATCTTTCTCTTTTTTTTTTTTTCCCCATACATAATGGCTCTATTGCAGAGCCATTTACTTAGCAAGAATGCTACACATACATATCAGAGAAAACTTGCAGGGGCAGAAATAAATCAAGTACTGCTGGTGCAGTTTTGCTCTGGACAGCTAGATTGTCTATAGGGAGAAAAAGTTTCTTCCTGCTCTTTCATTTGTCTTCATCAAATACTTCGTAACACGAAAATTTCAAAAAATTTGTCAAGTATCTAAGATCAAGATCAGAAGTCTGAGAAGACTTTGGCCCATTAGTTTTTAGTCAAACTTTATTCAAGTAAATTATTTTCAACAAAAGAAAACAGAAAAGAGTCTGCCTTTTTGCAGGATATTTCAAATAACTATTATTTATGCTGTATTTTAATATCTCGAACCCTTAACGTTCATGTTGAAGTACAACTAGCTAAGGAACCCTCACATTGTTTTATTCCATAAACAGGTCGGTTTCATAGTTAATCATGGAGTTGTACTCCACAGTTAGCTGGGATCTTAGGTAGGAGATGCTTCCCATTCCTCTCATTTGGCAAAAGAGAAACATTTTTCAGTTGCTTCAGGATAAGAATGATTTTTATTAAGAAACAGCCCATCTTCGTTTGAGAAATCCCAGATTATTTTCAGAAACTCATCCCAAAATGGGTTCTGTATCAAGGCAGTTTAGCAAGAAAGACTAGAGGGGCAATAGTCACACACTGGAAGCCCACATATTATGGGAACTAGGAACCCTAGCAAGTGATTTACATCCACAGGAGGATTAAGATATTTTAAAAGCATCATTGTTCAGCATCATTTAAAAGCATCAACAAGCAGCAGAGCAAATAAGGAGAGAAAGCTCCGGGTGTTCAAAGCTAATTCTGTCAGAAAGAGGAACTTGTGAGAAACCGGAATGGGTGTAAAATTCAAGGGGCTGTGGTTTGGAAAACATTCAAAGAGGAACGCAACAGTAATAGAGTAAATAATTTGACCCAAAAAGAACAATTGGATAGTGGCATGACTACCCAATAGCTGGAGAAACAGGTATATTTAGCTATTTTAATAGACAATTTTCAAAAAGTCAGAGTGGAGAACCAGGGCAAGAATGTAAGAAAAAGACATACAAGAAATAATTAAACGCAAAGAACATAGGTAAGATGGCAGGATATAGGGGAAAAAAGACCAGAAAATAATACTATTTTTAATGGAAAGGATACCTGTAGTTTTCAAGACAGAATTATTCTTCCTCCTCCTCCTCCAAACTTCACCCAAGGAAAGATTTCCTGGAATTCTAGTGAAGTCCAAAAGTTAAAACAGGGGCAACATATATATATAAACACACACATCTATATAAAAAAAAATATATAGACATGTGTGTGTATATATATACATTAAAAAAGGCCCCCCCACCTGGCCACAACCCTGACAGTACTCTATGCAAGAACATAAATGGAGTATGGCTGAAAGAGCGAACTGAAAGACAAAACAAGAAAGACTCAGCATATTAAATAGCACAGCTGGGAGATGAGGGGGGAAAAAACCACAGCTTCAAGTATATGCAAAGCAAACCAAATTTCTGTTGAGGTTCTGCATCTAAGATTTTAGAAAAGGGAATAGCCCAAAGCCAGCTACCTTCGATGAAGCAGTAAGGAGTGGCAGGTGGCATGCCCAAGGAATTCACCGAGTTAATCCACAGCGCTGCGGATAAGGAGTCCACGCCGTTCAACGCAGCAAGAAAGGCCACACCGATGGAGACAAACTGCCACTTTAATAGGAACAAGGGACACAGGGCAAAGCAAGAGACCTACAGCCTGTTTTTTAAGCCAACTGCACAGGGTTACAGGGCAAAAACAACACAGTAGGATAACAATAGGTTTTACTGACTTCTGCCTAATGATTTACCTACACCCTGCAACCTATTCCCAACATTACCCAGGAGTCAAGAAGGAAGTCAGCTGCATGATGCCACCTCTGCCGTCCTTGCTCTCCCTTCTCATACCACAGATTCAGCAGGAACACAGTTTGGTGGCTAAAGCACAGCTGAGAGACCGGACATCCTGGGCTAAAACAGCTTTGTCAGTCTTGTTAAAAGATCTCGAGCAAGTCAGCCTCGTGCCTAATGCTTTCCTATATGCAAAATATTAACAACCCAGCTAGCTGAAGTGGTAAAACACTGAGGGTAATACTGGTGAAGGCACTTTAATAAAATGCTTAATAATGGAGTAAAACACATTGATTCCTTTGAAGGCAATGCATACAGATACCCATTAAGAATCTCACAAACAGAATGCCAAGCTGCTGGATTTTATAAAGGTAGCCAACTGTATTCTTTCTTTTGGCAAAAGGATTAAAGTCCACTGACATATGCACTATAAATCAATTCGTCATTTACTAGTCCCACGACTTAACGACAGGCCACTTGGAGAAACTTAACAAGACTTTTTAAGATATTCAGGGAAATGAATGGCACTACGTCTGAGCCCATACAAAGCGTAAGACGCACAACCTCTCTCCTAGACTCCTCACAAGCCTAAAATAGATCTAGACAGTCCCTCCACTTGTTTGTTAGGGGTGAATATGCTGCTAGGAAAAGCGGGGGTGGGAGCAGATCCCTGAGGTCACTCAAAAGGCATTAAGAATTGTCCTCCTCTCTCCAGCAGAAGTGGGGAGGGAGGAAGAGTCACCTTTTCCCATGCCTTCCCCATGCACATTAACAAATGGTCATTTCAGACGGTTCATCAGCAGAAGATTTTATGCTTTGGCACACCAAAATGTATTCACCATTTCTACCCCTGCATCCATTAATGATTCACGTGCTCGTTCTGCGCAAGGGTAGCATGTTCACAGAAATACCAGAAGGTGATTTTTCAACATTAGCCTCTTCTCAGATCCATATCCTGTTGAAACAGTTCCTTCCCTATGACTTTATATTTAATACTGCTGACCAACAAAACTAACGCACACAGGTTTTTGTTCCTAAAAGCTCAAATATTAATCCTGTAGATAAGACAATTGCACTCAAGTCACAGACGAGCAGATACCAAACACTCTCTTAACGAGCAACAGATCCTTTTCTCCTTCTGATTACTTTTTAAGAAACGTCTTCCTGAATACACCCACATCAGAACCAAGCATCTCCAATACCACCCATGGGCAACCTCTTAAATTACTGCTGTCCTATAAGAAGTACTGCTCATTGATTGCTGTGAATATATAAAGACCAATGGTTCTTCTGCAAAGTTAAAAGTTCACAGTGTAAGGACCATAGACATAAATATCAAAGATTAGGTAATTTTCCCTGTTTATTAGGAAACTGCAGTGGCTTAAAGTTGAGTGGCTTGTTTTCAGAAATGTTTCTACTGCTTTGCAGTACAACCAATTGCCACTGAAATCTTTTCCATCCCTCTTTGAACATTCCAGTAACTCAGTGCTTATGCTGTTATCTGAATCAAAGCTATGAAGTAGAAGTCAAGACTTCTCCAAAATTAAGAACCATGCAGAGGTACCAATACATAATCATTCAGGTTTTGGTATATGCTATAAGCATCCCATGAAAATTAAAGCAAAATATTTCAGCTATATTTCTACAGCTTGCGACCTGTAAATTTATTAGAAGACTTTCAAGACTGTGCTGCTGCGTCTAGAGCTGGTATTCTGTAATAGTCCAACTGTGGGGCAACGTTACTGGTTCCACAGTTTAGCAGAGCTTCTTGTTCTTTGTTCTAGAAAGCACTGGTTATCTTTAAAGCACTTCCTTCACCCTGATGAATTTATTAGCTACAGAAAGTATAGGTTTACATTACTGTAACAAGTGAGTAGTCTATGAATTCACCCTTGGAATGCTCCTCCATTATACTGAATCACTATTACTTCCCTAGTTTTCAGATGAAAAAACATAGAAAGATCAAGAAGCTGCCTTAAGGTTATGTAAGACTTTTGGAGCAGAGAGCCAAACTTAAAATTTACCTTTGTAAGGTTAATGTCATACCTACATGATCTCTCACTGCTGCCACCTTCTGATTCGCTTATGAACAGCTAGTGTGCAGTACCGTATCTGGAACCTACCACAACCATTTTCAAAATATTCTTTCCTGGAAAAGGCTACACACAGGCTATTTTCCATCAAATTCATAAACCCAGAGCTTCAAGAAAGCTAATCAAGGTTAAATCTTTCTTTAACTAGAGCCTTCTGATTTGCCAACATTCGCAATTACATACATCATGCACATTTTCTAGAAATTTTTTGTGAATGTACTTAAAAGTTCAGAGACAACACTACAAAAGCAGGTATTTTAGAAGAAAAACAAATTTGATGGATCTGGGTATATACAAAGAATTCTTATAAACACCTTCTGTTTTACTAGACATAAGAGGAAGCTTGCCTATTAGCAAGTCTTTCTTTTTAACAAGATGGATTAAAAATTAGTAGTTTTACATTGTGTCCACCGCAAGTATGTATGGCAGAAGTAGTCACACAAGGCTGCAATTTACAACTGTGCAGTTTACCAAGACACGACCAACAGCTGACACTTTCAATTGATTTAGTGATCTGTTTCAGAAAATCCACATCCTCACCTACTCTTCTTCAAAACCAAATTGAAAGGAAAATCAAAGTGCAACATTTCCTCAAGAACATCTCTGCTCTTCGCTACAGCGAAAAAGGTTGTAACCATGTTTACATGCTCTACAAACCAGTCAACTGCATATTCTGAATTCAGTGCTTCACTGAAGGGTATCTGAAGGGACCATCTCCAGTCGCAGTTCAAGCAGGGATCCAAGGCTGGCCTTTTGCAATACAAGCAGTATGACAGAAATAACAATTTAAAGAATTTCCAGCCTTTTTTGCCCCCATGGCTCGTTTTCAGTGCCTCAGCATGACATACTACCATTTCAGTTGTAGGCACAGCTGTTTCTGGGGCTGTAATGTGAACCAAAACAAACAAAAAAAAAGAACTCAACTTTGAAGGAAAAACAGGAGTGGGGGAAGAATCTGACACACAGTTGGTTATAAGAACTTTGGGATAAGGTTAAAGAAGGGAAGCAGTACAGAGACAGGGCACAATTACTCCAAAATGGTGTTATCAAAAACTTCACATCTGAAGCTATGGCCACAACAGCTGGAGAAACAGGAACTCACATCAGCTTCAGCAAGGACTCGTCAAAACAAAAATAATTTAATTTTTGCAGTTCAAATACTACATTTTGTAAACAGAGAAACTACCTTCCCTAAAGGAAGGGAGTGAAGAAGTATTAAGCAAATATTCAAAATACTGGGTCTTCCACAAAGAAGAGAGCTCTGTATGGAAATAAGGAACAAACAGACCAGGATTACAAGAGAGAGGTACCGGCTAACATTATCATCAGCAACAAGTCATTTCTCACTAGATGCCTGCATATACTCAGAATTTGAAGCCAGAGCTCACAACTGAGTAGACAAACAATGAAGATCCATGTATTAGTTGCGGGTTTTTTAATAACATGACTTAACTCTCTACATTACAGCATGCAATGAAGTCATAAGCAATTGCAGTGTGATTATCAAGGACTCGAGCAGGGAAGAGAAAACAGTGACAGAGACCCATCGGTCCCAGGTGCACGGTCCGAACCAGGCAGCGACGGCTGGGTCCATCCCAGCTGCCTGGAGGCACGCTCACTGAGGCTAAGGGGGGAATCAAAGGGAAGCTAGAAGCCCCACAGCCCAGAGGATGGCAAGAGGGTGAACAGGAGTTAAGATGTGTGATGTTTTGGGAAAATGCTAAGAACAGAGAGAAAACGTCATGATCAGCACAATCTACTCCCCTCTCAACTCAGAGGTTGCAAAAGCTCCAGGCTTCTGTGAACCATGACAAGGAAAAACTGCTACAGCAATATATTCGTTAAGGGTCTGTCTCATTCAAAATGCAGCTTTAAGCACCGAGCCCCATTTGTTAAAACAAGCCACAGTTCGCTGTTTGAAGAAACCATTTTAAGCTGCTTTATCAGTTTTCACTATTGCAGGGATATATAGCAGCAGAAACACGTTCCAATTTCACTGCAGCAGATGCAATTGTTTCATTAATGTGGTTGAGACCAGCTATGCAGGTATTTCCGTCACAGGCAGGAGCCTACACTGAGCCTGTGCAGAGTCGTACAGCAACAAAAAAAGCCTACCTTCGAATACCAAATGAATTCTACACATGTAAAGGTAAAAGGAGGAATTCAGTTTCTTTTAGCTTCCCCCTCTTTAAAGAAATCTTTCACTGGAACAGATTTAATTCCTTGAAGCATCTTAAATGTTTCTGTGGTCAGCTGCACTCCTACTATCCACTTTTGCTATTATCTGGATCAGATTCATCAGATTCTCCAGCCTCTGGAAAAATGCAACATTACTAGGCCGTGCCAAACATTTTGGCAGGACCCTCTCAGGAAAGGAATGGGCCCTAGGGAAGAGATCAAAGCTGCTCTTATCCTCATTGCCTGTCTGCCAGGAGATGCTGCCACTTTCAATGTGTCAAAGCTGACTCAAATGTCAGGAACAAGTGAACCACAAAGTGGAAATACAGGTATTTTCATTCCACTTCCAAGGGAAGACAAAAGGTTACACTACAGGTATTTCAGGCATTACATAGAGACTTTTAAGCATGCTGGTCATAAAGAAAAGGGAAAAAAAAAAAAAAAGAAGAGATGGCCTCTCATTTTAACTCCTAGCAGATTCATCTGTGACAATGCCAGCACAGAAGCCGGCAAAATTTAGCACCTTTAGTTCTAAAAGAAAGGTTTATTCCAGGCTTGGATTTGTAAGAGGGTTACAGCAAGTTAAATTAGCAGGCTTGCAAAGAAAGATATCATCTACCACCAACCCACGCTACGTGCGATTTTAACATGTGCTTTTAGCCCTGAATTTTTGAAAGTATCATATCTACAATGACTCGTGAAAGAAGAAAGTAGAACTAACCTGGCAGAGAGTGGTAAAATACTCCCCCTGATGACTCAAAACCAGTATTAATTCTCGGATCTTTCAGAAGTGTTGACTCAACTTACTGAGACTAAAAGACAGATCAAAAGTAGTTTTCATTTGGCTTGGCAAAATCACAATGGCTTTTCCCATTGATTCAGGTGCTCTTTGTATTAGGTTTATGAAAGCTGTGCACTGGTATTTAGCATCAAATGAGTTAATGTAGAAGTTTGACTTTAAACAGTTTACAAAGACTAACTGAAACCATATTCAGTCCCAAAATGAGGAAAAGTCTGCTAATCCAGAACACTGATAACCATCCCCATACTGCAACCCAGATCTTTAACCCATCTGCTCCAAACAGTGTACCTTAACCACTCCCTACAGACATAAAACCTGGACTCAAAGCAGCAATATGCATCTCATGTGACAGTTCCCTCCATGCTCTTGAAAAGCATACCTGAAAAGCTCTACTGTCCGAAGACCACTGTCATTGGAAAAACCTGCTTGCAGGCTGCAAAACCTGGCAGCTCATTACATTAGTATTGCTTAAAACTTGACACAAAACAGGCAAAATAGACAAATTCGGATCAGAGGTTAACAGGACTCACTAACAAACTGATAGCTTACATTGCTCTGCCACTTTGTCCTGCTTTCGGCTGGGATAGAGTTAAATTTTCTTCCTAGTAGCTGGCATAGTGCTGTGTTTTGGATTTAGGATGAGAATAACATTGATAACACCCTAATGTTTTAGTTGTTGCTAAGTACTGCTTATGCCAGTCAAGGACTTTTCAGCTTCCCATGCTCTGCCAGGGGCACAAGAAGCTGGGAGGGGGCACAGCCAGGAGAGTTGATCCCAACTGCCCCAAGGGCCATTCCATACCATACGGCGTCATGGGCAGTATAGAAACTGGGTGGGGGGGTTGGCCGGGGAGCAGCGATCGCTGCTGGGAACTGGCTGGGCATCGGTTGGCGGGTGGTGAGCAATTGCATTGGGTATCACTTGCTTTGGATATTATTACTACTATTATTATTATATTGCTATTATTACTGCTACTGTTTTACCTTATTTCAATTATTAAACTGTTCTTATCTCAACCCAGGAGTGTTTCTCACTCTTACTCTTCCAATTCTCTCCCCCATCCCACTGGGGCAGGGGCAGTGAGCACGTGGCTGTGTGGTGCTGAGCTGCTGGCTGGGGTTAAACCACGACACACTTCCAAACTGCCTTTCATATTCATGATACGACAGTTTCATCCCTGCTCTTCAGAAGAAAATTGTCCTTCCTGATCTTTCTTCAAGTGAGCTAGTCCAGGGAGCTTTTCATTAAGTGCAGCTCTTAACAAATTATATTAGTGTAACAGTAATGGCCTTAATCTGGGGCTGGTTTGTTTAAATGGCTCTTTTTTTCTAATTAAGTATTAGCAAGTCCCTCCCTGCAGCGCTACAAACAAGATCTTCGGTTTGCCCACTAAATACTGCTTGGAGTCCTTCAGCCAACACTTGACAGAGGCTGGGACGACCTACCAGTAAAAGACTACCCTGTACTCATTCCTAAGAATCTGCTACCAGCTGCCAACAGAAATAAGATACAGGCATAATGTGTTTTTAACTTGACTCATTATAGCTACTTCTCCAAGTCTCAGGTAGCTCGAGCACAGCTTGAGACAAGGAACAATATAACCGAATAAATACATACCCCACCAGGTAGAAACAGCGGCAAGCTAGCCCTTGTGCCTCAGGAATGCAGTCCAAGCAGAGTCACAGAGTCACAGACCCCCCGTCCTGAAGCACACGGGCATAGTGCTGAGGAAAGAACCCAGCGTAGCCGCAACTCCTCACTGCAGCACAACAGTGCATTTGGAAACGGAGTCAGTGTCAGCTGTAGACACAACTGCACCACACGGGAGCTGTGACTTCCCTCCTTTGTTCACTGAACACGAACATGTGCATCCCAAGCACGCTGAGGTGTATTTTATTGCTTGTGCACTAATATGGGAGCTTTTTAGTGCAAGTTTTGATATACCAGAAGTGTATCATATCACTGTTCTTTTATCACCTTTCTTGGCACGGACATAATGAATATTTCACTGCAAGGTCGGATACATTCAACTTTAGCCGACTAGTCTTGAGAAGGCTTTTAAAAGGCGTAAAGGCCTACACTTTTGGGGCTTAAGCAATAAAAATACTGATGCCCATCTATGATCCTTTTCTTCTACCAGATCTAATTATGCCTTTTTAGAGAGAACACACACAAATTGCAAAAACACCGCACAGCTAAGCAGCCACACACACAAATATGCTAGCTCTTCAATATCCACCTCCACATCCAACTGCACAAAGACAGTAGTTAACTCTGTGATTTTGGTCTAAAGAAATTGGGCTTGACGACTTGCTTGCCAACGGGAATCAAGTAGTCATACATTTAAAGCCTCAGCCAAAATCAGAATGTTTCCTCCCACATTCATGGCAGAGTCCACATGAAAAAAAAAAATCCACAAAATCTTTACCCAAAGCAGCACAAAAAGGGAGCAGATTTGTTCGAAATAAGGATGAAGTTTACCTACCACTGAGGAGATGCAGACTTATAACCAGAGCCAAAACCAGGCAAGATCCATGTTATGGCTCCTTACAGAACCATTGTTCAACTCGGGTGTCCATCAGAACTCCCAGGTTGCTTTCTGCAGACTTACTTTCCAGCCGGTCGGGCGCCCAGCACGTATACAGGTATATAGGGTGGCTTATATAGGGTATACCACCTGCTACGTGGGGTGGTTCCTCCCCAGGTGCAGAACTTGCATTTCCCTCTGTTGAACTTCATTAGGTTCCTGTCTGCCTGTTTCTCAGACCTACCCAGGTACCTCTGAATGGCAGCACAATCATCTGGTGCATCAACTTCTCATCTTGTATCATCTGTAAACTTGCTCACAGTGCACCTGGCCCCATCATCTAGGCCATTAATGAAGAGGTTAAACAGTATTGGACCCAGTATCAACCAGTGACTGGCCTCCACCAGGACTTCATGCCACTCTGACCACAAACCTCATAGACAAACTGAGAAAGTACAGGCTAGATATGCGGACGCTGAGGTGGATGGGAAACTGGCTGAACTATTTCTCGTCCACCTCAGTGACAAATATCTAGTCCATACTTCCTCATTTTGTCCATGAGGATGCTATGGGGGAGTGTGCTAAAAGCCTTACTTCAGTCCAAGTAAACAACATTCACTGCTTTCGCCTCATCCACCATCCAGTCATCTCTTCATAGAATGCTCTTAGGCTGGTCAGGTGTGATTTCCCCTTCCTAAAGCCATGCTGACTACTCCCAGTCACCTCCTTGTCCTTAACATGCTTGGAAATGGTTTCCAGTATTATTTGTTCCATCACCTTCCCTGAGATGGAGGTAAGCTGACCCATCCACAGCTCTGGATCCTCTTTCTTAAAAGATTCCTTCTGGAAGACAGAGATGGCACTTACTGTCTTCCCGTTGTCAGACACCTTCCCTGATCACCACAGCCCTTCCAAGATAACCAAGTGACCTTGCAATGACATCAGCCAGGTCCCTCAGTGCTCATGGGTGCATGCCATCAGGTATCATGGACTTTCTTATGCCCATTAACTTGTTTTAAGTGTTTCCTAACCTGGTCTTCCTTCACCAAGGAGGAGTCTTGCTCTGGACATTCCCACTGTCACAGGGATCTGGGATGCCTGAAGGCTCATCTTCCCAGTGAAGACCAAGATGACAAAAGCAATCACCAGGTACTTTTCAAAAGCCATATTTAACTGACCAGGCCAAACAGCTACAGGGTTTTTTTTTTTTTTTTTGTAAAACACCCAGCCCTTCCACCACTCTAATTATCCACTCTTAGAAAACAATTTCTACTAGGCTATCATTTTAGATTTCCCTCTCATATTAGAGATAGAGCAAAACAGTTCACACAAAGGTTTTTAATGAATTTTTTACATGTAGCTGATTAATATGCAAATTTTGTGTCTTTAGAGACTCTCCCACTACTCAAATTCTATTACCAAACTTTTTTTTTTTTAAAAAACACTGTCAATACATAGCTATAGCAGTTATGTAATTGAAGAACTCTTAGAATAGTCTGTTACTAATTCTGACATCTTTGGTCTAGAACCTGCTATACCTGTTCCTCAATGATTATTTACTCAGGCTTTTCACCATGTCCCGGAGATCGAGAAAATTATACCAATAAACACAAATGGGTAGCACGCTCAAAGGACCTAAAGCTCCAGAGAACATTCTGCTTGACAGGCCCCAGTGAGGGGCAGAAATTTACTACAAGGTCTGGAGAGGCAACATCGATCCCTGTCTCCCAAAGAGTCTGAACCCCTGTTCCTCACCAAGAAAGCCATTAGTTCTTTTATTGAACTTCATATCTTGATGTCTTCCTAATTTTAGAAGTTATCAAAAGTATAGTTTTAGCAGCAACTTAAGGAAAAACAGTTACCATCTAGAAGAAATCCATCAGTGACTTTTCTTATAGAATAGGAATTAATTTTTTCCATAGCTAGAATAATTTAACCCTTACAAATCATTATTAGTCTGTCCATTTAGTCATAAAATGCCTGAGGTTTACTTAAGTGAATGCTTACCAAGATTGAATTGGTGAGCATTTGAACATGAAGACAAAACAAGGTAATGTTTGGTTATGTAGTTGTGGTTCACTTTCAAAGTTTCCCCTTGATTTACACTTTTACTGCAAGCTTCCCATATTCTAGCCTATTCCCAATCATATTAAGCATTTCCCAAGCAAGCCAAACTTTAATGACTTCCCTCTACAGTTCAGTCATCAATCAATCTCTTAGAACTCTCAGAAGATTAACGCTTCCTCCATTGTTTCAGATTTAAATCTCAGGAAGCTCTCCTTCAATCACTTTTTCCAGATGGACTTTAATCAAACATTAATAGTCAAAAATATTAGAACACCTTTATAGGTGAACATCTCCCCAACTGACTAAAACAGGTAAAACTGAAGAGAGAAAAAAAGAGGAGATAATGAAGATTCAAACAAATTAGCTCTCACACATTGGGGACAGAAAATTCCTAAAGCTGGAACTAGGAGGAAGGAGCCAGCCTGCTCACCACAGTCTCAATTTCTCTCCCAAACATAGGCAGTTGCAGATTTTGGAGTGTCAGTCTTCCTTCGGATGTTGTGGCTTTAAACTTGGCTTTGATTGTCACCTTTGCCTCCACCAAGGCCTCTGGAGATGTTAGATGGAAGCTCTACAGCCAGTAGCGTGATCTCAGGTTGGCTCTTCCTTAGCAATTGCCATTGTGAGAGCGCCATACCTACACCAGCCAGGGTCAACCCACCACACACACAGACATGCATGTTATAGCCACACTATGAAATGCAGTGGTATAGACAACTATATAGACTAGCTTAGGTATTGGAACAGTCCAATTATATTACCCACCAACAAGCAGATGAAATTACTCTGCCAGCCCAGGAATGGTGCCATCCAATAATAATCCTGTCTTTTTACCATTATCTGCAAGAGCTAGTAAGAAGCTAACATTGAACTAGGAGTGTTCAACAAATGATTGGTGGTTGTCTTCTAATGAGGGAGTAAATGAGGCTACAGCTCCTACACCGATCATGTACACCTGCTGTACTTTCTCATGAATAAAGAGTGGAGGCCCAGATGTCAGCGGAGCACAGTGCTTCTCAGTCTAAAAGCTGCCATCCTCAAAGCAACTGAACAAGGTTAGAGATAGTGACAGCTCTTTTCTTCCTGGAACACATGCTTATCTTTCCAAAGTCTCATATAACATGACCACAGAACAGAAAACCCATGCTATTCTAGCACTTCCTCAGTAACCTTGCACAAAAAAGATGGGTCAGCAATAGTGGGTCACTGCCAGTTCCTAGAGTTTGCTAAAACATAACCTTTTTTTTTTTTTTTTTTTTTTAAAGTTAAGTGTCAATTTATAGGGGTAAAGATCCTCCTTTAAGTTCCACAACCGTCAGTGCCTGCAGCGATTCTCTGTGCAAGTGTATTGTTTTATTTTGTGATCAGCAGAGACTGCCTGTGGAGACCAGGCCAAAATTCACTGTTGGTACAGCTTCATACTCAACTCCAGACAGCCTTCAGCTGATTTACTGTTATCTCCACAAACACACACACAAAAATAATGAGAAATGGCTGCAGTCATTGGATTATAGGTTGTCTCCCTTTGGGTGGAAGTTTGCGGTCTGACCTTTTATTTCAGCAAAACCATCTAAAAAAAGCGGAAGAAAGACTTTATTTCCTGGATAAAAAGCGTATTTCATTAAAAGTTTACACTTCTGCAAAACTAATGAAAATATTTCCTTGTATACCTGAATATCCACAGCTGTGAGGCTTTATCACTAAACCGTAAGGACACGTATTAACTGTGTCATGACAATTAAAGATGCTTGTCCATTAATGACCTATAAGTACCCTATTACCTGGAGTTTCTTTTTAAACTATTTCCAGATGAAGGGTAACTTAGGGCACAGTCAGATGAGCCCAAACTGGCAGCAGCCAACAAGCAAAAAGGTTGTTGCTCCTCCTGTCATCCTCTACTGAGGGTTGCCATCCCCTCTGTTCTGCTAGTTGTCTGCTCAGTTCCCTAACTCTGCTCTTTAAAGTGATCTAAATTTAAAAGAGAAAAACTAGCTTAGGAACTAGAGCAGGGGGAGCCAGGAAAAAAGTTAGAACAATTTCTTAACTCATATTAGCAACAACCAAAAAACGTATCTGACTGTTCTCTAAACAGGATTTTGACAGATTTGCTGTTTACGTTAATATTTGAAGGCTTCCTTGGGCAAACTTACTAGAGAACTGACACAGCACACAGAAAAGAGTAGAGGGAGCCTGTTTTCAGCAGAGGAAGACTGAAGTCAGAAGTCATCCAAGAAAATGGATGCATTCCCAGCAAGTGACAGATGCCCAAACAAAAGAACCCTCAATGGGCACGTTTCTTTTGGAAGCCAGAGGAGTTCACGAAGCTGGCAGAGTTTAGTAGTTAGAACTGGCATCTTCTGGGCACCAGGGTTAAATCCGAGCTGATCCTAAAAACTCAAGTGACTCTGGGAGCGTCATCTGTGACACACACATAAATTTTGCTTTTTTTTAAAAAAAAATGTTGTTTTCTTAGACTGTCTCAACTAAAGCAGACTCTTCTTAGAGATGAAAACTTGAGACACTCATCAAGGAGTTAAACCAACACTAAACCAGAAACCACTTTGGATTTTTTTCTTCTCTCACAAACTAGAATTGCACCTGACGCATTTAAAGGACTTTGGTAAACCAGAGCCAAAACTTACTCTTTCAGCACAACAAGCCATCTGAAAACCAACACCCGCAGTAAAAGCATGACCAGCATGGAGACTGCTCCGCAGACCAGCAAGCATCAGCTGTTACAGCCTCCCCATCCCCGCCACACACGACAAGCCCTCCCTTCTCTACCCTCGGAGCAGTCAAACTTCTCATAGGTATTCAATGCGAACTAACCAAGCTCTTCCCATTAAGAAAAGGCTCACATATCCAGTTCATGCTCTTCCCCAACGAAGAATTTAACGCTGATCAATGGCCACCGAGCCACACCAACCTGTGCTTTCCCCTAGCAACGACACAGGCATATCCCACTTCCGAGACCTACTTCTGGAGGAGCGCAAGGCAGATGTGCAGGGGTTTCGCAGCAAGCTGCGGCTCGCATGCCTCAGTGCCGGCACGGGCAGGCTCAGCTGGGACCACACCTCACTGCCCTGGCTTTAGGGAGCTGAAAGCAAACAGCAGTGCAACACGAACAGCACCCCAGCTCCAACAGGAACGCTGAGGACCGGAGCTAGAGGTTATACCAACTGAAAGCCAACACGGCGAAGGATCTCAGCAGCACACACCTTGAAGGGACTGCTTTCCAACAACAACGCTTTCACCTTACTAGTCAGTCAACCATTACTGGCCTGAATCAGGTAAGTTCAGTCCTAACAGATCCTGACCAAAAGTCACGCTTTTTTCATTTCACCAATTTTAACCATTATTCAGCCTCAAACTCATGGTAACACACACTCACTGCTCCTTACAGACAAGTCATACTACACCTTACTACTACGACCCACAAAACATAAGATGATTGTTCAGCGCTCTCCCACCGGCAGTGATTTACAAACACTGAGCCTCTATGGTTGTAGTACTTCTACCAATCCCAGAAAAGGCTACAGTCTTTTTGCTCCAAACTAGTATACCTGGAGATCATGAAAAACACATTTATTTGCTAACAGGATAATCACCATGGCAACTGGCTTCCAGGAAAGTAACAGCCAACAACTCCAGGACAAAGACAGGCCACTAAGGAATTCGTTAAGGGAGACCAACCAGCTCACACAAATCTGAAAAATACTGGAATTTGCCAAATTTGTCTCTGAGGAAACTGTAAGTAGGCATCTGCAAGCTTCTTATAACCCATCACACAAGTTGAATCAATAGCAATCCATCTCAGCATCTCAGTGCCCTTTAATGTTCTTTGAAACTTGTTAGACACCTTGTAGGGCAGTTTTAGGGCAACATTCTCCAATGTACACAATTTCACCTTTCAGACCACTTCTTTATATCAAAAGAAAACTTTATCTTATACTCAAATTCTTTACTGCTCCACACATTAGTATTCACTTTTAGTCATGAGTTTGAATAATGAAACTGCAGTTATTGTAAACAACACTTAAACAATGCTTTTCATGAAACAGAATGTTTTACAAAGGTAGATCAACCTTGTCTTACAGATAAGGAAATACAGATTAATGCCTTGCTTAGGGATATAGAATCAGGGACACACAGAATCTACATATTCTTACAGGTTTTCAGAGCTACTGCAGGAATTGTTCAATTTTCACAGAACGGCACCTTTTTTGGGAAATGCGCACCAATTTTAATTGATGGAATTACAGAGACCATAACTTATTCATATACAACTGAAAAAAGGCACCTAGTTGGCTTGCCGAATCCAAGTCCCTGGTACACTATCTAAAATATGCACTAAGATCATAACGGGCAGCTCAGCAAACCATTTCACCCCTGAAGCTCTGGTGCATTTCTCCAGTTTTCATGAACGCAGCTCAGAGGAAACAATACTCTTCTGCCCAATGCTATTTTAGTATACTACCACAGCCAAATAACAACGCCCAGGTTAGACTGAGGAACACATTTAAAGTTTTCCAGACTAAGCTCTGCCCGCTCGTAATAGAGACATTTACCAAGCTATCACCCCTTGATCCTAGCTCTGCTTGTAGGGGAATGACGGGAGGAATAACTGCAGTACAGATAAGGATCCCCTTCTCAACCACAGCACTTCACTGCCAATTACAGTTTACATTAGCATTGCAGACTCAGTCCATTTTGCCTCCCTGTTATAGGAACAACAATATCAAGCTATTAAGCCAGACAGGTAGGTAGGTTAGATCTGCGTCCCTCCAGTACTGTCTTAGCCTGAATCACCAGAGCTCATGAACAAAAGCTCTTAAGGAAAGTGTGTCTCCTAAATACATACTGTACAGCAATGTAGCATGCTGAATGATTCAGTCAGGTATCTACTTTCAGCACATTAGTTTTCCTTTTTTGGGGAAAAAAAAAAAAAAAGACTAATGAATAATCAGTCTCTTCTGGAAGACAGAGATGTGTTTGGCTGCCTTTCACTATAACCCACAATTAATCAGTAAGACTGCCACTGCCTTGGAGCGTTAGCATGAACACCTACACCACAGAAAAGATAACCATGTCCAAGCAGTTTACGAAAGAAGAGTCAACAGATGTTATCAGTGCACAGTGGCCTCTTCTAAGCCCATACAGAGGAAGTTAGCCAACTTCCTTATTCCAGGTTCCTCTTAAACAGCTAAGGTTCTCCATCTTCTGTTACCTGGGTGAGACAAAGCTGCACAGTCGTAAAGCAAAGCCCACCCAGCTCTGCTAGTCTTGTACATTACAGGCAGATTGCCCTACAAGACTGCTTCCTTCTGTGAGCAAGAAGACCACTGTGCTATGACCTGTGCATAAGAAGGCAAGCAAGACCTACTTCTTTTCTAGCCTTCATTGAAGATGCTTTCCAACTCAAGGTGGGTATATTCTACCTTCATCTGAACGCTTTGTCTAACCAAAGAGAGAAACCACCATCGCCTTCCAGGTACATTTCAATGACTACTTAATGTCTGTCAGATGCTTGGAAGAAGGAAATCTCTACAGACCTTGGTGGCATTTAAGAACTGAACGGGTAAGCAGTGAAGGCTCAGGTCATACAACACAAGCTCTTCTGAAAGGAATCTCTTGAATAGTCCTACAGCAGGTTCAAACAAAGTCACCCTCCACACAATGCCAGCTGGATATTCTGGTGCTCGTACAGTCTCACTGTGCATATATATATTCCATTGCTAAAACCATGAATAATGGTGCAGATCAATCTGAATCTAAAAAATATATGCCTAGAATTCTCTTTGCCCTATAATCAGATGGCCTTTTCTTCCCATTTGTTTTAAGTCATAGTAGGCATACATACCTCAAAATTGCTCAGGCTAGCTTGTCTCTTTGCATAGATATGCTCACAGTTGTAATCCAAATGTCTTCAACAGAGGTCTAATTTTAAAAACACTTAGAAGTATAAATTCCACAGGAAACAGGAAAGTCAAGGGAGGGAAGGAGATACAATTTATGGGCTTCTACATTTGCAGACAGCTGCAGTCAGTAGTGTAGGTCATTTTCAGAGTAAATCTTGGCAACAAAGCTTCTTTGTAGAGGAGAAAGACCTGCCAAAATTAACAAACATAGTAAGAAACACCATTAACATCTGATAAGCAATAAAAGAGCACCACAGATTCAGAGTCTCCTTCAGAGAAAAGAATTAACTCCTATTTGAAATATTGGGTTTCTGCTAGCTTTGACGTATTTAAAATCAGAAGCGGCCTCTGAAGTTACCTCATATTCTGAGTACTTTAACCTAATACATCATCTCAAGGAGGAAAATTCTTTAAGCATTCAGGTAACGTTTGATCCTAACAGAGCATACAACTCAATGCCACACCACAGAGTGCCTTGTTTCAGACAAAACTTCCCAGCTCGTTAGATGCCTCGGTGTTCACTGCGTACTTTCACACAGGAATGCCTGTGTGACCAGTGTCAGACTGAAGACTGAAACTGTTGTCCAAAATGAGGACCAACACAGAGAGTGATGGAAGTCCAACACAGCAGGGCTATAAGGTGCATACTAAGGGAGTTCCTGCACAGTGCAAACATTTAGGAATGCTGGTGTACTTCTGGACTTAACTACTTTGGATTTAAGTTAATAAAATGTAAACTCTTTGTGGCAGACACCTTCCAGTCTATGTTTGCATTTCACATAGTATGGCAGATCTATGTTCCAGACCAAAGCTGTTCAATATTACTGTGATACAAGTTTTTTACTTTTGGTACAGTAGGATTCTTCTTTACAAATAAAAAAGGTCAGCTAGTTTTGCATTATCATAAAATGCTTCTGAAAGTATGAAGAGATTTCACTTTGCAAAAAAAAACATTTAACTCTGTACAATCACTTGTTTCCTTCTTCTTTCCTTTTCCTTCTGTGACCATTTTAACATGCTTGGCTGGAGGAACAATTTTAAGAATTTGGAGCTAATATTCAAGCTTAAATACTCAAGCTCAAAGAATCAGCTCACTGTGCTGTGACAACATCCAGTGTCTCAATTGTTTAGGGGTTTTAAGAAGTTTAAGTATTTAAATCATAGCAGACTACTCACTTTCCAGCAGCGCTGACAAATCACATCTAGCCTGCCACATTCACACTGCATTTCATTCACATGCGTGTTTATCCACTATTCAACATTGTGCCAAGTTCACAGAATCACAGACCGGTTGAGGTTGGAAGGGACCTTTTGAGGTCATCTGGTCCAAACCTCTGCTCAAGCCGGGCCACCTAGAGCCAGCTGCCCATAAACCACTTTAACAAGCCTCACTGTTAATACCGAAACACTACCCTCTCTCTCACCCTAGAGAGTTCACGTGAGTCCCCTGTTAACTCTAAAGAAACTCATATCCTCATCAAGAGGGTACTGTCTTCTCTGTACGTACCACTTCATCAAGCAGTACCCAAGCACACCGCAGTGATCACTTTCACAATTCCTTAGAGGACAGACATAAGGGAGAACCGCCAGCCATGTGTTAGAGGTGAGGAGACTTCAGGTCCATCAAGGGGAAGCCACTCAGCCAGCTCGTCTGAGCAACAGCTTAAACCCAGCGATCCCAGTTCCCAAAGCCCAGCATTCATCAGAAAATGACAGCTATGAAGCCAGCTGAGGAGAACACACCGTATCGGTAAAACACACGGGAGGAGTGAGTGGGGAGAGGAGGCTCCTCCCCCAGGCCTCTAAGCAAAAATTCCTAGAAACCCAGCCCAAGATATTATCTCGCCAATTATTTTTTAATGGTTCAAAAACAATTCTCCGAAAGACCAGACAAGGTACTAATACAAGGTTTGCCTAACTCCAGTCAGGCATTGAACAGGAGCCGACATGCTAGATATAACCCATTTCCTAAAGAAAGTACCTCTTTAAACACACAGAAAAAAACTGTAGTCTTTCAATGATTTCTATTTTGTATCTGAATTAGACACAGATTTTAATTACTGGATCTTTAGCTATGATCAAATAAGATGTGAGAGAGCCCAAACCATGCCAGAGACCTGCTTAAAAAAACCAAATCCCAGCAACTTTCATGTGGTACATGCGGGGAACCCCAAACTTTTTAATGGCAAAAACCATTTTTTTTAATGGCATGAGAGCCTGAAGTCCCAATTTATTTCTAACACAAAATTGGCACAAAGTAGATCTTCCTCCATCTTTGTTTTGCTTCCATATTTTGAATGGCTTCCAGATCGGCTGAGTGGGTTTATCAGGGAGCTGAACAGGGCACAGTGGAGACAAAGCTCCAATAAACTCGCCCATTTGGCACTGTGAGGCTGTGGAGGTCGCCGAGCAGCGCAAGCCCTGCAAGCCGGGGGGGCCACTGTCCCCAGACAAGAGAGGGGAGAGTCCCCCAGCACCGAGAGAGGAACAGTCCTCCCAGCTAGCACACCGGGCTTTCCTCACCTCCGCAAACTTCCAGACGGAAAAAGCATCTATCCTGAGAGGAACATCGTCCCATTGACTAAACACAAACCTATTCGTAACATGTCAATCCTGCTTAAGACAGGACCAGCAGCGAGCAGCGAGGACAGCGCCGCTTGCTCCCCAAACGCAGGAGGACTCTTGCACTGGCTTGGGCTCAGGGCATTACTGCTTCAGATGCGCGTTACTAAGGGCTTCCGCCTTGCAGAAACATTTGATTTTAAGGTTTGCGGCTGATGGACACCATTTCTGATGTAGCGGTAGTTACGTTACTCTCCTCCTCCTCCTCTACACTTCCACTCAGATCTTTATACCTTCAGTTTATACCTTCTTTATACCTTCAGTTTATACCTTCAGCCCACCAAGAAGCCTCCTTAACTTTCCCGACCGATCGAATCTTGTAGTGAAAGCGATGCCTTAACCCACTAAACGTGCTTTGTTGGCCACAGTATTTGTTACTAATGCACACTAGGTACTTCTGGTATCAACGATGACAGCAGCTGCACACACAAGTTAAGCTGACAAATCGTTTCAGTTCAAAGCCTCATGACTTTTGGTACTTGTAAAGCTCCAAAGCCACTGCTTTACATCTGAAGTTCTCTACTTTAAAGGCCTGTCTCTGAAAACCCGTTTTTAGAACGGCAAAATCTGAGCTCATGTCAGCACAACGAAATAATTAGTATCTTAATTATCCCATAAAAGACAGCTAAAGCGGGGAGGAACAGGCGAAGAGTACACCCAAACTCTGGCTACCTGAACAACCAGCAAGGCCAGAGCCAGCCGGCTCCTCCGAAACAAAGAAGCCAGGCGGCCCCAGCAGCGCCGTCGCCGACATCGCCGCAGGCTCGCCCCGGGCCCGCGCCTCCCCCGGCCCAGGCAGCGCCTCCGCGCAGGCGGGCAGCGCGCGCCGGCTCCGGCGCTGGCGGGAAGGCGGCGCCCGCGCCCCCGCCCCCGCGCACCTGCGCCCCCGCCCCGCCGGAGCCGGCAGCGAGGCCCGCGAGCCCCGACGGGCCGGAGCGGGGTGACCGGGGCGGGCGGCCCCGAGGCGGCTGTGGGCCGCGGGCCCCGCCGGGGGCGCCGAACCGGCCACAGAAAAACGGGGCGGCGGCGGGGGTGGGGCGGGAAAGCGCGGCCCAACAACAGGTCTGGAAGCGGGGGAGGCCGCCCGCGAGGAGCGCAGCCGGGGACGCCGCGCCCGCCTCGACCCGGCCCGCGGGGGTCCCCTCAGCCCCTGCCCCGGCCCGGCCCGCGGGGGTCCCCTCAGCCCCTGCCCCGGCCCGGCCCGCGGGGGTCCCCTCAGCCCCTGCCCCGGCCCGGCCCGCGGGGGTCCCCTCAGCCCCGGCCCCGGCCCGGCCCGCCCCGCGGGGTCCCCTCAGCCCCGGCCCCGGCCCGCCCCGCGGGGTCCCCTCAGCCCCGGCCCGGCCCGCGGGGTCGCCTCAGCCTCACCCCCGGCCCGCCCCGCGGGGTCCCCTCAGCCCCGGCCCGGCCCGCGGGGTCGCCTCAGCCTCACCCCCGGCCCGCCCCGCGGGGTCCCCTCAGCCCCGGCCCGCCCCGCGGGGTCGCCTCAGCCTCACCCCCGGCCCGCCCCGCGGGGTCCCCTCAGCCCCGGCCCGGCCCGGCCCGGCCCGCCCCGCGGGGTCCCCTCAGCCCCGGCCCCGGCCCGGCCCGCGGGGTCCCCTCAGCCCCGGCCCGGCCCGCCCCGTGGGGTCGCCTCAGCCTCACCCCCGGCCCGCCCCGCGGGGTCGCCTCAGCCCCGGCCCGGCCCGCCCCGTGGGGTCGCCTCAGCCTCACCCCCGGCCCGCCCCGCGGGGTCGCCTCAGCCCCGCCCGCCCCGCGGGGTCCCCTCAGCCCAGCCCCGCCCGCCCCGCGGGGTCACTCACCGGCCGAGCGGGGGCGCCCCGAGTGCGCCGCCGGCGGCTGCTCCATCCCCGCGCGCGCCGCCAGACCTCTCGCCCCGGCCGCGCGCGACGTCAGCGCGCAGCCTCGCGGGGCGCGCGCGGTGACGCCAGACGGCGGGGCGCGGGGCGGGGCGCGGCGCGAGAGCCCGCCCACTCCGGCCCCTCCCCGCGCCCCGAAGCCCCGCCCCCCGCGGTGCCCCGCCCCCGGGCGGTCGCTGCCGGCGGTCACGTGCGGGCCGCGGCCCCCGCCCGCCCCCGCCGCTCCCTCCCGGCGGCGCGGCCCGGCCCCGCCGGCTGGGGGCGCTGCGCAGCCCGGGCCCGCCCGCGGCCTGCAGGGAGGCGCCCGTCGGCGAGCAGGCCTCGGCCCGCCTTCTGCCAGGGGCGGCCCCGCGGCACCCGGTCACCCAGCGCTTCCCCGGCGAGACGCCGGGGCTCCTTGGTGCCCCTCGGCAGGGGCCGCGATCCCCGGCGGCGGGAGTCACCTCCACCGGACCCGGCCTCCGGGAAGGCCCCGGGGAGCCTGCCCAGGCCGCCGCCCCAGCGGGCCCGGGGTCTGCTGAGCGGGTCCGTGCGTCGCCTGTGATTTCTAAGCATCTTTCCCGCATCCAGAACGGCAGGCAGCAGCTCTTTTGCGCCCCTCCTCTCCTAGAGCCTTTTTGGAGTGTTCTTTTTTCTCCGCTCTCACTCCTTCCCCCATACACACAACTCGCCGCCGAGCCCCGCCGGCCCTGCTTTTGTGGCCACCGCCGGAGAGGCCTCGTGGCCTGCGCTGCCCGGCCAGCTGCCCCGAGCAGCGGCTTCTGCTGGCCCAGATCCCGCAGCACGGGCGTCCCATCGCTGCTTCAGCCCTGGCGGCGCGGTCGTTGGAGCTCCCATCTGAAGTCGTGACGGGTGGCGGTCACAGAGGTTTTCTCTACGTAGCCAGACGCTCCAGGAAGGATTCACAGATGGTAGCAAACTGCTTTGTGAGCTCTAGTTTGCCGTATGGAATAGTGCTTAGGGTTGTGATGACCGTACAGAAACTTCTAGAATAGTCGAACTGTATTGTACATATTCCAGAAAGGCTCCTTGATCAGCTGCTGCTGGTTTTCCACCACCATTTTCATCTAACAGTGAGTGAGAAGACACCAGGATCTCACACGCACTGCTTCAGCTGACCTGACCAGCTCTATTCATCTGAACAGCAATGTTATCTGGGGTGACTGTGCTTATTTTTAGAAGGCTGCACCCTTTCTGGAAGCTGATTCGATGAAAAATTTGCCTAGATCTGTATTTGTCTGATGCAATTAATGTATTTAGCCGCAAAAAAAGTTGGAATTTATACAACTTGACTTTTATTTCAAACCAGTGCTCATTACTTCTTGCATTTTTTCACGTAAAGCTCAAGAATTAATGAACACCAGCCAATATCTTTCCCACTCAAATCCCTCCCTCACCGCCCCCACCTATCTTTTCTCCTCCCATCCCTCCCCTGGTCACGCTCTCCTGTGTCCTGAAGCTGAGCAGAGCCTGGCTATGACACCTTGGGGTGTACAGGGGAGGCAAGAGCTGTACACTGAATTCAAGCACTGCCACTTGAAGTTACAGTCACAGGGTGTGCAGAGAGGACGTGGATCCTGACGTGCCGAGAAAACCTAAAGGCAGGAAAAGAGGTTGTGAATCTTTGCCTACTAAAGCGAGTATGCACCACTGACACAGAGCTCTGCTGAGGAGCGTGATGGATGTATCACCTGTCAGGGGCCTCTTCCTCCTTTCCGCCTTCCTTCTCTGGAATTTTGTGTCAGCATGTAAGAACAGAAAGACTGACCAAAAGCAGCAAGTGAACCTGACCAGCTGAATTTCATTGGCTAATTTCAGAGCGTATACGATGTAAATAAACAGCATATATGGTGGCATTTATGTTCAAAATATTAATATTTATTAATTCATTTTTTATCTATTAATAACAAATATCCAAGTAAGTAACAAATGGTTAGTGTTAGATCTCCAGCTGACATTAAATTTGGCTTTAAACACAGAAGTCTAACAACTACAACATGATTAAGAATATCAGATTCAAAAGCTCACAGGAAATCTGTGCTTTTAGACAACACACAGAAGTGATGAACCAGGTAGCCAAGGAAGTAATTAGAGGTACTCTGCAGGTATGGGGTGTTGATGTTTTGGCTTACTAATTATATTCCTTCTTTATATAGTTGCTAGCAGGACTTCCTGCAATATATGTCTACATATTTGATCTTGTACTGTGTAATTAATTTTCGGACACTTATCTGAGCTATCACTATAATAGAGCTCTAGAGTTTCAGGTGATCAATGTGCCAACTTAAAATCAGTTCACTCTTCACACAGGAGAAAACATTTTGGGCCTCACTGCTCTTTGCCCAGAACAGTGGCTTGTGCCAGTCCAAAGTGAATGCAAGATAAGCACAGCAGTAATAACTAAAGAAAAATATTTCTGAGCTGGTGTCATTCAGCACTGCTCTTAATGCCCATTTGCACAGGAAAGTCAGAATGTAGGAGGATGAAAGCTGGGCTAAAACACCAGAGCAAATAGCTTGCATGGGGCTGAAACTGGGGAGGGTCTCTTTGTGCTTCTATTGATTGATTTTGATTCCTGTGGGGAAAAAAAAAAACATCTTGTGGACTAATTAGATTTACCTTTCTATGCCTTCCTCAAAATATTACTTACACTACCCTGGTCAGTTCTTATGATGCCACCCTTGCTTTGTTAGCCAGGCCCTTCAGTAAGATGAGAGTCCCCAGCCTTGCAGATGCGAACCATTGTGCCTCCAGGTTTGGGGTTTGGTGGTTTGGGGTTTTTTTTTTGGTCCTGTCCTTGTATAATTTTTGCTCTTTCAATAGGGAGTTGCTGGGAAGAAACCCAAGTAGCAGACTGAAGACAGACAGGAAATAACCAGGTGAACTGAATGTAATGGACTGATAAATTACATTCAGATTAAAGCTTAGTTCTTTAATCTCCAGTCACTATAGAAACTAACCCTGCCTGACTGCTGGGATACCATTTCAGAAGCACCAGCAGGCATCAGCTATACTGCCAGAAATGGTGAATAAAGGACATGAGCTACCCTGGGAGTTTGTTACAAAGAGAAACACAAGCTCAGGAGGGCAGTTCTGGTTAGAATGGTGAAAAATCTTTGCTGATCTGACCTGGAAAAAATGTACCTTTTAATTCAACATCAGCTCTCAGGGAGGCCTTGTAGCAACAACCGTTGAGTTTGTTTTGTGACTGCTGTCCTCCTGAAATCTGATTCCCTTTACATTCACATGGCAATTTCATTCCTTCTTGCACAGCGTCAGAAGACATGGCTACGTTACAGATGTCTCCCAATATCCATGTGATACAGATCAGTTTTGCAGTGCTCTCACAATGAGGGAATTATTACTTTGACATGTACCAACAGATGTCTGGGGATACGGTTCAGAATGATACTGGGCAAAGAGAGGAGAAAAAAGGATTTTTTTTATGGGTCACAAACAATTTCCAATGTTTTGCAAGGGGTTACTTTACAGGGTTTGGATGCCAGGCATTTCAACATAGGCTGAGCATGGACCTGTTTGGCCACTGCTTGCAGTGAGCCTTCTGGCTTCAGTATTAGACAAGGAAGTTTTCAAATTGTTTAACTCCCAGAGCTGTAGAGTGACTGAGCCCAGCATCTCAAAGCTTAGACCACATCCCCTGCAGCATGGGTGAGCTCAATAGAGCATGCCCCATTTAGTCTGCTACCCCCGTGCAGCCTCCAGCGGCTCACGGACAAGTTGGAGCAGGGCCCAGAGAAGATCCTGGTGCCACATGCGCCTTGGGTGATGGGAGCTGTGAGACAGCTGCCCGCAGCTGCCTAAGCCTTGTGTGGGTGTACCCAAGCTCCCAGCATCTTCCTTCTGGCAGTTTGCACTCATGGTCCAGCTGCCAGAGCTTCTCTTCCTATACAGTTCCGACAGTCGCTAATCAGTAGGACTATATGTAAATGTGAGCCCCACCACTTCCTTGGGTGCTACACAGTATGAAAGCTCATGTGCTTTAATCGGTCCACTGAAGGGCTATCCTGCTCACACGGAGATGACTCTCCGTGTCGTGACTCTCTGACTCTCTTCCATCAGAAAACCTCTGATGGGAACCGGAGGTGCAATGAAAACTGTGCAAGCGCAGAAGTACGGTGTGAGCTCTAACTGGGTTATGTGATTGCTCTGGTATGCAGACGATGTTTAATTAGTAGTAGGTAGGGGTATCAAGGATAAAGTAAGATAATTCTGTCCAAAAAGCATATAATGGAAATTAAATATAGCAGCATGGACCATAGGGTCAGAAGGGAGATGGGATGCAAGGCCATCTTCATCTGGGTAACTGTACCAGTAATATCTTATCAGGCCAAAATTACCTATGTAACAGTGTCAGAAACACCAAATTTGGCTACAGATGTAACAAAATTGGGACCAACAAGGAAATATAATTACAGGTGGGTTGTTTATCCGTGAGGAGTTTGGGGAGAGCCCATGCTCCAGCATGTGACACAGTGCATCTCCCGCCACGCAGCAGGCTGCGCGTTGTGAGGTGACAGCACTAGTGAGGTGACGCTGGGAAACACCCCTGTGTTTGGGCCGGTTAAGATGTTGTGTGGGACACATTTTCCCCCACAGAGGTCCACTGAACCTCCATTGCCTTGCCCTCCCATGGAGGGCCTGTGCTGAGAACAGGCACAGTAGTGATAATGCTGCATGTGGGGAAAAGGCACAGAGCAGAAGAAACACTCCTTGCTTTGAAACTTCTTCTCAGTGAAGCGGAAAACCCTGCAGAAAAGAATGGAGCATAGCTGGACAACACCTTGTTTTTCATGCTCCAGAGATTGCAGGGCATGCTGCAAATGCTGTAAATGAAGCCTGATTTCCATGTGGCTTTGCATGTGTAGAAGGCACTGTGGAGAGGGGAGCCAAAAAAGGCATCTCCCCTGAACAGGGTGGGACCTAGGTAACATTTAAGGTCTGCAAACACTCTGCCTCATAAATCCTGCTAGCATGTGCTGTACGTGCACTCTATGGTGCATAATTCTGGCTTCTTCATTACCTCTTAGATATATTACCTGTAACTTACCAAGGCAGAGGCTGGATTTCTGAAGCAAAGACTGCCTAATGGGAAGATCCTCCCTTGGAGAGGAAAAAAAAAATGAGGCTGGACAAGGGATGAGCATCTCTCCCAGGAGACGGAATGAAATGAGTGCTGCATCCTTCTGCAGGCTCCCTTCAGTATGCACCTTCACCAGGCAAAACTCAGCTGAACCCTTCACAGCTTGCTTTGCCTTTGCAGCTTTTGGAGATGCATATGCTGGCAAAGCATGAAGCCAAAGTATTTTACAGATCTCACTTGAGCCTTTCACTCATTACTTCAACAGAAGTAACTTGAGAGAGGTGGAAAACTGTCTACTGATGGATGTAACTAAGAATTTGCTCCACAAAATTCTAGGACCTCCCAGAAAGTGCTCTGTTATGGACTGGGCTGATGCCCAGGAGGTGGTTGTTATGACTTATTTTGCCTGGCTCAATCTCTGCATGAGAAATCTGGGCACTCCTTCCATACGGGCTGGTAGTTTTGCTGAGACAGAAACTGCAACACTCAGACTGTTCACTTAGAAAGGGTTACAGAAGTTTGAAGAAGCTGAAGGAATCAAAAATTAATTAGACTTCTTAAAAATGTCCGTATGTGTGGTAAAGTAATTAAAGATCAAAAGGGTGTCTCTACTGGAAAATATTAGTTTAAAAGATTGATGTTGTATTTCCCCTCTTGTGTTTAGCAATGGCTAACTTCTAGAAGGCATGTGATACCCACATGATAAACAAAGTCCCAATTAATGTCATTAAAAAAAGCCTGCAAGGCACATGTTAAACAAAAATCTAGTGAAATCATGTTCCTTTGCAACGGAAGGAAAGTCTCGTGAGCTGCAGCATAACGGAGATGGAAGTTAAAACAGAAAGAGCCCTAATCAAACAAACACCGCTGGAAGCAATTTAAGAGAGGTAAAATGTAAAGCCTGTTCTTCTCAAAAGCCAGTGGCTGGAATTAAAGAAATTTCTTAGTAACACAGAATCACAGAATGGTTGGGGTTGGAAGGGACCTCTGGAGGTCATCTGGTCCAACTCCCTGCTCAAGCCAGACCACCTAGACCCAGCTGTTCAGGACCACGTCCAGATGATTTTTTAGTATCTCCAAGGATGGTGATCATCCAGATCATTAATGCAGATGTTAAATGGGACTGGACCCCGTGTTGACTCCTAGGGTACACTGCTAGTTACTGGCCGCCAACTAGACTTCGTGACACTGATCACCACATCACCACCCTCTGGGCCTGGCCACTCAGTCAGTTTTCAATCCACATCACTGACTGCTTACCCAGCTTACTCATACACCTACAGCGTGTCTATGAGGATCTTCTGGGAGACAGTGTCAAAGGCCTTACTGAAGCCCAGGCAGACAATATCCACTGCTCTCCCCTCGTCTATCAGGCCAGTCATTTCATCATACAAGTTTATCAAGGCGGTCAAGCATGACTTCCCCCTGATGAAGCCATGCTGACTACCTCTCATGATTTTCTTGTCCTTATTGTGCCTGGAAATGGTTTCCAGGATTAGCTGCTCCATCACATTGCCAGGGATCGAGGTGAGGCTGACCAGTCTGTAATTGTCTGGGCTCTCCTCCTTGCCCTTCTTGAAGACAGGAGTGACATTTTCTTTCCTCCAGCCTTTGGGCACTACTCTCAGTCACCATGCTTGATCAAAGATTATCAAGAGTGGCCTTGCAATGACATCTGCCAGCTCCCTCAGCACACCTGGGTGCATCCCATCAGGGCCGATGGACTTACAGTCCAATTTGCTTTAAGTACTCCCTGACCTGATCCTCTTCCACTAAGGGTATGTCTTCCTTGCTCCAGCCCTTCCCCCTGGTCTCTGGGACCTGGGATTCCTGAAGGTTGGTCTTGCTAGTAAAGACTGAGGCAATTAGGCATTCAGTATTTGAGCCTTTTCCAGGTCCTGTGTAACCAGGACCCCTGTCTCGTTAAGCAATGGGCCCACATCTTCCCTAGTCTTCCTTTTGTCTCCTATGTACTTACAGAAGCCCTTCTTGTTGTCTTTGACATCCCTGGCCAGATTCAATTCCATTTGGGCTTTAGCTTTCCTAACTTCATCCCTGGATGCTTGGACAATGTTTCTGTATTCCTCCCAGGTTACCTGTTCTTGTTTCCAACCTTTCTGTATGCTTCCTTTTTGTGTTTGAGTTTGGCTAGGAGCTCTTTGTTCATCCACACAGGCCTCCTGGCATTTTTGCTTGACTTCATATTCATTGGGATGGAACACTCTTGAGCTTGGAGGAGGTGATCCTTGAATATTACCCAGCTTTCTTGGGTCCCCCTTCCCTCCAGGGCCAACACAATGGAGTCATTTTTATTAAAACTTCCAAATCACAAAAGGCTGGAATGACTTTAGGGCCAAGAATCAGCAGGAAGTAAAGTGCTTCAATGGGAATCTTTTCAGGCTAAATCCTAGAAGTCCAAGAATGGTAACAGTGCTTCACTTTGAAATTCTCCAAGAGTGGCTCCTAATCAGGGGCTCACTTAGTCCCAGGTACATGTATGAACAACTTACAAAACCCCAGACCAGCAATTATTCTAATGCTGATATGCAGACAGAACCATGCCATATTCCTGTACCAGTGAGCCAGCTGCTTATGTTTCAGCAATGAGTTCAAACCAAGCTCCAGGTATCGTAACATTTCTGTGTCTCTGACTGAGCTGAGCATCGCATCCCACACCCATCAGTACACACAAGTCATCCACAGACCATAGTGGGAGTGAGATGAGCCCAGCTACAACACTAGCAAGAAAGCAAAGAGGAGTGCTGCAAAATGTGAAGCATTCATTGTAGAGCCCTGAGATTTTTTCACTGTGTTGTAAGCAAACAGACTTCCCACAAACGCTGCCAGCAAGTGGCTTGCTTCCATAGGTCTTGAAGTCAGCAGCTACCTTCAGTTGCAGAAAACATTTTCTCTAGTTATTTCTTCACTTTTGTTCCTCATGGCTCACAAAGTAGAGCAAAGCCTCCCAAGGAGCAGGAAAAAACACACCTTTCATTGCCAAACAGACTCTTGGCTCTGACCTCTATGTCAAAGGAGCAGGAAAGGACAGTGATGCCAAGGCTGGCTCTGAATGGTTACTATGGCTTGAAATGTCCTTAAAAGGTACAGTCCATCCAGTTTCAGCATATCAGCAACACTTAATCCAGCCTGGGGTATATCAGAGCAATAGCATATCCCCAGTTGGGTATTAAAGGGGTTGTAATTTGATTTTTTGGCTCCTGTGACTAAATTGCTGCAGCTTTGCTCTTGTGGTCCAGAAATCCTAGGGAGCCTTCAATGAAATTACAGCTTGTTATAACTTGAAGGGTGCACTTTACTCTCTAGATAACGGTATAATGCAATAATATGATGAAAAATAATGTACTTTCATTTGCAAAGTGCTCTGTCTCTTGTAAGTGCTCCAATCCAGTCGAGGAAGTTAATAAAAGAAAAGTAATTAATGCAAATAGTAATAAAAATGCAGCCTTTTCCATGTGGCATTTCCAAGCAAGTCAGCCTCATATCATTGCTCTTGAGCTAGATAAATATGACCAACCCCATCTGCAGATGGAGATGCAGTATTGAAACATGTGATGTTGAGCTGAAGGAAAGTTTGAGCCTTTCACAAACACCAATGCCTGTGGCTCATGGATGTGCAAAGTATCTTCCACTTGCCATTCACTAAAGAAGCACAGAAGATGTCAAACAACCAGCTAAGTACTTAAGAAAACTTGTGGAAATTTTTCCAAGAAAGTTATTCTGTGTTCTTTCCATTAGAGGATGTCGACAGAGCAATGAGTTACTGAGCTACTTTCTCTGCTAGTGTGTTTCTCTGGCTTCAGTAGAATTACAACAATAAACCAATGGACTATTAGGCTCAAATCACTGTTGGCCCCACAGAATAAGGAGGACAGTTCATTTCTGCATTATCACACTTTTCCAGATCAGTAGGAATGAGGGAGGGGAAGAGAGAAGGGAATCTTTCTCTTAATGTGTGCATGCTTATCATCTTTTCTTAACGCTGGTGAACTGCTACTCAACTTTGTCAGGCCAGTAGCTTTACAAATAGTTTTCTGAATGGCTCACCTCATTCTCTAGATAATGGTGTAATATAACAACACGATGAAAAGTAATGCACTCTGATTTTCCAAGTGCTCTGCTTCCTGTGAGCAATCAGGACCTAGATTAAAGTTCCTACACTGAAAGTAAAATCACTAATATCAATGATTAAAAATGCAGATCTACTCTCTGTCTGATGCTCATCAAGCAAACATTGTAGCTATTGCAAATGAAACCACCAGTATTACTAAGTTCTGATGCCAGAATGGCAAAGTCTCAAGCTCCACTCATCAATTTTAAAAAGTCCTTTTGTTGCTCCAAAAGGCCCTGTCTGGGGCCATCTCCAGATTCAGTAGCTAAGGAAAGTAAAGGCAAGAGTCCCATAGATATTGACACCAACCCAATAGGAACTGGGAATATGTGAGTGACCCTTTCACAAGGCAAAGATGGCCTGCACATGTCCCAAACCACTCTCCCACAAGCAGAGCTCAGGCAGTGTGTAGCAGGGTTGGCACATTTCAAGGGATGGGGAAGAAAGGAGAACAGCAAAACACCTTTGGTACAAGGTCATGGCTCTGGAGTATGCAGGTAGCATTGTTTCTCTGGGGAAACAGGTAAGAAAAGCCCAGGTATTGGGCTAATAACAAGGAAGGGATTAATACCCAGTCATAAAAAGCAATGCAAATGAGTAACATTCCCTATCCTCTAAAACATGGAGGAAATGTATTGCTTTTGCACATTTTCAGGGAGTGTTTTCCCTATAACAGTCCTGGTACCAAAAGACCGATGGGGGGGCTAGGGGGTTGGGCCATATATCTTCCTGACTTCCTTTTTGGGATGAAGGCTTTGCACTAAGAGAAAGACCACTCCATGCTTCCAGCACTATGTGGGAAAGGGCAAGACTGGCTTTTCCTGTTAATATTTGTCTGGTTTAAAGACTCATCACCTTGTTTTTCAGTCTTCCGGAGCAATGGCAGGTATGCAGCCTGGCATGTTAGGGAGGCAATGTTAGCACCTTGGCAGGTCTATCTTCCCAGACGTGTCCTTGGTGAATTCCTTGTACCTGCAAGCAAGTGGCAGAAGATAAAGGAGTCTGCTCAACTGGGAATCCCCAACTTAGCTGCTATCTGCTCTGTTCATTTTGAAAAAAAGCAACCGAGCATAATTAATGTTTGTGCTGTACTTTTTCCTTTAGTATCCAATCACAATCTCTGCACACAGTGTGGAAGCTGCTAAATAAATGTAACAGGACTTTATCAGCTAATGACTGAGACCATGAACAATGTACACAGGCGACCATCTTCTGTCCTGCAGCCACCTCCACTCTTTATTGCCATGGCTACCCACATGCCAAGGACAGCTGACCTGCCAATAATACAGCTACTGCATTGCCATCATTTTCAGCACAGTGCAATGTAACAAGTCTGATAGTTCTAAATTTGCCAGCACCACATTTTCCAATTCAGGTTGGTCTGCCTCAAACTGAGATAGGGCTGGTACAGTAATTCACACTAAGACCATAAAACAAAGATCTTACCTGCTACTTCTACACATTAATGAAATGATGGCATTGCTGTAAGATTAGAAGTTAGGCTTGAGCAGCTAGGCTAAAACTCATCATGCCTCATGCTGTTTTACAGAATACCACAAGCCCTTTCTCTGACTGCTGCTTCAGCCCCAGAGAGATCTGTGCTTCTGAACAACCTGTAGCGACTCCTGCATGAATCTGGTTAAATTGCTTGGGTGTGATTCTTTAAGTGTGAAAGGTTCTGTTCAATGTATACTGCAAGAAAGCAAGATACTCTGCACCTACATCAGGTTTTTTCACAGCAGGGTGTTGGCTACAGTGTCTTCCTTCTTACCTCCTGGAAGAAGGAGGTAATATTGTGGGAGGAAATTACATGCAACACTGATTAGATGGCAGCTCAACTAGAATCAGGCAAGTCAGTGCCTGGCCAAGACAAGATAGGGACAAAAAGAAAGAGCTTTTGAGAACCTGTGATCATTGGGTGCAGAATTTGGAAAGGCACTCTTAGGATGAAAGATAGAACAGGAGATTTTAATAGGGCCTAAAATTTGCCTCCTTTTTTCTTTTCAGTGGCTGGGTCTAGTTCCCGATCTCTGTTTCACCAGCACAACAG